>NC_069783.1:46846210-47473154 GCF_027406575.1 Nycticebus coucang
TCCCATGATAAGGCTTTTGAATTGAATATGTTTAACAAGAAAAAAAGTTATTTGCGAAAATAGAAATAAAAAAGGGTAGTTTAGAAACAGCTTTATTTCCCTTTGTTTGAAAATACAGTGACAGTTCAAACTTCACTAAGAGAATGTCAGCCTTGAAATGTCTGTACTTGATAAGATGATATAGAATAAGAGTTGAAAATACTGGGCAGCACCTGTGGCTCAAGGAGTAGGGTGCTGGCCCCATATACCAGAGGTGGCAGGTTCAAACCCGGCCCCAGCCAAAAAAACTGGAAAAAAAAAAAGTTGAAAATACTGATGTTTATAAAAGAAATAATAGTTATAGTAAATTTAGCTGATAATGAATTTAACAAATAAGAAATGTTATCTTGTCAGACTCATGGAAGTAGAGACTTAGAATGGTGGTTACCAGATACTGACAGTCGGGGGGAGGTGGACAGGGAAAGGAGAGAGATGTTAGTCAAAGGCTATAAAATTTCATCCACACAGGGAGAATGAGTTCTAGTGATCTGTTGGATAGCATGGTGATAATAGTTAATAATGTATTATATATTTTAAAATTTCTAAAAAAGTAAATTTTAAATGTTCTCACAAAGTAAAATAAATATGTAAGGTGACAGATATGTTAATTAAACTGATTTAATCCTTTCACAATACACATACTGTGTAATGTATTAAAATATCACTTGTACCCCATATATAATTGTTACGTCTCAAAAATAAAAAAATATATTATTTCTTTTTAATATGATATGCCATACAATTATTAGAAATGGTTTATCACTTATATTAAATATTTCATATGTGAGGAAAGGCTTTATATGGAATATTGCTTAAATATTTCAAATTTGTTTTTAGGATGGAGCCATATGTATGATTATTATAGCAAAATTATAGATTCTTAAGTTGTATAGATTATAAAGTCTTATAATTCAAAGTCTTTTCATTTTATTTTATTTATTTATTTTATTATTATCATTTTTTTTTTTTTTCAGTTTTTGGCCGGGGCTGGGTTTGAACCCGCCACCTCCAACATATGGGGCCAGCGCTCTACTCCTTTGAGCCACAGGGGCTGCCCTATTTATTTTATTTTTGTAGAGACAGAGTCTCACTTTGTCGTCCTCAGTAGAGTGCCATGGCATCACACAGCTCACAGTAATCTCCAATTCCTGGGCTTAGGCGATTCTCTTGCCGCAGCCTCCTGAGTAGCTGGGACTACAGGTACCGGCCACAACACCTGGCTGTATTTTTGTTGCAGTTTGCCTGGGGCCAGGTTTGAACCCATCACCCTCGATATATGAGGCTGGCGCCCTGCCCCCCTGGGCCACAGGTGCCATCCAGTCTTTTCATTTTAAATAATAATAGTCACTGCTTCTTAGGTGATTACCATGGGGCTAGGTATTTACTAATTTAAATTTAAATTATATTATCAATTTTGTTAGTATCACCCATACGTATGGTACTAGAAAGCTGCGTTTTATTTACAGCCATTTCAAATAATAGGAAATAAGTTATGTTCCCAGTATTATGACCAGTAGTATTTTCATTATACATATATTGTACTTAAATATTATGTGGGATAATTGATTGTAAAATTTCTTTCATTTGAGAATTTTTAAATTCATATTTTCTTTTTCCCAGAGTTTAAGAATTTTTAGAATTACATTAATTATTGTTTCCTTTATTGCAGACTTTAAGAAGAGTAAATGGGTCCAGTAATTGGAATGACTCCAGATAAGAGAGCTGAAACCCCAGGAGCCGAAAAGGTTGCAGGATTAAGCCAGATTTACAAAATGGGAAGTCTGCCTGAAGCTGTTGATGCTGCCAGGCCAAAGGCCACTGTAGTGGACAGTGAGTCAGCAGATGATGAACTTACAAACTTGAACTGGCTTCATGAAAGTACTAATCTTCTAACAAACTTCAGCCTTGGAAGTGAGGATCTTCCAAATGTTAGTCCGTTGTATGACATAGAGGGAGATGATGTGCCATCCTTTGGATCATCTTGCTACCAGAACCCAGAAAAAAAATCAGCAACTTCAAAGCCCCCATACTCCTTTAGTCTTCTCATTTACATGGCTATTGAACATTCACCAAATAAATGTTTGCCTGTCAAAGAAATTTACAGCTGGATTCTGAACCGTTTCCCATATTTTGCTACTGCACCAACAGGCTGGAAGAATTCTGTTCGACATAATCTGTCCCTGAATAAATGTTTTCAGAAAGTGGAAAGAAGCCATGGAAAGGTCAGTGTTTATGAACATTGCTATATTTGCTGAGGTGGGGGAACAAACTAATTTGGAGCCTTTAAAATATGGGGAAATGAAGGAAAACAAAAAAAAGTTAGATTACTTAATGTCCTTAAGTCAGTGTATTTTACTAATTTTACTTATATGAGTTCATTTGCTTACATTGATATAAATCTAGCAGAATTATGTTCAGTCTACTCTAGGTATATAGATTAGTCTTTAATGTTCCAATTTTCTATTCCTAGTTTCTGTAGTATTCCTATATTAGTACATAATATTTATTTATTCAGTGTGGTAACCTCTGCCTTATAATCAAAGTGTAAACTATCATTTACGTTAATGTAATTGATGTGATTGGATTTAAATCTGTTATGTTGCTATTTGTTTTCTTTTTTTTTTTTTTTTGAGACAAAGTCTCACTTTGCTGCCCTTGGTAGAGTGCTGTGGTGTCACAGCTCATAATTACCAACCTCACAAACTCTTGGGCTTAAGCTGTTCTCTTGCCTCAGCCTCCCAAGGAGCTGGGACTATAGGCTCTGATCACAACACCTGGCTATTTTTAGAGATGAGGTCTCTGTCTGGCTCAGGCTGCTCGGGGCAATCCATCCACCTCTGCCAACCAGAGTGCTAGGATTACAGGCATGAGCCACCTCGCTCAGCCCTTTCTATTCGTCTATCTGTTCTTTTTCCTGCTTTCCCTGTCTCCTTTTGGGTTGATTAATTTTATCTTTACTATTGGCTTATTATTTATTCATTTATTTTTTGGTGTTTTTTATTGGTTGCTATATGGTTTTTAGTATACATCTTTAATTTATCATAGTCTACCTTCAAATAATATTATAACATTTTATTTGTTAACTGCCTCTTACAGAAATTGTCTAAGATTAGTTTATTTAACATTTGTTGTTCAAGGCTGCTGTAATGGTTTGTTTGTTTTTACTTTTTTTATTGGGGGGTGAGTATAAAATTCTTCTCCCCTCTTCTCCCTTCCTCTGCCCTCCCTCCTTCTCTCCTCTGGAGGCAGAGTCTCACTTTGTTGTCCTCGGGGACTATAGACAACGGGGTCTCACTCTTGCTCAGGCTGGTCTCAAACTCCTCAGCTCAAGCAATCTGCCTGCCTGGGCCTCTCAGATTAAGTGCTGGGATTATAGGTGTAAGCCACCATGCCAGGCCATAATTTTTTCTTTTAAAGATGTTGCTATATTTGTTGTCTTTTGGCTTCCATGGTGTCTGAAGAGAAGTCTATTATCATTCTTTTTTACTGTATATGTAATATTTCTTTTTTTACTGGATGTCCTCTTGATCACTACTTTTCAGAAGTTTGACCATAATGGACCTACATGTGTTTCTTTATTTTTATCCTATTTTGATTTTATGGAGGTTCTTAAATATATGGTTTATTGTCTTCATCAAATTTAGGACATTTTTGTTCATTCTCTCTTTAAAATTTCTTCTGCCTTATTTCTACTTTTAGGACTCCGAGTAAAATTATATTACACCATTTGCTATTGTCTTTTCTCGTGGTTGCTGTGCTTCTCTCTCCAGTCTTTTCTTTCTCTCTTTCTTTTAATTTGGGTAATTTTTATTGATCTTTCTGTAAGGTCACTCTTTCCTCTGTTATGTTCATTCATTCATTTTTGTTTTTGCAGTTTTTGGCCGGGGCTGGGTTTGAACCTGCCACCTCCAGCATATGGGGCCAGCGGCCATTCTTCTGATAAACTTGATGAAGGATTTCTTTTTTTTTTTTTTTGTAGAGACAGAGTTTCACTTTATTGCCCTCGGTAGAGTGCCGTGGCATCACACAGCTCACAGCAACCTCCAACTCCTGGGCTTAGGTGATTCTCCTGCCTCAGCCTCCTGAGCAGCTGGGACTACAGGCACCTGCCACAACGCCCGGCTATTTTTTTGTTGCAGTTTGGCCAGGGCTGGGTTTGAACCCGCCACCCTCCGTATATGGGGCCGGCGCCCTGCTCACTGAGCCACAGACACCGCCCGGATTTCTTTGTATTTTTAATTTCTAGTATTTTTTTATTTGACTTTTTAGTAAGTTTCCCTGTCTCTGCTAAAATTCCCCATAGATGCATAAACATATCAATCATATATCTGTATGATGATTTCACTATCTAGTCTATCTCTGGATCTGGTTTTATTGAGTGTTTTCTCTTATTTTTGTGTGTTTAATAATTATGGATCGAATGTCAGGCTTTTTTGGTGAAAGAATGTGAGACACTGAGGTAAATAATATTTCTACTCAGAAATAAATATGTTTCTACTCTGTCAGGTTAGTGTTAACCAGCACTGGTTAGTCTAATTAGTAATTGAGCAGTTTGGTGCTGAGTTGCCATAGTTCCTTCAGTACACCTGTCTTCAGATTCCTACAGAGATGAGCTGATTGATACTTTGTGCTTAGTGTTAGGCCTAGAGTATCAGGTGATTTTTTTTCTCTGTACTCCTGGTACAGCGCCATCTTTTCGCTTGTGCCACATTTGGGAACAGGACAGAAGTAGGATACCTCTCTCTGTGCTCTTTCCTCTCTCCCAGCAATAGATTGCTGTTTTTTATTATCTGGAATAAGGCTCTTGAAAGGGTCAGGGTGGGTTTCTTGGTTCTCCTCCAGTTTTAGTCTTTTATTAATTAAAAAAGTTATATGTATGATATTTATACATATGGCGTGCATGTGAATTGGTATCATACATAGAATGTATGATGATCAAATCAGGATATTTAGGGTGTCTATCTTGAGTATTTATCATTTCTGTGTGTTGAGTACATTTCAAGTTTTTTGGATATTTTTTAAAAATACAATACACTGTCTTGTTATACATCCTCCTCTGCCAGCTATGAAACATTAGAACTTATTCCTTCTGCCTGACTATATGTTGGTACTCATTGAACAACCTCTCTTCGGCTCAGCACCTGTGGCTCAAGCGGCTAAGGCGCCAGCCACATATACCTGAGCTGGTGGGTTCGAATCCAGCCTGGGCCCACCAAACTACAATGATGGCTGCAACTGAAAATAGCCGGGTGTTGTGGTGGGTGCCTATAGTCCCAGCTACTTGGGAGGTGGAGGCAGGAGAATCGCTTGAGCCCAGGAGTTGGAGGTTGCTGTGAGTTGTGATGCCACAGCACCAACCTCTCTTCATCCCCACCCTGTCCCACCCATATACCCTTTCCAGTCTCTGTTATCTGTCATTCTTCTCTTTATCTCTGTGTGGGTCAACTTTTTTTTAGCTCTGTCATGAGTTATTTGTCTTTGTGTCTAGCATAGTCTTAAACTGTCTCTGCTGGCCTGTGCTTCAGGGGTGAAGCATTCTCTGCCTGGAGCAATTTCTCCATCTACTCAATAGATGGAGTCTAGAGCTGTACTCTTTGATAACTATCCATTTCAGCTAGTGGCTGATAGATTGATGTAAGATATTCCTATCACTGTAGAAAGTTTAATTGGGCAGTCCTGTACTAGAGTTCAGGTGAACATCCTGTTTATTCCCATCATGGTAGGTAAACTGCTTAGCCTGAGTTGGATGTCTTGGGCATAAGTGAGTGCCACTCCCTGTCCTAGTGGCAACAAATCTTTGTATCACCTGAGGATCAGGGTATGAGCAGATTTCCTGCCTTTCTCCCAGTGGCACATATCACATTGCCTAGTATCAGTGAAGTGTGAAGAGAGCTAGTAGGTTTTGTACTTTATTCTCAGCAGCAGCCATCCTTTCCCTGCAGCTGAAGTAGGGAAGGTATTTTGCCTCTCCATCAGTGGCAAACTACTTTTGCTTTGCTTTGTGTTGGAGAAGAGTCCAGGGTGTAGGCAGATTTGTGCCTTTCCTACTCAATAGCTGATCTCCATGTTGTGTTCCTTCAGGTCCAAAGCATGGATGAGCTTTGCCTGATATTCTTGCTCTCGCCTCAGACCTTGGCGGGTTCTGCACATCTGTCTTCACCTATGAGGTCTCTCATCGGTCTTGTGACCTGCCTACAGTCTTACTCTGGAGCATCAGATGGAGGCCCATGGGAAAGGGCTGGCTAGTGGATGCAGACTTTCTTCCTGTTGGGAATGCCAGGGATTCTAAACTGTTATGCTGTAGCTCATGCTTGGCTTTTAAGAATTTATTAAAATTTGGGTAGTTTTTTTCTTACCTTCTTTTGTGGCTGTTACTTCTTACATGCTCTCCCAAAGGTAAAACAGTTCATATATGTTGCATCTCTCCTCCAGGGCCCCATTCATACTTTAGAATTCAGTTCATTTAGTTGCCATGCAGCCTTAGCTCTTAGATGGGCTTATAAAAGAAAAATGATGTATAAAATCATTTTTAGCTCTTTTTAGCTTAAGAGTGATGTTTTCTTGTGGCTTTCTGTATCCTGAGTGTAACAGAACTTTCTTTTTTCTTTCTTTCTATTTTTCTTTTTTTTTTTGAGACAGAATGTCACTACGTCACCCTTGGTAGAGTGCTCTGGCGTCACAGTTCACAGCAACCTCCAACTCTTGGGCTTAAGCCATTCTCTTGCCTTAGCCTCCCAAGTAATTGGGACTACAGGCATCCACCACAACACCGGCTATTTGTTTGTTTGTTGTTATCATTGTTGTTTAGCAGGCTCAGGCTGGGCTCCAACCCACCAGCCCCCGTTTATGTGGCCAGCACCCTAACCACTGAGCTACAGACGCTGAGCCAACAGAACTTTCCTATTCTTATTTAGAATAAAACTTATAAAAGCAAGTAATTTTATTTTTAGGTAACTAATGGATTTTCTAGGTGAGTACTGTTCAAACTTGAATATATATACTGATTACCCGAAAATCTTGTTAAAATGTAGGTTCTGATTCCGTAAATCTATGGTGGGGAGTGAGGTTCTCATTTTTTTTTTTTTGTTTAAAATGCCTGATTTCATTTATTTATTTAATATATGTATTTTTTTCTTTTTTTTTTTTATTGTTGGGGATTCATCGAAGGTACAATACGCCAGGTTACACTGATTGCATTTGTTAGGTAAAGTCCCTTTTGCAATGGTGTCTTGTCCCCGAAAGGTGTGGCACACACCAAGGCCCCACCCCCTTCCTCCTTCCCTCTCTCTGCTCTTCCTTTCCCCACCCCTCCCTCTCATTTCTAACAGACTTCCAGATGATCCTAATGCTGCTGATCCATGGACACCTTGAACAGCAAAACTGTAGAACACATCATCATGTTAAAGCTAACTTCAAGGAAATTGTATTGTCTATTGATCTATTGCTATATAAAAAAATTACCCCTAAATTGCATGTCTTAAAGCAATAATGTTTATTTATTTATTTTTTTTATAAATCATAGCTCACAGCAACCTCTAACTCTTGGGCTTAAGTGATTCTCTTGCCTCAACCTCCCAAGTAGCTGGGACTACAGGCACCCACCACAACGCCTGGCTATTTTTAGAGATGGGGGTCTCACTCTGGCTCAGGCTGGACTCAAACTTGCGAGCTCAGGGCAGTCCAGAGGGCTAGGGTTATAGGCATGAGCCAGTGTGCCTGGCTTAGCAATAGCATTATCTGCCTTCTCTGTGGGTTAACAACGTAGCATGACTTAGCAAAATTCTCTGCTTTGGGCCAGGTGCGGCAGCTCCTGCCTGTAATCCTAATACTCTGGGAGGCCAAGGAGGGTAGATCACTTGAACTCACTAGTTCAAGACCAGCCTGAGCAAGAGTGAGACCCCATCTGTACTAAAAACGAAAAACTGAGGCAAGAGTATCACTTGAGCTCTGACACCACGGCACTCTACCAAGGGCGACAAAGTGAGATTCTGTCTCAAAAAAAAAAAATTATTCTCTACTCTGGGTCTCTTATAAGGCTGCAGTCAAGATTTTGGCTGGGGCAGTAGTCAAAAGTTTCAAATAGGAAAGGATATGCTTCTAAGCTCCCTCATGTGGTTATTTTCAGGATTCAATTTCTCTAGGTTGTTACATCAAAGGCCTCAGTTCTTTGCTATGTTTAATGGAATCCTGCTCAGTTCTTTGCCACATGGAGCTCTGCATCAGACATCTAACAAGGAGGCATCTGAGGTCATCAGATCAAGCAAGTGAGAAGATCCAGAGAGAGAATCCAGAACAGAAGTCCCAGTATTTTGTAATCCAATCTGGGAAGCAACATTCCCCTATCATTTTTTGCCCTGTTTGGTTCAGTAGAAGGAAGTGACTTGATCCAGCCCTGCACCTAAGTGGAAGAGATTACAGAAGGATATAAATACCAGGAAGTAGGGGCCGTAGGGTGGAGGGAGCTGCTTGCCATAGTAGTACAAAATTTTTTTTAATGTGAAATGGGGTTAGGGTTCACTTTACTATATACGCTATTTTAAACATTAAGTCCTGTTGAGTAAAATAAAATTTTTTCATCACTTGTCAAAAATGGGAATTACCATGAACAGTGAACGAGCAACTTAAAACTTACAAATTAGGAATTTATTATATTGGCTTTTTGAGCTCAGTATACCTCCTTTCTTAATATATCAGCTGATAGGATCACCTGATCATTGGTGTAAAGACTGTGTAAAGGTGTTTCTCTAAAGAAAGAACTTTTAAGTGATAAATCACTCAACAAAATTATAGTAGTTATCTTGTGGTTCTACTGTGATAATACGTGTGAAATTCTAATATTGCTGAAAGTTGTACTGAGGAAAAGTGTATACATTTTGGAACCAGACTTTAGATCGAGGCATATGGAATTTGGAAAAATATTACATGTATGTGGGGGTGAGAGATTCAGCCAAATAAGAGATATAATATGTAAATAAAGTAAGTGAATTTATTGCAAGTCCAATGTAGGTGAAGTATAGTGGGCATTCTGAGATGGTTCCCAACTTGGAGTTTTAACTTTTAGTAAGTAAGTAAGAAGGTAAATAGTTAACTATAGTACAAAACAGAAAGAAATATAATAATGGCAGCATGAGCAAAAAGCTTACTGATCACAGAGGAGATAAGTGTTACCTTATAGATTTGGGAAAATTTTATGGAAAAGTTGGCTTTTGAAGGGCACTTTGAAGAAAAGAACAAGTTTTCTGCAGGTGGAGATGTATGAAGGGGCATCATAAACCAAAGGGCATTAATACAAGAGCCGTCTGGAAAGTATCCAGCCGTATACTATGAAAAATAGTATTAACAATGGCAGGATACTTTCCAGACAGCCTGCATATATTCTGCATGGAGTTTGGGGCAGTAGTATGTTCCCTATGGATGATGAATATAGGAAAACAGGGTAGAAAAGTAGAGCAATCTAAAATATAAAGGATGGTGACAGCATGCTAAGTTGTTTGGACTTATATTTTGAGGGCAAATCAGTGAAAGTTTTTAAGCCAGTGATGTGAGGGGGTTTTTCTGTATTTGGCTTGTAACAGTGTGAATCATAAGCAATAGTAGAATTTATTTACTAAAGCAGTGTTACAGTCAATAGTACCGCGTAAACAGAGATAGTGTCAATGAAGATGTGGGATTTAAATAGTTGGTAATCACTGCCCTCCTTATGTCTAAATTCATTGAATCCTGTCTTATTCAACCTAAAACTGCATCATGTGATACGATTTGCTCTAGAAATTCATCTTTTCATTGACTTGTACAACATTATACTTAGTTCTCTATTTATTTGCCTGGACTCCATCTTCTACCACTCATTTAAACTTCCGTAGTCACTATTTTGTCTTTGTTGATTCAGTGTTTTCCTGGGTAATGTTATCTATTCTCATAACTTCATATACCATCTTTTATATATTCTAATGACTCTCAGATCTTTCTCCTAAAGTCTAGACCTAAATTTACAACTAATTATTAGATCTAGCTCAGTGGGTAGGATGCCGGCCACATACACTGAGGCTGGCGGGTTCGAACCTGGCCCTGGTCAGCTAAAATAACTATGACAACTGCGACAACAACAACAAAAATAGCCGGGCGTTGTGGCAGGTTCCTGTAGTCCCAGCTGCTTGGGAGGCTGAGGCAAGAGAATTGCTTAAGCCCAAGAGTTTGAGGTTGCTGTGAGCTGTAGTGCCACAGCACTCTACCCAGGGTGACAGCTTGACCCTCTGTCTCAATAATTATTAGATCTAGAACCATCTCAACTTCATTGTATCCAGAACTGGGCTTTATTCTCTTTTCTTCTAGGTTCTGTCTAGGATTCTAAGCTAGAAATCTGAGTCACCTAGAATACTTGCACTTGCACTTGGCAATGCATAATTATTTGAATGTTAAATCTGACAGGAATTTAGATTAGGTATGTGTACTATCCTAATGAACTTCCTTATTTTGTAACTTGAACATTGAGACTTAGAAAGACTTTCTAAGGTTCAAAGTCTTATATAGGTGCAAAGACTTCCACAGCCATGGGTTAGAATCTAGAAAAAACAGTATCCAGGAGCACCTATGAATTCTTAGGAATTGCTTTTTGATTCTGGCTGTTTCTTTCAGTGTCTATCAGAACTTTTGGCCTAGTTCCAGTCTGCCTCCTTTGTCACCAAATTGAAGTATTATATAAATTGAGAAGTCAGCATGGAGGATTGAAATCAGATGTTCCTAGACCCAGTTAGATACATGACTTGGTGAAGTTAGCCCTGCATGCCTCATTGTTGTCCAGTTTTTGAAAAATGAAAACTTTGGCAAATTATATGACATACTAAATAAAATCCAGACTTCTTTGTATACTTATCCTGGCCCTCTCCTATTTGGCCTTTACCTGTCTTTGCAGCTTTTTTTTCTTCTTTACCCCCTGTTACACCCCTACCAGACTACTTGCTATTCCTGTATACTATAAATAGTCTTTGCTTATATTCTTCCTTCTTTCTACTTGACATTTTCCTAATTCTCTGTCTGTGGCAATACCATGTCCTCAAAGCCAGCTCAGAAGCCACCTCTCAAGTATTTCTTGCTTTTGTATTCTATTGCATTTTGTCTATTACTTTTGTATGGTATAGGGAGCCATTGGGTTATGAAAGAGATAGGTTCTGTAGGGTGTTCTTAAGTTGAACTTATGTAAGTTGAAAAGGTACATTTACCTATAATCTGTAATAGCCTCCATTAAGTGAGTCGTATGTCAGTTGGATGTTTGTAACTTATCGTACTGGACTATGTAGAAGCTTTCATTTATAAGTGCAAGTTGTATGTAAGTTGGATGTTTGTAACTTGGGGGCTGCCTGTACATATCACAGTTAGGTACAGGTTTGTGTCTCCCACTAGGGAGGATGTGAACTCCCTGAGGTCACTTACTGAGTTGTCTACCTACTCACCCCCTTCCCTTCAACATAATTATAGCTGGAAGCAAGGTTCATTCTACCTCTCCAACCACATTTTAATGGACCAGGGTAGATCTTCCTCTGAAATATGTGTGTGTGTGAGAGAGAAAAGGAGAGGAGAGATTGTTTTACAACCTTTTTAAAAGCTCAACTTTTTTTAAACTTTAATATATTTTATTTCATTCTCTTTAATAGCTACATGTAAGTGGACATTTCTAATTTTTTGTTATAAACACTGCTACAGTGAAAATCATTGTATTGCTTGTCTGATTTCTTCTAGTCAAATTGTTGCATATTAAAATTTTTAATATACATTTGTATTGTCAGTTTGCCTTTCAGAAGGGCTGAAACAATATATTCTACCCACTAAAAGCTTTTTCCACATCACTTTTTCCATTCTTTGAATAACACTGGGCAGTATCTTTTTTAATTTTCTTCAATCTGATGAAAAGCTATATATCATCATAATTGTATTTCTTTGTTTATTTCAAGTTGGAGATCATTTCTATTGGATTCTAATTCTTTTTTTTTTTTTTTTTTTTTTTTTTTTGGTTTTTGGCCGGGGCTGGGTTTGAACCCACCACCTCCGGCATATGGGACCGGCGCCCTACTCCTTGAGCCACAGGCGCCACCTGGATTCTAATTCTTTTGTCATATAAATTAAGACTTATTATTTGTAGTATATATTTGTTAGATAAGTAAATTTGCTACATAATAACGGTAACATTATGAAGTGTGTTAATACTCCATTTAATCATTTTACTATACTCTCCTAACTAAACATCTGTTGAAGCATTCTGTACTAGATGCAATTTAGTAATTGACTTTAAGAAATAGCACTACTATTGCTATGCTTTTTTTATTCTCTTCCCTTCCTCCCTTCCTTCCTTTTGAAAGAGTCCCCCTCTGTTACCCTGGGCAGAATGCTGTGGTGTTGTCATAACTCACAGTAACCTCAGTCTCTTTGGGTTCCTGTGATCCTCTTGCCTCAGCCTCCAGAATAGCTGCTGGGAATACAGGTGCCCTCCACAATACTGGGCTAATTTTTCTATTTTTAGTAGAGACAGAGACTCCCTCTTGCTGGTCTCAATCTCATGAGCTCAGAAATCCACCTGCCTCAGCCTCCCAGAGTGCTGGGATTACAGGTCTGAGCCACCACACCTGGCTTACTGCTCTGCTCATAATATAGCAAATGCTCATATAATTTACTCTGTACTGTGTATTGTTTGAAGTATAGTTGACCCTTGAACAACACAGGATTGAACTGTATGGGGCAACTTATACATGGATTTTTGTTTCAATCAAATTCAGGTAAAAAATCAGTATTCATGGAATACAAAATTGTGTGGGTTCTACAGGGTCACCTATAGGAATGAGTGTGCATAGATTTTGGTATGCTTAGGGGTTCTGGGACCAATTTCCCACCTATACTAAGGGAAGACTACATTTTATATTTATGAACACATTTAATACTAACTGCATGAGCTGTAAGTACTGTTACAACCATTCTTCTTCAATAGGTGAGGGCATTTAGATAGAACTTATGTATCTTCCCTAAGCTCACACAGCTAGTAAATAAACAGTTGGAATTTAAACCAGTAGTCTGGTTCCATAGTCTATGCTCTTGACCATTACACTAATGTAAAATAGAATAAACACAGAGAAAAAGATGTTTTTTAAAAATTCTAATAGAATCGACAGACCTCTATTAAATTGGTTAAGAACAAAACAGAAAGGCATAGATAGATAATATTAGGAATGTAAAGGGGGTGGCAAGTTTATATGCTGTAAAAAGGGTGATATGAACAATTTTATGAAGGTGTATTTGAAAATTTTGATTACATTAACAATACCTAGGAAAATACAACTTTGCAAAACTAAAGGAAAAGTAGAAAATCAAATAATCCTGTAATTGAAAAAATTGAATTACTAGTAAAGCAAACACACAAAACTCCTCCCTACCCCCAAGAAAGCATCAAAGCCAAAGGCTTTATAACTAAATTTTGCCCAGCAATGACAGAATAAACAGTTCTAGTCTTAAATTCTCCAGATTATTTAATGTGTTGATTTTGACACCAAAATTTGACTAATGACTGTGTGAGAAATGGAAGATCAAAAGGCATTCTTATTCATGAATATAGATGCAAAAATCCAAATAAAATACTACAAAGCAGAAGCCAGCACTATATATTCAGAGTAAGATACATGTACATATATATAGTTCCCAGGCTATATTATTCCAGAAATGTGAGGCTGATTTAATAATAGGATGGGAATTAATATAATCTGTCATTACATATTAAAGTAAAAAATTCGTATTATCATCTGTATGGATGCAGAAAAGGCAGTGTTCAAATTCAACTTCCATTCACAGTAGATTAGTAACCTAGGGATAGAAAGAAATTTTCTTAATCTGATAAAGGATCTCTACAAAGAACCCTACAGCATGCATTGCACATAAAGCGAGTGTTGTACCCACTATTACAGCTAACTCTTCCCTCCCTCTCTTCCTTTCTTTTCTTTTGTTCACCTTTCCTTTTTTTTTTCTTTTTTTCTTTTTGTCCCCAAGAGTGAAATAAAGTTTACTGAGAAAGAGAAAGATAGCTTTACAGAGTCAGAGGAAGGTGTAGGCTTACAGAGCGGGGCCACTTTCTTTCTCCTTTGCTTTCCTTTCCTTCCCTCCCACCCTTCATCTCCTTCTCCTCCCCTCTCTTTTCTTCCTTTCCCCTCCTCTTTTCTCCCCTTTTCTCTCCTTTTCTCCTCTTCCATCCCCTCATCATGTCATTAAATGTGGAGTTGAGAAGATATGTTTATAATCAGAAATATACCACTGTATATAAGAAACTCACGTATCCAATATGAAAATGAAAACCTAATAGAAAAATAGGCAAGAACATGAACAGGCAGGTCCCAGAGGAGGAAACACAAATGGCCAATAAGCATGCAAAGATGTTCATCTTACTGGTAATCAGGTACAAGCAAATTAAAAAGAAAACCTGGTTTTTATCCATTAGAATGCAAAAATATTTGGGTATCAAATTAGGCGAGACATGAGAACATATTGATAGTATTACATCAAATCATTAGTAGGAATGTAAATTAGTGTAACTATTCTTGAGGGCACACTGTAAATAGTTGTTAGAATTTAAATGTACATGTCCTTTGACCTAGCAGGATTCTTATTTCTCATACTTGCACACTAGAAGATGTGTTTAAAAATATTCACTGTGCGGCTCGGTGCCCATAGCTCAGTGAGTGGGGCGCCAACCACATACACCAAAGCTGGCGAATTCGAGCCTGGCCCAGGCCTGCTAAACAACAATGACAACTGTTGCAACCAAAAAATAGCTGGGTGTGGCGGGTGCCTATAGTCTTAGCTACTCGGGAGGCTAAGGCAAGAGACTCGCTTAAGCCCAAGAGTTTGAGGTTGCTGTGGGCTGTGATACCACGGTACTCTACCAAGGGCAACACAGTAAGACTCTTGTCTCAAAAAAAAAAAAGAATATTCACTGTAGTATTGTTTATAATAAAAGTTAAAGAATAATATGTCCAGTGTGGTGCAGTTTGTGATAGTCCTCAAAAGGGATTTGGTCTCGTTCATAATTTTTTTTTTTTTTTTTTTTTGTAGAGACAGAGTTTCACTTTATTGCCCTCCGGTAGAGTGCCGTGGCGTCACACAGCTCACAGCAACCTCCAACTCCTGGGCTTAGGCGATTCTCCTGCCTCAGCCTCCCAAGTAGCTGGGACCACAGGCGCCCGCCACAACGCCCGGCTATTTTTTCGTTCATAATTTTTAAAGGTGTACATATTTATATAATTAACCTGAGCATTTTTGAACGTTCAAAGAAAGGAATTAAGCAAGTAAGAGCTAGAGGATGCAAAAGGATACAGTCTACAACAGTGGTTCTCAACCTTCCTAACGCCGCAGCCCTTTAATACAGTTCTTGTGGGTTGCAACCCTCACAGGTTGAGAACCACTGGTCTAGAATTTGATAAAAAGAGAAACCATCTTATAATAAAAAATACAAGGGTATTTGTAAAAATCGTAATATATTGGGACAAATATTAGCAAGCTATCACCACAAGTGAGGGTGGGAGGGATGGAACTAGTAGGCGATGGTCTATATAAAAAGCAATGGATCATTTTGCTTAAGTGTTTGAGATTTAGAAAGAAGTGCATTGAATACATACGGTTTTTGTTTTTTTTTTTAATTTTTGATACCCTTCTTGAGTCAGTGATAAAATGACAGTATTTTTCTTCCACTTTGTGGAAAGGAAGTAAGTTATTCTTCCATTAAATGTTGGAATTGAATTTGGCAACCTTGACAGCGTTTTTCTCGTGAATAGCTGTAATCCAGAGATGATAACCCCCAAAAGAAAATGCGATGGCAAAGTCCAGATCAAACTGTAAAGTGGTAATGATACCCAAGCAATTGATGCAGCTGCTGGTTAGATTTTCTTCTCCCTATCATCCATACCATTTTTACTTTTCTCAAAAGACAGGTCTAAAAATCTGTTTATTTGTCTCAGGATTTTAAAATTACAAAAGTTAGATGTGGTGTTTTGTTTTGGTTCAGTTTGGTTTGGTTCTGGCTTTGTTTTCAGTGTTAACATCTAAGTCTTACGTCCACTTTTCTAAATTTTTATAAAGCTCAGCTAAAACATTATAAATGAGATTTTAGCTGAGAAACATGGAATTAAAACGTTGCCTAGTTTATGACAATTGTAATCAGTTAACTCTTGTTAATTCAGAGGTTCTAAAAGCCACTGAAAAGGTAGATAGACCGGGTAGGAGACTCTAACAGAGCAAAGACAAAACATTTCAGGAATAATGAACATGGTTTTTTCCAGTTTAGCCTTTACAACTTACATTAAGATAACTCTCTTTAAAGTTCACCTCTTAATATATTCCCTATTTCTTCAAAATCTTCAGTAGTTTTCTACCAAATAAGTCTAGAAGCCTTAGAGTTCCAAAATGCAAAATAGTAAATGAGAGAATACACATTTCCTGTTTCCATTACACAAAAGATTTATTTTGTTACAAGCAGATTTAGTTTAACACAATACTTAATTCTAAAACTATTATTTGTGTTCTGTCATCTAAGCACAATAGCGTAGAGACAGAGTTTTTAATTTCTTAAGTGAGAATTGAAAATAAGTTCCTTTTTGCTGTAAACTCTTAAGCATAGATTAGCAAATAACATAATTTTATCTCTTGTTCATGATAGTTCACGAATAGACTCAGTGAAAGGAAATGCTGCCATGGTAACATGAACCAGACTGTTATTTGAAACCATACTCAAGATACTTAACTGCCCTGAAACTGCAAGTTTTCCATACTTGTTCTTTTAATTTTCTATTTCAAGGAAATAACAATTCTACTGTGATCAAAACAATTTGCAATCCTCTCACAGTAGAATTTGAAAAGTAGACTTGAACTAAATACTTTATGGGAGCATAATCTCAGGAATACCAAAGTAGACCATGGCAAGAATTGTTAAAATAATTGTCGAGTGTATGAAAAAAATTCATGTGTATCTTTTCCTTATAAAACTGAATTAGCTTGTGCATACCAGCAAAGTATATTGTGCATACCAGCATTTTAAAGTTTTATTTCCCTGCCTTCAAAAGACAGTTATCATTTGGGCCAGGTGACTGAACATATATACCTACGTATCCAAAAATACAATTGTAAGACTTAATCTTTTTTGAAAAAAATCAAAATGTCAAATACTTGTTTAGTGTAGGTTATGTGGTATCTTGCTGCTGAACTCCAGCAGAATGTTTCACCTGATAATCTGGTGCGTTTTTCTCTGCATGGCAGTGTAATATGACACCCATGTTTTTTCCCCTATATATTTAAATTGTTAGGAATTAATCTGCCTTATACTCAATTGCTATACTTGAGGTTTTTTTATCATCTAAATTTATTTTATTCGTTGTTATTTACTACCTAGCTTTTATACTTTATTCAGAATTAATTGATTTTTGTTCTTGTTGATTTTTTAAATAAATTCTCTCTGGGAAGTAAAGGGATAGGAATATACTGGTCTTTAACCAACATGTAGTAAAACCTTTTACTATATTCCAGTTTTAGAATAACCTCTCAGTATTCACTTATTTTGCAGCTCTGTGTCACTCGCATATAAATGGCCTTATTTGAATCTCATTACAAGTCAGTAAAATGGCCTGCAATGGAGTTTTATTTTGTGGGTAAAATGTGAATGAGAGGACTGACTCTCGAAGATTAAATGATTTTCCCAATGTATTACATAGCCAATCAATAAACATTGATTAGGATTCCTGTTTTTGAGAATCCATGGAACCAGAGGGTTCTTTCATTATGCCATTCTACTATAAAAATTATGATACAGTATTCAGAGATAAAAGAGCCTCAGTAATAGTAAAAGAGTTTGGGAAATGAAAGGGCCCTGGAGATCAGCACACTAAACTTTTATAATAGAATTTCATACAAGCAAAAAGGAGTAAGGAAACAGGAAAAAAGAAAATTTTATTGTCTAAATAATTGCTAATGTAGTTGTAAAGTGTAACTCAAAAGACAGATTTTTAAAACAGAAACAGCATTATATAAAACCAGAAATTAGTAACAGTTTGAACCTTGCTAATCTTGTTGGAGGAAATTTTGTATATCACATGGTAACTTTTTTTTTTTTTTTACTATTTTTTTCCCTATTAATATGAGGGTACAATTAGGTTACGTTGTTTGTGTTTGTTAAAGTCCAAGTTATAGTTGAGCCCTTCACTCGGGAGGTGTGCCGCATACCCCCAACATTGTGCCCATTAAGTGAGAGCACATCAATCTCCCTCTCTTCCCCTTCTGCCCCACTTGAATTTAATTGTATTTTTCTCTTGGGTGGGCATGTAGTTATTCATCTACTGGTTTCATATTAGTATTGAGTACATTGGATAGTTGTTTTTCTATTCTTCTGATACTTTACAGAGGAGAATGTTCTTCACCTCCATCCAGGGTAATACAAAAGATGTAACGTCTCCCATCTTTTTAATGGCTGCATAGTATTTTGTGTTATGCATATAACATATTTTATGAATCCATTCATGGGTTGATGGACACTTAAGTCGATTTCACATCTTGGCAATCGTAAATTGACCTGTGATAAGCATTCTAGTACAAATGTCCTTATGGTAAAATTATTTTTTTTCTTCTGGGTAGATACCTCGTAATGGGATTGTGGGATCAAATGGAAGGTCTACTTTTAGCTTTTTGAGGATTCTCCATACTTCTTTCTAAAGAGGCTATATTAGTTTGCAGTCCCATCCAACAGTGTAAAATTGTTCCCTTCTCTCCACAATCACGCCAGATCTGCAGCTTTGGAACTTTATGGGTTATTCTTACTGGGGTTAGGTGATATCTGAAGGTGGTTTTGATTTGCATTTCTCTGATGATTAGGGACAATTAGCATTTTGCCCCTACAATGCAAGCAGCCAGCTCCCATGAACATTTGTGTATGTTTTAAAAAGTAGTAGAGGATTTTTCCCCTTACAACTTTATTAAAAGCATTCAGACACTGTTTATGTGTGTAGGTTTCATGTAATTTCATTTTTATGTATTTTATTCTAGGTTAATGGGAAAGGTTCCTTATGGTGTGTCGATCCAGAATATAAACCCAATCTTATGCAGGCACTGAAGAAGCAACCTTTCCCCTCAGCATCAAAGTCTCACAGCCCTCCTGCATCTCCACAAAGGTAAACTGTCAGTGGTGATTTGTAAGATGTCATTGTGTGAAAGAAATTTAAAGTTTTAAGTATCTAAAATTACCTTTAAGCCTAAATTTTTTTTTTTTTTATTTTGAGACAGAGTGTTACTATGTCGCCCTCGGTAGAGTGCTATGGCTTCACAGCTCACAGCAACTTCAAACTCTTGGGCTTAAGCAATTCTCTTGTCTCAGCCTCCAAAGTAGCTGGGAATACAGGTGCCTGCCACAGTACCCGGCTATTTTTTTGTGCAGTTGTCAGTGTTGTTTACCTGGCTAGGCTGGGTTCAAACCTACTATCCTTGGTGCATGTGGCCACCGCTGTAACCGCTGTGCTACAGGCGCCAAGCCTAAGCCTAAAATTTTGAATGTTTGGCAAATTAAAAAATGCTTTGAAGTTTGTTTATTTGTAATGATAGTGCTTTTCCTTACAACTTTCCTTGGCTTTTGTTTTCAATCCACTGACTATTTTAATCACTACCACACTAGAAAAAATATTTTTTTTTCATTGGGGCCATGGTATTTTAGTAGGTCAAGAAAGAGACATAAGGGTTATATATGTTTCATAAGGCCCTGGGCTCAAAACTGCCACAACTCACATGGCAGTTCATGTGGTAATCTTCTAGCTTTCTCATTTTAAATCAAATCTGAAAATTATATGACCTCCTTAAATCTGATTATTTCATTTTCCTTAAAGAAGACTTCAGAATCTTTAAAAATTTTATTGTATACATTCAATTGAGTTGAAAGTGACAGATATTTTAAAGAGTAGTTTGTAATAAATAGATAACTTGATTTTTGAAAAATTTAAAAAGTTTTTAATAAAGTAATTAATGAAAATTTTAAAATGTGTACCAAAAAGTAGAGAGGCAGTTATAAGGAATTCTCAGCTGCAACAAATATCAATGTTTCATAAAATTGTTAACTTGAATTCTTAAAGTATTATTAAATAACTTATAGAGGAGTGGTTGAAACTGAAATGCAGTAAAAAAAACTAGTAAGGCTAAAGTTGAAATGTCAGTAATACATACACTCATCGAGATTTTAATGTTGTTTACTATATTCAAAGATTAGGTGGATCAGTGTAAAAAGAGCTACTGAGTGATTTATCCTTATGAAATGAAACCTGGAAAATAAATTATTTTTATATCCTCATTTGGGAGATGATATTTTCTTTGTTAATGTTGGTGCTTCTGAGTTGTTCTAGTTAATAACACATGTAAGGAACTATGCATTTCTTAAAGATTAAATGGGATAGTTAGCATCATTTTTAAAATGTGAATATATTAGCATCATTTTAAAAATAGAGAATATTTTACTCAGTCTTTGATATGTTGCATTTTCATGTATATAAATATATATTTTTTTCTTTTTTTAAGAGATAGAGTCTCACTTTGTCACCCGTGGTAGAGTGCTGTGGCATCACACCTCACAGCAACCTCCAGCTCTTGGGCTTAGGCAATTCTCTTGCCAGCCTCCCGAGTAGCTCTGACCACAGGCACCCACCACAATGCTCAGCTATTTTTTGTTGCAGTTTGGCTGGGGCCAGGTTTGAACCCGCCACCCTCGGTATATGGGGCCGGCCTTGAAAGTTTAGATGTTAAATAAAGGTGATTTTGCAAAAGCGGGCGGTGCCTGTGGTTCAAAGGAGTAGGGCACTGGCCCCATATACTGGAGGTGGCGGGTTCAAACCCAGCCCCAGCCAAAAACTGCAAAAAAAAAAGATAAAAATGGTTTTATGACCCATTAAAGTTATAATCTTTTATTTTAAAACCTAATTTAAAATGAAACATTTTCTCCTTTGCCAAAAAGAACAGTCCATCTCACATGCTTTTGTGTAGTCCCTTCATATTACATTATGTAAGTCTGAGGAAAAGATTGAAACAGTGTATGTAAAATTGAATAGAAATAAACTTACAATTTGGTTAATAAAACTTTTTTTGCTATTACAAATTCAAAAAAAACAGAATTCTTGGCTCGGCGCCTGTGGCTCCAGCAGCTAAGGCGCCAGCCACATACATCTGAGCTGGGTGGGTTCGAATCTAGCCTGGGCCTGCGAAACAACAATGATGGCTGCAACAAAAAAATAGCTGGGCCTTGTGGTGGGCACCTGTAGTCCTAGTTACTTGGGAGGTGGAGGCAGGAGAATCGCTTAAGCCCAGAAGTTGGAGGTTGTTATGAGCTGTGATGCTACAGCACTCCACCAGTGCTGCAGCTTGAGGCTCTGTATCAAAAACAAAACAAAACAAAACAGAATTCTTCCCCAGAATGTTTTAGTTTCTGGAATTTAAAAAAAATTAAAAACTGTTGTATCTTTCCATGAACCTAGAAAGTTTAATTTTATATTATTATTATCATCTTTTTTTTTGGAGAGAGAGTCTCAAGTTGTTGCCTTGGGTAGAGTGCGGTGGCATCACAGCTCACAACAACCTCAAACTCTTGGGCTTAAGCGATTCTCTTGCCTCAGCCTCCCAAGTAGCTGGGACTATAGGCACCCACCACATGCCTGGCTATTTTTTGTTACAGTTGTCATTGTTGTTTAGCTGGCCCAGGCTGGATTTGAACCCACCAGCCTCAGTGTATGTGGCTGGCGCCATACCCGCTAAGCTACGGGTGCTACCTATATTAATGTTTATTAATAAAGTCGGGGACTTATATGTTTGGTATCATTACCATGTAGTCTCCCTTAAATATTTGTTTTCATTAAATGCTTTCATTTTTTGTGGTAATACCTATATTAATATTATATCAAACATAATCATCTAGTACAAAAGCAAATAGTAACTATTATGTATTATCTATTGTTCCAGAAATTTTAAATGCATTGTTGTTTTTTACCTATTTATTTTTTATTTGTATATTCACGGAGTACACGTTCAGTTTTGCTGTATTATGTTGCATTGTGATGAAGTTCGGGGCTTCAGCTGAATACACTAAAGCAATACACATTGTACCCATGAAACACCTTCCCACGATCCACCCTCCTTAACCACCCCCAGCCCTCTGAGTCCCCATTTTCTATTACTCTACACTCTGCTTCTATGTGTACACATTATTAAATGCATTATTCTTATTTAATTATCACAACAACGCTATGTGGAAGATTTATTTATTCCTAACTTATGGATGAAAGAAACTAAGATTATTTATTTTGTTCAAGAACATCTAAATAGCCATGATTTAGTCTTGGCTCTTTTGCTCTTTCTGCTTTGGCATACTCTTTGTCAACTGAGTAGTGTTAGCAAAGAAAATAAGGTAAAAATAATTTGTTTTTTTAATGATACAAATTAGCTGTATTTGTGCCTAAGTTGTATAAAAACAAACAAAATGTTTATAAGTCCATTTGTCTTTTTTCTTTATTTTTCAGTGGTTCTTTATCACCTCACTACTTAAGCTCTGTACTTAAACAGAACCAGTTGCGAACCCTCAAAGGTATGTGTGAAGATGAGTACAGTTACATGCCATGTAACAACATTTCAGTTAGCAATGGACTCAGCGTGTGATGATGGTCCCCTAAGGTTATAATAGAGCTGAAAAATTCCTATCATTTCAGTGACATCTTAGCTATTATAATGTCGTAGCCTTACTCAGATGTTTGTGGTGATGCTGGTATAAACAAACCTACAGTGCCTACAGTTATATAAAAATATAGTATATACAGTGATATATAGTACTTGATACTAACCAATGACTATGTTACTGGGCGGCGCCTGTGGCTCAAGGAGTAGGGCGCCGGTCCCATATGCCAGAGGTGGTGGGTTCAAACCTAGCCCTGGCCAAAATCCAAAAAAAAAAAGACTATGTTACTGATTTATGGATTTATTTCTTACTGTTATTTTAGAATGCACTCCTTCTGCTATTAAGGAGTTTAACTGTGCCCCAGGCAGGTTCTTCAGGAGGTATTCCAGATGATAGTGTTGTTATCATAGGGGGTGCTAGTTCTGTGGGTGTTATTGTCCCTAAAGACCTTCCAATGGGACAAGAAGACAGTTACAGGATATAAAGAAAAAAAATATTTTTGTATAGTCATACAGTGAGTTTGTGTTTTAAGCTAAGTAATACTACAAACAAGTCAAAAGGTTACAGTAAGCTAAGGTGAATTTATTACTGAAGAAAGAAATTTTTTTCGTAAATTTAGTGTCACCTAAGGGTATAGTATTATAATGTATACAAGAATAATGTCGTAGGCCTTCACATTCACTCACCCCTCACTCACTCACCCAAGGCAGCTTCTAGTCCTACAGGCTCCATTCGTGGTTAGTTGCCCTATACAGCAGTGAAATTTTTGATCTTTTTTTTTTTTTTTTTTTTGAGACAGAGTCTCACTACGTTGCCCTTGGTAGAGTGTTGTGGTATCACAGCTCACAGCAACCTCAAACTCTTGGACTTAAGCGATTCTCTTGCCTCAGCCTCCCAAGTAACTGGGACTACTGGTGCCCACCACAACGTCCAGCAAATTTTTGTTGTTGTTGTTGCAGTTGTCATTGTTGTTTAGCTGGCCCAGGCTGGGTTCAAATCCACCAGCCTGGGTGTATGTAGTTGCCACCTTAACCACTGAGCTACGGGCGCCAAGTCCATTTTTAATCTTTTTTACTATACCTTTTCTATGTTTAGATACACAGATGCTTCACACTGTCATGATTACCTATAGTATTCAGTATAGTCACATGTTGCACAAGCTTGTGGCCTAGGAGCAAATGGGTCATACACACACTACAGCCTAGACATATTATAGGCTATGCCATCTAGGTTTGTGTAGCACACCTTATGATATTCACACAATGACAAGATCATCTGACAGCACATTTCTCAGAATGTATACCTATCGTTGGACAAGCTTGGTGGCTCACGCCTGTAATCCTAGCATGCTGAAAGGCCGAGGAGGGTGGATTGCTTGAGCTCACGAGTTCAAGACCAGCCTGAGCAAAATCCTGACCCCGTCTCTACTAAAATAGAAAAATTGAGGGAAAAGAATCACTTGAGCCCCAGTTTGAGGTTACTGTGAGCTATGACACCACAGCACTCTACCCAGGGCAACAGCTTGAGACTCTTGTCTCAAAAAAAAAAGAATGTATACCCATTGTTAAGTGATGAATGACTACACTTTAAATCACAAAAACTCAGCTTAAAAGTCAGGATTTTTTTGTTTTATTCTCTCTAATTATGAAAGTATTATATGTTTATTGTAGAAGCTTTGGGCAATATAAACATTTATAAAAAAATAAAAATTACCCTCTACTATTAACATTTTGATATGATTCCTTTTGTTATGACATACAGGTAAGTAGATAAATTTGAATACATATATATATATATACATACACACACATATATATAAATTATATATATGTACACTTTTTCTCCATATACTAGACTACTATGCATACTGTTTTGTATCTCTGTTTCCATTTACGTTTCTATGTATTTTAACTTGAAAGTAGGATTTAATTTCTCAGTAATATCAGTGAAGTTGTCTTTTCTTTTTCTTTTTTTTTTTTTTTTTTTTTTTTGGCCGGGGCTGGGTTTGAACCTGCCACCTCTGGCATGTGGGACCGGCGCCCTACTCCTTGAGCCACAGGCGCCGCCCTTCTTTTTCTTTTTTTTTTGAGACAGAGCCTCAAGCTGTTGCCCTGGGTAGAGTGCTGTGGCATCACAGCTCACAGTGATCTCCAACTCCTCCGGGTCCTGGCTCCGCCTCCCAAGTAGCTGGGACTACAGGTGCCTGCCACAACACCCCGCTATTTTTTGGTTGCAGCCGTCATTGTTGTTTGGCGGGCTCGGGCTGGATTCGAACCTGCCAGCTCAGGTGCATGTGGCTGGTGCCTTAGCCGCTTGAGTGGCAGGCGCCAAGCCAAAGTTGTCTTTTCAAGTTCTACCATAAACTAGAATAAGAATAAGTCAACTATGGCCCATGGCCATTTCTGGCCAGCCATCTGTTTTGGGGCAACTGGTAAGCTAAAGGTAGTTTTACATTTGTAAAATGGCCAAGCAAAAAATAAAAATATTAATATTTCAAGACCTGAAAATTCATTAGAACAGCAGAGTTAAGTAGTTGCAACAGAGACCTGTGTATTATATTATTATATGTTTGATTTTGTCTCTTAGTGTGCAAAGCCTAAAATATTTACCTTCTGACCTTTTACTAAAAAAATTTGCCATCCTTTGAATTAGAATATGGTTCAAAATATTTCTTTTATAGGTTATTTAGGTATGAAGAACTTTTAAAAAGGCAATAAGTTGACTTTTAAAAAACATATCAGGCTCGACGCCTGTGGCTCAAGCCACTAAGGTGTCAGCCACATACAACTGAGCTGGTGGGTTCGAATCCAGCCCAGGCCCACCAAACAACAATGACGGCTGCAACCAAAAAATAGCCAGGTGTTGTGGCGGGCGCCTGTAGTCCCAGCTACTTGGGAGTCAGAGGCAGGAGAATCACTTGAACCCAGGAGTTGGAGGTTGCTGTAAGCTGTGATGCCATGGCACTCTACCCAGGGTGACAGCTTGAGGCTCTGTGTCAAAAAAAAAAAAAGTATGGAAATTCTGAATTCACTGGTCTTTTCCTTTTCATAGTTAATATTATGGGTTGGTAGCACATTAAAATAAATTTTTCTAGCGTTGCTTGGGAGTCTAGAGATGTTTCTATGGCTTTTAAAAATAGAAATTTCAGTCTCAAGCCTTTCTGTGAATCAGAAATATTTTGGGTCTTTGGAACCACAGTGTGCTAAGCCTCAGAAGCAGTCGCTAATGTCTATAAAAACAAAGGCAAAGAGTGTGAAAAGTCTTTAGAAAATTGCAAAGAAATTAAGTGGATAGAAAATCCATTTCATGTTTCAGATAACCTTCTAATATAAGACAGGTATCTGTGTTCCTCTTACATGCATGGGTAAATGTAGTTTCTCTTTATATTTCAGTAGTGATGAAATTCCTTTATCTTTTTATTGTCCCAATAAATTATGACGCTTTTTCTCTAGAGCTCATTTCACATTTTAAGAGCAGTAATTTGTGAATTCTGGGGTTTGCTTTAAATTTTGGCCTTCTTTGAAGCAGGTTAGAGAAAAGAAAATGTTTTTAAATGAAAATAAATTTTAAATAGTTTTTAAAAAGGTGGCGCCTGTGGCTCAGTGAGTAGGGCGCCGGCCCCATATGCCGAAGGTGGCGGGTTCAAACCCAGCCCCAGCCAAACTGCAACAAAAAAAATAGCCGGGTGTTGTGGCGGGCGCCTGTAGTCCCAGCTGCTTGGGAGGCTGAGGCAAGAGAATCGCGTAAGCCTAAGAGTTAGAGGTTGCTGTGAGCCATGTGACCTCATGGCCCTCCACCTGAGGGCGGTACAGTGAGACTCTGTCTCTACCAAAAAAAAAAAAAAATAGTTTTTAAAAAAATCTCTTCTCCTATTATTTTATTCCATCAACATTTTGCTTCTTCCTTTAGGGAATTTTCTCCTCTTAGTTTTAGCCGTAGTTTTACATAACTAGAGCATAGGTACTTCTCCTTCATCTGCTGACTTATATTATGCATCAACTCTCTGGTGCTCCTATCCTGAACTCATCACTAGGCCTATTCTCCTAGTAATAATTAACTTGGTGGGAAGGGTGGTTGGTATTCTAGGTTAAAACAACTCAGATCTGTCCTGGAATAGAATACAAAATTCTCATAAGTTAAGGGAAAAGAATATGACTTCTCAAATATTTAAAAAAAATTTGCCTTTGAATCTTTAGGTTGTATTCATAGACTTCTGAAGAAATTTGTTCTCTTTATATTATTTTTAGGGATAAGTTTGAAAAAACCAAGTGGATTAAACTTTCATCACAATTACTATTGAGTCACCTACATTGTGCTAGGCATGTAGTAGGTGTGTTGGGATATGCAGAGAAGAGACACCAGGCCCTGCTCTCAAAAACATGTAGTTTAACTGAAGAAAGTTGACTAGAATTATGCAGAGTACACTCAGGAAAAAGGTAGTAGGTGGCAAATTAAGCATAGAGGTAGGGCAGGAAAGGCTTCTTAGAAAAGAGAGCGGGATGGTTGAGCTGGGCCTTAAAAGTTGGGGAAATACTTAACCTCTAAGTACAGTTTGGTGGAGCCAGGGAGACCTGGCAGAGAAAACCATAACAATGGAGAAAGGTGACTGGCACTTCTTGGGAGTCTGCCTTGCAAGTTGATGGTGTGACTGATACCTAGAGGTATAAAAGAGGACCAGGTAGGTGTGGGCAAGGCAAATGAAGCAGTTTTAGGAGAGCTGATAAGGACTTTGAACTACTACTTCTGTCTATAACATTATTAAGTCTTGAGTTGCTTACTATTCTGCCTTGCATTATTTCATCTAATCCTCACAACAACCCTTTTAGTTATCAGTAGTCCCTTTTACAAATAAGGAAACTGAAGTTTGGAGAGATTAAGTAATTTTCTTAGGTTACACAACTTGTAAGTGGCATGGAAAGATTCAGATTGATGAATTCTAATTTCAGAGCCTGCACTCTTACCAGATTAGAGACATTGGGGAAGCTCCTGAAGACCTTTAAATCATGAGATTGTTGAGTTCCAGTATTAAAGCTTATTAATATATTCATCTAATACTTTGCAGACTCATCTTTACTAATCATTCCATTAGAGCTACCTTTAGACATATAAGATTTAAAGGAGAGCTGGGCTCAGTGGCTCATGCCTGTAATCCTAGCACTCTGGGAGGCCAAAGCAGGTGGATTGCTTGAGCTCAGGAGTTTGAGACCAGCCTAAGCAAGAACAAGACCCAGTCTTTACTAAAAATTAGAAACTGAGGCAAGTGGATCACTTGAGAACAGGAGTTCAGGGTTGCTGTGAGCTATGATGCTATAGCACTCTATCCAGGGCAACAGAGTGAGACTGAGGGAAAAAAAAAGATGAATAGTAGAGATTAGGCTTAGGAACTCTAGAAATTGCTATCAGCCAAAACAGGCATGGCAGTTTGTTTAAAGTATAGTTTATCTTGTTCAACTTAAAATGACTAATTTTATGTGTCAGTATCTATGGTATAGCAATTGTATAATAGATTGCAGGAGATTTGGGACTCTTATGCTGAGATAGCAAAAAAAACAAACAAACCCCTTTTTGGGTTAATATTTCGGTTTTGTGTAGGTTTGAAGTAAATGTATCTGTTTAAAAATAGTAGCTGTGCTAGGTACTGTTCTAGGCATCAGGATACATCAGTGAACAAATCATACGAAAAAATGGAACTCACATTCCAGTTAGTAAATTTTATTATTTATACTAAAACACTTGATAAACTAAAAATAAATACAAAATTTAGGCAGTTGATGGTGATGTTAGGGCCTAAGTGTATATCTAAGTTCAAGTTTAAGGTTACAAATTAACATAGTTTATATCTTCTTAAAGGGGAAGTAAACCAGTAGTAAACTTAAAGTCTTGATAGTTCATTGAAATCGCTATCCTACTTAAACAATTACAAGAGACAGCATCTCTGGATGCTGTGTATGTTAGTTTTGATAGAGGCAGTAAATCCTTTTATAGTTATGGTACTACTGAGATTATACCATTTGAATTCTGCTTCCATGGTTCTCATATCATTTTTTAAGCAAATGGTCTAAAGCTCAGATAACAGAAACATTATTTATCTTATGACAACCCTCACTCTCACATAGCTAAAAATGGTGTCTTTAAAATTTTTCCCAATTATTGTTAATAATTTCCCAGCATTCAAGGCTGGGACAATTTGGGTACAGCTGTAGTTGAACCAGTTAGGAAATCAGTAGCATGTTTTGAACCCTCAAATTCTGGTTTGTTATGAATTGGATATGGGTATGTTAGATAATATAGCAGAAATACTTTAAAAGTAGTAGAAAGTGTTTTACCAATGAAAAAACATGAAATGTTTTCTTTTTTTTTTGTTTTTGTTTTGTGAAATGTTTTCAAATATGACAATAAGCAAATGAGTCTTTCGGTTTAAATTTGATGCCAGAACTGATTGGATTTTATAAATGAAAATTCCTTGTAAGTTCTACCCAGAGAATTTTTGTTGCTTTTGTTCCAAATATTTCAAGATCCTGGCCGCGCATGGTGGCTCACTCCTGTAATCCTAGTACTCTGGGAGGAGTTGGAGACCAGCCTGAGCTAGAGCAAGACCTCCTCTCAAAAAAAGCCCGGGTGTTGTGGCAGGCACCTGTAGTCCCAGCTACTTGGGAGGCTGAGGCAAGAGAATCACTTGAGCCCAAGAGTTTGAAGTTGCTGTAAGCTATGACACAACAGCACTCTTGACAAAGTAAAACTGTGTCTCAAAAAAAAAAAAAAAAAAATAGTTCAAGATCGTTACCTTGCACAAATCATTGATACTGGTAATCAGGTGTTCTTGATTACAATATGTTTAGGATCATTCTCTATTGCTTATTTTTCATGTTAAATTTTTTTTCAGAATTAATTGGCAAGGCATGGAAGGAAGCATACTTATAAATGTTTTAAACAAATCAGATATAGGTAAAATTGTTTTGCAAAGAAGCGGTTGTTTTATAGTTAATTTCGTATAGCAGAATATAAGAAATCAATTTGGCTATAATTTATAAGAAATCTATTTAAGGAGCATTTTTCCTATCATCTTACTGTTAAAGAGACAGTATCTAATTTTGTTACCACTTTAAAAAATTCAGAAACCAAGGGGGAAAAAATGATGTTCATTTAGCTTTCTTATGTTGTCCAGATAAGCTTCTAATCAATTTTAGGTGTTATTTTTCAGAAATATGTTCCTTGAATTCCAATTGAAGTTTATTATGAGAAGTCAAGAGATAAGCTGCTTTTTTATTTTATTTTGTTTTTTGAGGCAGAGTCTCACTATGTTGCCCTGGGTAGAGTACTATGGTATCATAGCTCACAGCAACCTCAAACTCTTGGGCTTAAGCAATTCTCTTGCCTCAGCCTCCCAGGTAGTTGGAACTACAGGCGCCCGCCACAGTGCCCAGCTATTTTTTGGTTGTAGTTGTCATTGTTTGGCAGGTCTGGGCTGGATTTGAACCCGCCAGCTCTGGTGTATGCGGCTGGCGCTGTAGCTGCTGAGCTACAGGCGCTGAGCCAAGATGCACTACTTTTTTAATAACAAGGTTTTATCTCTTTTATCCCCACCTCCCTTATAAAATTGGAAACAAGATAGATCTACATTTATTAAAAGAAAAATTATTTCATGGAGCAGGAAAGCTCTGTTGGAGCTTTTGCGTATTCCTGTGCAAGTTGTGCCCTGTGCAGGGACACCTGGCTGAGGTAGAGAGTGGGATCTGAAATCCAGCCCACACTCCATTCTTCTAGCTGTGTGCCTTGAATAAGGAAGCATTCACCTGGAGGAAAAGTTGCCTTTTTTCCAGTTCCCACAGAGATACAATATGGGCTAGTGGCTGTACCTTTTTTCTTCAAAAACATGTGAAAATACTGAACTTTATCAAATTGTCTCAGATCTCATTCTAAAATATAGAAATTGGAGAGGTCTTTGTTTTGATAGCCTTTGGCTGCGGTGGGGATCATTAATTCAAATCCTTGGTATTTTCACCTCCCTGAGGTCTTTGCCCAGCTATAACTTTCTCTTGAGGCTTTCCCAACCTCTGTATTTAAAATTGCAACCACATTCTGCAGCGTTCTTTATCTTCCTTCCCTTATAATTTTCCTCCCTCATGTTTATCACCATTTGACATGCTGTGCTTTAATTAATTCTCTGTGTTCTGATGAACAGTTAGGGATTTTCCTGTTTTGTTTTCTGCTGTATTTCCACTTCCTGTAATGATGTCAGGCTCATGGTAGGACACCCAATTTATTGCATGAATAACAGACAGTTTCCAGTACCTTCTGTAATTTTCTGCACAATTTCCCACTCTAATCATGGATGCTTTGCTAGGTATTAAGTGATGATAGAGGAACCATTGAGTTCATGGGCTCTGGGGATAGACTGCTGAGGTTCACATCCTTCCACTATTTCTAGAGACTCCTCTTTGTTTTTTCACCTTTAAAATGGAAATATTAATAGTAGCCACAGCATAAAGTTGTGAGGTTTAGATAAGCTAATAAGTACTTTGAACATGCAAAGGCCACGGACAGTGCTCAGTGCTATTAATTTGGTGATCAATTTAAAGAAAGGTAGGCAAAGGTGTATTATACTCAATCTGTACATGTTTATCAAGAGCCGACCATTGTTCCAGACATTATGATGACACAGAAGATAAGACATGGTTACTACTTAAGGAAGCTGATAGTCTAATCTGGACAACAGTAATGTAGACAACATGTTTCATTAGGTCACTTTTTATTTGAGGGAAGGAAAAATAGAGTTATGTGTGTCTCATAGCAGCCGTCTTCTGATTTACTCATTAAGTCTATTAATGTTATTGTTATCAACAACAGTATTGAGTTCATGCTTTAACTGGGGGAGAAAACAATTCAGTATCATCATGGCTTTATTATTCACAATAACTTTATACTTAGATGTTGCAAGTAAATTAGAAAACTTCCTGATAATAAAAATTTCAAGTTTTGGGCTGTAGCTCGAGCGGCTAAGGTGCTAGCCACATACACCAGAGCTGGTAGTTTCAAATCCAGCTTGGGCCCGCTAAACAACAATGACAACTACAACCAAAAATTAGCCAGGTGTTGTGGCAGGCGCCTGTAGTCCCAGCTACTTGGGAGGCTGAGGCAAGAGACTCGCTTAAGCCCAGGAGTTGGAGGTTGCTGTGAGCTGTGAGCTGTGACGCCATGGCACGGCTCTGTCTCAAAAAAAAAAAAAGAAAGAAAAATTTCAAGTTTTGAGATATAGAGGGGAGACTTTCATATCTGAGTCTGATTTTAAATTTGCTCTTTATAAGCTAAAATTTATAAACACTTTCTAACTTTTCCCTCACACTTTGATTTTACTTTTCTTCAGTTAGTTACTCAGGTTCTAAAACAACATCACCAAGATAGAAGAAGACCTTACAGTAGTAGGATATAAGTAGATATGAAAACAATGACTTTATAGTAGAATCTGCTAATTTTACTAGCCTTTTTGCAGTTTTTGGCTGGGGCTGGGTTTGAACCCACCACCTCTGGTATATGGGGCTGGTGCCCTACTCCTTTGAGCCACAGGCACCGCCCACTAGACTTTTTTTTTTTAACCAGCCTTTCAAAGCCCTATTTTTCTTTTTATTTTGTAGAGACAGAGTCTCACTTTATCGCCCTCGGTAGAGTGCTGCGGCGTCTCAGCTCACAGCAACCTCCAACTCCAGGGCTTAGGCAATTCTCTTGCCTCAGCCTCCTGAGTAGCTGGGACTACAGGCACCTGCCACAATGCCCAGCTGTTTTTTGTTGCAGTTTGGCCGGGGCCGGGTTTGAACCCGCTACCCTCAGTATATGGGGCCGGCACCCTACCCACTGAGCCACAGGCACTGCCCTCAAAGCCCATTTTTTAAATCCATAATTATATTTGATCTTATGAATATTGTCTAAATCTGTAGTCTTGTGTATAATTATGGCTAAAAACATTAGTGATATTTTTGTTCCTACAATAATTGCTCATTTAGCATTGGTAGATTCATATGACCTAGACTGACCAATTACATATGTTTTTGTCCTTTGCAACTGGCATGTAATTAATGCAGTACAATACTTCATAACTGCAGATATGCATAAGTAGAGATATTGCTCAAGGTAAAAAGGCCAAAAAGTAGTCATGCTGTATATAGCCTTTTGGCTAGTTTAGTCTATTTAAGGGCAAATCTTATTAAAATGCGGTTAAATTTTTCATTTTCATTGTGAATAAAGAAAACTTTTATCATCATCTCTAGTACCTTTCCATTCTCTCTTATATAAGACTGTTTACAAACCTGGCCCATAATTTAAGTGAACAAAAGCAGATTGCAAAATAATATGTATAATAACTTCCCATTTTTGTTTAATATGTTTATGCCTTTTGAAGTAGAAGAATTTATGTGGTTCACTACAAAAGTTTTGAGACAGAACATGTTATGGTCTATTATTTCACTTCCAGTAAACACAGCCGACAGCGTCCTTTCTGATTCACTTATGCTGGGATGGGTTCACTTGTTTCTGTCCACACAGATTGTACGTTTCTCAATTTTAGCATATCTCTTAACTTTCATACACCCAGTCTTAACACTGGTTATCTTTGAATGCATGAAAACATTTTTCAATCACCTCTCTTTTATAAAGAACATTAATATTACCACCTTTTTCCCTTTTTAGATTCTGATATTGATGCTGCCACTGCAATGATGCTTTTAAATACTTCCATAAAACAAGGAATTTTAGAATGTAAGCAATTGTGCTTTTCTTTTTAAAATACATTTTTGTGAGTGCTTCTTTAAATTTATTTTGGAATATAAAATGCTTAAGTGTTACAGACAAAATTACTTCTTTTCAGCCAAATTGTGTTTTAATTTCAATAATTTCTGTTTCATATTTCTATTAATTTCTATGAGTAATTGAGAGATTGAAATTAATGTTGTAACAGATTTTTTTTACATTAACCAAGAAATGGAGGGGAAAAAAATAACATATTAAGAAAACAAGTATAGCTCGGCACCCTTAGCTCAGCGGTTAGGGTGCCGGCCACATACACCCGGTCTAGCAGATTCAAACCCAGACCTGGCCTACTAACAGTTAACAATGACAACTACAACAACAACAAAAAATAGCCCGGTGTTATGGTGGGTGCCTATAGTCCCAGCTACTTGGGAGGCTAAGGCAAGAGAATCGCTTAAACCCAGGAGTTGGAGGTTGCTGTGAGCTGTGATGTCACAGCACTCTACCCAGGGCAACATAGTGACACTCTGTCTCAAGAAAAAAAAAAAAAGTAATCTGAAATTTTAAGAAAGGTTAAAAAAAAAGAAAAGAAGCTTAAAGAGCTAAAAGTAAAATGGAAACTATAAGAAAATACAGTGAATGAAAGGATATTTATAACTTTAGAATAGGAAAAGTTTTTTTAAGATACAGAATGAAAAATCTATAAAGGAAAAGATGGGTAAATTTGATAAAACACAAGAATGTTAGAGTTCTGACAATAAAAGATGTCTATAAGAAAGGTAATGTAAAATACTGGGAGAGCATATTACATACATTTTTTTTTTACCATATATAACCACAGACTAATACTGAGTCTGTATATAAAAGGATCCTACAAGTAAGAAACAAGAAAGTAATTCAACAGAAGAATCAGCAACGTATATATACAAACAGGCACATCTCAGAAGAAGAAATATATATGAGCAATGAAAGAACTTCTTGGCCGGGCATGGTGGCTCAAACCTGTAATCCTAGCACTCTTGGAAGCTGAGGCAGGAGGATCGTTTGAGCTGAAGAGTTTGAGGTTACTGTGAATTAGGCTGATGCAGTGGCACTCTGGCCTGGGCAACAGAGTGAGAATGTCTCAAAAAGAAAAAAAAATTGAAAAAATATGTATAAAAGATGCTCAGCTTCTCTAGAAAATGGGGAAACAATATTGATAAATTTTTTTGTTCACAAAATTATCAAAAATTAAGATGATATGATAAATATGGGAATAGGTTTTGTCATACAGTGTTGGATGTAAATTGGTGCAACCATTTTGGAGGGCAGTTTGGGGACACCAGATATAACTTAAAGTGCTCCCTTTACTGAACAATGCTGTTTTTTCATGTCTCTCTTAGAAAATTATTTGCACGCATTTGAGAAAAGATATCTAGAAGGATTGTTGCAGCATTATTTGTACTAAGGAAAAATTAGAAAGTACCTAAATACCAACAAGGAAATGCTTAGCTAACAGTGGTATATTCATATTGAGGTATTCTGAATAAGCATTTCAAAATAGTTATTTGTTGCATGGAAAAGTCAAGGCCTACTATTAAATGTTTTTTTAACTTTTCAGACTGATGTCTGCAGAATGATATCATCTGGGTAAAAAAGTAAAAACCTCCAAAACATTACTAATCTAAAGCACTTACTGCTTAGGAGTAATAAGAGTAGTTTTAAATGGTCTGTTTTTGCAATCAAATGGATTTGACCTATTAATGGAAATTTTATTTTCCACAGGTGAGAAGCCTCTTCCTCTTAAAACAGCATTGCAAAAAAAGAGGAGTTATGGCAATGCATTTAATCATCCCAGTGTTGTACAATTACAAGAGAGTGATTCTTTACCCACCAGCATTGATCCAAAAGAAGATCACAATTATAGTGCAAGTAGCATGGCAGCACAGCGCTGTGCATCCAGGTCTAGTGTGTCTTCTCTGTCTTCTGTGGATGAGGTCTATGAATTTATCCCAAAGACTGGCCATGTGGGAAGTGATGGCAGTGAAGGATTTCACAGTGAAGAAGACACAGACGTTGATTATGAAGATGATCCTCTTGGAGACAGTGGCTATGCATCACAGGCTTGTGCAAATACCTCTGAAAAAGGGCAGTCAGGCAAAAAGATGCGTAAGCAGTCATGTCAAGAAATTGATGAGGAGCTCAAAGAGGCAGCTGGATCTCTGCTGCACCTTGCTGGAATCCGTACATGTCTAGGTTCCCTAATAAGTACTGCAAAGACACAAAATCAAAAGCAACGAAGAAAAGAGAAATACTATTAGTGTAAAATTATTTTAAAGTGTGGCAATACTTTTTCTTAATCCTTTACAAGGGATATCAAAGCCATAATGGACTTACTTAATTTTAGGATGGGGCATGGGTATTAAATTAATACTTGTTTCTTTGAAAATATTTTTGCTTTTTGTTTCTTAAAATTTTTATTCTACAATTGCTGTTAGGATCATGCCTGATCGTAAACACATGATATGAAGTCCTAAAAGCATAATTTTTGTGATAAGTGTCTCTAAGATTTGGAAATTTTTGTATAAGAAAAACCCTAGCCTCTGTCTTAAACTTGTAGGAAAACTGTTTTCGTCTGTTTATATGTCAAAATGTAAGATTTGGAAATTCTATAACTTTTTAAAAATGTTCTTTTCCAATTTGTAATTAACTATAGTTATTGATCCTGCTATAAATTTTGCTGATGTCTTTTTCATATACTCCTCTCCTGATACACAATCCAGTGAGATAAGATTGTTTTTTTTATTTTGTTCTAATTTTTTTTTTTTTTTAATTTTTTTTGTTGTAGCATGAGCAAAGTCAGATATAAATTGGAAGAGATTCTGGATGTCTAGAAAATTCCTTTTGACTACACAGGTAGAGAAGACAACAAAGAGTTCTAAGATTTAGAAAAGGCAACTTTGTGATGTGATTTCATGTAAGAACACTCCCAATTCCTATTACAACGGTATCTTTGAAATGTTTTTACTTCATAAATATCGCATAGCATTTAGTAGGGCCTTTGTTCTTTCCGAAACTGCTTTGTAGACATTAAGTTTTAGCCACTAGCTGCCTTTGTTGAGTAGAAGTTGTCCAATGAAAGGATATAGCCATAGAGCGTGTTATGGAATAACACCCATTTTGACACACTTTTGCAATAAGAGAATCTTTCATTTGCTTGCCAAATGTGTACTGCATTCTGAGAATCTTGTAATAGGAATGGAGTGTAATAAAACTTTTTTTTTTTTTTTGTGGTTTTTGGCCGTGGCTGGGTTTGAACCCACCACCTCCGGCATATGGGACAGGCGCCCTACTCCTTGAGCCACAGGCGCCACCCAACATTTTGAATACTGATTACCTCTGTTATAAATAAAGGTAGGTCATCTAGGAACAAACTTCTTTCCAAGCTTTGAATCAATTAAATTCATTTGAATACCAAATTAAATTTTTAAAAACTTAATGTACCCATAGAGACAAAATACCTTCAGGGATTTCAAAATCTGGATAAAATTAGGTCTTATACAATACAACCTTTTTAACGAAACAGTGTAATACTCATGTGCCATTAATTCATGCTAAAAGATTTTTATATTACTGTTCCAAAAGTGCATTGACTAGGTGTTTTAAATATTTGAGTAAATCCGCTTATATGAGATAATTTTACACAATATCATTTGTATAGTTTGACTAGATTATTCAGAAAGAAAAGGGATAACTAATAAGCTAAGCTTGCTCATTATATATTTTTTACAATGGTGGAAGCAACTTTCCCAAAGTTAAATCTTATGTTATATGTGTATCCTATGTCATAAGACAATGACCTTGTTTTCATTTTTCTGATAAATATGTACGTGTGCACAGATAGACTCACATATGCCTGGTATGCACGGTCAAGCTCATGATGTTGATCTGCTGCTTTCAACTGTTCTGTGACTATAAAAGCATTTTCTTGGATTTTTTAAAGAGACAGATATTTATATTTTACCTCTAAATTTTATTTGGGCAAAACTGTCAAATGAGAATGATAACAAAAACATCTTTTTCAGTTGACAAGACTGTAAGCCAGGGATAACAGTATTAATGTTCTCTGTCCTGTTTCCATGTCAATTTAAATTTAACCTGGATAGCCACATTGATAGAATTGGTGCTGTTGAAATATAGTAATGTTAAAATCTGATAATGAAAAAGTGGCCCTTAAATATGCAGAATGAATAAAGCACCAGAAAAAAATGCTTTTACCACAGTATAAATAATAGAGATTACACAAATCATTTTAATAATAATATTTTTAAGTTACTACCATAGCTTTCTGGATAGATCTTGGTAACAATGTTTGAGTGATCTGGTTCCAGTTTATATCATTCTACTGAAATTCTGTACCACAGATGTTCAACATAGTTCCTGTCCATTAGATAATTACTCTTTAGAAGTAAAGGAAAATGACCAATGATGAAAAGGAACGGATTTATTTCTAGCTCTAACAAGGGATCTTCAAAGTTATTTTTGTCTTGACATACCTAGTAATTCTTCGAACCCTTTGATTTTTTTTTCTCTCCTTCATGTACTCTTCTCTCAAATTTATATGCTTAAGTTACACTCATCAATGGAAGGATAACAAACACTTGTGCACTGAAAGCTAGCAAGGAGAAGTTACACAACATTTATACTTATTATACAGAATGTAGTGCATCTGTGTAAGTTTCCAATTGCTACCGTACCAAGGCAGTTATTTTCAAGGGGAAGAATCTTTTTCATTAGGGTCCCCCTATTATTGTTATTTCCAGAGAAATTATGATTTCATTCCTCAGGTATGTTGAAATAGAAACATGGCTGATAACCACCAGTAAGGAAAGTCACTCCAGGTCCTATGGACTGGAAATTGCATTCTCAACACTAGATTTTACTATAATAAAAATAACTTGGAAACCCCAGAGAGGTTACATATTTTCCCACATTACTTAAAACTGTGATTTCAGCTAATTGCCTTATGTCAAAATAATACAAATTTTGTTGCAACAGATTCCTGTTTATAATAGATCTTAGTAAAAGTTTGGATTCAGCATAGCATAATTGATCTTCATCTTTCACACCTCAAATAAAATCAGTGTTTCTTGAATATGTATTTTTGAAATTTGTGCAATATATTACTAAATTAGTTAGTATTGTATTTTACTTTTCAAATTCAGAGAAAGAGAACAGATTACTTGTAATTCATGGAAAAGCTAATTGTCGGTGGATCACCTCCCTTTTTCCACCTTTGAGCCTTTCTTGTCTTGATAGCCAGCATGACTTCTCTTAAATTAGGTTCATTTGTATATAGTAAAGTTTAGTATATATTTTTTTCTTTTGCTATTTTCTGAGGCATTATTGTAAAGAGTTCATATTAGTTAAATCTACTTCAGCATAAATGCAAAGCTAGAGCAAGTGTTAAGGAGGGAATATATATATATATATATATATATATATATATATATATATATATGTATACATACATATATAATATATATAGTGGTAGACCAGGAAGCCTTTCCCGGCAATTAAATCAACAGATGTGAATACTTCACAAAGCTGTATGGACTAATGTCTTAAATACTACAGTAACTTAACACCTTTTTGTGAAGACCACAGCATTTATTTAAGAAATTTTGAGGCTTTCTGAATTACATATATTTTATAGTTTGTTAGTTTGAAATGTGTCTAAGCTTTGACTTAAAGTTTATTTCATTATGTTAATGATGTAGTCAAAATATTTATTGAAAGACAAATTAGGGTATTTTAATGTTACACCTGCCATTTTTTCTTAAAGCACATTCTTTGTATCTAACTGCCAGTGCCATTATCAAAACTTATTTTTAAAATTGTTGTACATTTCTTAATTAAACAAGTGCTTAGTTTTAAAGTATTATGTTGCCATCATATAGTGTATAAAAAATGTATAATTGCCAATTCATTATAACTATTATTTATTTTTAAATGAAAGTGTGAGAATGCTTTCTGATTCAAAAAATTTGTTATTAAAGTGTTTGCTCATCCTCTTTTCTGATGTAGCATAAAATTTGTTCTGAGTCTGAGTTATAACTGCCAGTACATGACCAGTCACGAGTGAACCACTTCTCGGTTGCCAGTCTTTGCTCATATTAAAAACAACTTACAGATGTTTAGTTTTTGTATCTAATCCCTGATTATTAAAATGTTTATAAAGTTTATTTTTACCAAAGAGATGCAATTCATTATGATAAAGTATTGCAGAATAAACTTTGTTTTGTAACATGTTTGTGCTTTTTCTGTTCTTCTGTGGAGAAGATTGGCGGTGGGGGGAGAAGTTAGTGTGGGTGGCTCATAACTTCTACACAAACACACTTTCCATTGTAGCATTACACGGTTGGAATCATAGAGACAGATGAAAAATACAGTATCAATTTAAGAATTCTTCAAAATCTGGATTAATTATTGTTCTACCTGTTTTTTTTGTTGTTGTTTTTTAATTGAGACATTCTCACTTTGTCACCCTCAGAGTGGTAGAGTGCCATGGTGTCCACAGCTCACAGCAACCTCAAACTCTTGGGCTTAAGTGATTCTCTTGCCTCAGCCTCCCAAGTAGCTGGGACTATAGGCGCCCGCCACAACGCCTGGCAATTTTTTTGTTTTTAGCAAGCCGGGCCTGGGTTTGAACCCACCAGCCCTGGTGCATGAGGCCGGCACTCTACCCACTGAGTTATGGGTGCTGCCCTTCTTGTTTGATTTTTGGAGGGTTTTTTTTTTTTTTTTTTTGAGACAGTCTCAGTTTGTTGCCCTTGGTTGAATGCTGTGGCGTCATAGCTCACAACGACCTCAAACTCCTGAGCTCAAAACAATTCTCTTGCCTCACCCTCCCAAGTAGCTGGGACTACAGGCACTTGCCACAACACCTGGCTATTTTTTAGAGGCGGGAGGGTCTCACTGTTGCTCAGGCTGGTCTCGAACCTGTGAGCTCAGGCCAACAACCCACCTCAGCATCCCAGAGAGCTAGGATTACAGGGATGAGCCACTGTGCCCAGCTTTCTACCTAGTTTTTAGAAGTAATTTTACTCATCAAAAGCTAAAACAGTATTATTCTATTTGTCAAGTCAAACATCTTTTCCTATTCATTTGCATGTATCTGAGATATTTTGAAATATATCTGGGAAAAGTGGAGTAGAAGATGAAAATGAAATTAGTAAGATTTCAAGTATAGTGGTATTACTTTAAAAATACCAATAATATCATCTGTTTAAAAACTGCAGCATTATAAAATGAAATAGTATAAAAGCAACATTTTAGTCTTAAATCACCAACTCCCTAGAAGTTCTGTACTGGCAATTTAAATAGTATTTTTTACACTGTTTATTTAAAATGAGTCAAATGAGACAGCCATATTGTTTGTTTATTTTTATTTATTTTTTAAGACAAGAATCTCACTTTATTGCTCTGGGTAGAGTGCTATGGCATCATAGCTCACAGCAACCCCAAACTTTTGGTCCTGCCTCAGCCTCTCAAGTAGCTAGGATTACAGGCACCCACCACAACACCCAGCTAGTTTTTCTATTTTTAGTAGAGAGGGGTCTTGCTCTTACTCAGGCTGGTCTTGAACTCCTGAGCTCAAGCAATCTGTCTGCCTCAGCCTTCCAGAGTGCTGGGATTACAGGCATGAGCCAGTGTGGCCGGCCAGCCATATTGATTTTTAACTACCACCCCTGTTCTGCCCTCTGCCTTCCAAGGCATTCCTTTGGAATGCAGTCATTTAAAAATCATAAGCATTTAGAAGCCATGTACTTGTTCAAGAATTGTATTCTCCCTGGTGCATTCACCATTAACTAGTTGCAAAAGGCAAAGAAATACATAATATTTGTAGTGAAATAGCTATTATTAAACTATTGGTCTAGAATACACTTTTCCTTAAGAATTTCAGGACAAAGTTATCATAAACTGTACAAAGACTTAGACTGTAATAATAGATTTGTTGAAAATTGCTGGGTGACTGACGCCTGTAATTCTAGCAACTCAGGAGGCTGAGGCAGAAGGATTGCTTGAGGCCAGGAGTTTCAGACCAGCCTGGGCAACATAGCAAGACCCTGTCTATAAAAAAATAGCAAAAAATGTTAAAATTTTTCATTCTTTTTTTGAGATAGATTATCACTTAATTGCCCTGGCTAGATGTGCAGTGGCATCATCGTAGCTCACTGCAACCTAAAACTATCTAGACTCAAGCAAACCTGGGTCACCCTCCCAAGTAGCTGAGACTAAATGTGCGGGCCACCATGTGTGGCTACTTTTTCTATTTTTTATAGAGATGGGGTCTTGCTTAGGCTGCCACCAACACCTGTCAAATTGAAACAGAAAGTAGAAGAATGCTTGCCCCTGGGGGACGAAGGGAATGGAGAGTTATTTAGTGACCATGGAGTTCGAGAGATTGGTCACACAGCATTGTGAATGTATGTGCTGAACTGCACACTTAAAAATAGGTTAGGAAGTTTTATGCTATGTGTGTTTTATCACCATTTAAAAACAAAAAGAAAATAAAAAGAAATGAACTCTCAAGACATGGAAGAAACTTAAGTGGAAAGAAGCCGTTCTTCAAAGGCTACATACTGTAACTCCAACTTCAGTCATGCATTGCTTAGCAAGGGGCATGTGTTCTCAGAAATGCACCTTTAGATGAATTTGTCATTGTGTGAACATCCTGGAGTGTACTTAACACAAACCTAGGTATAGCCTACTGCATGCCTTCTCTGTGGCTACAAACCTATACAGTGCACTACTGTACTGAAGACTATAGGGGACTATAACACAATGGTACAGATTTCTAAATATAGAAAAGGTACAGTAAAAATACGGTATAAAAGATAAAAAATGGGGCAGTGCCTGTGATTCAGTGAGTGGGGCGCTGGCTCCATATACTGAGGGCGGAGGGTTCGAGCCCGGCCCTTGCCGAACTGCAACAAAAAAATAGCTGGGCATTGCAGCGGGCGCCTGTAGTCCCAGCTACTCGGGAGGCTGAGGCAAGAGAATCGCCTAAGCCCAAGAGCTGGAGATTGCTGTGAGCTGTGACATTACAGCACTCTAACGAGGGCAACAAAGTGAGACTCTGTCTCTTAAGAAAAAAAAAGATAGAAAATGGTACATCTACACAGGGCAAAGCCATGAATGGAGCTTTTAGGACTGGAAGTTGCTCTGGGTGAGTGAGTGAATGTGAAGGCCTAGGACATTACTGCACACGACTGTAGACCTTATAAACGCTGTACATTTAGGCTACAATACATTTATGAAAAGAAATTGTTACCAGGTGTAGTGGCTCTCGCCTGTGATCCTAGCACTCTGGGAGGCCGAGGCAGGTTGATTGCTTGAGCTCACAAGTTCGAGACCAGCCTGAACAAAGACCCTGTCTCTACTAAAAACAGAAAAACTGAGGCAAGAGGATCACTTGAGCCCAAGTTGGAAGTTGCTGTAGCCATGATGCCAAGGCACTCTATCCAGAGTGACAGCTTGAGTCTCTGTCTCAAAAAAAAAAAAAAAGGAAAAAAGAAATTGTCTTCAACGATAAATTAACCTCAGTTTACTATAACCTTTTTACTTTAGCTTTTTCATTTTTTTAAAACTTTTTGACTCTTTTGTAGTAACACTTACTTTAAAAACAAACTCATTGTACAACTGCACAAAAAGATTTTCTTTCCATATTTTCTGTAAGCTTTCTTTTTTTTTTTTTAACTTTTTAAATGTTTTGTTTAAAAGTAAAATACAACACACACATTAGCCTAGGCATGCACGGGCTCGAATCATCAATATCACCACTGTCTTGCACCTCTACATCTGGTCCCACTGGAAAGTCTTTAGGGGGAATAACACACATGGAGCTGTCACCTCCTGTGATAACAACGGCTTCATCTGGAATACCTCCTGAAGGACCTCTCTGAGGCTATCACACAGTTAACTGGTTAATAAGTAGGAGTACACGCTAAAGTAAATGTACAGAATAGAAAATACATTAACCAGGCCAGCACAGTGGCTCACACTTGTAATCCTAGTACTCTGGGAAGCCCAGGTGGGTGGATCCCCTGAGCTCACAGGTTCAAGACCACCCTGAGCAAGAGTGAGAACCCATCTCTAAAAATAGCCAGGCATGGGCGGCCCCTGTGGCTCAGTGAGTAGGGCGCCGGCCCCAGATATCAAGGGTGGCGGATTCAAAGCCGGCCCTGGCCAAACTGCAACAAAAAAATAGGCAGGTGTTGTGTTGGGGGCCTGTAATCCCAGCTACTTGGGAGGCTGAGGCAAGAGAATCACGCAAGAGCTGGAGGTTGCTGTGAGCTGTGACACTAGAGCACTCTACCAAGGGCAACAAAGTGAGACTCTGTCTCTAAAAAAATAGCCGGCGTTATGGCAGTGCTTGTAGCCCCAGCTATTTGGGAAGCTGAGACAAGAGAATTGCTTAAGCCCAATGGTCTGAGGTTGCTGTGAGCTATGATGCCACAGCACTGTACCAGGGGTAACACAGTGAGACTCTGTTTAAAAAAAAAAAAAAAGAAGGGTCGGCGCCTGTGGCTCAGTGAGTAGGGCGCCGGCCCCATGTGCTGAGGGTGGCGGGTTCAAACCCGGCCCCGATCAAACTGCAACAAAAAAAAAATAGCTGGGTGTTGTGGCGGGCGCCTGTAGTCCCAGCTGCTCAGGAGGCTGAGGCAAGAGAATCGCGTAAGCCCAAGAGTTAGAGGTTGCTGTGAGCTGTGTGACGCCATGGCACTCTACCCGAGGGCGGTACAGTGAGACTCTGTCTCTACAAAAAAGAAAAAAAAGAAAAGACACTAACCAGTATCATAGTCATGTATTATCATTGTTAAGTATTGTGTCCTGTACATAATTATAAGTGCTGTATTTTCATATGATTGACAGTGCAGGTTTGTTTAAACCAGTATCGCCCAAAACACGTGAGTAGGGCAGCGCCTGTGGCACAAAGGAGTAGGGCGCTGGCCCCAGATACCGGAGGTGCTGGGTTCAAATCTGGCCCCGGCCAAAAAATAAATAAATAAATAAATAAAACACATGAGTAATTCATTGTGTTATGATGACATAATGGCTAACATGAAATTTTTCAGCTCAATCATAATCTTACTCGACTATGTATGAGGTCTGACAATTAAGTTTGGGAACTCATCCTAGAAAAAGTGCCACGTACCTCATTCCTGAATACTGCTAAGGTCTTCTTCAAGGTCCTCCCCTTGGGAAGCCGTGCACTGACGCCAGCACCTAGTCCACCCGTCAAAGCAATTTTGGAACTCTTTTTCTGGAATGGTCCTTAGAGCTGTTGTTGTTTTATCCTTGATGTCCTGAAAATCAAAATGTCTTCCTAGCAATCAATATTTCATTTATCTTCACATTAAAAAAAGTCACTGGTGGCCATTAAGGTGAGTAGGGAAGGTGTTCCAATGTGGTATTTTGTTTACTAGCCAAAATCTCCCTCACAATGCCATGTGAGCTGGGGCATTGTCATGATGCAAAAGCCATGAGTTGTTGGCCAAGATTTTCAGGTAAGATTTTCTTAACTGTTTCTCTATTGTTGATTACTTGGTCTGCTATGCTTCTCGCAGTCACCTGAGCATTTTTTGCAGTGTTTTCATCCATTCTGCTCCTTACTGGCCACCCTGATTTCTCTTCATTAGTGATGCTTTCTCTCCCCTCAGAAACAACTTTCAATCCATTTGTACGCTGCTGTTTTCTTCATGGCATTATCCCCATAAACAAATATGTGCCTGATTTCACTTCCACTCTTGCCAAGTTTAACAAGGAATTTACGAATGTTTGTTCATTGCCCTGATTTAAGCTCTGACATTCTCCAGACAGCACACAAAACACTCAGCAATAATGAATGCCATTCAGTAAGACACCACCAAACATCGACACAAACACAACTGTGGGACACTGATATACCAAGGTTATGAAACCTTACTGAGCTGTTTGCCAAGGGAAGTGCACAGTGGCAAGTTTGCAAACTTGTCAGACCTTGGCTATGTGGCCTATCTTTGACCAATACATCATTATTCAGTGTGTGACTTATATGACACTCTGAGAAAAGTGTAACTATGAGGACAGTAGAGAGATCAGTTGTAGCCAGGTGCTTCAGGGGGTTGGGGGGCTGAATAGGTGGAGCACAGGAGATTTTCAGAGCAGTGATGCTATTCTGCGTGATACCGTACTGGCGGATACAAGTCATTATGCATTTTCAAAGCCTATAGAAATTAAAACCAGAATGATACCCTAGTGCATACTATGGATTTTAGTTAATAGTAAGTGTTCATATTGGCCCATCAATTGTAACAAATGTAGTATACTAATACAGTATAATAATAGGAGAAACTGTGGTATGGTGACGGCAGGAACTGGACATCTGGGAACTCTGAACTTTTCCCTCAATTTTTCTGTAACCTAAAACACCTCCAAAAATCTATTAATTAGAAAACAAAACAAAACTACCTCCCAATTACCACCCGACGTAGCCTCCAATGGCCAAAGCTGAAGCAAGATGAGCACCAAAATAATGAAGTAGTATTGCGTTTTATTTTAGTGTATAAAATAAATGTCCATGAATCCATTCTGATGTGAATGATTGAATAAATTAATACATGGTGGAGAATCTCCCATGCAGAAGAATTTCAAATAAATTACTCAGCTACTCCACCCCAAGGAGGGAAGCCTAACTTCTTACTTTTTTGTGTAAGTTATACTTTTATTTTTCAGAAGCAAAAATGATACATGGCAACTTACCTTTGTAAAAGACATGAAAGACTATCAGAGTAATAAGCTATCTACCTCACAGAGACAGCAGCCTGAGAAAGACTATTTTATAGGTCTGAAAGAAAGTCCTATTAAATAAATCTCAGAATTATGTACCTTTGACTAAGTCAACAAAATAAAAATAGCCATGACAAAATTATCTAAAACCCAATGAAGAGGTGCGCGAAGAAGGAAAAAAAAAAAAATCAAGGAGGCTCAAATCTGTTTCTTTTTGAAAATATTTACAGATATAACTGTGTTTTTCTAAATGTTTCCATTAGTAATACTCAGTCTGGTAAGTCTGGTTCTATAATAATCTATCATGTAACTATGTCCATCTGAAGGTCCAAAAATCTGCTTTGAAATAAGAATAAAATCAATTAGGATCCCAATTCCAAAAAACCCTACAGTGGAAAACTTCAACAACCCCGAGAAAGGTTATCCAAGGTAAAATCGACCTGCTCCCAACCATCCAAGAAAAAGAGACAATACAACTGCCACTTTGTGTGAGTAGCCATTTACACGTGGACAAGATAGGGGCTTGAATAAACCACCTTCACTTCCAGTAAAACGTGTTTCATTGCCGCTGAAATCCTCACAGGTTATGTTGGGTGCTGGAAAACATTGAACGTGAGCTGTATAGTCTGCACAGCATTATTTATTTTTGGATCTTTGTATATTGAGGTCCTCACACTTAAGCAACTCCTCGCCCCCCAGTGGCGGCTATGGCGACAGCCCCCAAGGTCCTATGGTGACTGAAATGAGCCACAGGACATGGAGGAACTGGGCGGTCACAGCTCCCAAAAGAACCAGCTGGAAGCCTCAGGAAGCTGCCATGTTGGAGACTGGAGGATGCCCCTAACTTATTTCTTAAGTGTAGGCTATTCATAATGACTTCCTTCTTTGGAAGGGATGAGGAGGCAGTGCCCTTACACTGCAGAAACCTGACGAACGAACTTCGTCAGGTGGCCTAGGTCAATACCAGCAGTCATGAATCATGTGGATAGTACCCTTGATATAATAAAACAGCAGACTTTACCTCTGTGATTTTTTCCTCCCCAAATCCATAGTCTAATCATGAAAAAAAAATCAGATAAATTCCAGTAGTTTGGTATGCTACAATATCCCTGACAACTATTTCTCAAAATTGCCAAGGTCATCACAAAAAATGAAAACCTCAGAAACTTTCGGGGCCGCGCCTGTGGCTCAGTCGGTAAGGTGCCAGCCCCATATACCGAGGGTGATGGGTTCAAACTCGGCCCCGGCCAAACTGCAACCAAAAAATAGCCGGGCGTTGTGGCGGGCGTCTGTAGTCCCAGCTACTTGGGAGGCTGAGGCAAGAGAATCGCTTAAGCCCAGGAGTTGGAGGTTGCTGTGAGCTGTGTGAGGCCATGGCATTTCTACAGAGGGCCACAAAGTGAGACTCTGTCTCTACAAAAAAAAAAAAAAATTGCTTTTAAAAACCTGAGAAACTTTCACAGTCAAGGGGAGCCTGACTAAATGTGATATATCCTGGATGGGGCCTAGGAACAGAAAAAGGGTGTTAGGTAAAGAAATAAGAATATCTGAATAAAGTATGGCCTTGTGTTAATAATAATGTATCAATAGCAGTTCATTAATTGTAACAAATGTAGCACACAAATGTAAGAGGCTAATATACATGACAGCGCAAAGCTTGCAGGGCAGAGAGTATTTGCAAAGTATTTACTCAAATTTTTTGTAACTCGGGGCAGTGCCTGTGGCTCAGTGAGTAGGGTGCATGCCCCATATACCAAGGGTGGCATGTTTGAACCCCGGCCAAACTGCAACCAAAAAAATAAAATAGCGAGGCCTTGTGGGGGTTGCCTATGGTCCCAGCTACTGGGGAGGCTGAGGCAAGAGAATCACTTAAGCCCAGGAGTTGGAGATTACTGTAAGCTGTGAGGCCACGGCACTCTACTGAGGGCAGCATAGTGAGACTCTGTCTCAAAAAAAAAAAAATTTATAACTCTAAAACTGCTCTAAAAAAATAAAGTCTATTAAAAGAAATCTTCAAACAAAGAAAACTCTAAGCCCAGATGGCTACACTGGGGAATTATATTAATTATTTAAGGAAGAAATAATGCTATTTATAACTAAACTCCTTAAAAACAAAAAGGAGAACAAGGAAAAATTTTGCAACTTACTTTATGAGGCTATCATTAACCTAATACCAAAACCAAGTAAAAACATTGTTTAAAACAACTACAGGCCCCCAGTACAGGATCTGACACCTGTAATCCTAGCACTCTGGGAGGCCAATGTGGGTGGATTGCTTGAGCTCAGGAGTTCACGCACAGCCTAAGCAAGAGCAAGACTTGTCTCTACTGAAAATACAAAAATTAGCTGAGCATTGTGGCTGGTGCCTATAGTCCTAGCTTCTTGGGAATTTGAGGTAGAAGGATTGCTTGAGCCCAAGAGTTTGAGGTTGCTGTGAGCTATAATGATGCCAGGGCATGCTACCCAGGTCAACAGAGTGAGACTTTGTTTTAAAAAAGAAAGAAAAACCTACAGATAATATCCCTCATGAATGTAGATACAAAAATTCTTTGCAAAATCTAATGAAATTCAGTAATACACAAAAGGCAGGATACCTCATGACCAATGGAACTTATCCCAGGAGTGCAAGTTGGTTCAACAGTGAAAATCATTATGTAATTCTCATATCAGGGTGGTGCCTGTGGCTCAAAGGAGTAGGGCGCCAGCCCCATATGCCGGAGGTGGCAGGTTCAAACCCAGCACCGGCCAGAAACTGCAAAAAAAAAAAAAAAAAAAATTCTCATATCAACACATACAAGAAGAAAAAAATGACCATTTCAACAGATGCAGAAAAGTTTTTAACAAAATTCAATGCTATTCATGATAAAAATTTTAAGCAAACTAGGAACTCCTACAATAGAAAACTCAGAAATAAAGAGAAACAAATTGCTGATACAATGTGCATGAAATCAATCTAAAAGAATATATATGTGATTCCATTTGCATGGAAAAAAGACAAATCTAATCCTCTCTATAGTGACAGAGAGCAGATTGGGGATTACCTAGGACCAGGGCTAGGGGGTTGGTGGGCAGGGTTTAGAATCATACACATTGTACAAAAGAGAGAAAAGCTTCTTGGTATTCCAATTTATTTCTCAATAATTTGTCTGCAAATTATTGGCATTCCAAATTATTTTTCAATAATTTGTCTCATTTGAACTGTAGACTCAAAGAAATAATGCAAATGTGTTGTCAAGCAACAAATGATAAATTGAAATAAATCAAACAGCTCTATTAGAACTGATAGTTGAATAAAAACCTTCAACTCAAACTGATGGCTTCCACATAGAATATGAGATGGATTGTAGAGAAAAATATTTAAAAGGTTTCTAAGAAGAGCTGGGTGGATGTAGGAGACTAGTTACTAGAAACTCAAAAACTTTTTTTGAAACTTAAGAACTACCTAACTCTGATTTAGTGATCTGTGATCAGTGTTACCCCAAATGTTATAATAACCAATCATTGAGTGTCTTCTACTAGCCAGGCTTGGGAAGTACAAAGCCAAGTATTTATATATTGTTTATTCTTTTATTGAAGCCTCACATCACCTCTGTGAATTTAATGAGGTAAATGCTATAAATGAAGAAACCCAGATTCAAGAAGCTTAAGTTCCCCATGGTCACACTTGCTAGTAAACAATTAAAAACCTGAGTCTAATTGCTAAATGTGTGCCTTCCTTACCAGGTTTTGTTGTCTGTAGGTTCTAGGAATATACAGGCACAAAACATGCTTGATCATTTATTCATTTGTTTAACAAATCTCCATTAAGCACTTTTTAATGTGTTGGGCCTTGGCAGTCTGGCAGTATTAGGCAGGGACCAAATCTGCAGGTGGCAGATACAGGCCAGGATGGCAGATGCTAGGGACGGAGAAGTCAGAAGACCAATCAGGGGAAGGGACTGCAGGAAAAATGCAGATTGTTACCTGTCAATCATCCGGTAATATCCTACACTGTAACCCCACTCCTGAGTATACCAATAAAAGGAAACCACCTGGGGGCGGTGCCTGTGGCTCAAAGGGGTAGGGCGCCAGCCCCATATGCCGGAGGTGGTGGGTTCAAACCCAGCCCCCGTCAAAAACTGCAAAAAAAAGAAAAAAAAGAAAAAAAAAGGAAACCACCTGGGAGTCCTTAAGTCAGTCCACTTGGCAGCCTGACTGCTGCCTCTGTCTGGAATGTATTTTAACTTTGTATAGCTTCCTAATTTTCTTGGGGGGAGGGGGGGAGCCTGTTTGTATGGAATTGCTTCCTGTCTGCGATCACACTGTTCCACAGGCCTTGCTTGTGATTCTTCCAAGCGAGGAGCAAAGAGTCTACCAAGAACCAGACCTGGCAGCAGTGAACAAAACAGATAGATCTCTGCCCTCCTGCAGCGTGCATTCTAGTGAGAGGAGAAAGACAAAATAAGAGAGTGACATACAATATCAGAAGTGACAAATGACACGAAGAAAAAGGCGAGGAAGAGAAAGTCCAGGGGTGACAGTTGCTGTGTTAGGTAGAGAGGACAAAGGAAGACGGAGCAAGCGGCCTCTGGGCAGAGCAGGACCCGAACGGTGCGGGAAGGCGATAAACAAGCAACTTGAGCAGGGGCCTTCTCCTCACGGACCAGGGAAGGGCCAAGAAACAGAAAGGCAGGGGTAGAGGCTGCCTCCCTGGGATATTTTTACAAAACAGCCTAGAGGAATAGCTATTGTGCCCTGAGCAGACTGCAAAGGAAAGACTGGTAGGGGGTGAGACCAGAGGTATACTCAGGTTCCAGGGGCCATGGCGTGTCCTGCAGAGCTCTGCAGATGCCAATGGAAGAACTTGGAACCCAAGATCAGGGGAATCACATGTACACTTTCAAAGGGTCACAACTGCATCCCGAGATTTGGAGATTGCTCATGGAAAATCTTTTTTTTTTGAGACAGACTCTCACTTTGTCACCCTCAGTAAAGTGCCTTGGTGTCACAGCTCACAGCAACCTCAATCTCTAGGACTTAAGCGATTCCCCTGTCTCAGCCTCCCAAGTAGCTGTAACTACAGGCACTTGCCACAACGCTGGGCTACTTTGTTGTTGCTGCAGTTGTCATTGTTGTTTAGCAGGCCTGGGCCAGATTTGAACCCACCAGCCTGGGTGTATGTGGCCGGCGCCCTACCCACTGAGCAATGGGCACCACCTGCTCATGGAAAATCTTAAATATAAATTCTTAATCAAATGCCTTCTGACAAAATAATATATCCTGTTTGCTATAACCTGTTACAATTACCCTTCAAGCCAAAATAAACCCTCAACCGAAAAATGTATAATCTAGGAAGAAAGTAGTTGTTTCTCTAAACTGGTATCCATGTTACTCAATCTTATTTACAAGTTGTTTTACAGGGTAAAATCTTACCTATTCTCATTTGTATTAACGTCAGCCTACATTATCAAAAAGTCAATTAAAATACGTACTTGCCACATTTAGTACTACTTCTAAATGTAATTGGAACTAAGCCATTTTTTAGAGCATGAAGGGAATAGAGAAGAATAATTTTATAATTAGCTTATCTGACAGATTTCATTAAGTTAATTCAAGCATTCTCCAAAGATCTTGCTTACAGTATCGAATCTCTTAATAAGTAGAGTGAAAGTAAATAAGAAACTGAACCTTGATTGAATGATAGTGAAGGAACTAAGGAAGTTTTGCCCCAAAATATGACTCCTTAGAAAAAGAATATTTCAAAATAAAGACCATTCATGATCAGGAAGCATTGAAGGAGGCCTTTCCTTTACCTACATAAAACTTGAGTAACCTGATTGTAAATCAGAAGGGCCTTGGGCGGCACCTGTGGCTCAATGAGTAGGATGCTGGCCCCATATACCGAGGCTGGTGGGTTCAAACTTGGCCCCTGCCAAACTACAACAAAAAAAAATAGCTGGGCGTTGTGGTGGGCGCCTGTAGTCCCAGCTACGCAGGAGGCTGAGGCAAGGGAATCGCCTAAGCCCAAGAGCTGGAGGTTGCTGTGAGCTGTGACGCCATAACACTCTACCAAGGGTGATAAAGTAAGACTCTGTTTCCAAAAAAAAAGAAAATCAGAAGGGGCTGCTGACATCCTTATTACATGCTAAAGGCCCCAAGGTCATTTGAAGCAGGAGCCCTGTCTCTCAGGTCCATCTACAAATCAATGTTTCCACCCATCTACACGCACCCTCCCTAGCAACCACCTGCTTCATATATACTTTCCACATTCTCCCCCTCCCTTCCAAAAGGCATCTATAAAGGTCTCTGATCATAACTGAGACTTTGGATAATCATTTTTGTGATTCCCCCCATGCACATTGTATTTGGAAATAAACCTTTCTCTTAGTAATCTACCGTAATTGTGAGTTGATCTTTCAGCGAACCAACTGAGGGAAAAGGGTAGATTTTGCCATGATCTCTACAATAGTACGATCAATGCTACAACACCGCAGTTTGGCTTATCCCCTTACCAATTCTTCAGGCAGACACTTTGAGAACATGTTTGTTATCTTTCTCGTCAAATGAGGAAGAACCATGTCAGCAGGAGAACTTTCCCCTCACTTCGTATTAAGGTGTCATTTAAAAGAACTCCCAGGTGGCGCCTGTGGCTCAGTGAGTAGGGCGCTGGCCCCATATGCCGAGGGTGGCGGGTTCAAACCCAGCCCTGGCCAAACTGCAACAAAAAAAAATAGCCGGGTGCTGTGGCGGGCGCCTGTAGTCCCAGCTACTCGGGAGGCTGAGGCAAGAGAATCGCTTAAGCCCAGGAGTTGAAGGTTGCTGTGAGCTGTGTGAGGCCACGGCACTCTACCGAGGGCCATAAAGTGAGACTCTGTCTCTACAAAAAAAAAAAAAAAAAAAAGAACTCCCACCTACTTCCTGCCTCCCCTTGCATACCAATCTGAATTCTTAAAGAAAATTATGTGTAAAATTGATTTTTCCTCAATGAATGGATAAGAATTCTGAAGATGACTATTTTCTTAGAACTTGATTCTGCATGCATATTCCCTTTCCCTTCTTAGATGAATTTTCCCCCAGGAAATGTATGGTCAGCTTTAATACACTTTCAGAACAATTTGTTGATTATTCAAATGAAGAATGTTCAAATACTTGCAGCCGGCTTTTGGCAGAGGCAGTGGTGAACTTACACATTTCAGCTGACTCACTACAGGCACTTTATCAGGGGAGGTAAAAGCAGGGCCATATATAATTTATTAGCACTCTCTCTCACTCCCTAATTGCTTGCCAGTAGAATTGCAGAAAGGAATTCTCACTCTTTCTTCTGTTTCCCATGGGGTTTGCCTTTGTTACAGCTCAGCTATAAGCTTTATATGGAGTTGTGGCTTTGGAAATAGAGCATTAATTGGAAGCAATTATCCAATTATACCAGCTGTGACTATGCTGTATACTGAATATTTACCAAGAAAAGAAGGCATTTAACAGATGATTTAATGTAGCAGGCTGGCACAATGAACCTGCAACTGACACTGTAATCGCATAGCTAATGTCTTTCATGGCTGACATACTCAGGAATACGTGGGGTAAGTAAAAAAATAAAATGAAATAAAGACCATTAAGCTGGGTACTCAAAGCACGGCCAACATCTTCACATCATTCTCAAAAGTAATCCGTGTTCGTTTATTATCTAAAATCCGGGAGGTTTCTACAACTGTTTGATTTTGAAAGTAGATATGCTTTCAACTTTAATAGATTTTTTTTTTTTTAACTCTTTGATGCCTGGTGTATGTACCCTGAAGTCGTATTATAAGGCTGTCCTTGAAATTGATGCTGTGGAACCACTTTAAGTACTTCTCAGATAAGCACCAAGAAGAACCTGCCTGTGTGAAATTCTACTCTGCAACCAATGGTGTGGTCATGAGCTGCCAAGTAGTCATTTTCTGCCTATAATCTATTCAGCTTCTCCAGGGCTATCGCTTCTCGGCCTTTTGGCTAAGATCAAGTGCAGCTTCTCCAGGGCTGACCAACTGCTTGGCTGGAAAGGCATTGAGTAGGCCAGGATTGATGAAATGGACATGAATATAATCCATATGCTGTCAGAAAATACCTTGATGGGGAAAAACCCACTATAAACACCTGTAATATTGGCTTCGCAGGGAATGGAGAGAATGTTGCTTCCCATTTGTCAGTTCTATATTAAAGAAACGAAACAATGGAGGCAAAACACTTTGCTACTTACTCTTGAGTCACCTTACTGGTGCTGTTTTGACAAAGAGATGTCATTCCTTCATGTGCTATGATGTCACCTTTGTCCAATCATAACCTTCCTTCTGGCGTGGAGGATAACTCTAGAGACAAGGTGAGTGACAGCAGCAAGAAAGGCAGGTCTCTAGGCAACGATATCCAGCCTTAGGTGGAAGAGAATTTTAAAACATTTAACCTTCACCCTGTCTGAGCTTCTTGTTGCTGAAATGGCAGTAATCTCAGGACAAAGGCTTGATATGAATAATGCAGCTTGTTTCTAAAGCCACATTTCTCCAGGCCGTGTGAGGCAACTTCCTACTTAGACTAAGAACATTACTTAATCTGAAAAGGTTGGTAAAGCCGGAGATTTTAAAACCTCTTTTCACAGGGTCACACTTTAAGCCACAGTTGCCCCCATTAGCCGGGCTGCCACTTATGGTGTATAGTCTGTATTCTGCCCAAAGGCACGTGAGTGGAAGTGAAATCCGCCTGTGGGCCCTCACCAAGGTACATCCTTGTTAGGGCAGTCTGGAGGAAGGTATCTTGATTTAATTTGTTGCCCTGAGTGGGTGCTATTTTACGCTTTGTCTTCCTGGAGGAGGTACCTTTTTCTAATTTGTGCAAAGTTGTCGTGTGAGCTGTGGGGAGGATGTCCCTGAGAGTACATCTTGTTTTTCCTACTAATCAAAAGTTCTGGGCTGGTTGCAGTGGCTCATGCCTATAATCCTAGTGCTTTGGGTGATGGAGGTAGGAGGATTGCTTGAGGCCAGGAGTTTGAGACCAGCCTGAGCAAATTGGAGATTTTTGACTGTACAAAAAAATAGAAAAATTAGCTAGGTATGGTGGCACGCACTAATTAGCCTTTAGTCTCAGCTACTCAGGAGGCCGAGGCAGGGGGATCACTTGAGCCCCAGAGTTTGAGGCTTCCATGAGCTATGATGAGAGAGCCACTGCACTCTACCCTGGGTAACAGAGGGAGACTTTGTCCATCCTCCCCACCTAAAAAAAAAACAAACTTCTGCAAGATTGCCCCTCCTTGTGCTTGACTCTGCTGTAGACTTCAGCACAGGGCTGGCCTGACCCTAGACACGTGTAGACTGGTGGTATCATTTCCACACTAGATTTTCATAATTATCTCATTCAGATTGTTTTGGTTTGTTTCCAGAAAAAAGATCTTGAATTTCTCTCATGAAGCTATTTTTTTGTTGTTGTTGTTAATCTGAGAGAGCTAATAGTTTAACATTATTTTCTGCCCCTAAACAATTTCACACAATAATGATGTTCTCAAAAAGATCAATGTTTATTGTTTTTTACCCAGATTATAAAATGATTAGCAGACACTTATTAAGTGGTTTCTGGAGAACAGTGGGTACCACATTTTCTCCAGCAGCTCCTGATATATGGGAAGTGCACGTGAATGAATGAATGAATCGATCGGTTAATTAATTAATGGTGTTCACCTCGGGGATCCAACAGGATCGTTATAGGATACTTGAGAACTGTAGAAATCTTATAGGTTATCTAGTATTCATTTTGCAGTTGAGGAAACTGGGAACTAAATAACCAACCAATTTACACATCAAGCATAGCCAAGTTCTCCCATAATCAGGCCAATGTGGAGACTAATTTAGATCATAATCAGGTGGAGAGCAGAGATCAACTCCATTGACCTTGCTGTGTGCCTTATCTGGTACCATTAAATCTGTCCTCGGTGTTGGTGCTAATATATTTCAGGACCATAATGAGGTTGAAAAAATAGAACTCAGATCCAGTTCAGAAATAACCAAGCTGTAGTTGGCTCACTGGGGCCACTTTTCTTCTGGAACATAAAAATCTCATATTACGGTTATTACTGCTTTGCAAAGTGTATTTTTTCTGTCATGGAAAGGGTTCTTTTTTTTTTTTTAAATCTAATTAAGAAAACAGGACTAACACAAAATACATTAGAGAAATAACACAGCCCAAAATTTATCAAAGTCAGGCATTTTATTTAATCCTCACAAAGGGCAGATCCAGGATGTAAAACAAGTTTTCCTACTCCGAAAATATTTTTTATCCTAAAATCAGTATTTCCCAAACCCTAGTCATTCATATTTTTCATACCGTTACCTGTACTATTATCCTTTTAATATTTTTCTTTAAACTGACCTACTTTTTATCTTAGTATTATTCTAAGTTGTAATGTCCCTTAACGGGTGTATCAGAAACATATTTTTCCTAATGCACATGAGAATAAATATATAATTATTAATATCTTTAAAGTGTTAATATATTAATATACCTAAAAATGTTATCTGTGTTCCTTGAATTGTATGAGTCATTTCTTTTTTGTTGTTTTTGGGGATTCATTGAGGGTACAAGAAACCAGGTTACACTGATTGCATTTGTTGGGTAAAGTCCCTCTTACAATTGTGCTTTGCCCCCAAAAGGTGTGTCACACACCGAGTCCCCATCCCCTCCCTCTTTTCCCTCTCTTTGCTCTCCCCTTCCCCTCCGCCCCCCACGGCCCCCGAGTCATTACTTGTCATTAGTTGTCTTCATATCAAAATTGAATACATAGGGTTCATGCTTCTCCATTCTTGTGATGCTTTACTGAGAATAATGTGTTCCCTTTCCATCCAGGTTAATACAAAGGCTGTAAAGTCTCCATTTTTTTAAATGGCTGAATAGTATTCCATGGTATACATATACCACAGCTTGTTAATCTATTCCTGGGTTGGTGGGCATGTAGGCTGTTTCCACATTTTGGCGATTGTAAATTGAGCTGCAATAAACAGTCTAGTACAAATGTCTTTATGATAAAAGGATTTTTTCCCTTCTGGGTAGATGCCCAGTAATGGGATTACAGGATCAAATGGGAGGTCTAGCTTGAGTGCTTTGAGGTTTCTCCATACTTCCTTCCAAAAAGTTTGTTTTAGTTTGCAGTCCTGCCAACAGTGTAAAAGTGTTCCCTTCTCTCCACATCCACGCCAGCATCTGCAGTTTTGAGATTTTGTAATGTGGGCCATTCTTGCTGGGGTTAGATGATATTTCAGGGTGGTTTTGATTTGCATTTCTCTAATAATTAGGGACGATGAGCATTTTTTTATATTTTTGCTAGCCACTCATCTGTCTTCTTTAGAGAAGGTTCTATTCCTCTCTCTTCCCCATCGATATATGGGATTGTTGGCTTTTTTCATGTGGATTAATTTGAGTTCTCTATAGATCCTAGTTATCAAACTTTTGTCTGATTCAAATATGCAAATATCCTTTCCCATTGTGTAGGTTGTCTGTTTGCTTTGGTCGTTATCTCCTTAGCTGTACAGAAGCTTTTCAGTTTAATTAAGTCCCATTTGTTTATTTTTGTTATTGTTGCAATTGCCATGGCAGTCTTCTTCATGAAGTCTTTCCCCAGGCCAATATCTTCCAGTATTTTTCCTATGCTTTCTTTGAGGACTTTTATTGTTTCGTGCCTTAAATTTAAGTCCTTTATCCATCTTGAATCAATTTTTTGTGAGTGGAGAAAGGTGTGGGTCCAGTTTCAGTCTTTTACATGTGGATATCCAGTTCTCTCAGCAACATTTATTGAATAGGGAGTCTTTCCCCCAAGGTATGTTCTCGTTTGGTTTATTGATGATTGGGTGGTTGTAAGATGTTAGTTTCATTTCCTGGTTTTCTATTCAATTCCAAACGTCTATGTCTCTATTTTTGTGCCAGTACCATGCTGTCTTGACTATTACGGCTTCGTAATACAGCCCAAAATCTGGTATGGTAATGCTCTCAGCTTTGTTTTTATTACTAAGAACTGCCTTAGCTATACGGGTTTTTTTCTGGTTCCATACCAAAATTCAGAATCAGGCTCAGCGCCTGTGGCTCAAGCAGCTAAGGCACCAGCCACATATACCTGAACTGGCGGGTATAAAAACAAACAAACCAAAATACGGAATCATTTTTCCCAAGTCTTGAAAGTACAATGTTGGTATTTTATTTATTTATTTTTTTTTAGGTAGTAAATAATTCAAAAGTTTAATTTGCCATTTCTTGACATATTAACTTTTAAAAGCATGACCTTATAGACTGTCTATAAAATAAATGTTAAATATTTTTTATTTGACATTACTCATAAACCACACTAAAATGCCTTTCAATAAATAACAGGCAGCATTTTAGTAGACCCAGGGAAATTATATTGGCATAACAAAGATCAAAAGTACAAAGTAAACATTGCTACCTTCTCTCCAGCCCTCACCTTTAACAGGCTAATGAACACCAATTAAAACATCAGTGAGCCGGGCGGGGCCTGTGGCTCAAGGAGTAGGGTGCCGGTCCCATATGCCGTAGGTGGCGGGTTCAAACCCAGCCCCGGCCAAAAACCACAAAAAAAAAAGAGAAAAAAAAACATCAGTGAGTCTTGCTTGGTTCTGAGACAGTGAGGGGATTTCCACAGTATTTAAATATATTCACATCATCAGTTATATAAATCTTAATATAAAACCAATCTTCAATAGGCTGTGGGATGGCAATTTACTATCTTTGTGAAAAGGTAAACATCGCTAAGTAAATCTGAACATATCTTTAGAAATGGAAAACAGTGATAGCATTTACTGAACTGGAATCACTATCAAAATCCAAAAAACTGATCATATTCATTTAACCACAAGCCGGTCTTAGTTAAACTGGGACTGTCCAACAAAAATATTCTATCACTCATTCATGATCTGAATTCTGGTAAATGAGACCAATCAAATTATGGTACACATTAAAAAAAGCCGTGAGATATTTCTCTTTTGTAATAAATAAGGCAATGGCCATCTATTACTCATTTGTAGCTTTTTTGAGATAAGCTAATCAAGTCTGCCCTTTCTCCCTTCTTCTTAATACCAGCGAAGATCATTTTTGTTCCAGGGGTGTACTTCTTGGGATTCTCCAAATATTCCACCAGTGTATCCTCTCCCCAGGTTATGCCTTTGTTCTTATTGGTGTCTGTGTAAGAGAAGCCAGAAGCCTGACTGTCTTCCTCCCAAAGAGACCGTGGAGATTTGGCCCAGTCTTGTGCTTGCCTACTTTTTCCAAAGTATGGCACTGGGCACACTTCTGAACAAAAATCTTCTTGCCTTTCTCAATATCACCCATATTTAATTCTCTCTTTGGTTGCTGACAGTACTAAAGTTACGAGCTGGAAGCCGGACGTCCTGCTCCCAGTGTTGGTATTTTAATAGGGATGGCATTGAATCATAGATTGCTTTGGGAAGTATAGGCATTTTTTTTTTTTTTTTTTGAGACAGGGCCTCCAGCTGTTGTCCTGGGTAGAGTGCCTGGCATCACAGCTCACAGCAACCTCCAACTCCTGGGCTCAAGCGATTCTCCTGCCTCCACCTCCCAAGTAGCTGGGACTACAGGCACCCACCACAACGCCTGGCTATTTTTTGGTTGCAGCTGTCATTGTTGTTTGGTGGGCCTGGGCTGGATTTGATCCCGCCAACTCAGGTGTATGTGGCTGGCGCCTTAGCCGCTTGAGCCATAGGTGCCGAGCCGGGAAGTATAGACATTTTAACAATGTTGATTCTTCCCAGCCATGAGCATGGTATGTTCTTTCATTTGTTAATATCCTCTGCTATTTCCTTTCTTAGGGTTTTATAATTTTCTTTATAGAGGTCCTTCACCTCCTTTGTTAGATATATTCCTAGGTATTTCATTTTCTTTGAAGCTATGGTGAAGGGAGTTGTGTCCTTCATTAGCCTCTCATCTTGGCTGTTATTGGCATATACAAAGGCTACTGACTTATGGACATTGATTTTATATCCTGAGACATTACTATATTTTTTGATGACTTCCAGGAGTCTTGTGGTTGAGTCTTTGGGGTTCTCTTAAGCATAAGATTATATCGTCAGCAAAGAGGGAGAGTTTGACCTCCTGTGCTCCCATTTGGATGCCCTTTATTTCTTTGTCTTGCCCAATTGTATTGGTTAGAACTTGTAGCACTATGTTGAATAGTAATGGTGACAGAGGATAACCTTGTCTGGTTCCAGTTCTAAGTGGAAAAACTTTCAGTTTTACTCCATTCAGTAAAATATTAGCTGTGGGTTTGTCATAGATAGCTTCAATCAGTTTCAGAAATGTGCCACCTATGCCTATACTCTTCACTGTTCTAATTAGAAAAGGATGCTGGATTTTTTTGAATACTTTTTCTGCATCTATTGAGAGGATCATATGGTCTTTGTTTTTGCTTCTGTTGATACAGTGAATAACGTTTATGAACTTGCATATGTTAAACCAGCCTTGCATCCCTGGGATGAAACCTACTTCATCATGATATATAACTTTTTTTATGATAAGCTGTAATCTATTGGCTAGGATTTTGTTGAGAATTTTTGCATGTGTATTTATGAATGAAATTGGGCTGAAGTTCTCCTTTTTAGTTGGGTCTTTCCCTGGTTTTGGTATCAGGGTGATGTTTGCTTTGTAGAACATGTTGGGGAAGATTCCTTCCTCCTCAGTTTTTTGGAATAATTTCTGCAGTATGGAAATATGCTCTTCTTTGAAGGTTGGATAGAATTCTGGTGTGAAGCCATCGGACCAGGGCATTTTTTTTGTTTCTGTTGGGAGTTTTTTATTGTTTCTTTGATCTCAGTGCTTGAAATTGCTCTGTTCAAGAGATCTATTTCTTCCTGGCTAAGACTAGGGAGAGAGTGTGATTCCAATTATTGATCCATTTCCTTCATATTGTCAAATTTTGGGGCATAGAGTTTCTGGTAGTATTCAGAGATAACCTCTTGTATCTCTGTGGAATCAGTTGTTATTTCCCCTTTATCATTTCTGATTGAGGTTACTAGAGATTTTACTTTTCTATTTCTAGTTAGTCTGGCCAAAGGTTTATCTACTTTATTTATTTTTTCAAAAAACCAACTCTTTGTTTTATTAATTTTCTGAATGATTCTTTTGTTTTCAATTTCATTAATCTCTGATCTAATTTTGGATATTTCTTTTCTTCTGTTGGGTTTAGGCTTAGATTGTTCTTCTTTTTCCAGTTCCATAAGATGGCTTGTGAGTTTGTTGATGCTCTGTTTTTGTTTTTCAATTGTGGGCATCTAAAGTGATAAATTTTCTGCTCAGGACTGCTTTTGCTGTATCCCACAGGTTTTGATAGCTTGTGTCTTCATTGAGGAAGCTAGGTTCTGTCCTTTAATTTCGGGGTGTTTACTTTGCTGATGGTCCATTGTGATGGTCAGGGTTTAGAATAGGTTTAAGTATTTCCTGTAGAGCTGGTCTTGTGGCAAATTTCCTCAATGTTTGCATATCAGTAAAAGATTTGATTTCTCTGTCAATTTTAAAGCTTAGCTTAGTGGAATATGGAATTCTGGGCTGGAAGTTGTTCTGTTTAAGCACATTAAAAGTAGATGACCATTGTCTTCTGGCTTAAAAAGTTTCATTAGAGAAGTCTGCAGTCACCCTGACAGATTTGCCCCTGTAGGTCAATTGGCGCTTACTCCCAGCAGCTTGTGAAATCTTTTCTTTTGTCTTGACTTTGGACAGGTTCATCACAATGTGTCTGGGAGAAGCTCTATTAGAGTTGAGGCAACCTGGGGCCCGATATCCCTCTGAAAGGAGTGTGTCAGAATGTTTGGTGATACATGGGAAATTTTCATTTATAGTATTCTCTAGTATGGCTTCCATTCCTCTGGGGCATTCTTCTTCCCCTTCTGGGATACCTATAACTCATATGTTTGAATACTTCATAAAGTGCCATAATCGTGTCAATGAATATTCTGCTTTCTCTCTCTTCTTTTCTGCCTCTTTAACTATCTGAGTTATCTCAAGAGCCTTGTCCTCTACCTCTGAGATTCCTTCTTCTGCATGATCTAATCTGTTGTTGATACTTTCTATTGCATCTTTAAGTTCCCTAATTGACTGCTTCAGTACCTTCCGCTCTGCTATATCCTTTTTTTTTTTTTTTAATTCTTGGGGATTCATTGAGGATACAATAAACGAGGTTACACTCATTGCATTTTGCTATATCCTTTCTATATTTTTCATATCATTCATCTCTTATTTGATTCTGTTTTTTGGATTTCCTTTTGGGTATTTTCCAGTTTCTCAGTGATTTCCTTCATTGTTTTCATCATCTGTATTTTAATTTCTCCCTCTGTCATTTCTAACATTTCTTTGTAGGTGGACTCCTCTGTAGTAGCCACCTCATGGTCCCTTGTGGGGGGTTGCTCTGGACTGGTTTTTCATGTTGCCAGGATTTTTCTGCTGATTCTTCCTCATAATTGTTTTCTTTTATCTGTTTCCTTGCCCTAATTTTCCTTTCACTTCCTCTTGCTCTTTAAGTTACTTTGCCTCTGGCCGAAGGTTTTGATGAGTCCTTTTGATACAGGACCAGAGGGATGAGAAAATTGAAGAGCAAGAAGGGGGGAAAGGTTTAAAAAAAGAGAGAGAGAAAAGAGAAAGGAGAGGGTGTGAGTAAAAGGGAATATTAACAAAAAGAAGAGAGGCAAAGAAAGAGGGAGACAGGAGAGAAATATAGGAGTACAGTATGGTACTTTGACCCAACCTTAAAAACCCCCAACCTTTGTGGGTGCTGGGTTGGGTGGTTCCATTGAAGTCAGCAGCTCTTTGCCAGCCTGTTCAGACACAGTACCCCACCTCCACCATGTAGAAAGGAAAGACAAAAATACTATAGATCAAACCAAACCAAACAAAAAACCTTACGGGATAAAATTGGGGGGAAAAAAAGCAAATAATAGGGGCAGAAACATTAGCAAAAATGAAGTTCTAATTGTTAAAGAAGGGAACAATGGAAAATTATATTTAAACTAGAAAAATGAAGAAAGAAAAGAAAGAAAAAGAAAACGGAAAAAAAATCTAGAGGGAAAATTTTGGAAAAAAAAATGAAAAGAAAAACACCCAAAGCAGTATATATATCTTGCTGAATATTGTCTGGGCAACAGGTGATCTTCTGAGCTATGAAATGTTAGTCACAATGCTGGTACAGCTGTATGAGATGGAAACTAGAGTCCTCTGCTGATTTCTCAAACCCCACAGAGTTGAGAACCTAAATCTCTCCTCAGCCCGCTTAAAAGACACTTTAAACTATCAACCTTGGCTAAGCAGAAGCTTTCCCAGGAAAGCACTCATCAATGGGATTTCTCCTGAAGTGGCTGCCCACTTATCAAGTGCATCAAAGCTTGTCTCACCCTGTGTCCCTGAGGGCCAAGGCTATGAGGCAGCTCTGTACTGCCAAACACTGAAATCTAGGCTCCACCCCAGTATCTCAGTCCCCACCTTTGGGCTGCTCAGTCACTAGATTACTCGCCTAAGGTCTTCTAGCTCTGTGACCCTGAGGGCGGAGCCTGCAGGGGCAGTTATCTCACAATGGCTGTGCGGGTGACCCACAGCCAAACAATACTAGCTCTCTGAGGGCTCAGTGGCTCAGTCTGGGGCCCTAGAACACACAAAGTAGTCCTCACTCTTGCCCAAGTTCTCCCAAGGTCATTCAACTGATGCCCAAGTCCAAAAAAACAGAACAATCCACAGGTAAGGCCTTCCCTGATTGCAGTCTCACTGCTGCTATAGTTATAGCTGTGGGCGGCCTCTGATCAAACAAATGCATGCAACCACTTGCCAGTTCTCCACTGCTTTTGTCCTCCTTGTGGGGTCAGTCTCTCGCTGTCTTCCTGTGTTCCCAACAGGATGTTTCTGGGCAGATCCCACCAGCCAGAGATGTCTGGAGTCTTCTCTCCCAAATCTCCCATGCCCAGTTGCAAAGAAGCTGTTTCTCAGTCACCATCTTACTCCTCCCCTCAAGGACAAGTTTTTATTTTTTAAAAAATACCTTTAAATTATTATTATTATTATTATTATTAAGACAGAATCTCACTCTGGTGCCCAGGCTAGAGTGCTATGGCCTCAGTCTAGCCCACAGCAACCTCAAACTCCTGGGCTTAAGCAATCCTCCTGCCTCAGCCTCCCAAGTAGCTGGGACTACAGATGCCTGCCACCACGTCTGGCTACATGCTGTGTTTTTATATGTACAATGATATTAAACATAATCAAGGGTTGACATTCTATGAATTGTCCAAAAGGGGACTAGCCAGTACTGACTGCAACTTATTTCATTTGAATCTAAGAAGACCTTTAAGAAATTCAATGTCACAGTCTTATGTTCAAATTTGGCTGCTAGTTCAAGTACTGCAACTAAATGGTGTGAGCTGGCATCAGTCTGTTTCCTCATCTGTCATAGAGCAGACTGGATTAGACAAACTCTGGCCAACATTCTAAGGGCTGAAATCATTGGCATTTCTTATTTGACTCCCCAGGTAGACATAGGATCCTGCATGTAGGTAGATACCCACACAGGAACTTGTAATGGAAACACAGTGACCACAGTAAATGTGAATTGATTACATTCTCTACTAACAATTTTTTAATGATTTCTTTAAAGAGCAAATTAGGTATACTATTAATAAGACACACTTAAAAATACTAAAAAACAAAGGGGTGGGCAAACACTTCAAACAAGGATTATGTCCCTCCCCAAAAATTAAGGTGGTAAAATTAATACAGACAAGACAGAATCTGAAGCAAAAAGTTCAGATAAGGAGGAGTATTTTATTTTGACAAAAGTACAGTCTACTGAGAAGATGTTATAATAGTTGTGAATATTTATGGAAAAAATAATTAAAGCAAAAATTGTTAGAATTGGGGAGAATTTGACAAAATCACAATTAGAATGAAAATTTTAATAAATGTCCCTCTGAATTGACAGAATACATAGAACATAAGGTAAAATTTGAATTATGTATACTTAAGTTCAATTTAATAGATACATGTAGGATTTTGTATCCAACAAAAATATATGCATTTGGCTCATACATATTTGAAAAGGTGATAAATTACACATTTTACACTGTTACATTCCCTGACTATGGTGAAAAAAAACCAAGAAATTAATAAGAAAAGGCAACTTCTCCTCTCATCAAATTAAATTATTTGGAAATACTCATACAAATTTAAGTCAAAGAGTAAATCAAAATGGAAATTATAGGCTGAATATGAGGGCTCACACCTATAATCCTAGCACTTTGGGCTAAGGCAGGAGGATTGCTTGAGCTCAAGGAGTTCAAGATTAGCCTGAGCAAGAGTGAAATCCCATCTTTACAAAACATAGAAAAATTAGTCAGGTGTGGTGGCCAGCCCCTGTAGTCCTAGCTACGTGGGAGGCTGAGGCAGGAGGATCGCTTAAACCTAGGAGTTTGAGGTTGCTGTGAGCTAGGCTGACAACAAGGCACTCTAGCCTGCACAACAGAGTAAGACTCTGAAAAAAACCCAAAACTGAAATTATAGTTAATTTGGATAGTAACAAATGAAAATACACAGTAAAAGATGTATTCAGGGAAAATCCATAAAATTAATAAACATGAAGCGTTGAACTATATGAAAGAAGGAAGACAGAACAACAAAATAGTATGAAGGAGAGATTAAGGATCAAAAGATAAATTCAGAATCTAATTTATTAGAAAAATGAAAATAGGCTTAATCTGTTAAACCATGAGTTGTTAGTTCTAAGGACAATAAAATGGAGATACTTCTCAAAAGTCTATTTATGAAAATAAGAAACTGCAAACATGTAATGACAGAAGTGGAAAAGGGTGTGATGACAGGCACAAAGCTTTTTTTTTTTTTTTTTTTTTTGTAGAGACAGAGTCTCACTTTATTGCCCTCAGTAGAGTGCCGTGGCCTCACACAGCTCACAGCAACCTCCAAGTCCTGGGCTTAAGCGATTCTCTTGCCTCAGCCTCCCGAGTAGCTGGGACTACAGGCGCCCGCCACAACGCCCGGCTATTTTTTGGTTGCAGTTTGGCCGGGGCCGGGTTTGAACCTGCCACCCTCGGTATATGGGGCCGGCGCCCTGCTCACTGAGCTACAGGCGCCGCCCACAAAGCTTTTTTTTTATAAGAATATAGTTTTATGCTGACAAATCTGAACATTTAGATAAATTGGGTAACTTAGGAGAAAAACTGAAAATCCAAAAAGACCAATTACCATAGACAAATGGAAAAGTTTGTCAAACACGTAGTTACCTCCATTCCCAACAAAAACACCAGTCCAGTGGCTTAACAGGTGAACTCTGCTAATCTTTTCAGAAGAAGTTTTTCTCTTATTTCGACTGTTCCAAGGGGTGGTAGGGGAAAGGAAGAAAGGAAAGCATCTTAGTTTATTTTACAATATTATAAACACCTGATACCAAAAGTGACAAAACATCCCAGAATGCTACAGAGCAATCTCTAGAATTGTCTTTTTTCATCTATAAAGGTTTACAAGGCTGATGTCACTTGATTTTGGCTCAGTGTTAGTAGGTGTTTACACTGGTATGACTTTCTGGAGGCCTGTTTGTCAATGCAATTTTTGAGAGTTTACATTTAACCAAGAATTCAATTTTAAGGAATTTATCTCAAGAAAATAATAGGAAAGTGTGCAAAAACAGATAAGTATTTTAAAAATTCATTGCAAAATAGTTTATAACAGAGAAAATTTGGAAATAACCTTAGTATCCATCAATTGGTATATGGGGCTGGCACCTTTCCCACTGAGCCACAGGCACCACCCTCATATCCATCAATTGGAAAAGTTAAGATCAATTATGTTGCTTACGATAAAATGCTATGGAATTATCAATAGGAATTTATATACATATAAAGAATTGGGATATATAAAATATGGACATTGAAAAACATCTATGATCTCTTAAGTACAAAAGAGATACTTTTGTACTTTTATAATAAGAATGTGTAGCACTTATCTTTTGTTTAGCATAAATTTAAAACAGAATGTGTAGCACTTACCTTTTTGTTTAGCATAAATTTAACAAATATGCTTATATTTGTTATTGATTGGAAGATAGCCTCTGGAAAAGGCCAGGGGTGTACAGTATTTTCCTATAATTTTTACAAATTGTGGTAATTGGTCTGTTTGTATTTATTTATATATTAGGAAGTCTAAAGTCATAAGAAATCATTTTTTGTTTGCTTTTGTTTTTGAGACAGTTTTACTTTGTCACCCTTGGTAGAGTGCCATGGCATCATAGCCAAATTGAAGGAGACTGAGAAGGGAAGAGGAGGAGCTTGAGCGGGAAGGGGTAACTGCTAAATCCCACATCCTACTTCCTCAGGTTTACAAGCCTGAGTAGGCTGGCCGGGAGGAGGAGAGTCCCTTTTGGTTGAAAGAAATTCAGACTGGTTTGGACATTCTAATCCCTGGAGTAACACAGTCCTGCTGACTGAAGGGTACTGATGAGCTGTGAGATCTGAGATTTTATCTAACGGCAGGAAAAGGGCAGCTCTCAAGAGCGGATCAGAAGTAAAGGTGGGAGAAAGAAAATGGTTGTTTTGTTAATGCACTTGTTTTCGTCTCATTCAACAAAATAGTAACAAATATAAAAAATATTTTAAATAAGTATTGTGTCGGGGCAGCGCCTGTGGCTCAGTGAGTGGGGCACTGGCCCCATATACTAAGGGTGGAGGGTTCAAACCTGGCCCCAGCCAAACTGCAACAAAACATAGGCGGGTGTTGTGGCGGGCGCCTGTAGTCCCACCCACTCAGGAGGCTGAGGCAAGAGGATCACCTAAGTCCAGGAGTTGGAGGTTGCTGTGAGCTGTTGACGCCATGGCACTCTACCAAGGGCGACAAAGTGGGAATCTGTCTCTAAAAAACAAAACAAAACAAAAAAATAAGTTTTGTGTCATACCAAGTTCTTTTTTTTGTTTGTTTATTTTGAGACAGAGTCTTACTATGTCACCCTCAGTAGAGTGCTGTGGTGTCACATCTCACAGCAACCTCAAACTCTTGGGCTTAAGCGATTCTCTTGCCTCAGCCTCCCAAGTAGCTGGAACTACAGGCGCCCTCCGCAATGCCTGGCTACTTTTTGGCCGCAGTTGTCATTGTTGTTTGGCAGGCCTGGGCTGGAATTGAACCTGCCAGCTCCAGGGTATGTGGCTGGCACTCTTAGTCACTGAGCTACAGGTGCCAACTCCTGGGTTCTTACATAAACCAAACGATTTAGGATACATAAAGCTTCTAGAATGATGGTTGGCACATAATATGTGCTTCATAAGTGTTAGCCATTATTATTAGTACTACCATTTTGTAACCTGCCTTCTTTCACTTAATATATCCTAATTTATTTTCATGTCAGTAAATACAGTTATGGCACGTAACCAGAATGTGAGTTCCACATTGTTTGATTTACTAATGTATCCTATTTACAACAGTGTTTGGCACATGGCAGGTAATCAATAAACAGTTTTTCAATGGATCATTTGAAGTGGATGCAATGTGTCCTACCCAGGACGAGCCATCTGTATTCATTAATCTGCTATTACTGGTCAGAATGTATTGTAAACAATCACATCAGGGCAGTTTCCCGTCTTTCGTTGTTGAAACCCAGACTCTAACAAACATTCCTATTTTTATATCTTTGTGTATATCCTTAATTCTTTTCTTGGCATAAATATTCTTATAATAGGAATTGCTGGGTCAAAGGGTATGCACATTTTATTCAGACTTTGAAAACTGTTGCCAAATTGCCCTCAGGGTAATTTTTAGGTTAAGAAAGAAATAAAAATTTCCAAGTACAGGGATTATTTTTATTATCTTTGCATGTCTCTGGATATTTCTCAGTTCTAAGAGTTTGGCATGGTTTCAGCCCAAAAAAGATTTCTGCAAGGTTGAAATGAAAACGTATTTCAGGAACTTTTTCTAGGGCAGAGTTGACTGAAAGAAAAGGAAGGAAAGACAACATTCAGCACCAGAGGCAGCTGTGAGTAACTCAGCCCAGGAAACCTCAGCTCAGAAGAGAACAGATTCCTCTCCAAGCACCACAGAAAGAGTCCAAGTTCAAATACAACCATAATTGCACGCCTACTAGGTATGGTGCTGTACTGGCTGTCCTGGACAGACCATTTCCAGCACATCCTTCCCCACTGGTGCTTCCGAGGGCAGTGGCTGTCTCTCCCCTCCTCTCTCCCCTCAGCCCATGCCAGACTGTAAGCTCTCCAGGGAAGGTCGCTTGTTGGTTTCCTCTTGTATCCCTGGAACAAAGCATGAGAAACATGCTAAGGCAATACATGTTTGTGAAACTGAACAGAACTGCCCTAGGAGAACTCCAGGGGGGTTGGCCCAAACTCTGGAAAACACACACACACACTTACATACGTTTGAATCAGAAATGTCAAAGGTGAGAAGTTAAACCACTGTTGTCTTAATTTCTTACACCGGAGACTTGGGTGACTTGGGGAGCCGTTCAGATGGGTCTGCTGTCCCCAAATTTGTCTTAGTACCAGGATCTAGTCAGAATAGATCATTGTGCTGAGGCTTCCCTCTGTTCTCTTGCATAGAATAGGATGCAAAAATTGAAGCCCACATAAGCTTGAGACCCTCAGCCAAGCAACCCAAAAAGATTGCCAACCTTTCTTAGGACCTGTGTGTTGACTCTGGAGTCAGGACTATCGCAGGTTCCTTGGACATAGTGAGTGAAGAGATGTGGTAGAGATGGCTAGCTGCCTAGCCAACATCCCTTCACTCCTGCTTCTTCACTACAGAAGGCGATAGTATTAAAGACAGCAATGCACTTAACTAAAATATTACATTTTCAGGCCTGCTTTGGGGACAGGGTTAACCAATGATATATAAAGGGTTATTGGATGGGATTTTCAGGGATACCCCTAAAGGAAGCTTATTCATCTCCTAGGTGGCTTCACTCTTCCTGCCTTCCTCCTTGTTTTCTTCACAGACACAATGACTGGAGATTTAGCAACCATGCTGTGGCTTTGAACTGGAAGATAGAAACCAAGGTTAGGGATAGGAAAAATAGGAGGCTTGGGCAAACCAGCCCAAGACTGGGGTCACTTGAGAACTCTGTTAGTGGGGACCAAAGGTAATTGCTAGTGGGATGGTTTTCTGTGGGGTTGAAGGGCACAGTACTAAGGGAATTTTTGAAAATTGGGAGTGGTGATTACATTTTTGTTGATGTTGTTGTCACAATGAATGGGAATACTACTTGTATTTAATAAACAAGAGCCTAGAGCTCCTGTTGCTGATATTCATGTAGGTTTAAAACAATAGCAATAGCAAAATATTTATGATTACCTGTTTTCAATCTAAGTATATTTTACATATAAATGTGACATACTTTTTTTTTTTTTTGCAGTTTTTGGCCGGGACTGGGTTTGAACCCACCACCTCTGGCATATGGGGCCGGTGCCCTACCCCTTTGAGCCACAGGCGCTGCCCACCATGACATACTTTTAAAATGAATTCAGGCATACCTAATTTTCCAGAAACTCATTTGCCATATAAAACAAATAAATCTTTTACTTTTTTTTTTTTTCTTTTTAATTTGAGGCAAGAGTCTTACTCTGTTGTCCTGGGTAGAGTTCCATGGCATCATAGCTCACAGCAACCTCAAACTCTTGGGCTCAAGCGATCCTCTTGCTTCAGCCTCCAGAGAAGCACTTTGCTTTTTGGACCCTTACTAGGATTTGTTTGCTGTTTGCAAAATTACATCACCATTGGCCACACAAGTTGTATAACACATTGTATTAATCTACTTTGCTAGTTGCCCTCATCATGGCAACTGTATGAATAAGTACAGCATTTGACTCCTTCATTGTTATCTCCTAGTAGAGTTGGGCCCAAGTATTTCCATACTGAAATACATATCACTTTATTATAGTTACCTCCTTTTTATTTCTCCTTTGCATCATTCCAGGCTAGGCATTCTGCTGGGCCTGTTTTTAAGAAGGTATGTTATATATACATCCCATTATCTATAAATTTCATCTCAGGATCATGATATTTGCTCTATAAATTTACAGTGGGAGAGAGCTTTGGTCTTGACAGTGCCTGTTGTCCTAACTGATACAGACAAATACATACTCAGCCCTTTGTCCGCCTTCTTTGCTTTAGTGCTGAGAGGCAGAAAGGTCTGACGATAGAGAGCTGAGTGTTTGGGGTCTGTCCTTCAAAACACAACAGGCACACTTACTGCATTCATCTGTGGCATGCCTGGCTTTGGGCATAAATACAGAAGATGCCTCCTATGCAGTGTCACTTGAGAGCTAATTCTCTCTGAGAGTTAAGTACTAATCCATGTTCTACCCTGTTTCCCCGAAAATAAGACAGTGTCTTATTTTAAGGTGTGCTCCCAAAGATGTGCTAGGTCTTATTTTCAGGGGACGTCTTACCTTTCCTGTAAGTAGGTCTTATTTTCGGAGGATGTTTTATTTTCGGGGAAACAGGGTACCACGGACAACTCTGTATACCTTAGTTTATCAGAGGACACAGACTGGGACAAAACTCTGTCAATATGGGGGAGGCAGGGCCAAGACATAGCTCTGGAACTCCAGGGGCACGGAAAGGGACGGAGGGGGAGGTGAGGAAACCGCACTGGCCATCTGGGGGTAGGGAGGAGCGCCAGGGGAAGCAGCATGCACAGTGCCACCGAGAAGACCTGCGGCCGGCCTTGCCAACCTCACGCTCACCTTGGTCAACGCTCTGGAGTGACTGAATTAACTACATTTTGCTCTCCTTAATTGGAGCAGATAATTGGTGAGCTGGCTTTGTGCACAGGAAATGTGTTCAGATAGATTTGGCAGAGTGGAACAGGAAGAATGGGGACCACCTGGTTTCATCTTGTGCCAAGGAGGGCGACACAAAGCTGCAGTGTCTCCTGTGGAGCCTGGCCCAGGCAGGGCAGGGGGACTGGAACCCTGTACGAACCCACAGGCTCCTCCGTAAGCTGAGCTGGAAAGATGGGGGAGCAGAGGGTGGCAGGAGTCCTGGGCAGGCTCTGTGCTCAAGCTGCGGGGGCCACAAAATTTAGCCTCTGTGTTTCTTCATCTGTAAAACCAGTGGGGAACAAATGTTACAACCCCGACCCCTTCAAAATCATGTTTCCCCATCTCATCCAGTCCACAAACATTGCTTCAATGCCTCCTTTGTGGATAGAACTGTGGGCTGGGGGGAGGCTCTGTCTACTCGCTGTCGAACACTTGTAGGACTAAGAGGGGTGTAAAACAATCAGTTATAAACAATAACAATCCTTGCAGGGCTGCTTAAATCTTTACTTTCTCCCCTGATAAGTCTCTGCCACTTTCACTCGAGGTTGGGAAACACAGTCAAACCTCCGGCCCTCTGCCCTTCTTTCAGAGGTGCCTGGGAGAGGGACGGCTTGGAGATGGCTGTTGCTAGGACAACAGAAACCAAACCCCGGCAGAGGTGTCACTATTTCTGAGGATGTGGTGAGTGAACTGTTTGCCTGATGACCAATCCCATGACTGTCAGAAGCTCTTTTCCAGCTACATTTTGTAATCTTTCTTCTTAGAAAATCCTTTGTGCTCAGGTCCAGAAAGGAAGAGGGGGTCAGTCGGCAATGCACCCCAGGCCCCCCCAGTGTGCATGCACGTGTGTGAGGGAACGCGCACACAGAGAACTGTGGAACAGCATCTGTTTTTTTTTTTTTTTTTTTTTTTAATTTGGCCGGGGCTGGGTTTGAACCCGCCACCTCCGGCATATGGGACCGGCGCCCTACCCGCTGAGCCACAGGCGCCGCCCAGCATCTGTTTTTAAAGGTTTCATCTTCACTCTCTCCTGGCTTAGAGTTGGTTTATGACAGTCATTGCCTGGGGATTTCCATGCGAACCCCAGCTACATCCACATGAAGGACGGAGACAGTGAGATTTTTTTTTGTAGGACTTTCTCTGCGTGGCAAGGGGGAGATAAAGGGAGTCATTAGACAGTGTCTGTGTGACCCTGGGCAAGTCTTTTTACTTTCCTGAGTATCAATATAGCAACAGAGACATTCTGAAATTTGTGTTGTCAAGAGAAAATGTAGGACAAATGACCACAGTTCACAGGACAAACATTTGTAACTGTCATCATTATTGTTGTTATTATTTTACTTTTAGCTCAAGATTTAATCTTCATAATCTAGCAGTTATTCAAATGAGCATTAGCTTAGTAAATTCATTTGGCTCAGAGCTTTCCATCTATTAATATTAGCCTTCATTACAAGTGTTTCAATACAGAAATGCATTTGTATTTTTCCTATTAATCTTGGTTATCATGCATAGTTTAGTCTGCATTACAAACACTGCAAGCTCATAAAAGCTGTAAGTGGGATAAATTAATTTATTTGGCAAATAAATAAGCTTTAAGAATCATCAAATATCACCACAGATAAAATAAATTAGGGAGTCACATGTCATTCTCATGACTAGCTTGCCTCTGGTGTACACATTAGATATTCCACTTTTGTGAGACTTCAATAACAGTATCAAGGCTCAGTGCCTTTAGCTCAGTGGTTAGGGTGCTGGCCACATACACCAGGGCTGGCATGTTTGAACCCAGCTGGGGACCTGCCAAACAACAATGACAACTACAACAAAAAAATAGCTCCAGCTGTTGGGAGCCTGTCCACATACTTCCCTACAGAACCCCTAGCTACTTGCTGTACTCCCAGCTACTTGAGAATTGCTTAAGCCCAAGAGTTTGAGGTTGCTGTGAGCTGTGATGCTGCAGCGCTCTACCAAAGGTGACATAGTGAAACTCTGTCTCAAAATAAATAAATAAATAGTAGCAAGTTCTTGGTGCCCAGTTGGCATCTAATAAATGAAAGTTATTGTTGATATGTTTATACCCTCAAAAACCATCATGCCCACAAAGACATACACTATGTACACACACACACACAATTCTGGCTTTTTTAGAGATTCCAACTTTGGTGGAAACAGATGGATACTCCCTTCATTCAGAGTCTGAGCATGGGTCATTGAACACAATAAATATTCCTGAGAGCCTTCTGGAGTCCAGTCCTGGCTAGGTCAGCCCCCGAACTCACACTTCCAGACTAGCTGGGAAAGTAAAACTCTGAGTATGAAAAACAACCTAAGACTGCATCTAAGTAATAACTGTCTTCTGGGGTACAGGTGGGGTATCGACTTCCTGTTCCATCTGGAATAGTCTAAGGGTCTGTGGTTGCACATGCTGTGCCGAGAGGCTTTGTGGAAGAGAGTGTCCTCCTTTTGGCCTTAGGAGACTAGAAAAGGCATTTATGGAGAGGGAAACAATTTGAAGGACTAAAAAAGCTTCCTCGAGGACAAAATCGACCAGGAGTTTTATGCTGCCATAACAAATGATGTCTTGGGTTTGTCCTCCAAGACTTTGGACATGCAAATTCGGATTCTGTGTATCTTGTGGTATTTTGCCACCCACCAAATACCATCACTGTCCTTTGTCCTCCCATCACACACTCCTTAACTAAGGTGTTATTTAAATTAGAAGATTTGCATGTTATGGGTAACAGCAAACGAGTGAGTCAGGTTTCTGGTTTGCTGTGCTGCCTACTCCCATTTCTGACTCTGTCCTAGTCCCATACATACTTCTGGCCTTTTCCTCCTCCTAGAAACAAGAGGATGGTTAAAGTAAGGGCTTTGTGTTTTGACTCACGGCCAGGAAACACATATATTGTCTCTCCAAGAAGTGAAAACATGACCAGTAAAGGATCTTGACATAGCCAGCCCTAGTGTAAGAGGGAGACACTGCCAGCTCCCTGCAGGGGCACCTGCATGTAACCGTACTTCTGTACAGTACACTTATCTGTCCTCTAGGAAGGACATTTTATCTCAGGAGATCAGTGAGAGGATGGAAGGTTTGTAAGGATAAGACCTACAACATTCAGTTGATGTGTTAATTTATGGAACCAACTTGTATAGTGTGTCCACTGTGTTCCCTCTTCTACATGCCAGGACAGCCCTGGAGCTGGTACCATGGCCTTCAGGCTCTCTCACCCCTCCCTCTTCTGTCCAGCCTCACCACCGCTGTCCAGAGGAGAGACACATGCTCTGTCTCCTGGAGCAAGGCTGCAGCTTCCCGGTCTCACTGCCTCTGGTTTCTCCAGTTACTTGCTGTTGGGAGCCTGTCCACATACTTCCCTACAGAACCCCTAGCGGTTCTCCACTGGCTGTGGCCGGAGTCCTGGCTCCTCCCTGTGGTACACCTGGGCAGCACCCTCCTCTCTAGCCCTGTCTGCTGGGTCTGCTCACACGGCTGGTTCACCAGCCACACCCCTCATTTCTTTTCCCCCTATAGAATGTGTGCTTATGTGCATGGCTTTTCACGTGTGGTTTCCTATGCCTGGAATGCCTTTTCTCTCAACCCCCCTAGAACTTCCAGTAAGCCGTGAAACTCCCCTAAATTGTTCTCTTTCCCTCACACCCCACGTTCAGTCTGCCCAAAAGTCCAGGTAGGTTTCCATATACCCCCTTCAGGATACACCTAGAATCAGCTTACAACTCACTGCCTCCACTCCCGCCATCTCTGAGCAGGTCCTCTCTTACCTGGATCCCTTGAGAGCTCCCTAAACGGCCCCTGCTTCTGCTCCTGCTTCCCCTGACCCCCATGTTCTGCTCTCAACACAGCAGCCGGAATCATAGAGTGACCTTTTCGAAACATAAGCCAGATTATGCCTATCTCTGCTCAAATCTTGCAAAGTGTGGTAGGCAGGGGAGGCTTGCGTCAGTCAGTCAGTGAGAGCCAATCCTACACAGCCCTTCCCTCTGGGCCACAATGGGAGTATTTACACTAAAGGCAAATACTATAGACCAGGGAGTTTTTTTGTTTCATTTTGTTCTTTGAGGCACACATACCACAGCTGCAGAGGTGACCCAAGGCCCTATTAACTGCCCATGAGGCCCTCTGCAATCTGACCTCTTCTCTTACATCCCTCTCCTCTGCTCCAGCCACACCCACCTCCTTGCTATTCCTTAAATGGCAGCAAAATCTCGCTTCAGGGACTTTTGCCCTGGCTGCTCTTGTGCCTTGAACAATCCCCCAGATGACCGCACTCTGGGGTCTGCTTATTCCTTCTCTGCCTTTAAGTTCTTGCTTAAATGTCACCTTCTAAATACAGTTTACCTCGCCGCCACCCCACTATGAACTCTAACCCCCTTCCCAGCTCTCCTGATCCCTTACATACACTGACACTGTCTTATTTTCCCCACAGTGTTTTTTTTTTTTGAGACAGCGTCTCACTCTGTAGACCTGGATAAAGTGCCACGGCATCAACCATAGTTCACAGCAACCTCAAAGTCTTGGGCTCAAGCAATCCTCTTGTCTCAGCCTCCCGAGTAGCTGGGACTACAGGCGCCTGCCACAGTGCTTGGCTATTTTTAGACACAGGGTCTCACTCTTGCTTAGGCTGGTCTGGATTCCCTGGGCTCAGGGATCCACCTGCCTGGGCCTCCCGGAGTGCTGGGATTACAGGCATGAGTCACCTTGCCCGGACCCCCACAGCATTCTAATCTACTAGAGAATGTACTTCTTCATTATGTTTATTATTTATGCTGTGCCCTCCCCCCACTAAAATCCCCCCTCCAGGAAGATGGAGATTTTGGCCTTCTTTCTTTCCTGCTGTGTCCCGATGCCCATAACAGTGCCTGGCACACATGCCTGGCATCTGTTAAATGAACACATAAATGTATAAATGAATAGCAGACAGAATTTAATTCTAACCCTTTTCTCCTCTGGAGGTCCCTTCTGGTGACAGTTCTGCTGGGAAGGCCTAACGCAGAGAGAGATTAGGAGATATCACAGAGGGAGTGTGTCCCCGAGTGTGTGTGTGTGTGGGGGGGAGGGGTCCCAAGAGGGCTAGTCATTGTATTTCTGTTTTGCTCCTCTCACCTTCTCTCTCCAGCCCTTACTCCTGCCTTTCATAAGCTCTGACCTCCCTTGATCCTAGGCCAGGGTCAGCTTTACACACAGGGAAGGGAGCCAGCTGCCTTTGTGGTGTGATGTGAGGGGCTTCGGGAAGTTTCTTTGTTCTCAAATTCTTCACCTACAGGCCACTTTCCTTGGGGTCTTTTTACAAAGGCCTCAGAGGCCTGGTTCACCACTTGGGGCTGTAATGAGTATGAAGTATTTTCCATTTTTAAAAAAAGTTTCATGGAAAGACAGTTCTACGTAGCTTGAAGTCTAGTGGGAGAGTTAGAAGATGGGGTTATGGTTTGTGGCAAACACTGTGGAGGAAAAGCTCAGGATACAGGAAGATTGCTGTCAGGGAGCCTCTGGCTGGCGGTGTGTGTGTGGAGTGGGGCTGGACGAGGAGAGGGCCAGGCTGAGCAAGCAGCATTTTGGTGGGCACAGGGCAGTCCTGGACTCAGTGCCCATGCTTGCTGGATGACAGGGAGAACTATTGGGGTGACACCGAGGAGGCAGGGGCTGTCTGTGGGGGCCTTGGAGGCCACCAGGGAGCCATCAGTAGTTTCCCCTTGCCCGGGGTTCTCTTGAGCAGGGAAGAGAGGTCCCTTCCTAACGCGTCCACTTCCTCAAGCCATGAGTTGTCCTGTGGCCTTGCTCTGGAGCAGCCCATGGCCTCAAACCCAGCAGATAGGGTACGGCCAGAAGGAGCCAGAAGGCCCGGGGATGTGCTGCAGAACCAGCTCCTGGGCCTTCAGAGCACATGGCAGTCCAGCAGGGTCCCCCACATCCATGGATCTTCCCCACCAAAGAGGCCCAGGCCCCCAGTGAAGTCCCATCTCTGCCCACCAAGCCTACTCAGGGCAGAGAAGAGGCTGCGCCCTCCGGAGAGGGGTGACTTGGGGTGAGGTGAGAAGGGTCCACACCCTCACTCTCAGCCTCCAGGGAGCAGAGGATGTCCCAACACGTTCGGCGCAAGGCGTGCGTCATTCTCCAGTTACTAATTTGCCCTACCTGTTCTGTTCAAACAGGCTAATTGTTTCCTGAAAAAGACTCAGGTATAGTGGGATGAGGTCACCAGAGACTTGCCTAAACAATTACAAACACGGGTCATGGGCTCTTCAAAAGATTGGCAGCAGTTACTCAGACTGGGTCTGATTTTAATCTTTCCCCAGCAGACGAGACGCAAATTCAGTGAGGGCGCGCCCCCTGGTGGTCCTGGGGGGCTGCAGCAGGCAGAAAGACCCAGTGCGGGGAGCGACACCCCTGGGTAGGAGAGAATTGAGCTGAGGGAGTCGGTCCCCGACTCTAGCGGTGCACGTTCATGGTTAATTCTCAGTACCTGTTTGTTGATTGAAATACAAAGTGAAAGTGATTGGTATAATCCATTAGCATTTAAGGTCTTGGAATGTGTCAATTTTAATAAAAATTAAACGATCAGCCAAAGTAGAAAAAAGAAAAAGCAGTGAAAGCTGATCTCTGGTCTGATAAAAAAGAATACAAGTTGGAGAGCTTCCATAGACATTGGGCTTTGACATTGTGGGATTTGTATTCTCTCTTTGTTTACCTAAGGCAGTCGATTTTTTTTATCACGAAAATTTTCAAATATACACAAAACAGTGAAATAAACAATTAACCCCCATACACTGGCCACGTGGGTTCTGATTTTTGTCACACTCAGATTTTTGTCACACTGACTTCATTTATGGCTTTTCATTTTTTTACTTGCTCTTTTCCTCCCTTAGGTATTGTAACTCAGACATCATGTCACTTTAGACTTTTAGAAATGCCGTATGCGCTTCTAATAACTGTAAGCATTTTCTTACATAACCAGATCTATATCTATTTATCATATCTAAAATTTCATACTTCCCTGAAGTTATCTAAATGACCATACAGTCTATATTTAGGTTTTTTTTTTCTTTTTTGAGACAGAGTCTCACTTTGTCGCCCTTGATAGAGTGCCATGATGTCATAGCTCACAATAACCTCAGACTCTCGAGCTGAAGCAATTCTCTTGCCTCAGCCTCCTGAATAGCTGGGACTACAGGGGCCCACCACAACTCTTGCCTGGCTATTTTTAGAGATGGGGGTCTCACTCTCTCTCAGGCTGGTCTCAAACCTGTGAGCTCAGGCAATCCACCCACCTTGGCCTCCCATAGTGCTAGGATTACAGGCGTGATCCATCGCACCGGCCTTTACATTTAGGTTTTTCTGAAAACTTTTTTCAGTTGTGTGTGGATACCAGAAGTCTACACATTATGTTTCATGTCTCTTGGGTCTCTCTCTCTCTCTTTCCCTCACTCTTCCTCTCTCCTTCCAACTGATTTATCCTTACTTACCATGAAATGCAGGGTATGAAGCATACAGTTCAGGGAGTTTTGACAGATCCGTACACCCTGGTAACCCGCACACTTACCTAGATAGTGAACATTTCTGTCATCTCAGAAAGTCACCCACTGTGTCTTGGCAGTCAACTCCTTCCTCACTGCCAACCACTGCTCTGATTTCTTTCACCTTGTATAAGTTTTTCCTATTCTAGAATTACATAAAATGAAAACGTACAGTATGAACTTTTTGTGCATGGCTTTTGGTGCTTAGCATGGTGTACACTTGAGATCCCTAAATATTCTTCCTCATCCTGTTTTAAGAAGAAGGTACCTAATATAGAAGACTGATCTATCAATGGACTTGGATCGATGGCCTGAATACTAATAATTGCGATGATAATTGCTAACATTTAGGGAACATTTCTTACTGTTTTAAATTAACTAATTAAGTTGAAATAATTTTCATGGTCTTTATAGAGAGAATAAAAATGCTAGTCATTATGCAATCTAAAGGGCCTTTGTCAAATTAGATCTAACTTTCCCCCTTGAGAAAATAACAAGTTCATTCCTCCATTCAGTTGAAATTTATTGAGTGATCACTTCATTGGGAAAACAAAGATGAATTACGTCTAGACTCTGTGAGGTCTTAAGGGTCCTAGGAGTTGAATTTCATTTTGGTGGTTCCTGGGACTTGCTCTACACAGAGCAAGTGGTCTTTATTGTGATATATACAAAGAACACCCTGAAGTTATTGGCAACACCCCACGTTTGGACATCACCTCTCCCATATGCAGATGGCAAACATATAACCAACTCTGAGATGGGGCAGGGCGAAGGCCTGATTTGTAGTATTTGCCTATTTCCCTGGTGCAGACACTCCCATCATGGTCCATTTCAAGCTACCAACATAACGCCATTGAATGGAGAGTTGTAAGGAGAAGTGTAGCATGCCACTATACAGTACTTTCACCATATGAATACAATTGACGTAAATAAGTTGATGAGCATAGATAATGGTTAAATATATTGCACATGTAGTACATATAGTAAAATAAGGAATTGATGAGTTTTTTGTTTTTCATTTTTGGTGTTGCGGTTGTCATTGTTGTTTAGCTGGCCCAGGCCGGGTTCAAACCCACCAGCCTAGGTGTATGTGGCCGATGCCCTACCCACTGAGCTACGGGCACCGCCAAATGTAATTCTTTTTTTTTCCTGAGATAAAGTCTCAAGCTGTTGCCCTGGGTAGAGTGCCTTGGCATCATAACTCACAGCAACCTCCAACTCTTGGGCTCAAGTGATCGTCTTGCCTTGGTTTTTCTATTTTTTAGTAGAGAAGAAGTGATGAGGTTTTTTTCTCTTTTTTTTTTTTTTGAGACAGAGTCTCACTTTGTCACCCTCAGTAGAGTCCTGTGACATCATAGCTCACAGCAACCTCTAACTCTTGGGCTCAAGCGATTCTCTTGCCTCAGCCTCCCAAGTAGCTAGGACTACAGGTGCTCGCCACAATACCTGGCTGTTTTTAGAGACAGGGTCTTGCTCTTGCTCAGGCTGGTCTCGAATCTGTGAGCTCAAGCGATCCACCTGCCTTGGTGTCCTAGAGTGCTAGGATTACAGATGTGAGCCACTATGCCTGGCCCTGGAATTGATGAGTTTTGAATATTTATTCTCTTTGTAATATAACTTATTTAATTGTAAATTTATATAGTTTAAATTTAATGATGGCTATGTGTAGCAAGTGGCTTGCACAATTCCTGAAAATTTAACAATCAGCTCTTTTGAGCCAGGGTGAGCCTGCCCAGCACGCCACTGTTCACACCCATTGCAAAGCTACAGAGTAGCCACTATAACAGGAAGCTTGCAGCCAGGGACTTAGAACAATGTGTCTAAGGCTTGGTGGTTAATGACCTTAGCCCACAGCAGTAAAGAGGATTTTGGCACAGTATATTATGGTTTATTTCCTTATCTCGCCTGGAGGTTATTTAGTTTTCTTTTACTGGTATAAAAATTACCCCAATCTTAGTGGTTTAAGACAACACAAATTTATTATCTTACAGTCTAGAGATCAGAAGTCAGAAAGAGTTCCATTGGGCTAAAATGAATGTGTCAGCAGGGTGAACTGTGTTCCCTCAGCAGGCTGCAGGGCAGAATCCTTTTCATTACCTTTATCAGCTTCTCCACCCATATTCCTTGGCTTGTGGCTTCCTTCCTCCATCTGCAAAGTTAGCAATGTCAGGCCAAGTCCTTTTCACACTGCCCTCTCCTCAGTTTTCTCTTTGGAGAGCTGTTAGCGCCCTTAATTCTATGTGCAAGCTTAATTCACCTTTGCCTTGTAACCTATTTATAGATCCCAGGGACTAGAATGTGGATATCTCTGGAGGCCATTATTCATCCCAACACGAGGGACAGGTATCTGCAGCCAGCTCTGTATAGAATGTCCTTCTGGGGAAGGTGCTTAGAGCCCTAGGAGGTAAGATACAATAAAGATCCCATGAAAGCTGCTGATTTGCCCCTGGTAATCAATAGATGAAGTAAGTGTTATGAAGGAAATAAGCAATAAAGTATAGAGAGATGGGGGAAGAAGGTATTTTAGTAGATGGTAGGAGTGGGTCTCTCTGAGATGGTGATATGTGGGCTAAGACCTGAGTGTAAGAAGAGGGTAGTCATGCCAAGGTCTGGGAAAGACAGGCCAGGTATGCTGAACAATGGCACCATGGAAGAGCTGGTCGAGGTTGGGTTTAACTCTTTTAGATCATCTCAAATAAATAAAAACAGCGTGTTCACCACGCAAACTCAACTTCAAGTCTCTTGCCTAGTTTTCTCTTCCAACAGATCTATCCTCCTAACTCCCTCCTACCTAGAGGTTATGAGATGCCATTAGGGAAAAATAAGTGCTAAGTTTCTGAAGACTCATGTTGGAGGAACAGAATGAAGAGCAGTGGAGGAGATGAGTAGACTACTGTAACAAGGGTAAATAGGGTACCCAGAGAATCATGCCTCCCTACGTTCTATGCCCCTTCGCAATTGATGTTGCTGCCCTTTCCATCATGAGGTATTATCTATTCTTCCACCCTGCATCCAGGTTATATCAATATCAATAGAAATTGTGACTTGCTTTATCAGTAGAAAATGGCAGCAGTGACACTCAGTTCCAGAAGCTAGACCTTAAGAGGTCTTTAAAGCTTTGCTTTCATCACCCTCTTGAACCCCCACCATTCTGTGAAGCTCAGCCTAGCTTCCCGGAGGACAAGTGGCCACAAAGGGAATAACTGAGGAGCCCAGTTAACAGTCCGCACCAACTGCCCGCGTGTAAACGAGGCATTCAGACCTTCCAGCCACAGTTGTGCCAGCAGGATGTCTGTGGCTGAATGAGCAATCTCAGTGAGACCAACAGAAAAACCTAAAGACTCATGAGAAATACTGAAGTGTTGCTATTTGAAGTCACCAAGTGTTGAGGTGGTTTGTTATGCAGCAATAGGTAACTGTCACATGAAGTGGGGAGGTTGTAGGAACCACATACGTAAAGGCTTATCAGCCATGGTTAGGAATGTGAATTTTATTCTAAGTACCCTGGGGAATCATGAGAGTTTTAAGAAGAGTGATATACTTTAAATGATCACTCTGGGTGCAGTATGGAGAAAGGATAGTAGCTGGGTGAGAACGGAAGTGGGGAAACCAGTGGGAGGCTTTTCCAGGCAGTGGACATGGAGAACAGCAAACAGCTTTGGAGGTTACCAATGGATTGGTTTGGGGAAGGCATACTGCATAACACTCTTCCTTGAAATCCAGGGCTGTCTAAATATACATACTACCCCGTTTCCCCTAAAATAAAGTATGCTCCCAAAGACGCGCTAGGTCTTATTTTCAGGGGACGTCTTATCTTTCCTGTAAGTAGGTCTTATTTTCGGAGGATGTCTTATTTTCAGGGAAACAGGGTATGTATGTGGCAAGTCAGATTGTTTTTTCTGTACCATGTCTTTCCTTTCCTTGGTGGAGAGGGTGGTCCTTGACAAGTGAAAGTAAAGAAACAGAGACTTGGTAGCTTTACAAGCACAAAAGTTAATCTTTGAGATGCAGTCCACATTAGCAAAAACTTAAAAATCAATTACCTCATAAGTGCTTTGCTCTGAAAAGCAAAAGAGTCTATAGGGTTCATGGAAAAGGACCACTGCTGGGCTTCTAGAGTGGAAACAAGACCTTCGGGAAGGGGAAGACAGGAAGCTTGAGGAGAGAGGCAACAGAGGAAGGTCATGAGAGGAAGAGAGACTGGGGGAGACCAGGGTCTTGCTGTTTAGTTGAGGGCACATGACGAAGATGGTATAAGGGGAAATTATCAGACTAAGGAAATAAGCGTCCATAATGGTCTAGATTTTTAAAATGCTGAAGGACATGAGAGAAAGGATGGCGGGGAGAAAGAGACAGAGGTAATTGTTGAGAAGGATCTATGGAGGTGATGGGAAGTGGGGAAGGCATTTAAAGCAAGGGAGAGGTGTGCACAAAGAAAATCAGAACTGGGGCGGTGCCTGTGGTTCAGTGAGTAGGGCGCTGGCCCCATATAGTGAGGGTGGCAGGTTCAAACCCGGCCCCGGCCAAACTGCAACAAAACAATAGTCAGACATTGTGATGGGCATCTGTAATCCCAGCTACTCAGGAGGCTGAGGCAAGAGAATTGCCTAGGCCCAGGAGTTGGAGGTTGCTGTGAGCTGTGATGACACAGCACTCTACACTCTACCAAGGGCGATAAAGTGAGACTCTGTCTCTACAAAAAAAAAAAGGCAAAAAAAATCAGAACTTACTGTAGGAAAGGGAGAAGGGGCCAAGAATTCAGCCTTTTCCTGTGAAAATAGGAAAGCATTTTTAATCTATGGAGCTAGCAATCTATGGCAAAGGAGAGTCAGGGAGAACAGTCAGCTGGTAGCCTCAGGTGAGGCCTCAGAATTGGTACTGTTGTCCACCAGGATGGCTAAATAGTACAAAGGAGAGCTTTACTGCCGATATCAGTTTGCAAGCCGGGAGGAGAAAGTCTCCAGTGCAGACCAAAGGTGCTCTCTCTTTGAAAAGGGGAGGGACAGGTTGGGTTTATTGCCTCCCAGGGCTGGTATCATACATACTGAGCAGGTCTGCAGGAAAACCCATACATACTGATGAAGGCAGCCAACACATGCACAATGGGTACATACATGTAGCATACATCCCATGTTCACTCTGGACGGAGTTTAGCATTAAAATGAGGTGGAATTTGGCTCTTTACATCAAAAGATGATCTATAGGATACAAAGAGGGTTTGTGTGCAGCCTCTATAAGCTGGTTGAAACTGGCTTAAAGTTTACAATTGCTTATCAGAAAAGAATGTTTGTGAGGCTGGTCCTCTGTCCCATCTGAGCTGTAGTAGTCTGGTTGTAAATCAGAGTTGACAGCTCTCATTGTTAGAGAGCCTAGCTGGAGGAATTTAGAAATTGGATATATGAATTGGGGTCTGAACCCTCAATCCACAGGTAACTTTGTTTCATAAATCTTAGGGGCCTTGTAGTCTGTATTAGTTAAAATAGGAGCATCTATTTTGGTCTGTCAGATAACAGTACTATTTCTAGGCTCAGTGCCTACAGCTCAGCAGCAAGGGCACCGGACACATACACTGGGGCTGGTGGGGTTGAACCTGTCCCAGACCTGCCAAACAACAATGACAACAACAACAACAACAACAAAATAGCTGGGCATTGTGGTGGGTGCCTGTAGTCCCAGGTACTTGGGAGCCTAAGGCAAGAGAATCGCATAAGCCCAAGAGTTTGAGATTGCTGTGAGCTGTGATGCCAAGGCACTCTACTGAGGATGATGTAGTAAGACTCGGTCTCAAAAAAAAAAAAAAGTACTCTTTCTAGAGCTGTGGAGTAAGGCATTACTGATCCAAAAAAGGGCTACTTAGAATTCAGAGATGTGTGCCCTTATTCTATCTCTTTATGTGATACTGGCAAGGAAAAAAATAAAGACATTTGTAGTAGAGTAAGATCAACCCTGGGCAATCTTATTGGTGAGGACACCAATAAGGACATGAAAGCGTGTCCAACCCTACTAATCATCATCCCACCTGCTCTCCGACACTCTCTTCTCAGATTATGGTATCTGCTACATATGGGTATACAGGTTCAGATGTAGACCAAGAAGTGCTGTAGCACCTCACCCCTAATCTAGGACTCATTCCCTCTTGACTTTTTAAGCTAAAGAGTAAAGGGTTTCCCACAGGGTGGTACTTAATCTAACTTACAGAAAACACACTGCCGGGCCCAGTGGCTCATGCCTGTAATACTAGCACTTAGGGAGGCCAAGGTGGGTGGCTAGCTTGAGCTCATGAGTTCAAGACCAGCCTGAGCAAAAGTGAGATCCTGTCTCTACTAAAATTAGAAAAACTGAGACAAGAGGATCACTTGAGCCCAAAAGTTGAACCTTGGTGTGAGCTATGATGCCACGGCACTCTACCCAGGGGGAGAGCTTGAGACTCTATCTCAAAAAAGAAAAGAAAACACAATCTGCAGTAGAGGCAGAGGTTCCGTGTTCTATTTTTGGTCCTGCTGTGTGTGCTGTAAGGTAGATCAGGACACCATGCTTTTTCAGTTGGTTTTCTGTCTTGCTATAACGGAGATTGGGAAAGCACTGGGGCCCAGTGAAAGGAAGGAGTTGCAAAACTTCAAAGTGCAGAATTCTTTTTTTTAGTAGGACTCCTCAAAGTTGCAAATCATCAGATTTTGTTCAGTTTTTGCTTCACTGAGCTCTTATTACTAAATGTGAACTTTGGAGCTAGAGGCTCAACAGAAAATCATGTGAAGGAAATTTCTTTTCTTCCCTGTCCACCCTCTCTTTCTTTTCATTTCATGATAGAGTGATATGCATTATCTCATGGATTACAAATAAAAATAATGACAAGGATAGCGTGTTGTAATAAAAGGCCCACCACTTGCCTTTCTCAATTCTTCCTGTATATCCACCCGTATAAACACTCTTCATTGTTCATTATCCCAGAAATCAAGGGTGGTGACAAGCCATGGGGAAACCAGGCCAGTGAAAATTTTTGCTTAGTTATGCTGGTGACTGTTTGGGGAAGTGCTAATGCGGCTAGCTGGCTTTTCAGTGTCACTGTTGTGGCTGCAGCATACAGCAAGTTACTATGAAGTAGAATGTATGATTTAAAGGGCATGGAGAGAGCTGTGAAGCTTCAAAGAAGCTGTTGAATTTCAGATGTGTGCAAACATGGGAAACATGTCCTGTAGCCAAGACAATAAACATGTGACTTTACGGATGGCATAACTGTTCATGGTCATTATGGCCAAGAAAAGTTTGACATTGTTCTCCATGTAAACACAGTTGATTCTCACTACTTACCTAGCTCGGTTCTAATAATACAAATTGTAGCAAACCCTAAATTAGCAAATAGGAAAATACATGTACAGGGGTAGGTTCCTGTGAGCCTCTGGTCGCAATCTGTTAATCAACTGATTGATATGTAGCTTAATGTGCATTTCTTTTTTTTTTTTTTGTAGAGACAGAGTCTCACTTTATGGCCCTCGGTAGAGTGCCGTGGCCTCACACAGCTCACAGCAACCTCCAACTCCTGGGCTTAAGCGATTCTCTTGCCTCAGCCTCCCGAGTAGCTGGGACTACAGGCACCTGCCACAACGCCCGGCTATTTTTTGGTTGCAGTTTGGCCAGGGCCGGGTTTGAACCTGCCACCCTCGGTATATGGGGCCAGTGCCCTACCGACTGAGCCATAGGCGCCGCCCTGCATTTCTTTTTAAAGACATCTTATTTAATGTTTTTTGTTAACTCATGAACACTGAACTGATGGTCAACAGCACCGTGACTCACGTCTGAACAAAGCTTATCATACACCTTTATTTTCTCCAGAAGGCATATCACAGCCTTCTTGCCCTTAGGAGCACTAGATCACTCTTCACCACTATACCTGTGGACCATTTTAAATAGTGAAATCACCAAAAAAATGCAAACAATGCGGCACTAAATAGACCAGCAAAAAGGTCACATGTTTACAGTATGAGAATTGAAACAAAATGGCAAGCTTCATCTTTGTTGACCTCACTGAGAACGTGGGCTCTGGGTGACTCAACCCTTTCACTGCTCTGTGCTATCTGTAGATGACCACGAAAGTGATGTGAGTATTGGTTTGGGGGTTGTAAATAAATTTTAGTGAGTTGGCGGATTCGCAGATACAGTGTTCATGAATAATGGGGATTGACTGTAAACACTGCACACCAGACCTGCTGTAAGTCAGTAAAATCCAATTTTTGCCTCCATTTAGAGATGTGAGAGGTTAGACGTGCAATGCATTCACATATGAGTCGCTCACTATTAGATTTGGTAAGTTATTTAGGGAATGGCATTGCATTTATGCAGTTCTCATATCAGGAGCTGCTCTTCAGTTTTAACAAAGACTTGAGACCCTCCAAAAAGCATGGGTTCCCGAAGTTCACTCAGTATGTCACTTTAGTCTCAGCCATTCTAAATAACACAATAGGTATGTAGCCCATTACAGTACAGGTATGTACCCACCCCCAGGCCACATGGCTCAAAAGTATCCGATCTTTGTGTGTCTAACATTCTCCATGTAAAGATGAGGTCGCTTTTCAGGCAGGACCTGGATGGTTCCTGTCTTAGTCCCCTTTTTTGCCCCAGGGTCCAACATTGAGAGGTTTCCTGTATGGTAAGCTCTGTTCTCTGTCATTATCCCTCCATGATGCATAATGAAGCCACCAAGTCCTGTTCTATGCCAGATCTATTGTTTAGGGTGGTGTAAGAACAACATAAACAAAGCTTTCTTCTTGCTCATGCTGTGCGACCACAATGGATTTACACTACGCTTAGGTGTGCAGAGCAAACACAGCCTTTCTGTTCTCTATGATAGATCTAGTCTTGCTGAAAAGTCTCCATTCCACTGGAAAGGAAAAGCCCAACTCATCAATGAATGATATCCTGGTCTCTTTCAAGAAAAGGGTTTTCTTTTGGTTTACAACGCTTCTTTTCACATGATGCTCATTCGTTCTGAGTTTTGTCCCCTCCCTGTCACCTCCTGAGATAGCTTCTTGGTGTTTGCCCTCAGAGGGCAGAGCAGGGGCCCTTGAATCCACAAGCAGGTCCTAATGCTGCTTTCCGGCTCTCACTAGCCCTTTGCTTATCCTGCTGGCATCTTCCACAGAAGTTCTTATTTGGGGAATGATTGATCTAGTCTCCTTTGGCTTAGTCATGGCCAGCTCTATGGATTTTCCTCACTGACCTGCTTGTCCTGTGTAACTAAGATCTCATTCCAGAGCTGACCATCCCAGGGATAGGACCTCTGACCCAAGAGGAGCCAATCAGAAAAATCCTTGGGATTTTTTCAAACTAGAACTAAGTAAACAACCTAGTTCCTCTCTGGAGGCAAAGGAGGTAAAACTATGAGATGGGAGGCCTAGGACCTGCAACTATGCCTGCTCCCCACATAAGTAGAGAGGGACCTACAGGAAGAGGCAGAGACTGTGGTAGCTGCAGAAACACTCAGATCTCTGCTCCAAGTTGTGCCTGAGGTCCTGTACAACTTCCTGTTGTTCTGTGAGATGTCCACATATCCTTCCACCAAATTTCCTCTTTGATGCCAAGAAAACTGGAATTTGGTTTCTGACACCTGCAACTGAAAAACACAAAACCAAACAGTATGTTTTGAAATGTTGTAATGATTGTCCCAGCACTTGCATATTTATGAAAATTCCAAGCAAGTTTCATTTTCACTATTCCCCGTAAGTATACTGTGTTTATAGATTGAGAACTACTGTTGGCAAACACGAGACAATCAAGATTTAGAAGAAAGTTTGTTGTTGTGAAATGTAACACTGATACAGAAAACTACACAAAACAAAAATGTACATCACAAAGAATCATCCTGCAGTCAACACCTGTGTCACCATCACACAGGCAAGAAATAGAACATTTCTAAGCCCATCTCTTGCCCCTCCTGATAGTTACTATTTCCTCCCTCACACTCTAAACTTTTATGGTTATCAGTTCCTTTGTTATCCAAGCATGCATCCTTGAATCTTTGAGTTCTGCCATTTTTTGATCACTAAATAAATGAAGACGTACTACATACACATGAGTCATTATGAAGGTTTTGAGATACATAAAAATCAAGAAACATAAAATCCCTGTGGATGGAAACAAATGAAACCTTAGGAGCACCACCAATAAGCCAAGCAAGTTGAAACTTGCACTGATGAATCAGAAAAGATGCTGTTGACTTGTTTCTTGGAAGTGGAATAATTATTCCAGTGTGTGTCAAAACTTTTATAGTGACCTACGTGTGTCTAGCTTCTTTTGCTCTGAATTGTTTTTTTTTTTTTTTAGATTTATCCCAAAAAACTACTGTACCTGTAGTTGTCTTTTTCATTGCTGTTTAGTATTTCATAGTATGAATGTACACTCATCTACCTGTCCATTCTGTTGATAGACATTTGGAGGTTTTTATTTTGGGATTTTTTTTTTTTTTTTTTTTTGGCTATTGTGGATAATGCTGCTATGAATATTCATGGCAAATACACGCATACATTTTTCTTTTTTTTTCTTTTGAGACGGAGTCTCACTATGTTGCCCTCAGTAGAGTGCTGTGGTGTCACAGCTCACAGCAACCTCATGATCTTGGGCTTAAGCAATTCTCTTGCCTCAGCCCCCTGAGTAGCTAGGACTAAAGGTGCCCGCCACAATGCCCGGCTTTTTTTTTTGGTTGGAGTTGTCATTGTCATTTAGCAGGCCTGGGTTCGAACCCACCACCCACCACCCCTGGTGTATGTGGCTGGCACCCTACTCACTGAGCTAAAGTCATGCATACATTTTTACTAGAAATATTTAAGAGAAGAATTCCTAGATAATAAGTATTTATCAAGTCCATAGATCACACCAAATTCTTTTTGTAAATGACTTCATTTACATTCCCACCAGCATTTTATGGGTGTTTCTCTTGTTCCATGTCCTAACACTCGTCAGTCTTTTTAATTTTAGCCATTTGTGTGGGTATGCAGTGGCATCTCACTGTGGTTTTAATTTCACTTCCTCCTGATTACAAATGGAACTGAACACACTTTTGCATGTTTGTTGGTCTATTTCTGTCTTCCATTGTTAAGCGCCTCTTGAAATCTCTTGATTCTTTTTTATTTGGTTGCCTTTTTTCTTATTAATTTTTAAGAGGCTTGGATACCTCTTAAAGGTATTTAAAAGGCACCAATTTTTATAAATACCTTTTGTACAGGTATTCGGATAAGGGACCTCTCTGTTGAATATACTGGGTCCTGCAGAAATAATGCCCTTTTGTCCTTGAGTGTGATACTTTTATATTACAGAATTACATGCAGAAATAACACCCTTTTATGAACTGTTAATCTATACCAATCTTTTATTATAAAATCATAAGCATGTAATTCTGTAACATAACAATACCACACTCAAGCACAAAAGGATGTTACTTTTTAAAATTTTTTTGTAGAGAGAGAGTTTCACTTTTTTTTTTTTTTTTTTGTAGAGACAGAGTCTCACTGTACCGCCCTCGGGTAGAGTGCCGTGGTGTCACACGGCTCACAGCAACCTCCAACTCCTGGGCTTAGGCGATTCTCTTGCCTCAGCCTCCAGAGTAGCTGGGACTACAGGCGCCCGCCACAATGCCCGGCTAAAGGATGTTACTTTTGCTGGATCCTGTATATATTGCAAATATCTTCATCCATTCTGTGGCTTGCCTTTTCACTAACTTAGTAATGTTTTTTGAGAAAGAGATTCTTTTTTTTTTTTTTTTTGTAGAGACAGAGTCTCACTTTATGGCCCTTGGTAGAGTGCCGTGGCATCACACGGCTCACAGCAACCTCCAACTCCTGGGCTTAAGCGATTCTCTTGCCTCAGCCTCCCAAGTAGCTGGGACTACAGGCACCCGCCACAACGCCCGGCTATTTTTTGGTTGCAGTTTGGCCGGGGCCGGGTTTGAACCCGCCACCCTCGGTATATGGGGCCGGCGCCCTACTGACTGAGCCACAGGCGCCGCCCGAGAAAGAGATTCTTAATTTTAATGTATTCAAATTTATTAACTGGGATTTTTATAACAGTGCATCTGACAAAACTGGACTAGACAATGCAAAATACCTTTCTAAATTCAGTAAAATAAAATTACATAGGCTCTCTGTCTGAAGTTACACATTCTTTCTTTGGAGTGTTACTTCTGGAATGGTGATTTTTTTTAATAATTGAAAATTCTAATATTTTACAAACCATGGAAACATACTTACCATATTTATTTCTGCCACTTGGTTGGTGCCATAGAAAACAATTTAATAATAGTTAATTATTTAATAGTAATAATAATTAAATAGCTATTTAATAATAGTTATTTCATAATCTTAACAATTATTGTTCAGAAAGTTGCTGGACAGTAGGATTTGGCTATTAGCAAATTGAAAAATATAGGCTTGGCACCTGTAGCACAGTGGTTACGGCTCCAGCCACATACACTGACGCTGGTGGGTTCGAACCCAGCCTGGGCCAGCTAAACAATGACAACCTTAACAAAAAATAGCTGGGCATTGTGGGGGGCACCTGTAGTCCCAGCTACTTGAGAGGCTGAGGCAAGAGAATTGCTTAAACCCAAGAGTTTGAGGTTTCTGTGAGATGTGACTCCACGGCACTCTACCAAGGGCTACATAGTGAGACTGTCTCAAAAAAAAAAAAAAAATAATAATAAAAGAAAAATATAAATAACATTTGTAAAAGTATGTAATCCTCTTACACACTACAACAGCTGAAAATGAACATAGACTCAGCCCTTCACCATACAATTCCTGGCTTACTAACAACCGAATAAGAAACCAAGATGGTACTGATAATTTTTTTAAAATCATGGAAAATTTCAAGCATATATATATATATATATATTTTTTTTTTTTTGTAGAGACAGAGTTTCACTTTATTGCCCTAGGTAGAGTGCCGTGGCGTCACACAGCTCACAGCAACCTCCAACTCCTGGGCTTAGGCGATTCTCCTGCCTCATCCTCCGGAGTAGCTGGGACTACAGGCGCCCGCCACAACGCCCGGCTATTTTTTGTTGCAGTTCGGCCGGGGCTGGGTTTGAACCCGCCACCCTCAGTATATGGGGCCAGCGCCCTGCTCACTGAGCCACAGGCGCCGCCCTAAAATTTCAAGCATTTTAAAGTGCCAATATAACATCCCTGTACCTATTACCTAGATAATGTTAACATCCTGTCATATTTACTTTAAAAAATTAAAGAAATGAAAATAAAGTTTATGTTCCTTTGCTCTCTCCAGTTTCATTCACCTTTCCCTTTTTCTGACTAGAGGCAATTATAATCCAGAATTTGATGTGTATTGTTTTAGTTGTTTCTGTATTTTTAGTAAGCATTCCTATAAACAATACAAATATTACTTCCTATTTTTAAAATGTATCTTTCCACACTACAGTATACCATAATTTGCTTTTTACATTTAACATGTTGTTTTGCCATGTTGATATACCCTCTGCATACAGATAATATGCAGATATATACAGATCTAGGTCATTCACTTTAACTGACACATTGTAATTTACAGTATACATATGCTCTAGATTCATCCATGCCTCTATCAATGAATATTTCAATGCTGCAATGATGCAATGTCTACTAAAAAATATTTAAATGAATGAATGGAGGCAGCCTTTTAATTCAAGCAAAACCGGCACAAAATATCTCAGGCAAACTAATTTTTACTTCAATTCTCTAGTTTTTTTGTTTGTGGTTAACGTCCACTCCATCTGCATGCATGGCAGATGCATGGCAGAAATCATCACCTGAAATTTCCTAACGGTCTTTTATTCAATCCACTGAAAGAGACTCTGATGTGGTGTGCGTAGGAGGTACGGTGTGGGTGGGGGGATGAAGTGGGTTAAGAACCGACACAAAGAAACCTCAAAGTCAAAAATACTGAAGACAATGACGGTTTGTATGGTTAGGAACAGGGAGCAACAGCATCATAAACCTGGGCGAGGTCCGAGAGTTTACAGTGTAGGGCATGTTCTGTGTCACCACTCCCGGATAAGGAGATGGCAGAACACGGAGATCTTTCTCTTCAAGCTTGTTCTGAAAGATGTAACCATTAAACGCCAGGCGGTTGCTATGGGAACCCCGGAGGTCCGGGGTGGGGAGGTGGCTAGAATTCCCGATGCGCTTTGAATGTTTCTTCTTCCGGTCCTCTGTCCTTCGCAACCACCACCCGTCTCCTCGGTCCCCCGCCCATTCTGTAGGCCCTCAGCATTCTCTGTTCTCTTCCCCTCTTGAATACCTCCTTCTGGGTTGCAGGTCACCATCTTGTACCATGCGTCAAGATGGCGCCCCGGGTCCCAGGACCAGATCCCAGGCACGCCGGCGAGGCTGCGCGCGCACGTACTCGGGCGCGGGAGGGTGGAGCGATGACGACAGACGCCTTCCCGCCCCCAGTAGTCGCTCCGCCTCGGGTCCCACTCCGCCTTCCTCCCGCCCCGCGAACCCGGAAGTGGAGGAGGAGTCTCGGCGGCCTTGGCCCAGCGAGCAGACTCTGGCTGAGCCCTACCCCGGAGCGTGTGTGGGGTTGGGGGCGGGGGGCGGGCTGAAAGGCCTGGGCAGCCTGGCCCGAACGGGGCGGGGGAGGCCATGGCCTCGGCAGAGTTGCAGGGGAAGTACCAGAAGCTGGCTCAGGAGTATTCGAAGGTACCCATCGTGGGCGGGGAGCAGGGGGTCCCCGGCCCTGCGGCTTCGGGTTGCCTTGGCAGGTACTTGTCGGGACGGAGGGATTCTGTGGAGGGGCACTCGAGCTCGCCCCTCTGCCCTCCGCCGCCTATGTCCACCATTACCGTGCATCCACCTGCAGCTCCCAGGAGATGGGGCTGGGCGGTGTCTGGGTCCGTGTGCATTTCTGCAGGAAGGTGCTGGAGTTTAATTCTTCCTGTCACTGAAGTAGCGAGCTTGGGACTCTAATGTCAGAAATCCTGGCTTCCTGCCTCTAGTGCTGGCCGGGAGGGGAAGGATAAGGGCGTGAACCACCCCTCACCTGGCTGCTTCCTCAGTTTTCTTAGCACAGTGATGGAGAGTATCAGCCTTTTCTCCCTGCCCCACAGGGGTGACATGAGGTTAAAGAGACTTATCTACCCCTGGATCAGTTCGAGAGGATAGAGTCATTCGTGTAAACTGCTTCACTGGGAATGGGTGGTTACCAATGTATTCAGTGCTTTGGCAAGATGTCTGGAATGATTGTAAAAGCTTGAGGGCTAGGGCTGTGTCCTTTTCTCTCCCTTGTCCTCCGTCACCTGGAATGGGACAGAGCACCCAGCAGGTGCTTAATAAATATTAAACAAAATAGGGACTGCCCCTTTGCCATATTCATGTCATCAGTCTTTTAAATGATGGAACCCTTCCCTTGAGAAAGGGTGGTGCAGTTTCTGGGCATGGTGTTTCTGCCTTAAGAATATTCTAATGAAGTTATTAAAGCAGAAGCTTAATCTTTGGAAATTGGTTCACCAGTTATTATGCTTGGTTTTCAATGGAGTATGGAGCATTCATGGAGTCAACAGGAATATTTAACCCCTTTTTACAATTTGGAGAAATTGAGACACTTGCCCATTTCTTTCTTCTTCTTCTTCTTTTTCTTTTTTTTTTGCAGTTTTTTTTTTTGGCCGGGGCTGGGTTTGAACCCACCACCTCCGGCATATGGGGCCGGCACCCTACCCCTTTAAGCCACAGGCGCCACCATTGTCCATTTATTTCACTCAAGAAATATGGTCACTCTAGCCAGGGCGACAGCTTGAGACTTTGTCTCAAAAAGAAAAAAAAAAAAGGAAGGAAAACTGCCATTTGACAAATTTGGTTAATACTCTGTTCTAGGCTTAGTGCTCCGGAGCACAGTAGTTATGGCACCGGCCACGTGCACCTAGGCTGGCGGGTTCAAATCCAGCCCAGGCCAGCTAAACAACAATGCCCACAGCAACGAGAAAATATCCAGGCGTAATGGCAGGTGCCTGTAGTCCCAGCTAGTTTGGAGGCTGAGGCAAGAGAATCACTTAAGCCCAAGTGTTTGCAGGCTTTGAAACAGGATCTGAAACTATAGCTTTTTGCCATTAAACCAAATATTTGTGATTTATTTCTTTTGAACAATACATTTTTCTTTTTATTTGCATAATATAGGATCTTTTATATATTTTATTGGTTCTATTCTTGTAATTTAAATTATAAACGTTTTAGCTTTTATTGTTATTTGCGAACTATAAGCATAAAGAATACATACCTATTTTTAAATTGGTACAAATATGAAAAAAATATTGTTAAAAAAAAGAAATATGGAACAAGGAGAGATGAAATATACGTTGAAAAAATCAAACCTGTGCCTAAACATACAAACTTAAGTCTTCACCATCAAATGGGAGCCTTTTGAGATACATCACTTGCTTATTCCAGTGGTGCTACCATTGGCAAACATTTTTGTATTTCCATTTGAAATTGTTTTAAGAGCCTTTGGCGCAATGTCGGTGATGGCAAGTTTTCATCCTTTGAGGGAGTATTTCCTTGTTTTAAAGGGCCATAAGTTTGGAACAAATCCGTATGATGAAGTGGGGTGGGTAAAGGATGGCAGTGCTCAAATTTGGTTCTATTAGTTTTGGTTGAAAATGTTGTATGAATGTAAAATAAGGGGTCTGATTTTCTTCTCCAGAGAGTAAACAAGTTCAGAAGGCAATTTCAAGTAGCAAAAGAAGAGTTTCAAAAATGTTTTGAGCAGGAACTTCATTGCTGAAATAATTTTATTGCCTCCCAAAGTAATACAAACTCAAAGGTTTATTCTTTTGGCAATGTAGGCTTGTTCAACAGACTCTGAATATGTGCCCCCCTGTCAGCAGTCTGCCAGTGTCTGTTGAGCAAGGCAGGTTCCAGCTTAATGAGTCCCCTTTAATAGAATATTTAACCATGGTAAATAATTATGACACAATATGATAAATGTTACTTCAGTGGGAGCACAAAGAAGACATTGTAAGAGTAGAAATTACTTGGCTTGGGGGGTAGAGATGAGGGAAGGAGGTAGTCGTAGCTTCCAGGCACAAAAACAGCCTATGTTGGCTAACATGAAAGCTCTTCAAGATAAGTGGCAGCAAGTGGTGACCTGAGGTTTGAGAGGTGATTTGGATCTGATGGTAGAAGGATATGGATGTCAAATAAGTGTGAACTTTTATCTTTTGAGTAATTGTGAGACATCAAAGGTTAAGCTGGGGAGTGACATTAGTTTTAGGAAGGAAACTGTTACCCATGTGGAGGATGGATTGAAATGGAGGAAAGACTGGTGAAAAGAAGGCCAAACAGGCTGTTGGAATAGTTCTGGGGAGAGTCATGTATTAAAGTCAGTAACTTTTGAGATGGAGAAGAGGGACTAGGTTGAGGAAACAGTTAATTCCTCTTTTTTGATAGCACTAAACTTAAGAAAGCTATGGAGTGCACTCATCCTTGTATCTCTTTCATTTCTGGGGAACTTGGTGGGCTAGGAAAGACTCAGAATTAGCCCTGAAATTCTGAGGTGAAGGGACAGGATTGCTTCTAATACAGTGAGCACTGGCAAGAAGGGAGTATATTAAAGGTTAGATGCAGTGGTGAAGTTTTAGGGTTGGGAGGCACATTAAAATTGTTATTCATGGCGAAGCGCCCATAGCACAGTGTTTATGGTGCCAGCCACATACATCATGGCTGGCAAGTTCAAACCCGGCCTGGGCGAGCCAAACCTCATTGGCAACTGCAACAACAACAAAAAATAGCTGGGTGTTGAAGCGGGCACCTGTAGTCCCAGTTACTTGGGAGGCAGAGGCAAGAGAATTGCTTAAGCCCAAGAGTTTGAGGTTGCTGTGAGCTGTGACATCGCAGCACTCTACCAAGTGTGACAATAGTGAGACTCTGTCTCAAAAAAAAAAAAAAAAAAGAAATTGTTATTCACATACTAGCTTGAAGTGATTTGAGGGGGGTAATTGCTGAAACTTTCTAATGGAGATGGATTGGCTAACGTCGGCAGATGCCATGCTTTTGGAATAATTATCACCCAGATGAACTTGGAGAGTTAATCAGGGTAGAATCTGGGGACACCTGTGGGAAGAATACGCAAGGAGAAGGGGGAGATGTTAAGGGGACTGTAGGAGGTCTGCCAGGATTGGAGTTATTTCCCCTACAGGGCCAGAACATCTTTTTCTTTTAATTACAATGTGATGGAAATTTCAGAACATAAAATAACAGAGACTGGTCAAAGATTTCATGTGCTTTTTAGTCTCTTGTCAATTCTGGTACCAGCCGATTTCTAGATAAGATCTGTGCTCTTTTCAGCTTTTTATGGGAGAGACCAGCCCACACTTTCTCTACCTTTTTATTACTTTTCCCGGTAGAGAAATTGTGGGCCCATACTGAAATCCAGTTACATTGTTCTGTCTTATTTGGGATACTAAGGAAAAAAGATTTCCTCTTTATCTGTAGAAGGAAGCCTGCCTATCAAGAGAGCAGCAAGCATGATCTTTAAACCAAGAACATTTGCAGATTCTTCTTATTCTTCTTTAATGCAGATCTCAGCCGTGTTCCAGGAAAGAGCTATTCCTTGCTTCAGAACTGTGGTAAAAATTTTGTTTCCCCTTGAGAAGGAAAAAAAGAAGGAGCTTCCATAAAACTGTGGAATAACACTGATCCTTCACCTCAGGGAGGAAAAAAAGAGAGAGTCCAGTTTGATAAAAGATGAATTGTATATAGGCCAAAGCAGATGGGAATTGCTGAGGCAAACAGGTTGCTGAAACAAAGTGTTGTGGAAAGATCAGTAAAAATGGAGAGTAAGACCCCCAGTGGTTTGTTATATTAGGAAGTCACAAAGACTTTCAAAATTTGAAGTTCAGTGGGGTTTGGGACTGGGGGAAGGTGTGTAGAGCCTGGATTTTAGAGGTTTATAAATTTAATAGATGCAAGCTATTTCTTTGAGATCTAAGGGAAAGCTAATCAAGGCTTCAGTTACCTTGTTATAGATTTAGAATGAAAGAACAGGGTGGCGCCTGTGGCTCAAGGAGTAGGACGCCAGTCCCATATGCCAGAGGTGGCGGGTTCAAACCCAGCCCCAGCCAAAAACCACAAAAAAAAAAAAAAAAAAAAAAAGAATGAAAGAACATTTCTTACTTGCTGTTTCTTCCATGACCTGCTCTGTTTCTGATGCTGTGGTGTATCTTACCATGAAGAAGAGAAGTGACAAATAGTCTGGCTTGTTTGATTTCAGCCTGCTTTCTTTGCAGAGCACTCTTGGCTGACACTATGGCATGTGGCTAATAAGGTTTCAAGTTCTGTCTTTCCACTGTTTGTGTTACCCCTGGTCAGTGATTTACAAAGTGTGAGTCCTGAACCTGCATCATCAATGTCTTCAAAATATAAATTTCCAGGTCCACCCTGGACCTCCAGAATCTGAAACTGGCAGTGGGACCCAGCAATCTGTGTTACAACAGACCTCTCCAGTGACTTGGATGCATGGTGACATTTGAGAATCATTGCCCAGGGAATGCTATCAGGGTAGTAGCTTTTGCTGAGATAAAGATAATCTTTTTAAAGTTCTTTTTGAGGCAGTGGGAAAGCCAAACATTTATTATTTCTTTATAGTTTACTTTGTAATTGGTGCTTCTTTTAGTTTCAAAGGGAAATGCCTTTGGGAACTTTTTAGGGTCAGCTTTGATCCCAGGTCTTTGCTCTTCATATAACAGTGCTTGGCAGAACCTGATTAGTCAGTCACTCCTATAAGAGAAATAGATTTAAGAGCTGAAGTGGATTTAAAATTGAGTTATCAGCCTTTTCTTTCTTTCTTTCTTTTTTTTTTTTTTTCCCTAGTGTGTAGGTAAGGCTCGTTACTAAAGCTAGCTTGGAAAACAGCTTTGTGTTCAGTGCTATCCAGTGGGATTTTCCATGAGAATGGAAATGTCCTATATCTGTGCTGTAGGACATTGGGGCAGCTAAACTGTAAGATGTGGGAGTGGGGTTTTTGTCCTAGTGATTTTCCCTGCAGGAGGGCCTGTCTGAAAGGAGACTTTTCCTACTTCAGTGCCAAAATTACCCCCAGGTACATAATATGTAGCCTACACATACTTTATCTTCTTCCTGGGATAGGAACAAGTAAGTAGGCAGAGAGAAAGGCTAAGTAGTATTTCTAGCACTTTAGAATGTTTAAAATGTTAGAACTGGAAGGAGTTTTCGGATCATTCAGGCCAGATACTGAAGATGGGGTCTACAGATGACTTGAGTATTCTGAAGCTTTGAATCAGGGTTTTGGTGGGTTGGTTGCACACATCACTTCATAATGAAGAAAAGGCTGTGTGTTTAAAGGTTTGTTTTATAGGGCTGTAAAACATGTATAAATGTCAAAATGTTCATTGCATGGAAACAGCCGTGTAAGAATGGTTTTAACACAGAAGATTATTGAGGATTAGCTGAGAAAATGCATGTGGGTGATTTTCCCCACCAACTCCAACAGTTTGTGGTTGAAAGTAGTAAATCCCGGGCGGCGCCCATGGCTCAGTGGGTAGGGCACTGGCCCCATATACTGAGGGTGGCAAGTTCAAACTGGGCCCCGGCCAAACTGCAACAAAAAAATAGCCGGGTGTTGTGGCGGGTGCCCGTAGTCCCAGCTATAGGCAAGAGAATTGGCTAGGCCCAGGAATTGGAGGTTGCTGTGAGCTGTGATGCCAAGGCACTCTACTGAGGGTAATAAAGTGAAACTCTGTCTCTACAAAAAAAAAAAAAAAAAAGTAGTAAATCCCTTATCTTGGGCCAGTTATTCTATCAGATTATCTCTGAGTGGCGTGAGAGAAATCACAGTTGGCCTACAGCCACTCTCTGTAGCTGGAGACAGGGCTTGTGATAGGCCTGACTGAGGTTGGGCTTGTTCCAGAATTGGCTTTAGATAGAGCAGCCAAGGTACTGGTCATTAGAGAGGCTCAGGGCTTTTGAGGATTCTTGGTGTCCAGTAGGACCTTGAGGTTCAAATCATTTGGAGAAGGATCTTAAAAAGGAATTGTTAAAATAATGACAATCTCTTATATAATAAATTATATTTAAACACTTTTTATATATAATATTTAATCACAATAATATTGACCACAATAGTGTCAGCATTTGATTAATAAACTAAAAATTTCTTGAGTGCCGCCTTTATCCGTAGCATTGATTTTTCATTGTAGGCAGGAACTACAAGGAAGTACTGTAGTCTCTACCATGAATAACGGTTTAAGTAGCCAGATGGGAGATGAGTACAGAAACATAGATTATTAAATGTAAAATTGATTACTTAACAGGCAAAATTAAAACTGAATAGTTTAGGCCAGGTGTAGTAGCTCATGCCGGTGATCCAGGCGCTAATCTCTTTGGTTCCATTCCGTGGAGGAATAATACCTCTGAATCCCAACTTTGAAGAGTCCTCTTAATCTTTTTTTAGAACAGAAGAGGATGACAAAGTGAGACTCTGTCTCAAAAGAAAAAAACAAAAAACCCTGAATAGTTTAATAAGAGATGTCTTGTTAACTAGTAACTGCCAAAGGAACTTTGAGGCATAAGCTCATTGTAGGCCACAGAGAGTTGTGAGGGAAAAATTGTGGAGGAAGAAGTACCAGAAGTAAGAAGTAGGTGTTAAGGCAAGGCATAGTGGCTCAAATCCATAATCCTACCACTTTGTGAAGCTGAGGCAGGAGATCGCTTGATCCCAGGAGTGCAGGTATGATTGCACCCCTGCATTCCAGCCTAGGCAGTAGAGTGAGACTTTGTCTCCTAAAAACATTTTATTTATTTATTTAGACAGGTTCTCAGTTTGTTGCTCTTGGTAGAGTGCTGTGCCATCATAGCTCACAGCAACCTCAAACTCTTGGGTTCAAGCGATTCTGTTGCCTCAGCCTCCTGAGTAGCTGGGACTACAAAAGGCGCCTGCCACAATCTCCAGCTAGTTTTAGAGACAGGATCTTGCTCTTACTCAGGCTGATTGAACTCCTGAGCTTAAGCAGTCCACCCACCTTGGCCTCTCAGAGTGCTAGGATTACAGGTGTGAGACACCATGCCTGGCCTAAAGAAGATTTTTTAAAGGAAAATTAAGATTATTATTTTTTGTCATAATCAGTTATAGTAAATTTCAAACGAGTTATTTGAGGTGGCACCCGTAGCTCTCAGTGGGTAGGGTGCCAGCCAGATACACTGAGGCTGGCAGGTTCAAACCCAGCCAGGGCCAGCTAAAACAACAATGACGACTGTAACAACAACAAAAATAGCAAGGTGTTGTGGTGGGCACCGGTAGTCCCAGCTACTTGGGAGTCTGAGGCAAGAGAATCGCTTAAGCCCAAGAGTTTGAGGTTGCTGTGAGCTGTGACGCTACAGCACTCTACCCAGGGTGACAGCTTGAGACTCTGTCTCGAAAAAAAAAAAGTTATTTGAAAGTTTCAGTTTGCTTTTTAAAATAGTAGGCTATTCTGTTTGCTTTAAGTAGTCTTCATTGTGCCATAGATGTAAGGTGAAGTTCTTTTTGTTGTTTTAGTGGCTCCGGTTCTGGTCCTACAGAAAATTATGGGCTCAGTGGATGTAAAGCTTCATCCTTGGTCTTCAAAGCAGACATTAGGAGTGCTAAATACCACACAAAGAAAACATAAGAAATTGTACATCAAAGTTAGGACAGGCATATGAAATGAAACATAAATACTGAAGTAGAATTGCTATTTTTTGGCTTTATGGGTTTGAAGGTATTTAAAATATTTATTATACTCTGTTATCTAGGTAGCACATTATTCAAGAGTATGTTGATGCTGCTTAAAAAGTGGAACACTGTATTATGGAAGTCAACATTAAAGTAATATTTCTTTTGAACTTCTAGAGCAGAGGTCCCTAAACTTTTTCTGTAAATGACCAAATGGCAAATATTTTAAGCTTGAGGTCATAGTTTGTGTTGCAACTACTCATCTCTTTCATTGTCACTGAAAAGCAGCCCTACATAATACATAAATGAATGAGTGTGGCTGGATTCCAGTAAACGGAGATGGCAGTCCAGTTTGGCCCTGGGTCTTTAGTTTGCCAACCCTCGTTCTACACTCTAGAAGGTATGTTCAAACAGGGATATCCAACCTTTCTTCTTTTCTGCTGCACATTGAAAAAATGAGAGTTGTCTTGGGCTACACATAAAATACACAAAAAATAGCAACACCCCATCTGTGTTATTTTTTTTTTTTTCTTCTTCTGTGAGATATGGCCTCACTATTGCCGAGTCCGGAGTGCACGGGGCATCATTATAGCTCACTTGCAGTCTCAAATTCCTAGGCTCAAGCTAAGCTCTTGGCTCAGCCTCCTGAATTGCTGGGACTACAGATGTATGCCACCACGCCTGGCTAATTTTTCTGTTTTCTATAGAGATGGGTCTTGTTGTGTTGCCTAGGCTGGTCTTGAACTCCTGGTCTCAAGCGATCCTCCCACATTGGCCTCTCAAAGTGCTGGGATTACAGGCTTGATAACACTGTGCCTGGCCTATGCTACTTTTTTTTAAAAAGCAGGAAATAGGAATATTGCTAGTTATCTTCAAATATTTGCTTTTTCATTTCCCCCATATCATTTACTACAATGCCTTACACCAGGCAAACTGTAATAAACATATCTGTTGTTTCTGAGTTCATTCTGGTGATTAGAGCTCTCTTTGCTTTTGTGGAGCATTTTACAGTTTTTTGAAGCGGGTTTCTTACCTAGTTTTCACAGTAGACTTAGAGGAAGGAAGGTAGAGTAGATGTGCTTACCCATTCTGTAGACCAAATGTAGCTGAAGCTCAGAAAGGTTAAGTGAACTCTTCAAGTTTATGTAGTCTAGTAAATGGCAGAGCAAAGATTGGGGCCTGCTCTATTGTGGTACTGAACTGTGATCTTTAACTTTCTAAAAATAGAAGGTGCTATCTTTTTAGTATGTCTTTTGCTCAAACTGTTGAATATCCCACAGTATGCTTGCTTTCATTTTAGAATCTTAGCTAAATTTTCTATTGAGTTTTAAATACTCAGTTCAAGATTCAGCATTCAAATATTCCTACTCTTTTGGCACGGAAAAGTCAATTCTGTTCTCTGTTCTAAGGAGATAAATCTGAGCTATACAAAATTAGAAATAGATTTTTTTAAAAACTTATAGATAAAACTGTTCCATTCTTCAGTTTCTCAGAGAAGAACCTGGTCTTTCATGGTCTCTGAGCCCTCAGAATATTACTCTGTAAACCTTTTGCTTCGGCTGCATTGGTCTTACATATTTATACTTATATGCTTTGTATTCTCTGAGAATACTTCTTATAGTGGTAGTTATATAGATGTATGCATAAATACAAACTTATGAAGCTGCATAACTTTTTATTTGTATGCTTCATTTAAAATAAAGCCATTCCTCAATTTTTAATAATTAACTATGAAAAAAAAAAAGCCTAGGGCAGCACCTTATGGCTCAGTGAGTACAGTGCTAGCCCAGCCCCATATACCAAGGGTGGCGGGTTTGAACCTGGCCCTGGCCAAACTGCAACCAAAAATAGCCGGGTGTTGTGGCAGGCGCCTGTAGTCCCAGCTACTCAGGAGGCTGAGGCAAGAGAATCGCCTAAGCCCAAGAGCTGGAGGTTGCTGTGAGGTGTGACGCTACGGCACTCTACTGAGGGTGACAAAGTCAGACTGTCTCTAAAAAAAAAAAAAAAAAAACATGATTGCAAGAGGGACTTTACCTAACAATTGCAATCAGTGTAACCTGGCTTATTGTACCCTCAATGAATCCCCAACAATAAAAAAAAAAAAAGAAAGAAAGAAAAGCCCAATTTTTACCTCTTTTTCTAAGGTTTACCCCACCTCTCCAGCTCACTGTTTTTCCTACTTAAATGTAGCTTTGTAAAATAGTAACCAATATTGTCTAATTGGCATTATGGCTCTGGAGTCCAAACTGGTAGGGTCTGAATTTCAGCACTGCTGTGTAACTTCTACATCTTTCGTGTTCCTCATCTGCAAAATGGAGATAATTAGAGTACCTACTTTGAAGGACTGTGAGGAATAGATGAGGTCACATATGGGAAGTGCTTAGGATGATACCTGATATATAAAAAGCATTCAAATATTAATAAGTAATTATTATTAATATAATAATTTATTTTTTTTTTTGGAGGCAGAGTTTCCTTCTGTTGCCTAGGCTAAAGTGCTATGGTGTCATCATAGCTTACAGCAAGCTCAAACTCCTAGGCTCAAGCGATCTTCCTGCCTCAGCTTTCCAAGTAGCTGGGACTATTGGTACCCACCACAGTGCCTGACTAATTTTTCTATTTTTAGTAGAGACTGGGTCTCGCTCTTTGTTGGGCTGGTCTGGACTCCTGAGCTCAAGCGATCCTCCTGCCTCAGCTTCCCAAAGTGCTAGGATTATAGGTGTGAGCCACCATGCCTGGCCTATTATAATAATTTTTAAGTTGAGCCTGCTTTTTAGTTGCTTTTGAACACCGCCTCAGTGATGACTGATAACATGTCTGTCATTTCTGTGGCCATCATTGATAATGACATTTTCATGTCTGATTTTAGACACAGTGTTCCTCTGGGAATGTTTTGATGGCCCACATTTTGATTTTCTGTACAGTTTTTATTGCATAATTAGTCCAAGTGTGTGTATTTTACAAATGAATGGCGTGCCAGAATTTAAAGAAAAAATGTCACATTCAGTACCTTATTATTTATTGTATTAGTTTGTGTTTAGGGACTTGACTTAGTTTCATAGAAAGGATGATGTGCTAGAAATTGGGAGACGTAGATGTTAGTCCCACTTTTGCTATTGATTAGTTTTATGTCATTGGGCAACTTGGCCTGTGCGTCCTTATCTTTAAAATGATGAATTATGGTATCTGTTACCTTCTTTGAGGCTAAGATTTTTTTGTTCTCATGTATGTTAGGTAGTTGTTCTGTGTCATGATCTCTATAAAATAGCTGAAGTGATGTCCTTGATTTAACTGATGGCTTTATTTTAAAAATTAATTATTGCTATCTATGTTTTCAGCTTCGGGCTCAGAATCAAGTCCTAAAAAAAGGTGTTGTGGATGAGCAAGCAAATTCGGCTGCTTTAAAGGTATGCAACAGGATATTTGTGTTGTGAGGGTTAAGTTGGTGTTTGGTGGTACTCAAAGCAGAGAACTCAGCTGGTTTTCTGGGTGAAAGTCCCCATTCTGACACTGATTCACTAGGAATGGAGGGTGGTAATGTAGTTTTTTGTCATTAACTTGCTTAGGTGTAAATGTGATGGACTTTGATTTCCTTGGTTAAAAATTACCAAAAAAGTATGATTTGACTTTAATACATTTCTTCTATACTTTAAGGCCTTTATTTAGCCCACTCAGTTCATCTGGATTAGTGCTTCTTATCTGGCACCATCACTAGATAGCACTCTGAGGGGGGCTATGTCATAGTCATATTTGCATCCCCAGCACTTAGCAGATGGTAGGTCCCTAATAAATGGTTTGAATGTATGAATCATTTCTATCAATCTTGCCTTTGGTTGAGCTACTTTATAGTAATCATCTGGTTAATCAGTATACTCTGAGTGACATATTTTATCATTAGCACCTCAGTTAAATGAGGAGAGAAATTGATAGGAGATGAAGGAATTTGTTTCTGCCTGAGGTTAGTAGGCATATAATAAACACTGCTTATTGATATTTAAATGGATATATTCTGGGGTATGGATTCCTTCTTGGCCAAGTTTCAGTTAAATATGCTGCCTACCTTGCTCTTTCACTCTCTCCCTTTCTTGCTCCTTCACCTCTCTTTGGACAGGTAGGATTAAGATTCCTTTTACTTTGATCTCTTTGTGGAGTAGCCCCCAACCAGCAGTATATCATATATCCTATGTGGCTCCACTCAGATAACTTAGCCCCAGAAATATGTCTTTTTCTTAGCCAGTGTTGGGCCCTGCATTAGAAAAATCCGTCTCTGAAACTGCCCTCTCTCAGGTGCTTTACCACAGTCTCCGGGCTGAGATGATTCGGAACATTCCACCCACACTTCCAAGGCTGTCTGTACCCAAGCCAAGATTATTAAAAAAGAAGCTTTATAGTCAGGATTTGTAGTCAAGTCACTGAAGATCACTATCTTTTCTAATGTTTAAAGCTATTGCTGGGGCAAATATTTCCTAGCTTATTGTAGTAGCCTGCTCTGGTGTTTGACACCCTCCTGTTGCTGGTTGTATTTGATCAGCTGTGTGGATGTCTGTCATCTTGTTCCATCTATTGAGCACTCAGTATGCCAGACGTTTTGCTAAGTCCTTATATCCATTTTCTCATTTAGTGTTCACAACTCTGTGAGGTTAGATAACATTATGTTCCCCACTGCAGAAACTGGAGTTTAAAGAGAGGTTAGGACAGATGTTTTCTGAAATTAACAATTGGTTAACAGAATTGGAACTTTATTCATCTAGTAATAACTAGTTCTAAGAATGTAAAAAACGTACTTTTTGCTTTACTATTTATTATAGTGGTTGTTATAATTTATAGGAATGTGACAATTTGCCAGTTTGCTAGAGAGGAATATTAGGATGTCTTTTGTTATAATAGGCTTTTGATTTTATTGAGTTTGGCTCTTCAGTGAGTTTTGGATATAGTAAATATTTATTGATTTGAATTTCTTTGGTTTGAAATAAATGATAATTTGGACATGGATTGTGCCTAAGTTTACCTTTGAACTTCAAGTAAAAATTAAGGACGTAGCTCACTAGAAAAGAACACTGTTGAGTGGAATTAAAGCACACCCAAAGGAGAATAAGCATTATGTATGGTGAGCTTGGTGTGTGTGCGTAAATAAATGCGCATATACCCTCACCATACACAATGAGCGCAAATTGTTCTATTGCTTAGCACTGCTTTCAACTTGAAAATTATAAATATCAGCCTATGGGCTCGGCGCCTGTGGCTCAAGTGGCTAAGGCACCAGCTACGTACACCTGAGCTGGTAGGTTCGAATCCAGCCCTGGCCTGCCAAATAACAATGACGGCTGTAACCAAAAAATAGCCGGGCGTTGTAGCAGGTGCCTATAATCCCAGCTGCTTGGAAGGTGGAGGCAGGAGAATCACTTGAGCCCAGGAGTTGGAGGTTGCTGTGAGCTGTGATGCTACAGCACTCTATCCAGGATGACAGCTTCAGGCTCTGTCACAAAAAAAAAAAAAATAAAAACAGCCTATGGTTTTAAGGTCGCTGTTTCAATATAGTTAAATCATCTATTCATTAAAACATGACCTCTTCTTAAGCTTTATAATTATTTGTTTCAGTGGAAGTAATAAAAGGTGAAACACTTACTTCTCTAAATATATAGTAGTATATGGCCACCTATGTTTATCAGTGAATACATCATCTGAAAATACTTTTGTTATGATAATACTGGTTTTTATCTGTGGCATATCAGAATAGTTAAAGTAAAATTAAGTGTGTTGAAAGGACTTTATTTTGACTAAATTCAGAGGGACTTTATAGAAAAAAAGGAATATAAATATGTTTTTTCCTATTCTTGCTCGCTGAAAGGAATTAATAGTGAATCTCAAGTTCTCTTAAAACATTCAAGTTTATAAACATGTAGCCTCAGGTTTTGTGTCTGTATATTCCAATAGATATAATAGCATATAGCTGTGGATATTTTACTTTAAGTTGATGATGATATGTTACTTCTGCAAATGTTCTTTTTATTTTCTTTTAAAAATTTACTTTCTTGGGCCAGAAGATGATTTTTTCCCCCACAAAACAGAGCTAAAAACATAAAACCTGCAATGATAAACATAAAACTGGAATTCCCTAAAGCAAGAGGTTTTGATTATACTTCGGTGAAACAAAAATTTTTAGGATTATTATTGTTATTTCTAAACTTTAAGGCTAAGCTGTCAGGAATGGTCTGTTTTCTCTTTGATGTAGGAACAACTGAAAATGAAGGATCAATCTTTGAGAAAACTACAACAGGAAATGGACAGTTTGACATTTCGAAATCTGCAGCTTGCCAAGAGGGTAGAACTACTTCAAGATGAGCTATCTCTAAGTGAACCCCGAGGCAAGAAAAACAAGGTAGGTTCAGGAAAAAACATGTTAGTGTGACCTCGTCATCAGGCACAGACATGTATAGGCCATCCTAGTTTTAACAGAAGACCTCACTCCCAAATTCTCTAATGTTTCGTTCACACATCTGGATATTTGGTCAAAAAAGCAGACATTTACTATTAATATATATTATTATTAGGGAAATTTGCATGTGAAAGTCAGTTTTAAAGAATTAACTAGGAGCAGACACGTACATAGTTGATTTAGTAGCTGAGAAAAATTAGTGGCATATCTCATATTGGTCAAAAATTGTTCATCTTTTTTACTTCTTCAAAATTGTCATTAACCGCTCTTCCCCTAAGCGGCCTGAGGTGATCTGTGAAAATGGTTTGCTATTCACTTGACCCAGAAAACCCCACAAAGTCATGCAAGTCAAGAGGCTCAAATCTTCGTGTTCACTTTAAGAACACACGTGAAACTGCCCAGGCCATCAAGGGTATGCATATACGAAAAGCCACCAAGTATCTGAAGGATGTCACCTTAAAGAAACAATGTGTACCATTCCGACGTTATAATGGTGGAGTTGGTAGGTGTGCCCAGGCCAAACAGTGGGGCTGGACACAGGGTCGGTGGCCCAAAAAGAGGGCTGAATTTTTGCTGCATATGCTTAAAAATGCAGAGAGTAATGCTGAACTTAAGGGTTTAGATGTAGATTCTCTGGTCATTGAGCATATCCAAGTGAACAAAGCACCCAAGATGCGTCGCCGAACTTACAGAGCTCATGGTCGCATTAACCCATACACGAGCTCCCCCTGCCACATTGAGATGATCCTTACTGAAAAGGAACAGATTGTTCCCAAACCAGAAGAAGAGGTAGCACAGAAGAAAAAGATATCCCAGAAGAAACTGAAGAAACAAAAACTTATGGCACGGGAATAGATGCAACATAAAATAAATGCACATAACAGTAAAAAAAAAAAACAACAAAATTGTCATTAACCCATGGTAGGACAAATAAAATTAGAGATCTGTCAAAGTCTGACTGCTTATAAGAAAACAGTATGCAAACATTCATGTCTTAGGTTTGTCAGCTTATTGCAGATGTATTTTCTTAGCATTTATGAGGCTAATTTGGTATCCCTGTCCTGAGATTTAAAGATATATATTTTTTCTGTTACGGTTTTATATGGTGAGGCAAGATTGTTACTACTTTAAGATATTAGATCTGGTACTTTAAATATTCTATGATCAGGAAGTTTTTTTTTTTTTAAGAGTAGAGGTTAGTGATTGAGTGTTCAGTTTAAATCTTGTACATTTGGGGGGATAGCACCACCCAAATGAGTAGACCAAGGCAGCTAACAATAGGATGGGTACAAGGGAAGGCGAGAAGCAGTGACGGAAGAAGTGCTGTGTGGAGGGAAGAACGTGGCTTTGGAGTTAAGCCCAGGCTTGAATTCTTTGCCTGACATTTACAAATCTGTGACTTTAGGCAAAATTTTTAATCTTGCAACCTCAGTGTTTCCATCAGCAAAGTAGTGATGAGACTTTCAGGTTTGTTGCAGATTAAATGGGATCATGTAAAAGTGCCTAGGACCACATTTGCCACTTAGTGGGCAGTTGCTATGATTCTGTGTTAATACCTCTTCCCTATGTATTTTTCCTGCATGAGAAGATTTTCTAGAGTGATAGTGTTCGAATAAGAAGGGGGTGGAGGGACAGAGAAGGTATAACTGGTATGTATTAGAATCACTTGGGAAACTTTGTCAAAATACACATGTTCCAGAAATTCCGCAAGACCCTGGGGGAGGGAATATCCATCTAGATTTCATACATGCTCCCCAAGTTATTAATATCCCTGCCTAGGTCTGTTTATCAGAGGTTGGATTTGACACTTACAAATTGATTTTAATTAAAGCTTTCCAAATTTGGAAGCACTGAAGACCTCAAAGATGTCATTCAACTGTGTTCTTTATGCATGTCTTGTGTTCCAAACATGATAGATATTTAATGATTTTTTAACTACAACTGCTCCCTGTTCAGAGGGCTTTTTAATCACTGACTCACATTGGATCAGTAGGTGACTTCATTTTAAGTGAGGAGTGAGGGTACAGAAAAAGGGAGAGAAGAGTGGTGACAGATATCTGGGCACAGTTGCATTGTTAGACTGTTCTTTGAATAGTCACAGTTCTATGTATTACAGGAAAACAAATGTTCATTATTAGATCTTTTAAATAGTGCTATTCTTCTATGTAGAAAAAGTTAGCTTTGAGCTTTTTTCTTATGTTTATTAGCTTTATTTTATGTGGTTCTCTTTTTAAATTTAGAAATTTATGTGGACTTTGGTATAAACTTCTCTTTGCTGATGCTGTTACATAATTTATTAAAATTTCTTAATGGAGTTAAATAATCCAGACATACAGAATTGCTAAAAGTCTCGTTTCCCAAACCAAAAAGTCAAATTGAAGTGATATTATTAGCATGTTTACATTGCTAGCTTTCTAGGTCTGCTCCGACCTCCAATAGGACTACTCCTGAATTCTTTTGCAGAGAAAATAGTGAGCTTTATCTGTTCTTTTCTCTCTCTCTCTCTCTTTTTAAAAATCTCTCCTGCCCAACAGTATTTGCAGTTCTAACTTGTTTCATATGGGAAAAGTTAAATTATGGACTGTGTACCTTTTGCAGGATTGTTTGAAAATGGTGAACACGTAGAAGAGACAAGCTACTAAGGTGCTAGAGAATCTGTGTACCTTAGGATGTTTCTCTAAAGGATGAAAGTTATGTGGACATAACTTATTCTTTCCATCAGAAAAGTGGAGAATCTTCTTCTCAGTTGAGTCAAGAGCAGAAGAGTGTCTTTGATGAAGATCTGCAAAAGAAGATAGAAGAGAATGAACGATTGCACATACAAGTGAGAAAATCTCTCTGTTTGTTTGAATTTAAAAAAATGAGTCCTATGAACTGGAGAGGGGAAGAGCCAACATACATAGAGTGTTTTGTGTCTGTGCGGGTGTTTTAGTATCTCCTATGGTCTTTAACTATATGTAATATGTCAGTGTCATTTATGCTTTTTTTCTTTCTTTTTTTTTTTTTTGAGACAAGAGTCTCACTATGTGCCCTCAGTAGAGTGCTGTGGCATCAAACTCTTGGGCTTAAGCGATTCTCTTGCCTCAGCCTCCCACGTAGCTGGGACCACAGGTGCCTTTCACAATGCCCGGCTATTTCTTTTTGTTGCAGTTGTCATTGTTTAGCTGGCCTGGGCTGGGTTCGAACGTGCCAGCCTTATTGCATGTGGCTGGTGCTGTAACCACGGTGCTACAGGCGCTGAGCCATTTATGCTTTTCTTAAATCTCACAGGTGTCTCTATGTGGATGTGTGCTTTGAAGTGCTATATGGATTTGTTTGGCGTATAGAAGGTTAGCTTTATAACGTAACGAACGATACGGAAATGTGCAGAGTACTGGTCATTTTATACCAGAAGTGATTGGATGGATCTTTTAAATGGATGCTTATCAATAATTCATTGATGATTTGTTAGTTTTTATCTGTACCTTGGTTAGACTGTAAGGTCTGTGAGGGTTGACTTTGTATGTTTTGTATACTGAGCTCCAGGACAGGGCCTCACTCATGGCAAGCATTTATGGAATGTTGAAAAGTCAATGTCTGTTTCCAAACCATTGAGCATAGTCATAGAGTAGTATATTCAACTATACCTCCTGATTTTTCTTTGTCAGATGGTGAAGAATAAATGTACTAATTCTCAGTCTTTGAAAACTTAAAAAAATAAACTTTTGACCTCAGTGTATTTTGTGTCTAACTATTCATAATTCTTAGTATTAGAGTCTCAAGAAAGAGCTTTACCTGTTTTAGGAGTGCCACCTGTTGTGATTTTGACTATTTCATCTTGAAAGTTAGCCTAGCAGAAAAGTTATATCCTAATCAGTTGAATTTTACTTGTGTCAGAAATTGTTTGAAATAGAAATTCCTGAGATTGAGAGTTAAGAGGTTTAGGCTTTGGAGTAGGTTTCCTCTGTTAAATCCCATTTCCACTGTATTATAACTATGAGACACTGGGCAAGTTAGGTAACCCTTACAAACTCCAGTTTCCAAATCTGTAAAGAGGAATAACCACAGTCCTGCCTCTGATACACAGTGAGGACTGGAGGAGATAATGCCTGTGCAAGTTTGGCATGGTGAGCATGTGGAACCATGTGGGAGTTGCTCAGTGGATAGTCGCTGCTATTTTTTCTCTCGTTTATATATATTATATCGTGACAAGAGAAACTGACCTTTTCATTTCAGTTTTTTGAAGCTGATGAACAGCACAAGCATGTGGAAGCAGAGCTGAGGAGTCGGTTGGCTGCTCTGGAGACAGAAGCAGCCCAGCACCAAGCTGTGATCGACGGCCTGACCCGGAAGTACATGGAAACTATTGAGAAGCTGCAGAATGACAAGGCTAAGCTAGAAGTAAGTCCCACTGTTTGTGAGTGCTCTTTAAGAATAGTCAAGGCTAGGCGGCGCCTGTGGCTCAAGGAGTAGGGCACCGGTCCCATATTCTGGAGGTGGTGGGTTCAAACCCAGCCCCGGCCAAAAACCACAAAAAAAAAAAAAAAAAAAAAAAGAATAGTCAAGGCTTTTGTAAGTCATCTCTGCACGTGATAGTCATTCCAGGTGAGACTGTTGGCGGCAGTGTCTCCCGAGTGTGCTCCTATAGCCTGAGCCATCTGTTTTTTCTCTTTCTTCTAAAATGCAGGTAAAATCACAGACTCTAGAAAAAGAGGCCAAGGAATGTCGACTTCAAACAGAAGAATGGTATGTGGAGACTTAAAATCCAAGGGAGCTCCTGAAGTTAAGACCCAGAAGATCTGAGTTTTGATTTTAGAAGGTCCTCTGTCTTACCTGTCTCCCATTTAAAATGAGGAGAGGGGAGAAAGGAGTATATGGTTTCCAGGGCCCTTTTCACTTCTGAGATGGCATATTGTGTTTTGGGGCTCCTGTGCTGAGACCTGGATACATCATGTTTCAAACTCCTCTGAACAGAGGGGCCCTCTGATAGTTCCATGCAGGAAAGCTAATAATCAGTGTGCCAACCTTCTAATGGTGCCTTTTAGATAAAATAGAGGTTATGAGATTTAATTTTGACATATCTAAATTTTAAAATATTATTTAGTAATGCATGGTAAAGGCATACTCCAATATTTATTTGATAAATAATATAACATTTTAAGTTTTAAAAAGATTTATCAGATAACTTTCTCATTTAGTTACATTCGTAGAATTATATGTGTGGTTTAGATATGTGCATATACTTATAATTGAATCAAAAGCACAAATTATCAACTTTTGAGCTCAAAAAGATCTGATATGTATTTTAAAAAACTTTACAGTAATACTTGAATAAACATTTATGTGTTGTAAAGAGAAAAATATTTGATTTTGAAGTGGCTAAGATTACTTTGAGCTTGAGGAAATAAGATTGTACAATATCTGGGATTGTAGTAAATCTTCTAAACTTACACATCACTCTACTGAAGAATCAGGAACTTTAGAATGCAGGCTTGGTGTTTTTTTTCTTATTTTCGCCACCTTCTTCTTCTTCTTTTTTTTTTTTTCTTTTGTTGTTGTTGTTGCAGTTTGGCCGGGGCTGGGTTTGAACCCGCCACTCTCGGTATATGGGGCCAGGGCCCTACTCACTGAGCTACAGGCACTGCCCCTTCTCTTTCTTTTTTTGTTTTTTTGAGACAGAATTTCAAGCTGTCACCCTGGGTAGAGTGCTGTGGTGTTATAGTTCACAGCAACCTCCAACTCTTTGGGGTCAAGTGATCCTTTTGTCTCAGTTTTTCTTTCTTTCTTTCTTTTTTTTTTTTTTAGCACAGATGGGGTCTTGCTTTTCCTCAGGTTGGTCTTAAACTCATGAGCTCAAGCAATCCACCCGCCTTGGCCTCCCAGAGTGCTAGGATTACAGGCATGAACCATCATGCCTGGCCTTATTTTCATCTTCTAATGATCAGAGAAGTATCTTAGATGTCAGGCACAATTCTCTGAAAACCTGATACCAGTTGTTAAGGTGACAAGGAAATAAGGATTCATCTGTGATTGGTGATAATGTGGCTTTATATATTTTTTCTCTTTCAGTAAATTACAGTTAAAGAATCTTCATGAAGATCTGTCAGGTAGATTAGAGGAATCCCTATCAATCATCAATGAAAAAGTACCTTTTAATGATACAAGTAGGTATTATGTACAGTATTCCATTATTTGCAACTTTGAATCTCTCTGTGGCAGCACTAGTTAAAATAATTTCTATCTATTTGGCAATAGATGTGATTGGGCCAATAGAGGGTTGCTTTCTCTTTGTTCTTTTGTTCAGCTTTCGCCCTCATCTTCCACAGGAAGATTTTAAGTTGTCATGTAACTACTCTGAAGCCAGTCTTCTTGGAAGAGTCCCAAATCCACACATTTTTTGACTGCATGTCCCAAAGTAAAACTAACCTGCCCATAAAGGAGATGAATGTTTGTAAAAGAAAAGTTGTTGTTCATGGGGACAGGTTGGCAGTGGAAAGTGCATCTTCTCAAACTGATATCTTGGCCTCGTATCTCCTACCCCTTGGTCAATCCCCAGGTATAGTTAGGAAGCTGACTTGGGTGAGCCCTCCTTTCTTCCTGTTCCTGGGAATGGTCTGATAAGCTACATTCCTAAGAGCAACAAAAAAAGAACTTAAAACATAAAAATAAAACATTACATGTGTAACAGGTACCAAATTTGTAATTTGTAGATTAACAATTAAGCCAAAACATTGAAAGCAAGTAAAACATTTGTTTGGAGTTTGAGACCTACATTCAGGTTAATACACATTTCCTCTTTCTAAAGTCACATGGTTGAAATTAACTTTTTACTTCCCCTAATTTTTTCTTAGGGAAGACCTAAAGAAAAAAGAGGAAAAAAAAGAAATCAAAGATAGATAGCAATTTGATGTGGCACTAAAATCAGCCTGTGTCATAATTATATCAAAAACTCACAGTCCCTTTTGAAAACACCACCTGCTACTATTTTTTTACATTCATGTGAATAGCAGTGGCATACATTGATTCACTAGATTTAAAGCCCTGGCATTACATTTTCTCTTTAATATGTGTATGAGTTATTCATTAGGTTCTAATAATTTTCTTTTGAATCTGGGATTTATCCTTCTTTTTCTAGTACTAGTTGTTGCCCTGTTTTAGGTCTGGCTCATGTCACATGTGGGTTACTACTTTTAATCTCACAATATTTGGAGATCATTTGCTGAGTGCCTAGATGGGTGGGTAGAAGAGAATATGCAAAAATTTACAACAAAAATCTCTACCCTCCAGAAATTTATAATCTATTTAGATAAAGATAGTTAAAAAATTGTCTAAAATATAAACTAGGGCTTGGTGCCTGTAGCTCAGCAGCTAGGGCGCCAGCCACATACACTGGAGCTGGCAGGTTTGAATCCAGCCTGGGCCTGCCAAAATCAATGACAACTACAACCAAAAAATAGCCAGGCGTTGTGGTGGGCGCCTGAGTCCCAGCTACTCCAGAGGCTGAGGCAAGAGAATCGCTTAAGCCCAAGAGTTTAAGGTTGCTGTGAGCTATGACACCACAGCATTCTACCTAGGGTGACAGCTTGAGACTCTCTCAAAAAAAAAATAAAAAAAATATAAACTAGACTATGCCATGAAGACCCTCTTGGAATTTTAGAGGAAGGAGGTATTATTGCTGCTGGGGTTGTTGGAGGACGCCTTCCTGGAAAGAGTATGCTTTGAGCTGGGCCTGAATACATTTGCAGGTTTTATTGGGCACGGATGAAGGAAAATAGTCAGAAAATTGCCTAGTGTGGTATGTAGGATGAAAGGTGCCATCATGGCCGTAATTCAGCATGACAGGCTTGGTGATAGTCCTGGGTGGGTAGGAGGGCAGTGAGGGGTAAGTTTTGAAAGGGAGGATGGGACTGGACCCTAGAGTTCTGGACTGGGAACTTTATTCACAAGGTAGTAAGGTTGTTGGAGAGGTTTTTGAGCCAGGGAGTATCAGTAAGATTTGTATATTCACAAGGTAGTAGGGTTTTTGGAGAGGTTTTTGAGCCAGGGAGTATCAGTAAGATTTGTATATTCACAAGGTTAATCTGGCAACAGAATATAGATTACTCTAGGGTGGGAAGAAGAAGGCAGAGACTATCATTTTGATAGTCCTGGTGCTGTTATGAGATGCAGAAGATCTTGTGGAGGGAGAAAGAATAGCATAGCCTTTTCAAGGGTGCATGGAAGAGGGAAGAGGCAGTGAGGGGGAAGCAGGAAATAAAAGAGGTACAGGGGAGCAGGTTTATGGGAAAGGTGATAAGATCAACTTTGTTGCTGTTTATGCTCTGACAGATGGATGTGTTTCTGTCTAACTTTGGCCGTCCTGGGCTAGATAAGCCCCTGTGTTGGGGCAGTGGCTACACAGCGCCTGTGCAGGGACCTTGGCGAGTTCTTCCTCTCAGTGACCAGGAGGGGAGGGGCTGTGGCAACAAGGTTGGAAAGAACTCTGTGGTGCATGTCACCTCTAGGCATTGCTATGAAGAGGTTAGAGGTGAAGGTGAGAAGGCAACTAGGTTTGGTGGCTGGATTTTGTGACTTCAGGAGGACTATTCTCATTTGAGAGGAGCACATCCCTGCAGGGTATAGGTGGACACCAGATTTTTAGTACATGGATTAGAAGCGAACAGGTGCTGAGGAAACAAGCAGAGGAATGCTAATTTTAAAGCAGTGGGAATGAAGGAATGGAAAAAGACGAGAGACTGACCGACTGGCACAATAAAAGAAAAGGCCGCATGTGCAGGGGATGAGGGATGGCAGAGAATTAAGATGCAAGTGAAGGAAAAGAACTCACTATGGAGATAAGAGTTAAATGACCTGGCAGCAAATGCTTTTTTGATAATGAGATGATACTGAAGCTAGAAGGAGGGAGTGATTGATGGGCTAGGACCTTGAGCCCTCAGAAGCAGCTCTTATTTATTTATTTATTTTTTTGTAGAGACAGAGTCTCACTTTATGGCCCTTGGTAGAGTGCCGTGGCCTCACACAGCTCACAGCAGCCTCCAACTCCCGGGCTTAAGCGATTCTCTTGCCTCAGCCTCCCGAGCAGCTGGGACTACAGGCGCCCGCCACAACGCCCGGCTATTTTTTGGTTGCAGTTTGGCCGGGGCCGGGTTTGAACCCATCACCCTCGGTATATGGGGCCGGCGCCTTACCGACTGAGCCACAGGCCCCGCCCAGAAGCAGCTCTTATTAAGCGCCTAGGATGAGAGTTGGCTGAGGAAAGGGCACGTGAGCTGTGGACCTTGAGATGGAGGGTGGGAGCCTAAGAACCTTTTCACTTTAACTCTGATCATCTTGGCATAGTAGGGGGGGTGGCCATTCCGTCCTTTGGGGCAGGAGAGGAGAGGAGGAATTGTATTAATATTAGGGGCTTAAAACAGAAAGGGGTTGAAGTAAGTGTCGTGGGAAGTCTGCTAGGGTCATGGCAGTGAAATTATGGATTGCTGAACAGAGTTGAAGCTACTGGAAGTTAGCTGAATATGTTGTAGTGGACTCTGCTCTGGTTCTATATTAGCAAAAGTGTGGTTGAAATGATGGCCCAGGCCTAGAAGCAAAACAAGTAAGGCTGAAGGAAAGAGGACTGATAGAACAGAGAAGGTGATGTTGGCTGGGACATCAAGTGGGAATATGTAGCAATTTAGTAAATGGACGAGAACGCCACAGGAACTTTCAGAATCAGATTTTTGGCACTGGAGTCATTCTGACTGAGGACATGGCAGAGAAGGGCAGGTTTGAGTGACTGAAGTGGTGAATAGAGATGGGCCGATCATTATGAGGAGGTTGAGGAGGTGTCGAGTCAGGTGTGCAGAGGCTGTCAGAGGTTGATGACAGACTCATGTAGAAAGGAGCGTGTGAGAAAGGTTTTGGAACCATCCCAGGAGAGTTAGGGTTGAGTCATTAGGATCAGCAGTGGTAGACAATGATAGATTTTCAAGTATCATCGTGTTGGGAAAATAGTGGTATTTTTGGATGATCAGTGTAGCAGTCGTGTACAGGGTTGTTTTAGGAGGGAGAATGACTGAACACAGCAAGAACAGAACAAGCCTTCTCAATAATCCTTATAGTCCCTAAGAAACAAAAAATTATTTCTTAGAAATGGAAACAAAGGATTTGTTTGTTTTTCTAATCCTGAAGCTGAAAAAAAATTAGAAGTTTAACTTCATCTTGAGAAATCACTGATTCTATGTAAATTCCATTAGTATCCTATACTGTGATCACTTTAAATTCTTATGTGAAGCTGATTTTACTGCAGAGCATTAGTTAAGCTGTTTTCTATAAATGCAAGATGAGATATAATGTACATTATTTTTGTTTTGTAGAATATAGTCAGTATAATGCTCTGAACGTTCCACTCCACAATCGGAGACACCAGGTAAATGATGAAGTATATGTTTTTATTTTTAGCCATGTGTATACCAAGCTTTCCAGAAAGAAGGATTAGTTGTTTGGGCATCTATTTAGTGTACTGAATCATAGCATTTAATTTTTGCTTTACTTTCTCTACATTTTTTCAAAGTATTTGACTTTTCGTTGAATTTCTGAATAATAGTGATTTTTGCTGTCTTTTGTTTTATAACATTGGAACTAAATTATGGGGTGCATTAATTTTTTGAGCTATACTTCTAGGTTGGTAGACTTTGCACTTGAGTGGTCTAGGTTAAGTGGAGGTATATTTGTCCAAACTGGTGATTTTCCGATTTACTTAGATAGGAATATTAAGATTTAAGTGAGAGCAAATTATTTTAAGGAATAATCCCACTAAAATTCAAGTGTTTTCTGTAGAAACAAACCTAATAAAGTAGTTTTAGATTAATAATTTTATGGTTAACTTTAACTGTGTGCTTTTCATTTTAAAGCTCAAGATGAGAGATATTGCTGGGCAGGCCCTGACTTTTGTTCAAGATCTTGTGACAGCTCTTCTGAACTTTCATACTTACACAGAACAGAGGATTCAGATTTTTCCTATTGATTCTGCCATTGATACTATATCTCCATTGAATCAGAAGGTAAATTTAATTTAAATTAAAAAGTAGATTTTGTTTGCCCCAAGCAAAGTGGGAGACATTATTTATTTTCTGATCATAGCCAGGTACTGTGAAGGATGTGGAAAAAACCCAAAGTCATAGTTTTTACCCTCAAGATAAAATGTGGCAAAAGTAGCACCGTGCCTGTGGTTCAGTGAGTTGGGCGCTGGCCCCATATACCGAGGGTGGTGGGTTCAAACCTGGCCCCAGCCAAACTGCAACACCAAAAATAAATAGCTGAGCGTTGTGGCGGGATCCTGTAGTCCCAGCTACTTGGGAGGCTGAGGCAAGAGAATTGCCTAAGCCCAAGAGCTGGAGGTTGCTGTGGGCTGTGACGCCACAGCATTCTACTGAGGGTGACAAAGTAATTATTTTATTTAAAAAAATAAATAAAAAAACAATAAATAAACACTAGGAGTGTTGAATGACTTCAGCATGAGTGAATGGTATGGCCCGTAAATGATATGAGATCACCAGGGAGGGGAGTTTGCTGTTGGTAATGGCTGAGAAAGATTCTTCAGGGATGTAAATGGGCCTTGAAGAATGAGCAGGATGTGAATAAGAGGAAAGTAAAATGACGGAGCAGGAAAGCACAGGGAGTGTGGTGGATGGAGATGGGGATGGGGAAGGGGTAATAAACAAACTGCCTCTGCTGGAGTATGAAGTTGCTGGAGGAGAGGAACAAGAAGTAAGGTTGAAAAGAGAAAAAAGTGGTTCTAGATTCTGAAAGGCCCCTTGGGTAGGCCAAGGCATAGACCTTCACTTTGTTCATATGATTGAGGCCTTTGTAGCTTTTTGATCAGGGGGTGACATAATGAAAAGTGCCATCTTATTGTTGGAAAAGTTACTTGCTGGCATTTTTCTATGTTCCTTTTGTACTCACTGTGTAATTTTCATTACTGCACATACCTTAAATCAAAACAACCTGCGTGGTGTGGGTGACCTTTTCCCTTCCTGCTGGGTTGTGGAATGAGAGTCCAGCTGCTTATCTAGTTGAGCTGGGGGGCATTTTCAGGGATTGTGGGTTTAAATGTCGCTTCCTTCAGTCCATGTGCTTTTTAGAGGGCCTATTCTGCTCCTTTCCTTCCTATTTTCTCCTTAGCAAATTGTAAAAAAGGATTTAAGCTAGCTTGAAAAATTGTATTTAACTGAAAAGGGTAAAATAAATGTTAATGTATTACTTATGTATTGCTATGTAATAAATTACTTGAAAACTTAGTAGTTTAAAACAACAAACATTTACTATCTCTGCGGAGCCAGTTTCTGTGGCTCCAGAATTCAGGAGGTAATTTGCTGGGGGTTTCTGACACATAGTCCCTTATAAGGTTTCAGTCATGATGTTGCTGGGGCTGGGGATTTGCTTGCCAGGTGGCTCACTCACGTCAGTGGTGATTTAGTGCTGAGCACTGGCTTGGTTCTTTGTTTTTCATTGCCTGCACTTCCCCATAACACTCTTTAAGTGTTCTCAGGACATGTCCGCTAACTTCCCCCAAAGCAGTGATCTAAGAGAGCAAGGTGGAAGACATAGCCCAGGTAGTCACATACCATCACTTCTGCCATATTCTATTGGTCACACATACCAGCTTGGAGACAATGTAAGAGGATGGTGCACAAAGCCAAAAATATCAGAAGGTTGGCAATCACTGAAACCATCTTGGAAGCTGGCCCCCACAGTGGGGTGATTGAGGGAAATGTGCTCTGAGTGCCTCATAATGTTGTGTCTGAAATCAGTTGGGCCATTCTTCCTACTTAACCAGGCTCTTTTTCTCTGCTTGTTTTGTGCATCATGCAGTATTTCCAAGGTTTCAATAGTGTTTATGTCCATAGGTCCCTTGCATTCCTATTAGTGTAGCAAAGACTTGGACTCTGGAGTCAGACTTCTGGGGTTCCCAGTCCGGGCCTGCCATTTTCTAGTTATGCATGTATCTCCTTGGGGAATTTACTTAATCTCTCTGTGCTTCAGTTTCCTCATCTTTAAAAAGGGGGCTAGAACACTTACTCACAGTTACATGTGTGAAGATTAAATACGATAGTATATGTGAGCCACTGAGAACAGGGCCTGGCATGTATAAGCCCCTAGGAAAGCTTATCTCTCACCATCCTCATCATTATGCCTCACATGTTGGAAGCCCTCAGTAGGTGCCTGATTTTCTTAAATTTTGGTCTTACTCCACAAATCTCTTGAAGTTCATAAAAACTAAAATTTGGCCGGGCGTGGTGGCTCATACCTACAATCCTAGCACTCTGGGAGGCTGAGGCAGGTCAATCACTTGAGCTCAGGAGTTCAAGACGAGCCTGAGCAAGAGTGAGACTCTGTCTCTAAAAATAGCCAGGCATTGTAGCAGGCGCCTATAGTTCCAGCTACTCCGGAGGCTTAGGAGAATCACCCGAGTCCAAGAGTCTGAGGTTGCTGTGAGCTGTGATGCTACAGTACTCTACTGAGGGCAACAAAGTGAGGCTCTGTCTCCAAAAAGAAAAACAAACAAACCCTAAACTTTGGACCTTTCAAATGTTATTTCCCATACCATCACTATGGGAAAAAGCTTTCAGAAGACCTGGGTAAGGGAAAACAGTACTGTAATGTAGTTATTTTCTCTTTAATACTCCCTATGATATCGAAAAATATTTTCTACCCAAAAATACTAGTTCTTTGTCCATTATTGGAATTTTATTTCATATTATGCTCACATGGTGAGAGTCAAATGTGTTAATCTTAATTTGAGCACTTCATTACTTTGAAGAATTCACATATTTCTTAATATTTTACCTTTGGTGCTTTGCCCTATGAAAGGTCCTTTGTGATTTTTCTTTTTTTTATTTATTTATTTTTTTAATTAATTTATTTTTATTGTTAAATCACAGCTTGTGTACATTAAGATGCACTGTAGATGTGGCCCCACCCATTATCCTCCCTCCACCAAAACCTCCCCCCTCCCTTCCCCTTCCTTGGCCCTTTCCCCATAGTCTTGTGCTATACTTGGGTCATAGCCTTCATGTGAAAGCTATAATTTAGCTTCATAGTAGAGCTGAGTACATTGGATACTTTTTCTTCCATTCCTGAGATACTTTGCTAAGAAGAATATGTTCCAGCTCCATCCATGTAAACATGAAAGAGGGAAAGTCTCCATCTTTCTTTAAGGCTGCATAATATTTCATGGTATAAATTACCACAATTTGCTAGTCCATTCGTGGGTCGATGGGCACTTGGGCTTCTTCCATGACTTAGCAATTATGAATTGGGCTGCAATAAACATTCTGGTACAGATGTCTTTGTTATATTGTGACTTTTGGTCTTCTGGGTATAAACCTAGTAAAGGAATTACAGGATCGAATGGCAGGTCTATTTTTTAGGTCTCTAAGTATTCTCCAAACACCTTTGTGATTTTTCTAATAAGTCTTTAATACTAAAGGAAATTCAGAAACCGTTTGTTAAAAGATGACCATAATGTTTAAACTTGTTCATGGAATCATAAAGTAGACTTTTGGATCAGTGAGATTAAAGTTCATCTTATTTTGACAGTTCTAAAGATTAAAGCTCAAAGAGATTGAGTTTCTCAGGGCCATGTAGCTGTGTAGTTTGCAGTGGGGTCGTTTGAATAACATTTCTCCAAAATGAAATCTTACATTTCTATACTGAGAAATCAAAATTTGAGCTATTATGTAATACTTAAATAATAAAAATATTTCATAAAGGAAAATCACGTTTTTTGCTTCGTAATTGTCTAAATGCCTATGGATTTTTTTTTTTTTTTTTGTGGAGACAGAGTCTCACTGTACCGCCCTCGGGTAGAGTGCCGTGGTGTCACACAGCTCACAGCAACCTCTAACTCTTGGGCTTACGCGATTCTCTTGCCTCAGCCTCCCGAGCAGCTGGGACTACAGTCACCCGCCACAACGCCCGGCTATTTTTCTGTTGCAGTTTGGCCGGGGCTGGGTCCGAACCCGCCACCCTCGGCATATGGGGCCGGCACCCTACTCACTGAGCCACAGGCGCCGCCCTATGCCTATGGATTTTTAAAAATCTATTCTTTATACTGAATTAGTCCTTTGTAAATACTAAGGTATCAATGAAAGTTATAAACGTTTTCATGTCCTCATTTTGATGATAAATACATTCTTGGAATCTGTTAACCCTGAATACTATATACAATAACAGAAGAAGTTGTCATCAGTAGGCTTGTTTTTTGAACATGAGGTATGTAACACAAAAACCTGTGTCATATAGTCTGGATTTTCAAATCTTAAAAAACAAAACAAAACATTTTTTAAAATGACCCCTGGGGAGAAGCAGGTGCTCAGGGAAGCTGGCCTGTTAGTGCTGGGTTGTAATGTATTATCCCTTCACATTTCTCTGATCCTGTTTCATTATATCACCCCTTTTCTGGTTGCTCAGTTTGGAATGGTTTGAGGACTTAGGGGACTATTAGAGAGGAGCATCTGTGTAAAAGCCAAATTTCCAAGAAAAGTTTCTAAAAGAATTTAGATTTATAATTCAGCAGGTTGATTTAGAAATGTGTTGTTTGTTGTTTTCCAGTGATTTAATTCTTAATTCCTTCCTTCCTATTTAGTTCTCCCAGTACCTTCATGAAAATGCATCCTATGTCCGCCCTCTTGAGGAAGGAATGCTCCATTTATTTGAAAGTATTACTGAGGATACTGTGACTGTCCTGGTAATTTTCGTCCTTCTTTTAGTTCTGGAAACAGGGAGCTTCTCTTTGTTCAATAGCACTTTTAAACTTTGAAATTATTTTTCTTTTCCAGGAAACAACTGTGAAGTTGAAGACTTTTTCAGAGCATTTAACCTCCTACATATGTTTTCTTAGAAAGATTCTTCCTTATCAGTTAAAAAGGTACTTACGCCTGGAAACCAGGGAGCTTGGGGAATTGTGGATATAACTTGATCTGCTCTGGAATTAATAAAATAGGGATATGTGTCTCTTGTGATCAGATGATTTGGACTTTAGTGAAAAGGAAAAGCACAGTTGAACAGCATATTTCGTAAATTTAAGAAAATGGAATTGTAGGCTGTCAGCTATAGTTTTTCAGTAGTTTTACGCTGTGGTTACTATTACCTCTTTGCTATAAACATCTAGAGCAACAGTTCTCAACCTGCGACTCCTTTGTAACAATGAAAATAAGTTACAGCAGTAGGAAAGTTGAGAACCACTGATCTAGGTGGGAGTTATAATAGTCTACTTTTAGATCTATGATCTTTAGGTTTCTTTGAAATGATATATTCTTGTATTTATTATTAGTGACTTATTTAAGTTATAAACAAAAATCTTTAGCCACTGTAGCCCTTATAGGATATGTCATTTAATAATTTTTCATCTTTCTACCTAAAATATTTCTGGAAAGGCACAAGAAATAATATATGTTATGGGAAATTCGATAATATTGCTTATAAGGCTTTTTTTTGTTGAGACAGAATCTCACTGTGTCGCCTTCAGTAGAGTACTCTGGCGTCACAGCTCACAGCAACCTCAAACTCTTGGGCTTAAGTGATTCTCTTGCCTTAGCTTCCCAAGTAGGTGGGACTACAGGTGCCACCACAACGCCTGGCTATTTTTTGTTGCAGTTGTCATTATTGTTTAGCTGGCCGGGGCCAGGTTCAAACCCGCCAGCCTTGGTATATGTGGCTAGCAGCATAACCACTGTGCCACGGGCACTGAGCCCCCATGTAATTATTTTAAGTTGAAAATGATAAAATGTATTTTATGAATATTAAACATTTACTTTTAGATTTGAGCCTCTAGATTGTTCTTTCTACTCTCTTTGGCATTTGAAAAACTATATATTCAAAAAGGGATTTTAGTAATTATCTTTTTTAGTGTTAGTGGAAATAATACCAGTTCCTATGTAATTAATTTTCTTTAGGAATTTGGTCCATGAATTATTTTTGTGTAAATATTAAGGATTTTTAGTATTTGAAATATTTTAATGTTTTTGTGCTGCTTTTTCTTCCATTTAGTCTCTGGTACTCCATTGGCATTTAAAGCAAGCAGCATGTGTTTCATGATATAAAAAAGTGGAACCATATAAATGAGATCAAATTCCTTTATCTGCATGTCTCTCTTTGGATATCATTTGAGAATTAAGTGGTTTCTGATAGCTAACTGGAAATCATTCAGGATGCTCACTGCTTAAAAATCTGTCCACTCCTAGTTTAGAAGAAGAATGTGAATCTTCTCTTTGCACATCTGCATTGAGAGCCAGGAATCTAGAGTTGTCCCAGGACATGAAAAAGATGACAGCTGTGTTTGAGAAGCTGCAGACTTATATTGCTCTTCTCGCCTTGCCAAGTAAGTCTGTGGCTCATGGTTCAACTTGAAGGGCTGGAGCGTATAAGAAGCAAGAGTAGAGAGATGTTTTAGCTTAGTGGGGTTTCAAGTCAGAAAACCTCAGATTTAAATCCTTTAGCTGTTTATATGTTTATGATCTGTCAAAGCACTGTACCTTTCTGCAGTTTTGTTTTCCCATTTATTTTATTTTATTTTAAAGGCTTTTTATTTTTTTATTTATGGTTTTTGGCCGGGGCTGGGTTTGAACCCACCACCTCTGGCATATGGGATCGGTGCCCTACCCCTTTGAGCCACAGGCGCTGCCCTGTTTTCCCATTTATAAATAAGAGTTAAATATTATGATTAAAGTTAAGAAATAACTTAAAATATTAGTCATTGAATGTATATTAAATATTAACTTTTAATATTTAATTAATATTAATTTTTTCCCTTTCTCTTTTTCCTCTTTTTCAAAGGTGAAGGGATAAATCGTTAAGAATTTGTAGCAACTTTCCAACAAGTAGCATAGGGGACTTTTAGTAGTAAAAATGCCATTTGTTTCTCTTTGGCCTAACTTAAACAAAAGTATTTTCAAGTAACTGGACTGACATATAAAGGACATTTATACTGTGATTTTTGTTGTTGCTGTTTATTTTTTTAAACAGCTTTATTGTGATATAATTTACATACCATACTTACCAATTTAAGTATGGTATGTATCACTGCAGTTAAGTTTAGAGCATTTTTATCTCAAGAAGAAACCCCATAGCCTATAACTGTCACCTCCTATTTTCTCATTCCTCCCTCCCTCTCCCTTAGGTAACTACTAATCTACTTTCTGTCTACTTGCCTAGTCTGAATATTTCATATAAATAGAGTCATATAATGTACTTTTTTTCTGACCTTTTTTTAGCATAATGTTTTTAATGTTTCATACATATTATAGCATGTATTAGCACTTCATTGTTTTTAATTGCAGACAATGCTCTGTTTTACGGATGTACTACATTTTATTTATCCATTCATCAGGTAATGGACATTTGGTTTTTTTCCACGTTTGTTGCTCTGGCTCAGGCTGGTTTTGAACCCATGAGCTCAAGCTGTCTACCTGCCTCAGTCTCCCAGAGTGCTAGGATTACAGGCGTCAGCCACCATGTCCAGCCTCATGTTTTGGCCATTATGAATAATGATACCATAGATAAGAGTGTACCAGATTTTGTGTTGACATATCTTTTCATTTCTTTTAGTTTATACCTAGGAATAGAAATGCTGGGTCATATGGTAACTCTGTGCTTAACCATTTGAAGAACTGCTAGACTGTTTTCCAAATGCTATTGCATTTTACATTCCTACCAGCAGTATATGAGGATCCCAGTTCCTCCATATCCTCACCACCACTTACTATTGTCTGACTTTTTGATTGTAGCCATCCTAGTAGATATAAACTGGTATATCATTATTGTTTTGATTAGCATTTCTCTTATGGCTAATGATGTTGAACATCTCTTAATGTGCTTATTGGCCATTTGTATATTATCTTTGTAGAAATTTATATTGAGATCCTTTCTATATTCAACTGATTGCCTTTTTTCCCCCTATTATTTATTTTATTTATTTGTTTTTTTGCAGTTTTTTGGCTGGGGCTGGGTTTGACTCTGCCACCTCCAGCATATGGGGCCAGTGCCCTACTCCTTTGAGCCACAGGTGCCGCCCAACTGATTGCCTTTTTATTATAGAATTGTCAGAGTTCTTGATACAGATGCAAGTCCTTTATTGGATGCATGATTTACAACATTTTTTTCAAATTTGTGGGTTATCTGTCTTCTTTTTCAAATCCTGTGGAGCATAAAGTGTCCGCAGACAGAATCAATTAAATTTGGGCTCCTTACAGGTATAGTTAGACCTAGCGTATACCTCACAAGTATAATTTTTGAGGTCAGTATTTGAGGTTTGTTCTGACCCGAGGCGGGCTTCTCCTAGCTATTTCTTTTCCTGATTCTTTCTGATAAATCAGCTAGCCTACAGTTTAATTGTTATCTCTAGTGAATCTACCAACTTCCTCTTTTTTATTTATTTTGGATTAATATAAGGGCATGTATGATTAGGTTATATTTCTTTTTAATTGCTTTCATTGTATCTCCAAAATCAAAATCTGGCAAGGTCCTATTCCCTCCAAAGACTGTAGGGGAGAAAGAATTCTTTCTTACTGCCTCCAGCTTCTGTTGACTCCAGGTATTCCTTGGCTTATGGCAGCATAACTCCAATCCCTGACTCTGTCTTCATATCTTTTCCCTTGTGACTTTCCTCTAAATTTCTCTCTCCTTGTGTGAATGTCAGCCTTTGGATTTAAATGCTGTCCTTAATCCAGTATGACCACATCTTAACTTGATCACACTATAGAGATCCCGTTTCTAAATAAGGTCACACACATAGGTACTAGAGGTTAGAACTTCACATATCTTTTGAGGGGAGTACAATTCAACCTCTAACACTCCCCAAACTGATGCACAGAGTCAAGCAATCCCTAACAGGACAAGCATGGTGGCTCATGCCTACAATCCCAGTACCTTGGGAGGCTGAGACGAGAGGATCACTGAGGCCAAGAGTTTGACGCCAGCCTGAGCAACATAGCCAGACCCTATCTCTACAAAAAAATAAAAAAAATTAGGTGGGCATGGTAGTGTACACCTGTTAGTCCTCGCTACTCAGGAGGCTAATGTGGTAGGATCCCTTGAGCCCAGGAATTTGAGGTTCCAGTGAGTTATGATTGTACCACTGTACACAAGCCTGAGTGACAAAGATCCTGTATCTTAAATAAATAAGTAAAATTTACAAAAAAAAAAAAAAAAAGACATGAAGAACTAATGCTGCTTAGCAATTTAATTTTTATTCTCAACCATTAAAAATATTTGTGGACGTAGGAGATGCAAATCTGATATGTCCGTTTATCATCATTATATTGGAACATATTTGCAAAGATTTTTAAGAGCCATTACTTCCAACATATTACACGTAGTCTTCATTCTGTTTTCCTCCCCATAAAAGATATGGGAGCAGTCCACTTTTCAGGAAAGTGCTTAGGTTCGTGAATTTGGTTTCCTAGGTACGGAGCCAGATGGACTCCTTCGGACAAACTACAGTTCTGTCTTAACAAATGTTGGTGCTGCTCTGCATGGATTTCATGATGTCATGAAAGGTAAGCCTTGAAAAAGAATACAAATAAGCTTAAAACCTTCACCCCACTTTGTCAGATATTCTGGGATAACATTTAAACCAGTGCTGCCAAGGGTAATAGACCCAGGTAAAGACTTAGTGGAATTTGGATTACGTTGAAGCGCATAGCTCACTGCCTTCTACTTTTCCCATCTGCTTCATTTCTGAAGGTAAACAAGTGCTGAAGAGAAATCCTGTGCATAGTATTCTAGCCAAAAATACATTACAGTGACTTTAGCCAGGAATGCTATTCAGAGGCATTGCACAAAATATTTTGCGCTTGTCAGATGCCAAGTATGAAGGAATTGAGGGAACCAGGCTTTAAAGTCCTTGGAATAATTTTCCACCATCCTGTGCATTTTAATGTTTAAATGCCTGTTTTACATCCTATCTTATTCAACATACTCTTAAGAAATGAAGATCTGTTTTTAAACCTTGGACAGTTTTCTGTTGCCTTTGGGCTAAGAACATAGTCTGCTGTAGGGTAGAGGGAAATCGTTTAAAGAATTTCATATGCTTCTTTGCAGGTGATTCTTCCTCCTGACTAATCTAAAGCTTTATATTGCTTCTGGGCTTTGTCCTGTTTTTCCTTTTAGAGACTGTTAGGAGAGAGCAGGGCTATTGAAAATAGCCCAATTATCTAGATGATTTATTGTGGTCTCTTATTAAACACTTAATAACCAATTACTAACTTCACAGAAAATAATTTTTAAAAACATAAAACTATGTTGTAGAACATGTGTAAGAGGGGGATATTTAGGGCTCTTTTATAGATTGGCACATAGCCTGAGGCACTGGGGTTCATTTTTGGTCTCAGCCTCATTACCAAGTGCCACTTTACCATTTAATCTGGAGCGTGGGCCTTCTTGTGGCTTGTTTTTAATTATAACGAATTTTAAAAGTCATTGTACTTCTAGAGCTACCCTTGGTTTTAGAAATCACATTTTGGATAGGCTGTCTGAGTGACAGCTGACAATATTCACTTCAATTCCAATCTTGCAGAATTTAGTCTGGTTTATAGAAATTTACCAGAGGTGGTAAATTTTTCCTGTGCCACTTTCCATTTGAGGAGCTACGACTTAGCTGCAGTCCTCTATTCTAGAACTTTACTTACCTAAAACCATACCTTTAAAACTGCAAATACCTCTGTGACTGTAGGCTTTTTTTGTTTTTAAAATTTTCCTATGATGTAAAAATCCTCAAAGAAAGCATAGGAAAAACACTGGAAGATATTGGCCTGGGGAAAGACTTCATGAAGAAGGCTGCCATGGCAATTGCAACAACAACAAAAATAAACAAATGGGACTTCATTAAACTGAAAAGCTTCTGTACAGCTAAGGAGACAATAACCAAAGCAAAGAGACAACCTACACAATGGGAAAGGATATTTGCATATTTTCAATCAGACAAAAGCTTGATAACCAGGATCTATAGAGACCTCAAATTAATCCACATGAAAAAAGCCAACAATCCCATGTATCAATGGGCAAGAGACATGAATAGAACCTTCTCTAAAGATGACAGACGAATGGCTAACAAACACATGAAAAAATGTTCATCATCTCTATATATTAGAGAAATGCAAATCAAAACAACCCTGAGATATCATCTAACCCCAGTGAGAATGGCCCACATCACAAAATCTCAAAACTGCAGATGCTGGCGTGGATGTGGAGAGAAGGGAACACTTTTACACTGCTGGTGGGACTGCAAACTAGTACAACCTTTCTGGAAGGAAGTATGGAGAAACCTCAAAGCACTCAAGCTAGACCTCCCATTTGATCCTGCAATCCCATTACTGGGCATCTACCCAGAAGGGAAAAAAATCCTTTTATCATAAGGACACTTGTACTAGACTGTTTATTGCAGCGCAATTTACAATCGCCAAAATGTGGAAACAGCCTAAATGCCCACCAACCCAGGAATGGATTAACAAGCTGTGGTATATGTACACCATGGAATACTATTCAGCTATTAAAAAAAATGGAGACTTCACATCCTTCGTATTAACCTGGATGGAAGTGGAAGACATTATTCTTAGTGAAGCATCACAGGAATGGAGAAGCATGAATCCTGTGTACTCAATTTTGATATGAGGACAATTAATGACAATTAAGGTTATGGGGGGGAGGAAAAGCAGAAAGAGGGACGGAGGGAGGGGGGTGGGGCCTTGGTGTGTGTCACACTTTATGGGGGCAAGACATGATTGCAAGAGGGACTTTACCTAACAATTCCAATCAGTGTAAACTGGCTTATTGTACCCTCAATGAATCCCCAACAATAAAAAAAAAATAAAAAAACACAAAATTTTAAACCTTAAAAAAAAAAAAAAAAAATTTCCTATGATGGACAGTGCCTGTGGCTCAAAGGAGTAGGGCACCGGGCCCATATGCCGGATGTGGCAGGTTCAAACCCAGCCCTTGCAAGAAAAAAAAAAATCTTCCTATGCTGAAACATGTTGACCATTCGTAATCAAAAATTCAAAATCTGGGCTCCGCGCCCGTAGCACAGTGTTTACTGTGTCAGCCACATATACCAAGACTGGTGGGTTCGAACCAGGCCTGAGCCTGCTGAACAACAATGACAACTGCAACAAAAAATAGCCAGGCATTGTGGTGGGCGCCTGTAGTCCCAGCTACTTGGGAGGCTGAGGCAAGAGAATCGCTTAAGCCCAAAAGTTTGAGGTTGCTGTGAGCTGTGACGCTGCAGCACTCTACCAAGGGCAGCATAGTGAGACACTGTCTCAAAAACAAAACTAACAAAAAAACCAACTTTGTTTTATACACAAAATTATTAAAAATATTGTATAAAATTGCCTTTGGGCTACATATATAAGATATATGTGAAACATAAGTGAATTTCATGTTTAAGCTTGAGTTCCTTCCCTAAGATATCTCATTATGTGAATGCAATACGCAAAACTGGATGAAGGGTATAGACAAACTCCCTGTAACTTTTCTACCACTCTAAAACTATCCTAAGTTGAAAGTATAGGTATATAAATGTATAAAAATAGGGGGAAGTATATATATGTTAATTAAATAATTCTCTAGTTTTAAAATTTTAGTAAAAATAATCTCATTCATAGGATATAGTAATTTTGACTGAAAATATCATGATCATATCAGGTTAAATCTCACATACCATTTCTTTTTTTTTTTTTTTTTTTGTAGAGACAGAGTCTCACTTTATCGCTCTGTAGAGTGCCATGATGTCACACGGCTCACAGCAACCTCCAGCTCTTGGGCTTATGTGATTCTCTTGCCTCAGCCTCCTGAGCAGCTGGGACTACAGGCGCCCACCACAACGCCCAGTTTTTTTTTTGTTGCAGTTTGGCTGGGGCCGGGTTTAAACCCACCACCCTCGGTATATGGGGCCGGCGCCCTACTCTCTGAGCCACAGGCGCCGTCCCACTCACATACCACTTCTTTTCAAATAGTCTTAGTTGACCCTTTAATTATCTGTTGGCTAAAATCAACTTTCTTGATTGCGAATAAATGAAATTCTCTGCATACACACCTGCTATAAAAGTTAATTTCCACGTTTTAACGTCCACTTTTAGCTTTGTTGGTAGTAATAATTAGTGTTGTCTGCTGGGCATGGTGGCTCACACCTGTAATCCCAGCACTTGGGAGGCTGAGGCAGGTGGATTACCTGAGCTCATAGGTTCGAGGCCAGCCTGAGCCAGAGCGAGATCCCATCTCTAGAAAAATAGCCAGGCATTATGGTGGGCACCTGTAGTCCCAGCTGTTTGGGAGGCTGAGGCAAGAGGATCACTTGAACCTATGAGTTTCAGGTTACTATGAGCGAAGGCACTCTACCAAGTGAGAATCTGTCTCAAAAAAAAAAAAAAAAAAATTAGTGTTCTCTAACTGAAATATTCTAAAAAACCCAAAGAAGAATGTATTATAAATACTTCATATTCAAAAATAAAATTATACTTTCTTGTAAATCAACATTGTTTTCATAATTTTTCCCTTTTCCCTTGTTTCTGGGACAAAATTATTATATCTCTAAGAGACCCAGAAAACTGCAAAGCTTATCTTTTTCTCCAATTTCACCTACTAGAATTTCTTTTAATTTTTTAAAATTTATGCCTCTTCTATGCCTTTATTGTAATATTCTTAGACTGAAGGCTGTAGCACAGGAAGCCAGATGCTTGAGTATCCAGTCCAATAAGGATTTGGGGACATCGTGCCTATGTTTTCATGTCCTGTTGCAATCTCTTGGGTTGTGTGTCTAAGTACAAGACAATTTCTCATTAGTGTTTGCTAGACTATCAAAGCATTTGTTTTTAACTGGTAAATATTGGTCAGACTCACCCAATGTTAAAAATAAGGGCTAGTACTCAGATGAGAAAGAATTGAACTTAAAAACTGGTGGTTATAGTAAAGCTAGCCATGGCGGTGTTAAGGAATCCTCACTTCTCTGCCTTTTTCCTTTTTTTTTCTTTTTCATGTGGATTTGTGACAGTCCTGATCCTTGGGACTTTCTTTGTCAAATTTACTTTATACGTCTATAAGAGTAGGTTATGAAAAGTGAACCAGCTAGTCATCTGTATGCTACTTGTATATAGATAATGAATTTTCATTTAATTGCTTTTATAGATATTTCTAAACATTATAGTCAAAAAGCTACAATAGAGCATGAACTTCCAACAGCAACACAGAAGCTGATAACAACTAATGACTGTATCCTCTCATCAGTAGTGGCATTAACAAATGCAGCAGGAAAGGTAATTATTCTCTATCTTCTGTTGATGTTAAGTTTAATTCTTAAATATGTTCCTTTTTCTTTTCTTTTCCTTTTTTGAATGAGATAGGAAAATTGATCTGTTAAAGGATTTTGGAATACAAGCCTTTTTTATAAAATTAAGTTGTTTTCTTTTCCTCTTCTCTTCCTTACCTAAAACAATATGGGCTGGCGCAGTGGCTCACATTTGTAATCCCAGCATTTTGGGAGGCCAGGAGTTCAAGGTTACATTGAGCTATGATCACACCACTACACTATAGCCTGGATGACAGAATGAGACCGTGTCTCTAAAATAAAATAAAATAAAATAAAATAAAATAAAATAAAATAAAATAATGTGATAGTGACTGTTCAGCATCATTGAATGAATAGATCACTGTTGTTTTAATGCAATGTTGGGTAATACTGAAGATTCTAGTAGTCTGAGAATATAGCCTTTTATATGTCAAGGGTCTGTTATATAGAAGATAAGGAAAATACAGGGAAAAAACCCACTAATATAACTTCTGTTAACATTTTAGATTTTTAAGGCTGGGCGTCATGGCTCATGCCTCTAATCCTAGCACTCTGGGAGGCTGAGGCAGATGGATTGCCTGAGCTCAGGGGTTCAAGACCAGACTGAGCCGGAGTGAGACCCTGTCTCTAAAAATAGCCAGGTGTTGTGGTGGGTGTTTGTAGTCCCAGCTTCTTGGGAGGCTGAGGTAAGAGAATCACTTGAGCCCTACTGTTTGAGGTTGCTAGAAGCTATGATGCCATGGCACTCTGCCGAAGGTGACAAAGTAAGACTCTGTCTCAAAAAAAAAAAAAATTTTTTTTTTTTTCCTTTGGTGACAGTTGTGATAATGTTACCTCTGTGGTTTTGTATCTTAGCAAGTACTTTAAAGTGACTTCAGTGTGTGTCTTTTCATTGAACCCTTAGTCATAGTTAATGATCATTTTGATCATTAAGGACTTAATTCTTATTAATAACTGACCAGAGTACAGTTTCTTTAAAAATCCTTTGATCATGGACATTCTAGTTTCAGTAGAAGTCCTATTCTCAGAGTACATGTTCATGTGGCTGTCATTAACACTGTTAACAATTAAGGTTTCTCTGAGAACTTCCCATGTGTGTGAAACCATAAGAATTATATTCAGGGCATTGCGCCTGTAGCTCAGTGAGTAGGGCGCCAGCCCCACACACCGAGGCTGGTAGGTTCGAGCCCAATCCGGGTCTGCTAAAAAAATACAACAATGACAACTGCAACCAAAAAATAGCCGGGTGTTGTGGCGGGCGCCTATAGTCCCAGCCATTTGGGAGGCTGAGGCAAGAGAATTGCTTACGCCCAAGAGTTGGAGGTTGCTATGAGCTGTAATGCAATGGCACTCTACTGAGGGCAACATAGTGAGACTCTGTTAAAAAAAAGAATTCAGAACTGTCTTAGCCCATTATTTCAGCAGACTCAACATAATTCCTCAAGAGAATGTTAATTTTTCTATCTGTATTTATATACCATTCTTCTTCTGGTAAGTAATCTGTAATGGAATAAATTTTCTTTAACTGGTTTGAATGAATCAAATATGATCCTAGATCATGTTAGACATTCAGTGTTATTTTTTCTGAACTTGGAGTGGTCTTTGTGACCATTTGTTATGTGGGGCCATAATTGTAATGTGGTATCTTTAGATTCTATGACTCACAGATCTGTGACTGCGAGTCCCTAACAAGAAGACTGGCCTACTACCTCCTCCTTTATCTTCTTCATGTAGGGCAGTGTTTTTCAACTTTTTTTAATCTCACAGCACACTTGAACCTATAGTTAAACTTCTACTGCACACTTAAATTATGTTGACACACACAGAAAAGGAGTTAGGCTCGGCACCTGTAGTAGCTCAGCTGCTAGGGTGCTGGCCACGTACACCAGGGCTGGCGGGTTCAAACCCGGTACAGGCCTGCCAAACAACAATGACAACGACAACAAAAAAATAGCTGGGCATTGTGGCGGTCACATGTAGTCTTAGCTACTTGGGAGGCTGAGGCAAGAGAATGTTTAAGCCCAAGAGTTTGAGATTGCTGTGAGCTGTGATGGTACAGCACTTTACTGCGTGACATAGTAAAACTCTGTCTCAGAAAAAAAACAAGGAGTTAAAAAAATACACACTGTGTTTTGAACTTCTTTTGAGAATAATTTAATTAGTGCTCTTTTAAAATTTTTGTGGCATACCTAAGATCCTTTCATGGCACACTGGTTGAAAATTACTGACCTAGGGCATGCCAGGAGCTTTCTGAAAATAATCTTAACTTTGATTCAATTAAAAAAATTCTAGAAAAAGAGAATGTTGGCATTTTATAGGAGTCTCTACATTGGTTGCTTTTTATGAGAACTCTGAAATATGAAATGCTTATATAGTTCATAATTTATTTTAGCTTTGCTTTGCCCGAAACCTTAGTGTTGTTTCAAGGAAAGGTTCTGATCTTCACTCTGGAACTTTTACAATTGATTTTTCTTTTTTTTTTACGATTGATTTTCAACTAAAATAAGTGTTTGAATTAATATAGTTGGTATCAGATTAATACTAATGTGGTTAGACTAAACTAGATTTTATAGTTTATAACTTTTTTAAAAACCCAGTGGGAAAGTGTAGTATATGCCTATAAAATGTAGAAATATTAGAAAGAGGAAAGAAAATAAATTTCACCATACACTACCATGACCTAAATTTAAACACTGGATGTATTCATGTCTTCCCAAGGACCATACATGGATAGCTCAAGATTTTGGGAATGCTCATTTTATTGAATACTACCTAACTTAGAATTTTATTTGACATAATAAAACATTAATGAAAAATATAATCTTTTAAACCATTAGTGATTAATGGCTAATTTTTGAGCAGTTTTTGCCAAGGTAGAATACTCTGTTTCATAAGTCACTTTTTAAGAATTTATCAAGATAGAACATTCTTTAATGTATCTAAGACTATAATTTTTCTAGCTAAAACATTTAGATAGACATTTTCACTTAGATCATTTCATATAGCACTGTAGATTAAAAATCATGGTTCAGAAAGTTATAGTCATGGATGTTTGTGGCTGCTTCTATATATTTAACAAATGTTAAATCTGTAAATGACCGTCTACTGAATTTTTTGGTCTTTTTTCCTATTATATTTGTAATTCTCAAGTTGAGATTTACAGAATTAAATTTAAGTAGAGATTACATATTCAAGATGCTATCTCATGTCTTCTGTTAAAGTATGAAATATTCAAAGTTAAAATACAAATGGAATATAGAAACCCAAACATGGATATTTTGAGAGCAGTGACAGAAACTAGTGAGGTAAACAGCTCATGAAAGTCATCTACAGAATAAATCAAAAGCAGTCTTGGTTTTCAGGAAGAGTAGATACTGTCTGGAGTAGGACATGTCAGAAGTTTGTTCTCAATATTTATACTGGTATCTTCTTTTTATTATAAATCATTGCCTAGGTATTCTCTTCAAATAAATAAATGTGACCTTTTGGACAGGTGTTAAAAATTTATTTCCTTTCTTAGCATCTTTAAACTTTGCTCCAAAAGCTATTAGATACATATTTTAGATATATTATTGGAAAACAAAATCTATCTTCTTGTCACACTTTGTTTAGATTGCATCTTTCTATAGCAACAGTGTGGACTACTTCATTGATTCACTGAGCTATGGGCCTAAAGCAGCGAGTGGATTCATTAGTCCTCTTTCAGCTGAATGCATGCTACAGTACAAGAAGAAAGCTGCTGCTTATATGAAGTCTTTGAGAAAGGTTTGTGAACTGCTTTTAACGTTTAAATCAGAGGAAAAAATCAGGAATCATTCCAGAGAACAGCAAGAGTTTTTCCATAGTTCAGATTATTTAGACTTTATACAGTTTTGTTGTATAGGTGGTTAGTGGGGACCCATGGGATATTGGGGGATCTTTGGGGAAGAGGAAGTGACAGAGACCCAGACTTTGCCTGAAAGAAGCTTTGCCTGCATTTGTAGGCCATGTTGGACTCATGTCCCAAGTACTTGGAGTAAGGTAGCCCAGCATAACTTATTGGCATAAGTATCTAACTCTAGAAACTCTTAAACCCAAACAGAAAAAATAACGACTTATAATTTTTTTCTGAACATAATATGTGGTCATTACAAAATTTAGAAGATACAGTAGAACATTAAGAAGAAAATTATGGAGGCCAGGCATAGTGGCTCACACCTGTAATCCTAGCACTCTGGGAGGCCGAGGTAGGTGGATTGCCTGAGCTCACGGGTTTGAGACCAGCCTGAGCTAGAGCGGAACCTCATTTCTAAAAATAGCCAGGCGTTGTGATGGGCGCCTGTAGTTCCCTGCTGGGGAGGCTGAGGCAAGAGAATAGCTGGAGCCCAAGAATTTGAGGTTGCTGTGAGCTGTGACACCACGGTACTCTACCAAGGGTGACAAAGTGAGACTCTGTCTCAAAAAAAAATAAAAAATGAAGAAGAAAAAAATTATGGTTACTCCAAATCCCACCATCCAGAAATAGCTACTTGTTTTTTCTTTTAAGAGTCCATCAGTTGGGCGGCGCCTGTGGCTCAAGGAGTAGGGCGCCGGTCCCAGATGCCGGAGGTGGCGGGTTCAAACCCAGCCCCGGCCAAAAAAAAAAAAAAAAAAGAGTCCATCAGTAAGCCAGAATCTACTTTTTGTTCGAAAACAGTATATCAGTATCCAAAAGAAATTTTAATGTATATGCAAGTGGACACACACAAAATGTATTTACGTACTTCACTGTTTTAGGATCTTTTCTTCTTGTAATGCACTGTGGATATGTTTCTATATATGAAAAACTATATGTATAATGTAAATTATCATCATTAATGCCTTCATAGCTTTTCATTCTATAAACATACAATAATTTAATTAACTCATTAATTGCTGGTGGAGTGTCTATTTTTCAATGTTGTATACACTACTACAGTGAGTATTCTCACACAGGTGACTTTGTGCATTTTGCTTTTTCTCTTCATTTAAAAAATTTTAACTATACAATGTATAAACATGTTCTTATATTACATTAGAACGTTACAGGTAAATTATAATCCTTAATTTCAGTTCCTTTTCAGAGATAACTGTAACCTTGCAGGTTCTTCCAGCATTTATATACATCTAAAACTATAAACAATATGGAACTTCTTCCTTTCTTCCTCTCTCTCTCCACCCCTGCAATGCATGTTTCATTGTGCAGTTTGCTTTATTTTGTTTATGTTTTAAAGATCTGTGTATATCATTACATGTTGTACCTGATATATTCTTTTTAAATGTCATTAAATACTAGAATATCCATGGTTCAGTTGGGTTTCCCTTAATTGAAGGGCATTTCAATTGATTCCAGTTTTTTACTGTTGTAATAATACTGCAGTTGATAGCCTTGTAAATGTCTCCTTAGGCACATGGGTAGAAGTCAAATGTTCTGGGCCTTGGGGCTTATACATTTTAAGTTTTAATAGTCACTGCCAAATTGACCTTCAGAGCGGCCACTCCTAGCAATTGCCCAGATACTCCGTGTAATGTATAAGGTTACCTGTCTCCCTCTATGCATCTAATTGTTTTAATTATATCTTCAAGATTAAGTCCCTAAAATGGATTACTGAGTCAAAGTCTGGAAGTATTTCAAATTTTGGCACTTTTTTTCGGTATATACTTCAAAAAGGTTACCAGCAATAGAAATATAAATTTATTTGTTAATCTTAGAGTGGAGAGGCTTCTGACTAAATTTTAATTTGCAAGTCTTTACTTACTAATGAGGTGGAACTTTTTTTTTCATAATTATCATTTGTAGTCTATAAATTCTCTATGCAGTTCTTTTATTTATTTTAAAATACATGTTCCTAATTAGAGTTGAAAGAGCTCTCTCTATAATAAGTATTTTAATCCTGTGTTTATGTAGGAAGTATTTTCCCTCAGTTTGCTACAGTATGTTTTCAGAATAGAAGTTTTGATTAGTGTATCATCAAACAGGTCTTTTTCTTTAGGGTAGTCATTCTCAGCCAGGGGCACTTTACAGTGTTATAGAAATATACAACTGTATTTTCTTGCAATATTTTTATAGTCTAAATTTTTGGGTTTAAATCTTTAATTCATCTGGAATTTATTCTGATATAAAATGTCACAGAAAAATCTAAACAGTTATTTTTCTAAATAACTGGTTTGTCCTTGTATCATTTTCCAGTCCATCCTTTCGCCATTCAATTAGAAATGTAGTATTTGTCACATAATAAATTTTTGTATATGCTTTTGTCTGCTTCTGGATTTTTCTATTCTATTCATCTGTCTGTTTTGGCATAAGTCTGTCTGGTTTTAGTTAATGTAGCTTATATAGATGCTACTTGACTTACAATGGGGTTTTGTCTTGATAAACCCAGTGTAAGTTCAAAATATTATAAGTCAGAAATGCATTTAATATACCTACCAAACATAATAGCTTAGCCTAGCCCACCTTAAATCTGCTCAGAACATTTACATTAGCCTACACTTAGGCAGAATCATCTAACACGAAGCGTATTTTATAGTAAAGTGCTGAATATCTCATGTAACTTAATTGAATACCGTACTGAAAGTGAAAACCAGAATGGTTGTATGGCTCCTTGACGTATGGTTTCTATTGAATGTGTATTGCTTTTTGTAAAGTTGAAAACTTTATGTTGAACCAGGGGAAGTCCAGGATATCTGTATTTGGTGTGACAAATTCTCCTTCATTATTTGTCTTTCAGAAACTTATTTTTCTTTTTATATGCATCAAAAGAAATAGTCTGTGTTGTTATACATCTGAATTTTTTTTAATCACAAGTCATTTAGCATCTTATTTGTATATGTAGGATGTGGAGTAGGGTAACACTAATTTTCTTTTAATTCCTAAGAGGCTTTTTTCCATAGCCCCTTCTGGAGTCTGTGCCTTATGAAGAAGCACTGGCAAATCGCCGGATCCTTCTCAGCTCTACCGAAAGCCGTGAAGGCCTTGCACAACAGGTATGACACTTGGAAATCATGAAACTTGTTAAAGAACAGAAATGTTAAATCCCCTGGAGAAGGTTTTTAAGCTATTGCGGAATTAAAAAATCTTCATAAATAAACAGGTAAACTGTTTGATACATACTAAAAAGTGCGATAGGCATAATTTGTAATATAAAAAAGTGTGGTTGACGTGGTGCCTGTGGCTCAAAGGAGTAGGGCGCCAGCCCCATAGGCCGGAGGTGGTGGGTTCAAACCTGGCCCCAGCCAAAAATTGCAACAAAAAAAAAAAAAGGCTAGTTACTCTAAGTTATTTTGATTCCACGGATACTGTAATTGGCACTAAAGTAGTATCTACACACTTTGGCCAGGATGATTAATTCTCTCTTTAGTCACTATATTTCAATGTCTTAAATACAAAGGCAGGCTGAGTGGTGCAGTGGTTCACACTGAGAGTGCTGGAGTGTGAACCACTGTAGCACTCTGAGAGGCCAGAGTGGGTGGGTTACTTGCACACAGGAGTTTGAGACCAGCCTGAGCAAGAGCGAGACTCAGTCTCTACTAAAAATAGAAAAAACTAGCCAAGTGTCATGGCAGTCACCTATAGTACCAGGTACTCAGAGGCGGATGTAAGAGGATTTTTTGAACCCAAGAGTTTGAGGTTGCTGTGAGCTGTGACACCACGGCATTCTACCTAGGGCAACAGTGTGAGACTCTGTCTCAAAAAAAGAAAAAAATACTAAGGCAAAGAGGGGGAGTGTCTAGTGACTTGGGGAATTACTTTCATTTCTTAAATAAGTAGGAATGAAACATTTCCAGTATTTAGTAGTCATTTGTGTTGGGGGGGAGTGGGTGGAAGTGGCAGGTACTGTCTTTTTCAGAAATTAATTCAAACTCATACCAGTTTAGCTTTTGTTAGAGGTTTATTCACTTTAACATCTAGTTTGTTTTTAATTCTGGGAATATTTATTTTAAAGAGAGCATAAATAAATTCACCTGAGACAACGTTTTGTCTGTACTGGCCTTATTTTCATTGAAAACATACCACTTTTCATTACTAATGCACTAGGACATTAGAACTAAAAATTTAATTCAGAATAATTCCTGAAAAACAAAATTCAGAGACAATAAATGCAGAGTACCTTAAAAATTAATGTATATATTTTTTAATGTGAGGAAAGTAAGGCCCAAAGAAATTAAGTAACAACAGCTGGGCACCTGTAGCACAGTGGTTACGGCACCAGCCACATATATCGAAGTTGGCAGGTTCAAACCTGGCTGGGTCCAGCTAAACAACAATGACACCTGCAACAAAAATTGCCAGGTGTTGTGGTAGGCACCAGTAGTCCCAACTACTTGGGAGGCTGAGGCAGGAGAATTGCTTGAGCCCAAGAATTGAAAGTTGCTGTGAGCTGTGACGTCACAGCACTCTACCGAGGGTGACATAGTGAAACTCTGTCTCAAAAAAAAAAAAAAAAAGAAATTAAGGAACTTTTACCCAGAACAGCTAGTAAGTAGCAGAACTGTCTGACCTCAAAGCTAATGCTTTTCCCACTCCGCCATGGACCAGCTGCAGGCTGGTCTAATAAACACTCTGGCCCTCACTTTTTGCCTCTGTAAAGTGAGGATGATATCTACCTTGCAGAGTTTTGTAAGGAATAATTGAACCAATGGAAGGCAGTGTGATGCAGCGTAAAGAATCAGACTTGTGGGCCAGACAGATGGGTCCCAAATCCTGGTTCTGCTGTTTTATCTAGCTGCTGGGAGCCTTAGTTCTCCTTATTGAGAAATAAGAATTGTATAATTGTGAGGAGGCTTCAGGGAGATGATGGGATTAAAGTATCTTGAACAGTGCCTGGTACATGGTGATTGGTCATCATGATTTTGGTAAAGCATTTGGAATTCACTATAAGATTGCTATTTATTTGTATGTAATTCTCAAGCTTTTATTTGTTCTGAGAATTGGAATTTTTAAATGTTATTATTAAAGAATAACATACTTATGGAAAAGTATACAAATCATTAACGGACATCCCAATGGGCTGGGAATGCTGGCTCACATCTGTAATCCTACCACTCTGAAAGGCTTAGGTGGGTGGATTGCTTCAGCTGAGGAGTTCAAGACTAGCCTGAACAAGAGTGAGACCCCATCTCTACTAAAAATAGACAGATAAACTGAGTAGTGTGGTGGGCGCCTGTAGTCCCAGCTACTTGGGAGGCTGAGGCAAGAGAATTGCCTAAGCCCTGGAGTTGGAGGTTGCTGTGAGCTGAGATGCCGTGGCACTCTACCTAGGGTGACAAAGTGAGACTCTGTCTCTACAAAAAAAAAAAAAAAAAAATGAGACCCCATCTCTACTAAAAATAGACAGATAAACTGAGTAGTGTGGCGGGCGCCTGTAGTCCCAGCTACCTGGGAGGCTGAGGCAGGAAGTTTGCTTGAACCCTGAGTCTGAGGTTGCTGTGAGCTGGGTTAACATCATAGCACTCTACCTTGGGCAATAGAGTGAGATTCTGTCTCAGAAAAAAGCATATCCCAATGAATCTTCGCAAGTGAACACATTAATATAATTAGTAGCTAGGTTTTAAAAAAGTGCATTTCTTTATGTAAAATACACATTTAAAAAAAAAAAAGTTGCCAGGACCGCAGAAACCTTTCTCCTGCCCCTTTTTGTTTGCTCTTCTCCTTTCCCCAAAGGATAGCCATTCTCCTACATTCTAACACCATAGATTAGTTTTGCTGCCCATTACTGAACTTTATGTTAAATGCAAGTATACTGTATAGACCCTTTCACGTCTGGCTTCCTTCGTTCAGCACCACATAACAGTTCCAGTTGTTCCACAAACATGTCCACCTTTGTATTTTCTGTTTTTTCAGTTTTAGCCAAGAGGGTTGTTTAAATTGCTTTTCCTTTATATTTCATGATACTGTGTACCTTCTTTTTATATGTTTATAGTTTTGTTCACGTGCCTATTCAAGTCATTTGTTGTTGGTGTTTTTGCCTGTATCTCTGTTGGGTTGTCTATCTTATCGATTTGCAAGGAATTTTATATGTTCTGGATATTAGCTCTCCGTCGCATACATGTTTTACAGATTCTTTCATTCTTTGGCTTTCCTCCACTCTCCCAAAGATGTCCTGTGATGAGTAGAGTTTCTTTTCTTTTTTTTACTGTAGTTCAGTTTCACAATTTATGATTGTACTTTTTGTATCCTGTTTAATAAATCTGTCCTTATTATAGGATCAAACTCTATTTGTTTTTACCTGTAAGGCAGTTTTTGTTTATATTCTGTAAAATGTTTTTGGCCACTGAGTTTTGTCTGCATAATTCTCTAAGATGTAAAACTCTGTTACTTTTCAAGGTCCAGCAGAGTTTAGAAAAGATTTCAAAACTGGAGCAGGAAAAAGAACATTGGATGTTAGAAGCTCAGTTAGCCAAAATAAAGCTAGAGAAGGAAAACCAGCGAATTGCAGATAAGCTGAAGAATACAAGTAGTGGACAGTTGGTTGGGCCGGCCCAGGAAAATGCTGCCGTGTCGAATACTGCTGGCCAGAAGGAAGCTCCAGCCAAGTCTGTGCCAGAGGCCGTTCAGAGCACCAGTCTGGTAAGTATCTTCCTGGTTGTCCTCAGTTTTCTTTTTTCACGTCAGTTGGCAAAGCTCTAAGCTAGTGCTTGGTGTTAACCATTGTTTCAGTTCATTTGTGCTGCTCTAATAAAATACCATAAACTGAGTGCCTTATTCTTACTAGAAATTTATTTGTCACAGTTCTGTTGGCGAGGACAGTAAGATGATGGCAGTGGCAGATTCACTGTCTGGAGAGGGGCTTTTTTCTGGTTCATAGATAACAGTCTTTTTACTGTGCTGTCGCAAGGTGGAAGGGACGGATGAGCTCTCTGCAGTCTCTTGCTAATCCCAGTAGGTCACCTCCCAAAGGCCTCACCTCCTAATACCATCACCTTGGACATTAGAATTTCAGTGTACAAATTTGGGGGTGACAGACATTTCAGACCATAGCAGCCATCTAAATTACATGTCAGTTTACAACAGGAATGAGTCATGAGTTCTAGAAAACAAGTTAGTAACCAGTAAAAAGTAACTTCATCAAATTCCCATTTTATGTGAGTCAAATTTAAGATTATTCTGTTTTTCTGTAAAAACATTTGTAATATGGGGTTATGGACTTTATAACATACATAGAAGATAGAAACCCATCAGGTTAATTCTTTTTCATGTGGCAGTATTTTGACAAATTATCTTAACCACTTTATATTTCTTGCCTTGTGTTAAACTGCTGCGATTTAAATGGTGAAGAAACAACACTTAGTGGTGTTACAGAATTCAATTACTTTTAAAAAAGTTTTTAATATTCTGCCCTCCTTAAAAAAATAAGGAAAATCTAGAAAAGGAGAAATCAGGAAGGGGGGAAAACCTCTCATAATCAAGCATTTTTATAAGCATTTCTTAAAGAAGTTGAGGAGAGCCAGGGTGCTTCTTTTTAAGACTCTGCCCTAAAATGTTTGCTTTTCTGCTGATTTTACTTCTTTAGCTCACTGATGCTATTGAAGAGCAAGTCATGGTCCTTTTTAGATTTACCTTATACCTCATCCAGAGCATACATACTAGTAAAATATACAAACCAGTTTTATTTTCAAGATACATACAGACCTTATTGCATCTTAACATTTCAGAGTTTCATTGTTAATTTTCCTAGGTGTGGCAATGGTATTATTTAAGAGAATATATTTTGGGGAGGCAGATATCAAAGTACTGAGGATGAGGCATTATAATGTTTGCAGGTTACACTCAGATTGTTTAGAAAAAATATGTATGTACAGATCAATAAAGCAAAGGCAGCCTGTTAACAGTTTTCAGATCCAAATATACATATACAGATATTTCCTGTACTTTTGCCTCCCGAGTTTTGTGTATGTTTGAAATTTTTCATAATAAAATATAGAGGAGAAAAATTAAAACTTTTAGGAAAGCTCCCAGCTACTTGGGAGGCTGAGGCAAGAGAATCGCTTAAGCCCAGGAGTTGGAGGTTGCTGTGAGCTGGGTGAGGCCACGGCACTCTACCGAGGGCCATAAAGTGAGACTCTGTCTCTACAAAAAAAAAAAAAAAAAAACTTATAGGAAAGCAAACATTAAAAACTCAACTTTGTAGAGTTTTTTTTGTTTGTTTTGTTTTTGAGACAGAGTCTTACTCTGTTGCCCAGGCTAGAGTGCTGTGACATCATAATTCACAGCAACCTCAAATTCCTTGATTCAAGCAATCCTCCTGCCTCAGCCTCCTGAGTGGTTGGGACTACAGGCACCCGTCACAATACCTGGCTAACTTTCTAAAGTTTTGACTTGAATGGCCACCTAACAAACAGGGTGATGATCCTGTAGTCCCACCCTGCTGCCATAACTGTGTGTCCCGTCTGTAAGTCCTGCATGTTATCTCTGACAGGGCAAGGTGACTGTGTTTGCTTCTCCCTCAGTGATTTAACTTTTAGTTACAGTGTACAAATGAAATAATGAGAAACAGCAGAGTTCCGATATCTGTCCAAGTAGCATTTTGGGACAGTGTGGCACTGCCCCTAGTCACTGACCTCTGGACTTCCTTCCAGAGTCTCCTTGAGGAGATCAGACTGTTCTCCACTGTGTCTGATTTCTTCTTTCTTCCCTCCTTTCTCCCTGATCACTAGCATCTGTTCCTTCCCTCTTTCTTCACATGTGCTAATAGTAGAGTTGATGGTGGCCAGGGGGTAACCATGAGACCACATCAGGTCAGGGACAACACTGCCAGCAGGATAGTAATCAGGGTAATCGTGTGCAGGCACAGGTCTAAGGACTTTGCAGTGTCTTCACTTCACCCAATCAGCTCTCATGTGGGATTGTCGGTACCGTGAGATTGTAAGTAGTGTTGTATCTTCCTATTATAGCTGAGAAACTGAGGACCAAAGAGAAGTAACTCACCCGAAGTCACACATCTGATAAATGACAGGATGTCTGTTCCCATAGCTTGCCCTTTCAACCAACATAGCCTTGTGCTCTGATCCCTTCAGAAAACACATTGGCTGATACAAACTTATTTGTTTACTTTTTGCCTTACTGAGGTGTTGGAAGTTGGTAACACTGGTATATTTGAGTCATTAATGCCAGTTGCTGAAAATTGAGGATTATCTTTTTATTTGGTCATTTTCAATGGAAAGCACTATTCTTTTATATATGAGCAAAACTTCCCAGGACATGAAAAACCTTTAGTACTGAACACTATTGTGCCATGAGTGATGATGGCTTTTTGGATTTGGTGAGTTTGGGAATTGCTTTCACTTTAAGTAGGCTGTCTAGTTGGTGTAGGGCAGAAATAGTGTGATCCATGCATACCTTTCCTCCCCATCGTAAGGGTCACAGTTGGCACCCTGATAACAAAAAATAGATTAACAAAGGAAAAGCGTAACAGATTTATTTAATCAAAGTTTTGTGTGACATTGGAACCTTCAGAAGTGAAGACCCAAAGAGTGAGGGAAAAAATGCTTTTATGTGTAGGTTCAATGAAGAATGGATAGCCATGTAGAAATGTAATCCACTCATTCCTCTGGCAGTCAAGTCCCTGCATACCTAGTTCTAAACTACCTTTTTGGCTATTTTCTTTTCATTTCCTTATACAAAGTGAAATATCTGCGCTCTGATAATGCTCTTTGCATTTCTGCCTCTCTGTTTGTGTTCAGAATGTTTATTTTACCTGGATATCTGTTTATCCATAACTCCCATCACTTATATACTCACATTCTTTCACCTTCCAGCTTCTCTTTTCTTCTCCTTGACTTTGAGTTCAAAACCTTACACACCATTTAAGGTACAATTGAGATGCTACAGTTTCCAGGAACCACTGTTTCAGGCATTGTCTTTAATGTTCAGAGTTAGAAAAGCAAAACGTGCTCTGTCTCCTCTCACTTTTCACAGTCTGGTCTATATAATGGAATATATTACCCTCCTTTAGTTGCTTTCAGGCTGATGCCTGCCTTGATGTTTTACTTTTCAGTCTTTTTTTTTTTTTTTTTACCTCCAGTCCCCCTTAAGTAAGCTTATGTGAACTAAATACATAGCTGTGTATATGTATGTCTGTCTTGTCTTTATCTTCGTGGGTGTTAAAAGCAAATCTGTGCCCACTTCAGAGTTAATTCATTAACAGAGTAAGCCCATCTTAGATACCACCAGGAGATTACCTTGGTACAAGCACTTTGAAGCTGAAAAAGTAACCTCAAATGGAAACTTATTCTTTCTAACCCCATAGCATTTCAAAAGGAACATACTTATTATTTTCATTAAAATACCTACTACTGTAGGTTATTTAGCCTCCTATTATTTATTTTTAGAAAAAATAGCAATAACGGGTGGTGCCTATGGCTCAAAGGAGTAGAGTGCTGACCACATATACCAGAGGTGGCGGGTTCAAACCTGGCCCCAGCCAAAAACTGCAAAAAAAAAAAAAAAAAAAAATATATATATATATATATCAAATAAAAAAACAATGTTAAAAGTTCTGAGGTCATGTGTTTAAAAATAAAATAAATAACTTCAACAAAGAAGAGGCACAGAATACCACTAATTTCTGGATTGCATAGAATTAAAAAGCACTACTTAAATTACTAGAATTTAAAAAAATGTATTTTAAGTATAAAAAGACAGTGTATATTGTAGATAGCTAAAAAATAAAGAAGACGAGAAAAAGATGACATTATCATGAACATTATTATGAATAATCTAGCCACCACGTTAATATTCTTTACTATAAAATTTCATATATGGCTGAGATTATACTACATAAAATTTCAAACCTCATAGCATAACATTGATTAATAAACATCTATCCTGTTATTAGAAACTGTGCATAAGCATACTGATTTCATAGTATGCCATATATAATGTACCTTGGTTTACCTATGATTGGACATTAGTTATTATCTTTACTACTTACATAACATCTCATTCTTTATGCATGAGAGTCTTTTTGCATGTTAGATGGTTCCTTGGGCTTTATTCTTAGGGTTGGAATTACTGAGTAAAGGGCATGAATGTTTTCAAGTTTCTTGGTCTTTTTTTTTTTTTTATTGTTAAATCATAGCCGTGTACATTACTGCAATCAGGGGGTACAATGTGCTGGTTTCATATACAATCTGAAATATTCTCATCAAACTGTTCAATGTAGCTTTCATGGCATTTTCTTAGTTACCCTCCCTCATCCTAACCTCCCCCTTCCCTTCCCCTCCCTTGCCCCAATCCCCATATTCTTGTGCTATAGTTGGGTTATAGCCTTCATGTGAAAGTCATAAATTAACTTCATGGTAGGGCTGAGTACATTGGATACTTTTTTTTCCATTCCTGAGATACTTTGCTAAGAAGAATGTGTTCCAGCTCCATCCATGTAAACATGAAAGAGGTAAAGTCTCCATCTTTCTTTAAGGCTGCATAATATTCCTTGGTACAAATGTACCACAATTTGCTAGTCCATTCATGGGTCAGTGGGCACTTGGGCTTCTTCCATGACTTAGCAATTATGAATTGGGCTGCAGTAAACATTCTGGTACAGATGTCTTTGTTATATTGTAATTTTTGGTCTTCTGGGTATAAACCTCGTAAAGGAATTATAGGATCGAATGGCAGGTCTATTTTTAGGTCTCTGAGTATTCTCCAAACATCCTTCCAGAGGGAACGTATTAGTGTGCATTCCCAGCAGCAGTGTAGAAGTGTGCCCTTTTCTCCACATCCACACCAACATCTCTGGTTTTGGGATTTTCTTATGTGGGCTACTCTTTTTTTTTTTTTTATTGTTGGGGATTCATTGAGGGTACAATAAGCCAGTTACACTGATTGCAATTGTTAGGTAAAGTCCCTCTTGCAATCATGTCTTGCCCCCATAAAGTGTGACACACACTAAGGCCCCACCCTCCTCCCTCCATCCCTCTTTCTGCTTCCCCCCCCATAAACTTAATTGTCATTAATTGTCCTCATATCAAGATTGAGTACATAGGATTCATGCTTCTCCATTCTTGTGATGCTTTACTAAGAATAATGTCTTCCACGTCCATCCAGGTTAATATGAAGGATGTAAAGTCTCCATTTTTTTTAATAGCTGAATAGTATTCCATGGTATACATATACCACAGCTTGTTAATCCATTCCTGGGTTGGTGGGCATTTAGGCTGTTTCCACATTTTGGCAATGGTAAATTGAGCTGCAATAAACAGTCTAGTACAAGTGTCCTTATGATAAAAGGATTTTTTTCCTTCTGGGTAGATGCCCAGTAATGGGATTGCAGGATCAAATGGGAGGTCTAGCTTGAGTGCTTTGAGGTTTCTCCATACTTCCTTCCAGAAAGGTTGTACTAGTTTGCAGTCCCACCAGCAGTGTAAAAGTGTTCCCTTCTCTCCACATCCACGCCAGCATCTGCAGTGTTGAGATTTTGTGATGTGGGCCATTCTCACTGGGGTTAGATGATATCTCAGGGTTGTTTTGATTTGCATTTCTCTAATATATAGAGATGATGAACATTTTTTCATATGTTTGTTAGCCATTCGTCTGTCATCTTTAGAGAAAGTTCTATTCATGTCTCTTGCCCATTGATATAAGGGATTGTTGGCTTTTTTCATGTGGATTAATTTGAGTTCTCTATAGATCCTGGTTATCAAGCTTTTGTCTGATTGAAAATATGCAAATATCCTTTCCCATTGTGTAGGTTGTCTCTTTGCTTTGGTTATTGTGTCCTTAGCTGTACAGAAGCTTTTCAGTTTAATGAAGTCCCACTTGTTTATTTTTGTTGTTGTTGCAATTGCCATGGCAGTCTTCTTCATGAAGTCTTCCCCCAGGCCAATATCTTCCAGTGTTTTTCCTATGCTTTCTTTGAGGATTTTTATTGTTTCATGCCTTAAATTTAAGTCCTTTATCCATCTTGAATCAATTTTTGTGAGTGGGGAAAGGTGTGGGTCCAGTTTCAGTCTTTTACATGTAGACATCCAGTTCTCCCAACACCATTTATTGAATAGGGAGTCTTTCCCTCAAGGTAAGTTCTTGTTTGGTTTATCAAAGATTAGGTGGTTGTAAGATGTTAGTTTCATTTCTTGGTGTTCAATTCGATTCCAAGTGTCTATGTCTCTGTTTTTGTGCCAGTACCAGGCTGTCTTGAGCACTATGGCTTTGTAGTACAGACTAAAATCTGGTATGCTGATGCCCCCAGCTTTATTTTTGTTACTAAGAACTGCCTTAGCTATACGGGGTTTTTTCCGGTTCCATACAAAACGCAGAATCATTTTTTCCAAATCTTGAAAGTACGATGTAGGTACTTTGATAGGAATGGCATTGAATAGGTAGATAGCTTTGGGAAGTATAGACATTTTAACAATGTTGATTCTTCCCATCCATGAGCATGGTATGTTCTTCCATTTGTTAATATCCTCTGCTATTTCCTTTCTGAGGATTTCATAGTTTTCTTTATAGAGGTCCTTCACCTCCTTTGTTAGGTATATTCCTAGGTATTTCATTTTCTTTGAGACTATGGTGAAGGGAGTTGTGTCCTTAATTAGCTTCTCATCTTGACTGTTATTGGTGTATACAAAGGCTACTGACTTGTGGACATTGATTTTATATCCTGAAACATTACTGTATTTTTTGATGACTTCTAGGAGTCTTGTGGTTGAGACTTTGGGGTTCTCTAAGTATAAGATCATGTCGTCAGCAAAGAGGGAGAGTTTGACCTCCTCTGCTCCCATTTGGATTCCCTTTATTTCCTTGTCTTGCCTAATTGTATTGGCTAGAACTTTCAGCACTACGTTGAATAGTAAAGGTGACAGAGGACAACCTTGTCTGGTTCCAGTTCTAAGAGGAAAAGCTTTCAGTTTTACTCCATTCAGTAAAATATTGGCTGTGGGTTTGTCATAGATAGCTTCAATCAGTTTTAGAAATGTGCCACCTATGCCTATACTCTTCAGTGTTCTAATTAGAAAAGGATGCTGGATTTTATCAAATGCTTTTTCTGCATCTATTGAGAGGATCATGTGATCTTTATTTTTGCCTCTGTTAATATGGTGGCTAACGTTTCTAGACTTGCGTATGTTAAACCAGCCTTGCATCCCTGGGATGAAGCCTACTTGATCATGATGAATGACTTTTTTGATGATAAGCTGTAATCTATTGGCTAGGATTTTGTTGAGAATTTTTGCGTCTATGTTCATGAGTGAGATTGGTCTGAAATTCTCCTTTTTGTTTGGGTCTTTTCCTGGTTTTGGTATCAGGGTGATGTTTGCTTCATAGAATGTGTTGGGGAAGATTCCTTCTTCCTCAGTTTTTTGGAATAATTTCTGCAGTACAGGAATAAGCTCTTCCTTGAAGGTTTGATAGAATTCTGGAGTGAAGCCATCTGGACCAGGGCATTTTTTAGTTGGAAGCTTTTTTATTGTTTCTTTGATCTCAGTGCTTGAAATTGGTCTGTTCAGGAGGTCTATTTCATCCTGGCTAAGTCTAGGGAGAGAGTGTGATTCCAAATATTGATCCATTTCCTTCATATTGTCAAATTTCTGGGCATAGAGTTTCTGGTAGTATTCAGAGATGATCTCTTGTATCTCTGTGGGATCGGTTGTTATTTCCCCTTTATCGTTTCTGATTGAGGTTATTAGAGATTTTACTTTTCTATTTCTAGTTAGTCTGGCTAATGGTTTATCTATTTTATTTATTTTTTCAAAAAACCAACTCCTTTCATTAATTTTCTGAATGATTCTTTTGTTTTCAATTTCATTGATCTCTGATTTGATTTTGGATATTTCTTTTCTTCTACTGAGTTTAGGCTTAGATTGTTCTTCTTTTTCCAATTCCATAAGATCTCTTGTGAGATTGTTGATGTGCTCTCTTTCTGTTTTTCGAATGTAGGCATCTAAAGCGATGAATTTTCCTCTCAAAACTGCTTTTGCAGTATCCCACAGGTTTTGGTAGCTTGTGTCTTCATTGTTGTTATGCTCAAGGAAGTTAATGATTTCCTGTTTTATTTCTTCCTTCACCCATCTGTTATTCAACAGAAGATTGTTTAATTTCCGTGCCTTTGGGTGGAGTCGAGCATTTTTGTTAGAGTTGAGTTCCACCTTTAGTGCCTTATGGTCTGAAAAGATACAAGGTAAAATTTCAATTCTTTTGATTCTGTTGATATTTGTTTTGTGTCCCAGGATATGATCAATTTTGGAGAATGTTCCATGGGGTGATGAGAAGAATGTATATTCTTTATCTTTGGGGTGGAGTGTTCTATATGCATCTATCAAGCATAGTTGTTCTAGGGTCTCATTTAAATCTCTTACATCTTTAATTTCTGTTTAGAGGATCTGTCCAGCTCTGTAAGAGGTGTGTTAAAGTCCCCTGTTATGATGGTATTATCAGATATCATATTGCTCAGACTGAGTAAGGTGTGCTTGAAGAATCTGGGAGCATTTAAATTGGGTGCATAAATATTTAGAATGGAAATGTCTTCTTGTTGTAGTTTTCCCTTGACCAATATAAAGTGACCATCTTTGTCTTTTTTGACTTTAGTTGCTTTAAATCCACATGTATCAGAAAATAAGATTGCAACTCCTCTTTTCTTCTGAATTCCGTTTGCCTGAAAAATTGTCTTCCAACCCTTGACTCGGAGCTTTAATTTGTCTTTTGAGGCCAGGTGTGTTTCTTGCAGACAGCAAATGGATGGCTTGTGTTTTTTAATCCAGTCAACCAATCTATGTCTCTTCAGTGGGGAATTCAAGCCATTAACATTTATTGAGATAATTGATAAGTGTGGTAGTATTCTATTCGTCTTGTTTGGTGAGAGTCCATTGCTTAGTTTTATCTTTTGCATCAGTGTGGAGGTTAGGTTTTGTCCTTTGATTTCTGAGTTCTTACTTTGCTGCTGATGCATTGTGGTGGTCAGTGTGCAGAACAGGTTGAAGTATTTCCTGTAGAGCTGGTCTTGTTGTGGCGAATTTCCTCAATGTTTGTATATCCGTAAATGATTTGATTTCTCCGTCAATTTTGAAACTTAGCTTAGCAGGGTACAGAATTCTGGGCTGAAAATTGTTCTGTTTAAGTAGATTAAAGGTAGATGACCATTGTCTTCTTGCTTGGAAAGTTTCATTAGAGAAGTCTGCGGTAACTCTGATGGATTTGCCCCTGTAGGTCAACTGGCGCTTACTCCTGGCAGCTTGCAGAATCTTTTCTTTTGTCTTGACTTTGGACAGGTTCATCACAATGTGTCTTGGAGAAGCTCGGTTAGAGTTGAGGCGACCTGGGGACCGATATCCCTCTGAAAGGAGTGTGTCAGACTCTTTGGTGATGTTTGGGAAATTTTCTTTTATAATATTCTCTAGTATGGCTTCCATTCCTCTGGGGCATTCTTCTTCCCCTTCTGGAATTCCTATAACTCGTATGTTGGAATGCTTCATAAAGTCCCATAATTCTGACAGTGAACGTTCTGCTTTCTCTCTCTTCTTTTCTGCCTCTTTTACTGTCTGAGTTATCTCAAGAACTTTGTCTTCTACCTCTGAAATTCTTTCTTCTGCATGGTCTAACCTGTTGCTGATACTTTCCATTGTATCTTTAAGTTCCCTAATTGACTGTTTCAGTTCCTTCAGGTCTGCTATATCCTTTTTATATTCTTCATATCGTTCATCTCTTATTTGATTCTGTTTTTGGATTTCCTTTTGGTTATTTTCCACTTTATTAGCAATTTCCTTCATTGTTTCCATCATTTCTTTCATTGTTTTCAACATGTGTATTCTAAATTCCCTTTCTGTCATTCCTAACATTTCTATACTGGTGGAATCATCTGCAGTAGCTACCTCATGGTCCCTTGGTGGGGTTGTTCTAGACTGGTTCTTCATGTTGCCTGGAGTTTTCTGCTGATTCTTCCTCATGAGTGATTTCTTTTATCTGTTTCCTTGCCGTAATTTTCCTTTCACTTCCTCTTGCTCTTTAAGTTCTTGTGCCTGTGGACTAAGGGTTACAGGACCAGAAGGGTGAGAAGGTTGAAGAGCAAAAAAAGGGGATGAAAGAAAGGAGGACCAAGTGATAAGAAAAAAAGAAAGATAGAGAAAGGAGAGGGGGTGGGTATAAGGAATATTGACAAAAAGAAGAGAGGCACAGAAAGAGGGAGACAGGGCAATATAGGTGTACAGTAGGATACTTTGACACAACCTTAAAAAAACCCCACCTTCTGGGGGTGCCCAGTTGCGTGGTTCCCTTGAGGTCAGCAGCTCTTTGCTAACCTGATCAGACACAGTACCCCACCTCCACCAAGTAGAGAGGGAAGACAAAAATGCTATAAATCAAACCAGAAGAAGCAAACAGAAAACTTTACGGGGATAAAATTGGGTGAAAAACCAAATTATATCGGTAGAAACACTACCAAAAGTGAAGTTGAAGTTATTAAAAAAGGCAGCAATGGGAAATTATAATTAAACTAGGAAAATTGAGAAAGAAAAAGGGATCTGTGTGGAAAAGATTGAAATTAAAAAAACAAAAGAACATCAGCAACGTGAAAATAAACATAAAAAAACAACCAAACCAAAAAAGAAAGAAGAAAAAAATACACAACCAAAAACAAAGCAGTTTGTATATGTTATTGAATATTGTCTGGGCAACACGTGGTCTTCTGGGGTATGAGATGTTAGTCACAGTTCTGATACGACTGGAGGCTGCTGATTTCTCAAACCCCAGTAGGTAGACACCCTAAATCTCTCTTCAGCCTACTTAAAAGGCACTTTGAACTTGTAAACTTGCTGAGCAGAAGCTTTCCCAGCTTTCTCGCTGGAATCGCTGCTGAAGTGGCTATCCACTTATTCAGTGTGCCAAAACCGGTCTCACTCTGCCCCTGAGGGTTAGGGCTGCAAGGCGGCTCAAACCCCACCCTTAGGCTACTTGGTTGCTGGGTTACCAGCTCCCACCCGTTTCTAGCTCTGCGACCCTGAGGGCGGAGCTTGCCGGGGCAGATCACTGACAATGGATCCGTGTGACCCACCGCCAAACACTATTAGCTCCGTCTGGCTCAGCGGCCCAGACTGGGGCCCTAGACAACGGCCAAAGTTCTCCGCACTCCCGCTCAGGCCTTCCCCAGGGCAGTTCAACTCAGTGCCAAGTCCAAGGACATCAAAACAGTTCACAGGTAAGGCCTTTCTGGTTTGCAGTCTCGCTGCTACTGAACTTACAGTTGTGGGCGGGTTTAGACGGATTGAACACACGCGACCACTTGCCGGTTTTCCACTGTTTTAGTCCTCCTCTTGGGGTCCAGAAGTCTCTCGCTGACTCCCTGTATCTTCATAGGAGTGATGATAGGCAGTTCCCACCAGCCAGAGATGCCTGGAGTCCTATCTCCCCAGACTCACGGTGCCCAGATGCAAGGAAGCTGTTACTCGGCTGCCATCTTGCTCCGCCTCCTACGTGGGCTACTCTTACTGGGGTTAGGTGATAGGTATCTCAAAGTAGTTTTGATTTGCATTTCTCTGATGATTAAGGATGATGAGCTTTTTTTCATGTGTTTGTAGATCGTGCGTCTGTCTTCTTTGGAGAAGTTTCTCTTCAAGTCCCTTGCCCACCCTGAAATGGAATCACTTGTTCTTTTCTTGCTAATACATTTGAGTTCTCTGTGGATTCTGGTTTACACCTTTATTGGAGGTATAACCTGCAAATATTTTCTCCCATTCTGAGGGCTGTCTGCTTGCTTTACTTACTATGTTGTTGGCTGTGCAGAAGCTTTTTAGTTTGATCAGGTCCCAGTAATGTATTTTTGATACTGCTTCCATTGCCTGGGGAGTCCTCCTCATAAAATATTCACCCAGGCCGATTCCTTCAAGAGTTTTCCCTGCACTTTCTTCAAGTATTTTTATAGTTTCATGTCTTTTTTTATTTTATTTTTTTTTTAGTTTTAACTCATAGCTGTGTACATTAGTGCAATCAAGGGGTACAATGTGCTGGTTTCATATACAATCTGAAATATTCTCATCAAACTGTTCAATTTAGCCTTCATGGCATTTTCTTAGTTATTGTATGTAGACATTTGTATTCTGCCTTTAGTAAGTTTCACCTGTACCCGTTCTAAGATGCACCATAGGTGTGGCCCCACCCATTACCCTCCCTCCACCTTAACCTCCCCTTACCCTTCCTTGGCCCTTTCCTCATAGTCTTGTGCTATAGTTGGGTTATAGCCTTCATGTGAAAGCTATAAATTAGCTTCATAGTAGAGCTGAGTACATTGGATACATTTTCTTCCATTCCTGAGATACTTTGCTAAGAAGAATGTGTTCCAGCTCCATCCATGTAAACATGAAAGAGGTAAAGTCTCCATCTTTCTTTAAGGCTGCATAATATTCCATGGTATACATGTACCACAATTTGCTAGTTCATTCGTGGGTCAGTGGGCACTTGGGCTTCTTTCATGACTTAGCAATTATGAATTGGGCTGCAATAAACATTCTGGTACCAAATGTCTTTGTTATATTATAATTTTTGGTCTTCTGGGTATAAACCTCGTAAGGGAATTATAGGATCGAATGGCAGGTCTATTTTTGGGTCTCAGAGTATTCTCCAAACATCCTTCCAGAAGGAACGTATTAGTGTGCATTCCCAGCAGCAGTGTAGAAGTGTGCCCTTTTTTCCACATCCACACCAACATCTCTGGTTTTGGGATTTTCTTAGTGGGCTACTCTTACTGGGGTTAGGTGATATTTCAAAGTAGTTTTGATTTGTATTTCTCTGATGATTAAGGATGATGAGCTTTTTTTCATGTGTTTGTAGATCGTGCGTCTGTCTTCTTTAGAGAAGTTTCTCTTCAAGTCCCTTGCCCACCCTGAGATGGGATCACTTGTTCTTTTCTTGCTAATACGTTTGAGTTCTCTGTGGATTCTGGTTTACACCTTTATTGGAGGTATAACCTGCAAATATTTTCTCCCATTCTGAGGGCTGTCTGCTTGCTTTACTTACTATGTTGTTGGCTGTGCATAAGCTTTTTAGTTTGATCAGGTCCCAGTAGTGTATTTTTGAAGATGCTTCAAGTGCGGGGGGGGTCCTCCTCATAAAATACTTGCCCAGACCAATTTCTTCAAGGGTTTTCCCTGCACTCTCTTCTAGTATTTTTATAGTTTCATGTCTTAAGTTTAAATCTTTAATCCAGTGAGAGTCTTAGTTAATGGTGAAACGTGTGGGTCCAGTTTCAGTCTTGTACAGGTCGCCAGCCAGTTCACCCCGCACCATTTGTTATATAGGGAATCTTTTCCCCACTAATGTTTTTAATTGGCTTGTCAAAGATCAAATAACGGTAAGTAGCTGGATTCATCTCTTGGTTCTCTGTTCTGTTCCAGACATCTACTTCTCTGTTTTTGTGCCAATACCATGCTGTTTGATCACTATCGATTTATAGTACAGTCTCAGATCTGGTAGTGTGATTCCTTCTGCTGTGTTTTTATTGCTGAGTTATGTTTTGGCTATTCAAGGTTTTTTCTGATTCCACATAAAACGAAGCATTATTTTATTTTATTTTTTTTTTCATGATCTTTAAAATATGACAATGGAGCTTTAATAGGAATTGCATTAAAATTATATATTGCTGGGCGGCGCCTGTGGCTCAAGGAGTAGGGCACTGGTCCCATATGCCGGAGGTGGTGGGTTCAAATCCAGCCCTGGCCAAAAAAAAATAAAAATAACAAAACAAGGGGTGGCGCCTGTGGCTCAAAGTGGTAGGGCGCCGGTCCCATATGCCGAAGGTGGCAGGTTCATACCCAGCCCTGGCCAAAACCCACAAAAAAAAAAAAAAAAATTATATATTGCTTTGGGTAGTATAGTCATTTTAACTACGTTGATTCTTCCCAGCCATGAGCATGGTATGTTTTTCCATCTGTTAACATGTTCAGCTGTTTCTTTTCTTAGAGTTTCATAGTTCTCTTTGTATAGATCTTTCACATCCTTTGTTTAGGTATATTTCCAAATATTTCATCTTCTTTGGCACTACTGTGAAAGGAATAGAGTCCTTGACTATTCTTCCGGCTTGGTTATTGTTGGTATATATAAAGGCTACAGATTTATGGGTGTTGATTTTGTAGCCTGAGACATTGCTATATTTCTTGATCACTTCTAAAAGTTTTGTAGTAGAATCCCTAGTGTTTTCCAGATATACGATCATATCATCTGCGAAGAGTGAAAGTTCGATCTCTTCTGACCCTATGTGAATACCCTTGATCACCTTTTCTTCCCAAATTGCAATGGCTAAAACTTCCATTACAATGTTAAAGACCAATGGAGACAGTGGGAAACCTTGCCTGGTTCCTGATCGAAGTGGAAATGATTTCAGTTTAACTCCTTACGATATTGGCTGTGGGTTTGCTGTAAATGGCCTCTATTAGTTTAAGAAATGTCCCTTCTATGGGCAGCACCTGTGGCTCAGGGAGTAGGGTGCTGGCCCCATATACCAAGGGTGGTGAGTTCAAAACAAGCCCCAGCCAAACTGCAACAACAGCAACAAAAAAATAGCCGGGCGTTGTGGTGGGCACCTGTGGTCCCAGCTACTCAGGAGGCTGAGGCAAGAGAATCACCTCAGCCCAAGAGCTGGAGGCTGCTGTGAGCTGTGAAGCCATGGTGCTCTACCAAGGGTGACAAAGTGAGACTCTTGTCTCTAACAAAAAAAAAAAGAAATGTCCCTTCTATACCAATTTTCTTAAGTGTTCTGATCATGAAAGGATGCTGGGTATTATTAAAAGCTTTTTCTGCATCAATTGAAAGAATCATATGGTCCTTATTTTTTAGTTTGTTTATGTCCTGAATTACATTTATAGGTTTGTGTGTACTGAACCAGCCTTGAGACCCTGGGATAAATCCCACTTGCTCGTGGTGTATAATTTTTTTGATGTGTTGTTGGATTCTGTTTCTTAGGATCTTATTGAGTATTTTAGCATCAGTATTCATTAGTGATATTGGTCTATACTTTTCTTTTCTTGTTGAGTCTTTTCCTGGTTTGGGGATCAAGGTGATGTTTACTTCGTAGAATGTGTTGGGTAGTATTCCTTCTTTTTCTATATTTTGGAAGAGGTTTAGTAATATAGGTACTAGTTCTTCTTTAAAGGTTTGGTAGAATTCTGACGTAAAGCCATCTTGTCCTGGGCTTTTCTTTTTGGAAGATTTTGTATGGTTGATGCTATTTCAGAACTTGATATAGGCCTGTTCAACATTTCCACTTCATTCTGGCTAAGTCTTGGTAGGTGGCGTACTTCCAGGTATTGGTCGATTTCTTTCAGATTTTCATATTTCTGAGAGTAGAGTTTCTTGTAGTATTCGTTAAGGATTTTTTGAATTTCTGGGGGGGTCTGTTGTTATTTCATCGTTACCATTTCTGATTGATGAAATTAGAGATTTTACTCTTTTTTTCCTGGTTAGGTTGGCCAAAGGTTTATCTATTTTATTGATCTTTTCAAAAAACCAACTTTTGGATTTATTGATCTGTTGTATAATTCTTTTGTTTTCAATTTCATTTAATTCTGCTCTGATTTTGGTTATTTCTTTTCTTCTGCTGGGTTTGGAGTTGGAGTGTTCTTCCTTCTCCAGTTGCTTGAGATGTCCCATCAAGTTGTTAACTTCCTCTCTTTCCGTTTTCTTGAGGAAGGCTTGCAGTGCTATAAATTTCCGTTTTAGGACTGTCTTTGCAGTATCCCAGAGGTACTGATAATTCGTGTCTTGATTGTTGTTTTGTTCCAAAAATTTGGTGATTTCCTTCTTAATCTCATCTATAACCCATCTATCCTTCAGCATAAGGTTGTTTAGCTGCCATGTTTTTGTATGGGTATGCAGATTACTGTTGTTATTGAGTTCAACTTTTATTCCGTTATGTTCTGAGAAGATGGAAGGAATAATTTCTATTTTTTTAAATTTGCTTTCTGTTTTCTAACAATTTTCTATTTTTTTTAGATTTGTGGCCTAGGATATGGTCGATTTTGGAGTATGTTCCGTCAGCGGATGAGAAGAATGTGTATTCAGTTCTGTTGGGATGAAATGTTCTGTAGATGTCTGTTAAGTCCGGATATTGAATGGTTAAGTTTAAATTTTAAATTTCTTTGCTTAGCTTCTTTTTGGAGGATCTATGCAGCAAATAGATAAAGGGGTGTTAAAATCTCCCACTACTATGGAACTGGAGGAAATCAAGTTGCTCATGTCTGTTAGTGTTTCTCTTGTAAATTGAGGTGTGTTCTGGTTGGGTGCATAAATATTAATAATTGAAATCTCATATTGAGTATTATCTTTAACAAATATGAAGTGTCCATCCTTATCCTTCCTTATTTTCATTGGTTTAAAGCCTATTGCATTTGCGAATAGAATTGGAACGCCTGCTCTTTTCTGCTTTCCATTTGCCTGGAGTATAGATGACCATCCCTTCACCTTGAGTCTACATTTGTCTTTTAATGTAAGATAAGATTCTTGTATGCAGCAGATATCTGGCTTGAGTTTTGTATCCAGTCAGCCAACCTGTGCCTCTTTGGAGGACAAGTTAAACCATTCACATTAATTGAGAATATTGATAAGCCTTTCGAGAGTCTGGTGGACACTTTGAATCCTTTTGTGACTGTGGAAGTTGGAATTTGATCAAAATTTTCTGAGTGGTTTTACTTTTGTGGTGGATGATTACGCTGGTCTTTATGGAGGATAGGTCTGAGAATATCCTGGAGAGCTGGTTTAGTTATGGCAAATTTCTTCAACATGTGAATGTCATTAAAGTATTTAATTTCTCCGTCATAAATGAAACTCAGTTTAGCTGGGTACAGGATCCTGGGTTGAAAGTTATTTTGTTTTAGGAGATTAAAAGTTGATGACCATCCTCTTCTAGCTTGAAAGCTTTCAGCAGAAAGATCTGCAGTTATTCTAATATTCTTGCTCTTGTAGGTGATGGTTTTCTTTCGTCTGGCTGCTTTCAGAATTTTCTCCTTCATATTAACTTTAGTGAAATTGATTATGATGTGTCTGGGGTATGTCTTATTTGGGTTAAGTCATGCTGGAGTTCTGAAACTGTCTGCTATCTGAATTTCAGAATCTCTTGGCATGTCTGGAAAGTTCTCCTTCATAATCTCATGGAGAAGAGTCTGTGTGCCTTGTGAAGCCACTTCGTCGCTTTCAGGGATCCCTATAAGACAAATATTGGTTTTCTTGGAATTATCCCAGAGCTCTCTGAGAGAGTAATCTGTTTTTGCCCTCCATTTCTTCCTTTGCCTTCCTCTTTGAGAGTTTGGGAGCGTTCAAAAGCTTTGTCTTCAATGTCAGAAATCCTTTCTTGTGCTTGCTCCATTCTTTTATTGAGGGATTCTACTGTGTTTCTCAGAGGGCTGCAACTTCTTGTCTCAATGTGTCAAAATCTTTGGTCATTTGGCCTTTGAATTTGTTGAATTCTTTAGATATCTTTTGGGTTACTGCTTGGAATTCTAATTCGATCTTTTTTGCTATCCAGATTCTGAATTCGATTTCTGACATCTCAGCTATTTGTTTGTGCATGGGATCTTGTGCTGTGTCTTGGGGGAGTTGCTCTACTCTGATTATTCATATTGCCAGAGTTTTTCTGTTGATTTTGCCTCATGATTGTTCTTCACTGTTCCTTCTTACTGTCCTCAGAGTTGGGGAGGTGTCTCTCCAAGATTAGACCCCAGCGGGATCACTCTATTTTTGCTGGATCTTTGTAGGGAGTGACCCTCTGTAGCTCCTCTGGGGCTGCCCCAGCCAGGGAGTTCTGTTTGTGGATACAGCTCTAGAGTGTGACACACCCGGATCCAGCAACAGGGCCAGGGGTGATGCACACAATTCTGGGAGTGCCTGGCGCCCAGTGACTTTGGCACAGAGAGCCCAAGGCTCCAGCAGTCTCTGGCCAGGAAAAGGGCTCAGCGCAGAGGCAGGGAGGGCCCCGGGGGGTATGCTGCTACCGTAGTCCCTGGCCTGATGAGCAGGGCTGTGTGGAGGCAGGGAGGGTACAGGAGGGAGGATGTGGGGTTGCATTGCTCCCGCAGTTCCTGATTAGGGCGTGTGGAGGCCCTGTGGGTGCAGGTCATGGGTCGGAGGTCGTGGTGCAGCTCTTACTAAGGTCTAGGCTGTCGCCTATCGCGGTCACTGCGCAGCTCTTCCGGAGGTCCAGGCGGTGCAGCTCTTACCAAGGTCTGGGCGGGCGCCGTTCAATATGTTTTTTTTTTATTACTTTTTATACATTTGTAGCACTCCCACAGGCAGTAGTTCCCAACCTGTTTCAGCACAAGGGACCAGTTCCCTGGTGACAATTTTTCCATGGATTAGATATCCTACAAGTTCTAGCTCACAGTGTGAAGCAAGAAATGGGAAACCAATGTTGAATGATTGATCATATGGACCTTTGTCTTTTTTAAATTTTTAGAAAATTTTTTGAGACAGGGCCTCAAGCTGACACCCTGAGTAGACTGCCCTTGCATCACAGGTCACAGCAACCTCCAACTCCTGGGCTCAAGAGATTCTCCTGCCTCTGCCTCCCAAGTGGCTTGGATTACAGTCACCTGCTACAATGCCCAGCTGTTTTTTTGGTTATAGCCGTCATTGTTGTTTGGCCGTCGGGGGCTGGAGCTGCTTGAGCCATAGGTGCTGAGCCAAGTTCCTTGGTTTTTATTGCCAGATTATTTTCTAAAAGGACTGTATTGGTTTATATTCTTTTAGTAGCATTGAGAAAATGTTGAAATTATGTATGCTAAAACTTTCTGTGGATGGTGCCTGTGGCTCAAGGAGTAGGGCACTTGCCCCATATACTGGATGTGGTGGGTTGAAACCTGGCCCCAGCCAAAAACTGCAAAAAAAAAAAAAAAAGAAAAAAAATTTTTTTTTCCTTCCGTTTATACAATATATTATTTCTTTGAAGGAATTCTTGCTGTATCATATTTTCAAAACATAGCCTGGAAGTAGGGGGTGAGGGTGCTGAGTTGGAATAGATGCATCCTTGCAGTTTATTTCATCAATGCAGTCGTAATTGAGGATATAAAATTAAATGATTGGTGGGCTACTGTAAATAATTTTTAACCAAAAGAGAAAGAGTAATTGCTAATTCTGCTTCATTGAGTAGAAAATTATGGTTCTTCTGTTTAAAAAGTTCTTAGAAAAGACTTAACAGCCAAGTAGGTAAGGCATTCCTTAGTACACATTCAACTGATAAGGCTGCTCACTGTTCCGAGTAATAGTCTTGAGGATATTATTTAGAATATATGAAAATTATTTATCAGTTATCGTTTCTTTTTTTTTTTTTTGAGACATTGTGTCGTCCTCAGTAGAGTGCCTAGGCTTCACAGCTCACAGCAACCTCAAACTCTTGGGCTTAAGCAATTCTTTTGCCTCAGCTTCCCAAGTAGCTGTGACAACAAGCACCCACCACATCATCCGGCTATTTTTTTTGTTGTAGTTGTCATTGTTCTTTGGCAGACCTGGGCCATGTTCGAACTTGCCAGCCCCAGTGTATGTGGCCAGCACCCTAACTGCTGAGCAACAGGCATTGAGCTACCAGTTTTCTGAAGTTATTGTACCCAAGCGCATGCCCTTCCACCTTGAACAATAACCTGAATTCAGTAATCTTGATAGATTTTGAAATCTTAATCTACAAAAGTAAACTTTTAAAAATCTAGCAGCACTTTAATATATTTAAAACTTTTTTTGTTTTCATTAATTTATATCTGAAATTAGTGCTTATTAATGTCATAATGTTATATCAAAGTATATATTTAATTTCTTCTTTCTCCTCTTGAGCTTTCAGCCAGAATGTTTATTATTTGTATTTTCTGTTCAGAATATTTAATTTCTATGGTCACCATAAAACTTTCTTTAGTGAGAATGTGCTAGTCAGTATTTTGATAGGAGGATTTAGCAATGATTATTCTTGGTTCCTGCCTCATGGCAGAAATAGTGAATGCAGTTACCTGTCTGCATGCACAACATCCTTATGGACAATCGAGGGTGCTCTAGTACTGCACTCCCAGTGCTCTGTAAAACTGTGAACTGAGAAAATACTATGAGTATTGAGCCTACTGTGTTTGAAATATGAACATTCTGTTTTAAAGGTTTTTTTTTTCCCCTTTATATTCTAGATTGGGATTTTAACCAGGACATCTGACAGTGAGGTAATACATGCTTGGCGTCATGTTGTTTGTTAGTAAATATTAGGCAGTACGTTTTTGGCAAAGTTGTGTGAAAGCCATCTTGGTCCATTTGTTTTTCCTGACAGTGGTAGTAAATGTTTTTCCCCTTCATCAATGGTTCCATGTTGCTTTTCTCTCTGGCTCAATTGTAACTCTCACCAACAAATCATAGCTTGTTTTTTTGTAATCACCTTGTTGGATGACTTGCCTTGGCAGTTTGGCAAGGTGTGGTTCCTGTTTGGCCATCCTCTTGCTGGCCCACAGCACAAGGCTGAGAGTTACGGTGGTCCTTCACAGGACAGCCAAGAAAGCAGGGCGTTTAGGACCCTGACCAGCAGTGTGCTTGGTAGCTCTTTCCAGCCCTTGAAGCCCTCAAGTCAGATTTGGTTTGTCAGATAGGTTTACACATTGGAAGTTTGAAATACTCTAAGATGTAACTTTATAAATACCCATTTCAGGGGTCCTCAAACTTTTTAAACAGGGGGCCAGTTCACTGTCTCTCAGACCATTGGAGGGCCAGACTATAGTTTAAAAAAAAATTATGAACAAATTCCTGTGTACATGGCACATATCTTATTTTGAAGTAAAAAAACAAAATGGGAACAAATACAATCACACTGCCACATGTGGCCCACGGGCCGTAGTTTGAGAACCCCTATGATTAAATGAACCTTTAAGTCACTACTACTCAGTATAGCAGGCAGGTAAATATAGCTCAAGTAAATTGACAAATTCTTTGATATCTTCCTTATTTATTTTATAGGTAATCTTCCATGTGTATTTTTAAACTAAACTCAATATTGTGTATTTGTTAGAGTAACCAGTAGAAATACTAGTCTGGGACAAAGGCCATACCCTGTTCACCATAAAAATAGTTTAACTTATTAGTATTGTTAAAAGCATTAGAGTCATCTTAAGATAATTTGAGGAGAGAAAGCAAGAGTGTTCAGATTTTAGGGGTACTAATAAATGTCCTTTTCCCTGCTCTCTTCCAATTAGAGGAGGACATAGGAGCCAGTCAGGTGGAGAGTTGAAAGTCAGATTTGTGGCTAATAGAAGCTGGATGGAGGGATGCAGTTCCAGTGGGCTTCCCTGTACTTCAGTTCTGTTCTCTTGAAGCTACAACTTCTTTGTGAGATAGGGTGCTGAGTAAAAGAAATTTGGGATATACATTTCCCTGCCATGTCTGATATTTCCTTGAGGGGTAGGAAAACAGTGATTCCCCATTAAATTTCAAATGAAAATATACAAAATGTCTTTTTCCCCCTACAATTGCTTAAGCTCACTGGCATTTATTTATGTGTGTTCGTGTTCTCTTTAGGTTCCAGATGTGGAATCTCGTGAAGACCTAATTAAAAATCACTACATGGCAAGGATAGTGGAACTCACATCTCAGTTACAGTTGGCTGACAGTAAGTCAGTGCATTTTTATGCTGAGGTGAGTAGACAGGTAATTAGGGTGGAGGTTTTCCCTGATCCCTGCAGGAATTAGGTCACTATCTTATTCTTCTGGTGTTTGATAGAAGACGGAAGTCAGTGTCTTTGTGTTCAGTGTCTATGCATGTTTATGACTTTGGTTGGAGTTAATATTGATTAGTCTATCTACCAACCGGAAATCTTTATTTGAATAAATATAAGACTGATTTGTCATTTTTAAGTTATTGCAAGATAGCCAGGAGACTTACGGGTCACATAGCGTGTGTTTGGAGCATCATTGTTCCAGATTACTTGTTTTAGAATTATCGATAGGTGGACATCACAGGTTAAGGAAATTTCTTATAAGCAAGTTAAAAAGCAAAATATGCCTGATTTTTCCTTAAAAAAAAAAAAAAAATTTTTTTTAAATTAAAAAATTTTTTCCTCAAAAAATTTTTTTCCTTAAAAATCAGGCATATTTTGCTTTTTAACTTGCATAAATGACAAGTTTATGGAAATTAATTACTATAACTGATAAAATGAAAAATACATCTTTCAACCCGCAAAAGATATACAGTCTCACTTTTGTTACATTTTTCTCTTACCAAATAATTTTTGAAGAGAGTTAGCAAAGCACTATGCAATACAATCAATGCAGTTGTACACAGTTGATCGAGTAGAAGGAGGAAAAATGAAGAAAGTACAGATATCAAACAGTAAGAAACAAGATAGAATGGATGCTGTTCAACATGTCAGAGTAGCTTGTTTTTATTTCAGAATATCATAGGGGACACGAGTTTTGGTTACATAATTTGCTTTTGTACATGTTAAGTTGAAATTAAAAGTTTGCCTTTTACCCAGAAGGTGTGCATTATACCAGTTAGGTGCGAATTTACCCAACCCTTCTTTCCACTTCCCACCTACTTGATTTAAGAGTACCTTTAAGGTCTCTGATTTGAAACTCTATATTAAAAGGTCATTTATAGATTGCAGACAGAGAATAATAATGGTTAAAATTGTTGAAGAAATTGCAAAAGAATAGACAACACCCTTCATTTGGGATCTGACTTTGTAATTTTCTTCTATACTGCAGTGATGGAGAGGTTGATAGGAAGCCAGTTGCTAACAATGGAGAGGGGCTTTGTGTCTTTTTCCTGCTAAAATAAATGATGTGCCTAGCTCAGTATTGTTCACAAGCATCCACTGAACACATGTTTGATAAGCTGGTCAATAGTGGCAGCTTGCTGGAATGCAGAAAGTGGGGAAGACTTGCAGCGGAACTGCTGTAGCACCGTCTGAGCCTGACAGTGCAGTGGGCAGGTGTATTCTCATTGCCAGTTCCCTAACTGCTTTCTGAGTTAGTGTCTCAGACTCATCATCTTCATGAGAACCTGTGCCTTGCATATCTCTCTTCCTCTTTGGTTCAGTGCTGAGCACAGGATAGATGTGTGGTTAATAGGAGGTGGTTGATTTGGTTGGCTGAACTGTCCTGAAATGCTCTTTTGAAAAATGAAATGAGTAACTGGGGAATTTTTGAGGCTGTTTTATTTCCAAGAGATTTTCTTATTTTAGTAAATGTTTTCAGCACAATTGCAGATACAAGAATTTTTAAATTGTCCTAGTTTTTCCTCATTTGTAAACAGGAAGTGGTGACCCCCTGTATGACTTTACTGGAATGGTTAGTCTGAGCACCTGATGTCAACACAGCATTCAAGTATGTCTCAACAGATTCTCCTTGTCAGTCTCAACGGCCTTATCAAAAAGTTTAGTGATCCTTTTAATCTCACACCATCTTTGAAAAATAGTGTGAAACAAGATTTTTCTTTTTTCTTTTTGATCTACTTTGTCTCTGGGTAACCTAGGTTTTATGGAACGCCTAGAAAAGCAGCTGGGATCTTTACAGCCCTGTGCTCATGTTTTTCCCTGTAGTCAGAGCATAATCTATAGGGTCAGACTGTAGCGCTTTAATTGTTTCTATAATGTGATCTTTAGTGAAGGACTTAAAACACAAGAACAATATCTTAGGATCCACATTGCGTGGGCAGAAGCCACTGATAGCTTTTGAAATAATCACTTCCCTTCTTGGCCAGCATAAGTATAAATAAATCCCGGGTAAATGTAGACAGTTCTTATATTGTTTATAATTACTCGTCATCAGGCTAGAGCTAGAAAAGAAACATTGATGAGCTTGAGTTGGTAGGCTGTTTTTCCCTGACTTAAATGATGAGGGTGGGGGCCATATCTTTTCTTTGTATACTCCATGAGGGGTACAATGTCTGTAGGTGTCCAACAGATATTTGTGGAATGAATGAATGGGTTTTGGCTTTGGGAAGTATTTTTAGTAACCTTCCCTGAAGCAAGTTTGATTTTAGAGAAAAAAAAAAAAACCCTGTAGTAATGGAATGTTTTCCGAATTTACAGTGCCGAGCACTCTCTAAAAGACTAGCCTTGGCTGAAAAGTCTAAGGAGGCATTGACCGAAGAGATGAAACTTGCCAGTCAGAACATCAGCAGACTTCAGGTGACTTCATAAACGTTACCTCAGCAGTTCCTGGGCAGCAAAATCAGCATTTCCTTTTCAAAGTAGTGGCATTTAACCTCTGAATATGCTTTTTTTCCTAACTACTTTATTTTGAACTCATTTTAAAGTAACATCTTTAGTCAGGCAAAAAGTCTTTGTATTGTTTGTTTCTCTGACTTGATTTTAATTTTAAATCATTTTATAGTAAACATTTGTAGAAATAATATTTATCCGTAATCTTTCCTCTCTCCTTACTTGTAAATGGTGGGCTGTGGGCATGTTCTGTACGTATTATTCTGTTCCTTTTCTTTCCTATTTCATAAAACTGACCTAAAACTGAAAGGTAGTGCTGCAAAATTCTTCCTCTTTCCTTACTCAGTGGTTTTTTTTTTTGTTTGTTTGTTTTTTTGAGACAGTGTCTTACTATGTCACCCTTGGTAGAGTGCTGTGGCATCATAGCTCACAGCAACCTCAAACTCCTGGGCTCAAGCAATTCTCTTGCCTCAGCCTCCCAAGGAGCTGGGACTACAGGTGCCCACCACAATGCCCGGCTATTTTTTTGTTGCAGTTGCCATTGTTTAGCTGGCCTGGACTGGGGTCGAACCCACCAGCCTGGGTGTATGTGACTGGCACCATAACCACTGTGCTATATAGGCGCCAAGCTGCAACGGTTTATCTTAAATCCTTGTTTTCAGAAATCCTCTGTTAATAAAAACATGATGCCAGGCAAGGTAAAACATGTCAGCATAGCAACACCTATTTCCTCCTCGGTTCCAATTAACTTATCAAATTATTTAGGAGCACAGGATTAGATTTTAGGGGCTGATGAAAGTGTGGAGGTGGGAAGAAAGCTTCTTCTGGGGAGTTTGCTGTCAGGAGGGCTGTGAAATGGTGGGGATGATCAGAAGCCTCACCCAAAGCTTAGGAAAACCTGAGAGGCTTTGAAAAGATCATACAGCACTCAGACTTTTTCCACAGTTGTGTACCTGGCAGAGAAAGAAACCCTTACATTTTTTCAAAGAAATTAAGAATAAATTTCAAAGTATAAGAAAAAATTTTTCCCATTTCTTTTAACTTTTATTCTCTTTTTGGCCTGTGCCTTACCCTATGTGTTAATTGATCAGATAGGCCATTTTGATAAGTTGCTTTTGCCAAGTTTTTTAAAATTAAAAAAATTAATATATAATAGTTGTATATATATTGGGGATACATGGAATATTTTGATACCCAATGTATAATGATCAAATTAGGGTAATTGGAATATCCATCACCTCAACATTTATCTTTTTTTCCTGTTCTTATGTTTTTTTCTGTTGTTGTTTGTTTGTTTGTTTGAAACAGACTCTTTATTGCCCTGGGTAAAGTGCCATGGTATCATAGCTCACAGCAAACTCAAACTCTTGTGCTCTAGCCATCCTTTTGTCTGAGCCTCCCGAGTAGCTGGGACTGTAAGCATCTAACACAATGCCTGGCTATTTTTTTTTTTTTTGTAGAGACAGAGTCTCAACTGTACCGCCCTCGGGTAGAGTGCCGTGGCGTCAGACGGCTCACAGCAACCTCTAACTCTTGGGCTTACGTGATTCTCTTGCCTCAGCCTCCCGAGCAGCTGGGACTACAGGCACCCGCCACAACGCCCGGCTATTTTTTTGTTGCAGTTTGGCCGGGGCTGGGTTTGAACCCGCCACCCTCGGCATATGGGGCCAGCGCCCTACTCACTGAGCCACAGGCACCGCCCTTATGCCTGGCTATTTTTTAGAGACAGGGTCTTGCTCTTGCTCAGGCTGGTCTTGAACTCATTAGTTTAAGCGATCCGCCTGGCTTGGCCTCCCAGAGTGCTAGGATTACAGGTGTGAGCCATGCCTGGTCCTGAAGAATTCTTCTCTTCTATCAATTTTGAAATATATAGTAAATTTTTGCTAACTAATTTCCCTGCTCTAATTTCTTTTTAATGCATTATAAAAATTTCAGAGTAGTATGACTAGTGGGGTTTTTATTTTTGTCTTTTCTTTTTCTCCTCTTTTCCTTTGCTGTTTAGGATGAGTTGACAACTACCAAGAGGAGTTACGAGGATCAGTTAAGTATGATGAGTGACCACCTGTGCAGCATGAACGAGACACTGTCCAAACAGAGAGAAGAGATAGACACACTCAAGATGTCCAGTAAGGTATGTGAGGTGAGGTGAGGTCATCTCTCTTCACTATAATATTTAGCATAAGGTATTTTATTGTTAGGCATTTGAGAAGGAAAAGGTGATGAGATTTAAAGCATTTATGTATCATTTTCCTTAATATCATTGATCCTCTCATCCAAAAGTTAAATTAAGTGTGCTTGGTAGAATTAAAAGCTGAGAAATTCTGATATCTAAGGCTTTAATACTGTATTTCCTGCTTTTGAGGGTATTTTTGGTATTTCTGCTACTGTTAGATCAGAGTTAGGGGGACCCACAAAGGGCTTAAGGGGGGATTGCTGTTTATTTTTTATGAGTCTCAAATGATACTGTTGAAGAGTTAGATTTAGAAAATTTATTCTCATAAATATCCATATAACCTAGGGATGTCTCACCCTTTTAACTCCAGAGATTTCCTTTGATTTCATTTCCCATAATACCTCTCCTCATTCAGACCAGGGTTAGTAGATATTGGTTGATGTGCTTAGGTTGAAAGGCACATCCACAGACCATGTCTCTATTATTGAAATACAATGTATAGACTCTGTTACCATGATAGGTAAGTCTGGGTAGGCCAGGGGCTCCGTTCTGTGCCTCATTGCAGGTTCCTAACACATTTTCCTAACTCAAGCTATATTATAACACTGTCTCTAGCCTGCACTCTTTGAGATCTGCTACCATTATTGATTCAGCAGGCATTTATTGAGTTCCTGCCATGTGCATGGGGGAGGAAAGAGAGATGAATAAACCAAGACTTTATTTTAGCATCTGCTAATGGTAGTGTAAGGCAGCCTTCTGCTCATGTGTGGGGGTCTCCTTGGATAATATATTAATGCATTAGAATCTGCATTATATGATTTTGTCAGCATAGTTTCCTGATATTCACTAACCTCTTGCTGCTTTGGAGGATGTCTTTGATGCTTCTCTGGCCCATCTCTGTGATGACTCTAACTAGCCAATATAGCTCTGATTATGGTTCTCCAGTAACTTGGGTTTCAGGAAACTTGAGCTTGGAGGTAGGGGTGAGGAGTTGGTCCGCTTGAAGAATGCCTCCCTTACTGTGATACCCCAGCAGAGCAATATCCAATTGACACGTTAGGTTCCTAGGAATGGAAGTAGAAAGAGCTATTGTTTGGGTTTTTCTCATGGTATGTATAATTTATTTTAGTGGTGTTATGAGAAAGCCTGTTTTAGAACCTATCAAGGAAAAGAAGTAGCAATGATTCTAGGAAAACTTTTCAGTCTCCAGAGCTGGAGAAATTTTTTGGTTTTGTATTGAGAAGGGTAAACGTTGAGTACAGCAAACTAACGGTAATGGATTGTAACTACTTTAGAAGTTTTGGAATTTTTAAATCCTCTCAGAGGATTTTTTTTTTTTTTTAGAGACAGAGTCTCACAGCCCTCAGTAGGGTGATGTGACGTCACAGTTCACAGCAACTTCCAACTCCTGGGCTTATTCTCTTCCCTAGCCTCCTGAGTAGCTGGGACTATGGGTGTCCGCTACAACGCCCGGCTATTTTTTGTTGTTGTTGCAGTTTGGCTGGGGCTGGGTTTGAACCTGCCAACCTCGGTATATGGGGCCGGCACCCTACCCAGTGAGCTACAGGCACTGCCCAGCTCTCAGAGCTTTTAATCTTTTTTTAAACAGGTGTCATTAATAAAACTCTGAATAAGAGACCCTTCTTCAATTTGGAATTTATGTTGTTAAACTTTCTTTGATCATTCTGTAATTCCTATATTTTGCTCCTCCCCCCATTATTAATTTAGATCACTATAATAACATCATCTTATGGCTGAGTCGACATTATTCCCATTGGATACCAAGTAAACATCCTCAACCATTTATTTACTATAATTTTGCTCTTAGTGTTTATATTCTTCAGGCATTTCCAATTTAATATGAAGAAAATGGATTTATACCTCAGAATTAAATACACAAATTTATTTTATTTCATTTCTTTTTTGTTTATTTTTTTTTAAGAGATAGGGTCTTTGCTGTGTCACCCAGGCTGGAGTGCTGTGGCTCACTGCAGCCTCAAACTCCTGGGCGTGATGATCCCCCTGCCTTAGCCTCCAGAGTAGTTGGGACTACACACGCATGCCACCACACCTTGCTGATTTTGAAAAAGAATTTTTTTTGTAGAGTTGGGGGTCTCATTATGTTGCCCAGGCTGACCTTGAACTCTTGGTCTCGTGATCCTCCCCCATCGGCTTCCCAATATGCTAAGCTACCATGCCTGGTCAAATATAGGAATTTAATTAGAATGTATTCCTAAAAAGTGAGTCTCTCCAGAAAAAAAGAAATATTAAATAAAACTGGGAAGTCCAAATCTCTGTGTTTGAGGAATTGGGTATAAGTTAAGACATCTTCCTTCTAACTTGTTCTCAGCTGGTCTCTAAGCTTACTTTTGATAGATAATCAATGCCAATTGGATGTTAATTGGCACGTACTCAAAATTATTACCTATGAAGATCTTTAAAAGGTGTTTATTTAAGCAACAAACATGTTTAACCTTTTTTTATTCAACTTCATGAAACTTTATATTCCCTTGCCTTTAAAACAAAATAAATATTTGAGGTTTTGATAAATCCAAGCTAGTAGCTTTCTTTTCTTTATCACCTACCTTCAGTCCCTAGAAGGACAGGGTCCATAGAAGTAGAGAGGGAAAAATATCAAACTGCTTTGTGATTACTGAAAAAAGTTAACAATGCAGGACACAATAGTTATCAGCTAGTTATCAGCTGTTCTCCCTTTTGGAAACTAAAATGTTGCACAGTGAAATATGGCTTTTAGACAGCTTGGTTTATAAACTATGTGAGTTGGTTTGTTTTTTTTTTGGAAGTTTGTGTTCTTATTGTTCGTATTTTTCTTTGCACAGGGAAATTCTAAAAAGAACAAGAGTCGATAGTTTCCACGTAGCTGGTTGGAGACTGTTCTTTCCAGAGCTGCTTCTGCTGCACAGAACTGCAGGGCCGAGACCCCATGCCCAGTGCTGGTGGCCTCCAAGAAGCTGGAGTGCTGTTGGACTAGAGAACTAGGCAGTGGTATAAATGGCCTTGGGGCATTTAAAACTTATTTGTAACCAGGCAGTCAAACACAGAATTGGATGTTGGCTGTCAAATGGAAAACAATACACATACCATGGATATTGTAGGTTTCCTTATGCTGTTTTTACTGTGCACTTTTTAAAATTAGGTTTTAATTTCAGTATGTAAGAACAACAAATATTTTGTATATTTTCAAATTCAATTATATGGTAAATCAATTTGGTATCTATGAAATAGATATATGTTTCTGGAGAAAAGTGCTTAAATTGTCAAACTGTCATTACTTCTTACTATAACTGAAAGCAGTCTTTGAATTCTTTTTTAAAGATTTGTTCACATTCTCTCTGACAGGGAGGGAGTGAATCTTGCAAACTTCAGATCTTGTGGGTTAATTATCTCTTCAGCTCTTCAGTACCCTCTGTGTTAGAGTAATAGCTAAAGGAAATTCATGTCAATAAATTCGTACTTATAGCAAACTTTCAGTCTCTGTATGAAAATTTGGTAAAGGAAACCTGTTAAAGTAGGCTTTATAAAATGTATCAAATCCCAAATGACTTAGATATAATCTTCTAATTCCCCAAATTGGAATAATTGTGTGGTTGATCATTTAGTAAGGCTCTTGAGTTTTGGCCTTGAAAAGCTACTAATAACCACACTTCAAGCAAGGACCCTGGGCTCTTAAAGGCTCTTGATTTATCTTGTAAACATTTATATGTGTGCGTATATGTATATATATTTATTCGTTTATTTATTTATTTGGAGACAGTCTCACTTTGTCGCCTTTGGTAGAGTGCCGTGGCATTATAGCTCACAGCAACCTCAAACTCTTGGGCTTAAGCCATTCTCTTGCCTCAGCCTCCCAAGTAGCTGGCACTACAGGCACCTGCCACAACACCCAGCTATATTTTAGACATAGGGTCTTGCTCTTGCTCAGGCTGGTCTTGAACCTGTGAGCTCAAGCAATCCACCTACCTCAGCCTCCCAAGTGTTGGCCTTACAGGCATGAGCCACCATGCCTAGCTTAACATTTTATCTTTGTAATATATTAAGACACCTGAGGGGTGTCTCTCCCACCATACCTACTCGCTACTCCTGAGTCCCTAAATATATTGCTTTCTGAGCTGCTTGTACATTTTACTCTTATATCCGAGTCCCCAGATTAGTGAAAGGGGAGAAACCCCTGAAACCCTTTCCTCCCTCTTTCCCTCCCTTTCTCTCTTTCTTCCTGTAGCCCCCTCTCCCTTGAGGCTACTCTGTAGGCCAGTCTTTTTTTAAACCTTTTTAATCTCATGGCACACTTGAACCTATAGTTAAACTTCTGGCATACTTCAGTTATGTTATCAAAAAACAGAGTAAAATAAGAATATACTTATACTGTGCTTTGAACTTCTTTTGTAAATAATTTAATTCCCAGCACTCTGGGAGGCTGGGGCGGTTGGATTACCTGACCTCAGGAGTTCAAGACCAGCCTGAGCAAGAGCAGGATCCTGTCTCTACTAAAGTAGGAAGACTAGCCAGGTACTGTGGCAGGTGCCTGTAGTTCCAGCTACTGAGGAGGCTGGGGCAAGAAGATCACTGGAGCCCGGGAGTTGGGGGTTGCTGTGAGCTGATGCCACAGTGCTCTACCCAGGGTGACGGAGATTCTGTCTCAAATAAAAGAAAAAGAAATTTCTTTTGGCACCACCCCAGTTACAAATCACTGCTCCAGCCAATTGTCAATCACCCACCAAAATGCTTTATTCTGTTCACCTGAGTGAGAGTCCATCACTGGCTTTCCTCTGTGCTCAGCACAGAAGGCCAGCTCCCCTCTGGTCTACATCCTCAGCAGCCTGCCATAGGGAGAGACTCTGGGGTTAAGCCTAGTTTTCACAGCAGCCAAAGTGATTGGATCTTGACTTGGGGAGTCTCTGAGTTCAGTGCCATTCTTCCTGGCCCTTCAGGTCCCTGGCCACCTCTCTCTTTTCTGTGCCCTGCCCATTGACAGTTCTCTGACAACTGAACCAGCTATTTCACTGTAACTGTGCCCAGGCCCCCAGACTCTACGAGGGGTTTATCATGTTCATTTACTCCGTCATGAGCTTAGGGTTTCCAGCCCCCTCCAAACTTTCATGGTTCTGAAAGAGTGCTTTGGCATTTCTAGTCCATTGGCTATATGGCTTCTCTCCTTAAGCCCTGCCCCCTTCCTTCTCAAGTTCAGCACATCAAAATCACAGCCTATCAGCTGTGAGTAGTTCTCAGCTGCCACACTTGTTTATATATTATTATCCACCCCATCCTTACAGCTGTCCCCTGCTTCAGAGAGAGAGTTGTCCCCATTATCCTTAAAGCTAATGCTCTTAATACCATTCCTTTTCTAGTGCTTGCTTTTTCACTTGCAGATATTCAATTTTTTGTTCTGCTGGTGCTTCTTCCCTATCATACAAACAGACTGAACATACCACATCCTTTAAGAAGTTTCATGCAGGGGTGGGGAAACTGTGGCCTTCTGGATCCTTGATTGTGGCCTTCTGACTGAATCAAAAAATCCAATTTTATAGAACAAATCCTTTTTTAATTTTTTTCAGTTTTTTTCTTTTTTGGCTGGGGCCGGGTTTGAACCTGCCACCTCTGGTATATGGGGCTGGTGCCCTACTCCTTTGAGCCACAGGTGCCACCCGGAAATCCTTTTCTTTTGAGACAGAGTTTCACTCTGTCACCCAGGCTAGAGTGCTATGGCATCATAGCTCACAGCAACCTCAAACTCCTGGACTCAAGTGATCTTCCTGCCTCAGCCTCCCTAATAGCTGGGACTACAGGTGCCCTCCACAATAGCCAGCTAATTTTCCTATTTTTAGTAAAGATGGGGTCTTGCTCTTGATCAGGCTGGTCTTGAACTCCTGAGTTCAAGGGATTGTCCCACCTCAGCCTCCTAGAGTGCTAGGATTACAGGCGTGGGCCACCACTCCTGGCCTAGAACAAATCCTTTTAATAAGGGGATTTGTTCTGTGAAGTTTAGATTTGGTCGAGGGACTGCACTTGGGGATCCGGAGAGCCACACTTGTCCGTGGGGGCCTCAGATTCTCCAACCCTTGAAAGCCAAACTCCCTGAGTTCAAATCCTTATAGTTGAGTTAGCATTTCTGTGCTTCAGTTTCCTTATCCTAAAATTTGGGATGTTAATTTTTATGAGGATTAGATGAATTAATATTGTAAATTGCTTAGAAGGATACTTGGTATAAAGGTTATTTTAGTAGGCCTGGCCCCTGTAGCATAGTGGTTATAGCGCTAGCCACATACACTGAGGCTGGCGTGTTCGAACCCAGCCCGGGTCAGCTAAACAACAATGGCAATTGCAACAAAAAATAGCCAGGCATTGTGGTGGATGCCTGTAGTCCTAGCTACTAGGGAGGCTGAGACAAGAGAATCGCTTAAGCCCAAGAATTTGAGGTTGCTGTGAGTGGTGATGCCACAGCATTCTACCAAGGGTGACATAGTGAGACTGCCTCAAAGAAAAAAAAAAAGATTATTTTAGTAAAACATGTTACTGGTAGTATTATTGGTATCTCTGTTAGTTCTCTTTCTCCTTCCCCCAAGTCCATATTCTTTCCCTTTTACTACCAGACTGTGTGGAAGTCTATAGTTACTGTCCTTCCATCTTCGCCATGACCCATTTGCTCTTTAAAGGGATAGCAAGCTCCTTTGCCCACAGTTCTAATAAAATTGTTCTGAGCATTACCAGTGGCCACCTAACTGCCAAATTCAGCAGCTTTTCATCTGTGCTTTTGCCTGAGTTTGATATAATGTGGAATACTCTTCTCACTTTCACTTTTGAGATATTTTCTTCCCTTTAACTTTTCCACCACTCCTTTCTCCTATATATTTGTTCACCCCCCATGTGAAAATTTCTTCTCATTCTCTTCTCTGGCTCCTGTCATCTGTCTTTCCTTTAAACGTTAGAGTGTCCCAAGGTTCTATCCTGCTTTGCTCAGTGAGCCTCTGGATAATGTCCACTCTCACCTTTTCAGCTCAACCTCCTCTGAGCTACACCCTGACTTGTGAGCTCTACCAGGATGACCCATAGGCAGCTTGCAATTCCAGAGATTCACTCAGTGAATTCATTCACCCCATTTCTCCTTTTTCTTTAGTCTTCTTGCCATCTCACTAGCCTGTTTCTTACCTGATATTCATTTATTTAACAAATATTTGTTGAGTACCTATTATGTACCAATCACCATCCTAAGTGTTAGAATACAAAAAAACAAATACACAAACACTCTCATTGAGTTATCTCAGTGTGTGTGTGTGTGTGTGTGTGTCTGTCTGTGGGGGCGAACAAGAGAAGTAAGGATACTCATACTAGGAGATGAGATCAGAAGGTAACAGTGGCCAGACATTAAATAACTTTGTCCTATACTATAACTGGGGAGGCTTGATTGAGTGTAAATAGGAAAGCTTTGGAGGATTAGAGAGAAGGAGCCATACTACCCAACTTAGGTTTTAATAGAATTGTTGGGCCAGGCGCTGTGGCTCATGCCTGCAATCCCAGCACTCTAGCAAGCCGAGGTGGGAAGATTGCTTGAGCTCAGGAGTTCGAGACCAGCTTGAGCAAGAGTGAGACCCCATCTATAAAAAATAGCCAGGCCAAGTCCCAGCTACTCAGGAGACTGAGGCAAGTGGATCACTTGAGCCCAAGATATTGAAGTTGCTCGGAGTTATGACACCACGACACTCTACTAGGGGCAAGAAAGTGAGACTCTGTCTCAAAAAAAAAAAACCCAAAAAAAACCAGAATTGTTGGCCGCTCTGTTGAGAATACATTATAGGGTAACAAAGATAGAAAAGAGAGAGCAGTTCAACTGTTGCAATAATGGGAGACGAACAAATCATAGTGGCTGGGACAGTGGTAGTGGCAGTGGAAGTTGCATGAAATCTGTTTCTGGATTTATTCTGAAGATAGAATCAATACATTTTGCTGACAGATTGATCTAAAATTTTAATTCCCTTCTATAGATCTATTTATTCTTCTCTGTTTTATTTTACTCTTAAATACTTTCCATGATCTAACCTATGATATGCATTGTCTGTTTATTTATCTTATGTATTGTTTTGACACAGCTCCATGAAGGCAGGTACTGCATTCCTTGTGCCTAGCACGCTGCCTGGCACCACTGGACATTTGCTAAGTGAATGTTGATTGGGCAGGATACGGTGTGTGTGAGGGAGGGAGGAGTCAAAGATGAAGCCAGGGGTTTTGACCTGAACATGCTTTACTGAGGAGGACTGAGGGAGAAGCAACAAGCTTCTACCTGGTAGTAACGTAAGCCAGAGACCTGGGCATCACCTTTGATCCCTCCGCACCCCTCACTGCTCATCGGTTATCTTGTCTAACTGAATGTTCCTGCCTTTGCAATGTGTCTCACTCCTTAAATCAAGCCCTGGCTATCACTGTCTGGACTAGTGTCTTCCTATACTCCAATCCTTCCACCCTTTTTGCCAGGGCATCTCTCTAAACATAACACCATATAGCCATTTTCCTGATGGAAAGCCTTCAGAACGGCCCCTCTCTGTCTGCTGGGTGAGGTGTGGGTGTGGGGGGGAGTTGTGACACTTGCACAGCCAGACTGGGCTCGCTTTCTCCTCATTCTCTTCCATGTACTCAGTGTGCTCGCCCTCTGCTTTTATAAAAACTGAGACCTTTGGATCAGAACGTTTCACTTCTCCTGAGCAATGGGCCTGTTTTCCTTAGACGCAACATGAATCTTGGGATTGTTTCCTATCTTTGCTTTTGAAGCTGAGATTTGTATCCCCCTTTGGCTGTGACCAATATTGCCCTTCATGATGTCTGGCCCGTAGACCTGCAGTCTGTGCTGCGGACTGCTTTGTAGGGGGCCAGTCCTCCTAGAACAGCGATTCTCAACCTGTGATCGCGACCCACAGAAACTGTATTAAAGGGCTGCAGTATTAGGAAGGTTGAGAACCACTGTCCTAGAAGGTTTCCTAGGGCTGAGGGACAGGGCTGTAGAGGGTACCGTTAGATCCCTGGTAAAATTGTGCCTTTTTGATTTAACTGCTAAGATCTTTGCTCTCTTGGCAGAGTCACTTCCCAAAGTAATCGCTGTTTTTAACCACTTACCATAAGTGAGGAGTAGGTAAGGCTTGACGTGTATTATTTCATTTAAACTTTCCAACAACCATATCTCGTATGTGCAGTTACTATCCGAGTTTTACAGAAAGAAAACTAAGGCTTGGAGGGGCTAAGCAACTTGCCCATGGTCACACAGTTGGTACGTTTTAGAGCCAGGATTCAAATCCAGGCTATTCTTTTTTTTTTTTTTTTTTTTAATTTTTATTAAATCATAGCTGTGTACATTAATATGATCATGAGGCACCATACACTTGGTTCATAGATCATTTGACACATTTTCATCACACTAGTTAACATAGCTTTCATAGCATTTTCTTTTTTTTTTTTTTTTCCCATTTTTTTTTTTTATTGTTGGGGATTCATTGAGGGTACAATAAGCCAGTTACACTGATTACAATTGTTAGGTAAAGTCCCTCTTGCAATCATGTCTTGCCCCCATAAAGTGTGACACACACTAAGGCCCCACCCCCCTCCCTCCATCCCTCTTTCTGCTTCCCCCCCATGACCTTAATTGTCATTAATTGTCCTCATATCAAGATTGAGTACATAGCAAATCCAGGCTATTCTTAATGCCAAGCCTGTTTCATTTGCTACTGTAGTATGAGACTTCTAAATTGGGGCTTTCAACTCCTTAAGGTACTATATATTTGGAAGATAAGACAGTAAATTTCTGAGTACCTCCAGTACTTCATTCAACTTCCCTTTCCCCCATCTTCATTAAGTACCCCCCACCACTTTCAGTAAGCTTGTACTTAGCCGCTTAGGCTAACTTTAAAGCCCCTGGCACGTTTGCTTTTTATATGATTTTTTTCTCCTCTGATCCTTTATTGTTACTTACATACTTTTTGTTACACAAACCTTTCTAACCACCAAACTGGATTTTATATATTTATGCCATGATGCTGACTTCCTTCTCGTCTTCTGTATAAACTTTCTTCTTGTATTTTATTCTGGGAATTTTCTAACATGCATAGAAGTAGAGAAACTAGTATAAGCCCTGTGTCTCCATCACTTGTGAACGTTTTGCCAATCTTGTTTTATCTTTTCCCATATTTTTTTCCTGACATATTCTAAGGCAACTCCCAGACATTGAGCCATCTCCTCTGTAAATACTTGAGTTACATATCTTTGTAAAGATGGGGAGTCAGGCACCCCTGCTGCCACCCATTCAGCAAATGTGTGCTGAGGCCGGCTGTGTGAGCAGTGCTGAGCAGCCTGCCAGGCACCCAACAGATGCGCCACCACCCTGGAGTGCTTACAGCCTGTTCGTAAGGCCGACAAGTGAGCGCACAGATCCTACACATTTGTTGTGTGGTCCTGCCCTGGAATCATCTCAGACTGGGCAGTAAGCAAGAGCTAATACTGGAGGCTATGTTTTTTTTTTTTTTTTTTAACTAAATGTCTGCATTTTAATCAGTTATGAACTTAGTTTGAGTGTATTTTAAAACACTATTAAGAAAAAACAAAACTGGGCAAAACAAAAAGTAGTCTTCTGACTCTCCCTCTACATCTCTCTGCTCTCCAGAGAAAAACCACTTTCACTCACCATTTGGGTATCTGTATTTGCAAACGGCACATATTACTTTTGTTTTTTCTATTAGGCATTATTACTGACTTTGCAGTTGGAAGATGAGGATTTGCCTGATCCATCTGCTTCCCCTTACCTACCACTCACACATGCATGCTTTCTCTTCAGACGAGTTACATCAACATTTGGAGCTGTTCAATACTCAGTATGTACTTCATTATGATTATTCAAATGCTAGTGGTAGCTGAGTCATATAATGTCCTGTGACTGCTTCTCCTTTCCTGTACAACTCCTTGTTTTCCCTGGAGTGAGTAACTTTTTCTTTTTTTTAAACAAAAACATACTGTCATTTCTATAGTGCTTATCATGAATTTATCCCTAAATTTTCTCCCAGGTGTGTAACTCTCCTCTCAGTGTGGTCACATTCATTTGGGTGTTCGTACAACTTCATCCTCTTCAGAAGTCTCTCCCCCTCCAACCTGCTCCAGACTGTCCCATTTGATCTCTGGGCTGGTGGCACTGCTGTCATCTTGGGATCTCCTGTCCTCAACATCCTGGACATCAAGCGTCTCTCACAACTAAACATTCCTCCCTTGACTCATGAGCCCTTGCAGTGACTGCCCTGGCCTTTTGCAGCCCACCTTTCAAAAGAATTCCCTCTTGTCTAGGTCTCTCTCTTGTCTAGAAAAATGAAAGAAAATCCTCAGTCTGGGCACAGGGTAGGGATTGGAGTCCACATAGGAGGGAAAGCCAGAAAAAAAGGACTTTTAATAATCATGCTTTGCTTTCTGGAGAAGATGGAATTTGCAGATTTTTATTGATGGAATTTTATTGAAATGACATTTCCTGCTTTTTTCTTTCTTTTTTTTTCGAGACATAGTCTCAAGCTGTCACCCTGGGTAGAGTGCCATGGCATCGTAGCTCACAGCAACCACAAACTCTTGGGCTTAAGCAATTTTCTTGCTTCAGCGACTCAAGTAGCTGGGACTGCAGGCGCCTGCCACAACACCCGACTATTTTTTGGTTGTAGTTGTCATTGTTGTTTGGCAGGCCCAGGCTGGATTCGGACCCGCCAACTCTGGTGTATGTGGCTGGCACCCTAGCCACTGAGCTACAGGCACCAAGCCTCCTGCTTTTTTCTGATTATATATTCCATGTCCATTATTGAAAATTTGGAAAATGAGGAAGAGTACACAAGAGTACACATCTCTCTGTGTAGAGATTGTTGGCTATTAACATTTTTGTTTATTCCTGCTCTTATACATACATAAAATATGTTTTTAATCAAAATTGGGATTGTGTTATAAGAAATTCCAAATAAGAAACAAAAAAAGACTCTTTAGTAGGAAAGGGTAGGGAGGGCAAGTTACCTGGCTGCACAACTCTGGGGGGCATCATTCCCATCGTGTTCTACAACAAACCCAGCAGTCCTAGGTGGAGGGACAAGAGCCTCCAGGCTGCTTGAGAAACTGATAAACAGCTTGTGTCTTGTCATATCATCCGTCTGTACTCTCCTAGCATTAAGTTGTTACATGCATTACTGCTCACTCTGCAAAATGGATAAAACTGGTTTCCTCCATTGCTTTTGGTAAGAAACTCTTATCAGTTCAATAGATACTTCTTGACCACTTTTCAAGTTCATTAGTCATTAAAAGAAAACAAAAAGTCAGCTACACCATTTCTAAACAAATGTATGAAAAAACGCCATAAGTAATAGGAGGACTCAATTAGCTAAGAAAGCCACCAAAAGATCAAAAGCTCCCTCCAAAAGACTGTGAATTAAAGTAAAAATCTTCAGACAGAAAAAATGTGCAGTTTATAGTTTTGTTTTAGGCAGCATTGACCCCTCAGTTGCTCCCAGGTCTTAAAAGCCTCCAAAATTCTCTATAACTCTAACATATGAAGATAGCAACATAGTTGGTTGATGACGGCTAAGAAAACATCTGGCAGAGCCATACCGACAAGGGAATAGTTTGTTTTATGACTGAAGATGAAGCTTCTGTTCTCGGCTAAGAGCCATGTCCTCAGATGTGGTGGTGATAAATAGAAAGTTTGTCAGTAAGTGGCTCCCTCTTTGTCTTAAATTTTAAAGCAGTTTAGTAATTAGTGCTAAATAAGGAAATTAACTGGCAATCAAAGCATTAGAGCTGGCAAACCCATTATAACTCTTCCAAATCTTTGGAGAAAACAAGAAGAACATTAGAATAACTCTTTTCATAAGGAGAGGTCAAGAAGAAAAAAGACTGGTAGGTGGCAACATGCTAGAGGCTGTTGTCTTGTTTGCAGGTGTGTGGGCCTCAGAAGGTCTCTCTCCGTTTAGAACCCTTGTGTTTGTTTCACCAGGTGCTTTAATCATGTGAACTCAACTCCACTGCTCCCCTGAACAGAGAGTAGTGGTGACATCCTGTAGCCTTGCAGTCCCCAACCCCAGGGTGGCAGACCAGTATAGTCTGGTCATGGCCTGTCAGGAACAGGGCTGTACAGCAGGTGGGCGAAGCTTGTCAGTGTTTATAGCTGCTGCCCAGGGCTTGCACCACTGCCTGAGCTCCGCCTCCTGTCACAGCAGCAGGCATCAGTCTCAGCTGCTACTCCAAACTGCGCATGTGAGGGATCTAGGTTATGTGTTTCATCTGTGAATCAAATGCCTGATGATCTGAGGTGGAGATGTAATGCACCTGAATCATCCTGAAACCATCCTCCCACCACCCACCCTACCCCCCATCTGTGGAAAAATTGTTTTCCACGAAACCGGTCCCTGGTGCCAAAAATGTTGGGGACCAGAGAATAGAAATGTCACAGTTCAGTTAACTCAGAACAAAGTGTCATCTTGCTTAGATGCTGAAAAATATTCTCCCTTTTTCCAGCTTTCCTGTTATTTTTTAAGGACACCTCTTCTGTTGTGTTGGAATGTCAGCTTCTCACGTGTAGCTATTTCCATGCATGCTGTCTTCTTTTTTTTTTTTTGTGGTTTTTTGGCCAGGGCTGGGTTTGAACCTGCCACCTCCGGCATATGGGACTGGTGCCCTACTCCTTGAGCCACAGGCGCTGCCCCATGCTGTCTTCTTGAACCATGCCTTATGCTTGCTCCCCATGGTGCCTAGCAAAATGTCTCTGAGGTAGTGGGTATTCAGTCAATGCCAGTTGGAAACATTTTAGGCATCAGGCCAAGGGCCTGGCCAATTGTTGCAGTGGTCAGTATGGCTCAAGCCCCGCCTAAAACTATCTCATCTTCCGGACAAAGGACAGCAAATCTTGGGCCATTTTGAACTGAAGCGATCAGGCCTCTATCATTGATATCAATTAGCATTCTCAGCGAAGAAGTGGTTTTTTTTTTTTTTTGTAGAGACAGAGTCTCACTTTACTGCCCTCGGTAGAGTGCCGTGGCGTCACACGGCTCACAGCAACCTCCAGCTCCTGGGCTTATGTGATTCTCTTGCCTCAGCCTCCCCAGCAGCTGGGACTACAGGCGCCTGCCACAACGCCCAGCTAAGGAAGTGGGTTTTTTATTTATCTCTGGAAATTTCCATCCAAAGAGTATTTGAGTTTTCTTACAGGAAAAGTCATTTATTAACAATGATGAGTTCATCAAACATCAGGGCAGAATGTATCATGCACCTAAAATGGTGATTTTTCATTTTTCCACTGGTAATATGTTTTTGTATATGGTTTTTCCAAAAAGCTCTCACTCATATTTTGAATTAGTGTTGTAGTATAAATGGAGATTTGCTATTGCAAAGTTTTTAGAGAGGAATGTTGTTATCAAGGCTTAGGACTCAGCCTGTTCCTCCCCTTGAATTTATATGAATTGATCCTTATAGCTTCAGCTGACATGAATTTTGAGGAATTCCAAGTGAATCAACTTTAGGTCATATCTGGACACTTTGGGGACCTCTTGTTCCACAGTGTGAAGTCCTGCATGTTTCCATGAAAAGGCTGCCAGAAAAGGGAAGTCTGTTCATAAAAAGGAGAATGACATAGTCTGGAGGTCTACTTATTGTAGAGGAAGGAAAAGAACAGGCACTAGAGTAAAAATGAGGTCACAGCTGTGACAACGGCTGTGGTGGCTTAGCTATTGAGGCCAGACTAAGCTGTTTACCACCAGATTTTGATACAAAGGAACACTGCCAGAAAGGGACCTTTGAAAATATGTGGTGGAGTTATAAGAAATAAATCTGCATTCATAAAAGTGGCGATCCTTGAGGCAACACTGAGTCACACAGAAGGGGCAGGGCTTGTCCTTTGCAAACAATAAAATGGTTTTCAACCAACTGTATTTAGTCTTTAGAAAATTGTGGGCCTCTTTGTTTTGCAGAAGTATCGAAGTTTTTCCAAAAGGCATTTCTTCTACCAAGTGGGCTCCCCACTAATAAATACATACTGTTTATTTAAAAAATGACAATTCAAAAGGTGCACTCAGAACTCTATTTAAATCAATGATAAATACTATTTGTGAAGTGTGTTGTTTCCTGTCGGAGTCCTATCTCCAGTTAGCTGCAGCATTTTCTGAGATAGGCAGGCCTCTTTGGAGGGCCTACTGCCGAAGGGTGGGCTGGACACAACACAGAGGTTCAATTTGGAATTCAATGTGGGGACCCCAGAAAGCCTGGGGTCAAGGCGTAGGGACAACAAAGGGTTGTCATCTCTCTTTTTCTCTCTTCTTCTTTCCATTCCTTTGTCCTTCTTGTTCCCTTCTCTCAGCTTTTTACCAGAAGGCTGCCTTAAGGGCCTGGTACTGTGTGGTTCTACAGAAGAATCTTTGAAAAGTTACCAGTCCCGTTGAATTCTTACTCCCTAGACTCTCACTTGCCCCCCTCAACCCTTGGCTATCACTAGGAAGGTAACTGGAAGGAACAGGGAGGTGAGGAGGACCTGGTGCCTTTCTCCCTTGGTTTAGGATGTCTTAAGCATAAACACAATTAGAAATTTTATCTGAGGCGGCGCCTGTGGCTCAAGGAGTATGGCGCCGGTCCCATATGCCGGAAGTGGCGGGTTCAAATCCAGCCCCTGCCAAAAAAAAAAAGAAATTTTATTTGAGAATAAAAGTATCCTAAGTAGGTCCCAGCTGTGTGACTTCGGTTCACTCCCTTCCCACTCCCAAGGTCAGTTTCCCTCCTTAGAGCTCTTAGGGCAGGTTCTTAACTGCTGTGCTTGCATTGGTGGTTGAGTATCTTTTCCTTTCTACCAGAACACCAAGGTCAAAAAGAAGACTTCATCAGAAAGAGCATTTAAGAGAAACTGCTGTGCAAATGAAAGAACAGGTTCAACCAGAATTCCCCCTTCCCAAGCTCAGCAGGGCCTCCTAAGTCCTAGGGTGCAATCCTCTCTTCCCCGGCAGGCCTGTTAAACCAATATTCCTCAATGGCCATTTTGAATCCACAAGGACTTACTGGGTGCCTAATGTACAAGTCAGACTCTGGAAATACAAAAGTGAGTATGACACCACTTGGATCAAAATACTCTTTGGTTTAAGAACTTTCATGGATTTCCTATTTTCTACTTTATGTCCAGCTCCACTTTCTCATTTAAACATTTCCCACCTCCCCTAAACCTTCAACTCTTGCCAGACTTCAAACCACTATTCCCCCAGAGTAGGGAAGGGGAGACAGAGGCCTGGAATGTCCTCTTCTTTTCTCTCTGAGTTTGTTCAGACGCAGCTTAAATTTCTCATCCCGGGTTTTGGTGTTCCTCTACGGCAGCGGTTCTCAACCTGTGGGTCATGACCTCTTCTCCAAGGGAGAAACCCAGTCCCACCGTCAGTCTCACCCCACCCCTTTTGCGGGAGGGAGCTGCTTCCTCCTCCTGGAGGGCTGTAGACTTGCGGACAAAAGAAATGCCGGAGGGAAGAACTGGAAAATCGGACACCAGAAGAACTTTGAGGGGATTCGTGGTGGGAAAGAAGGGATGAGGAGAGAAGTGGGGCGGGGAGGGGGGCAGGAGGAGTCACCGCGCGTGTCCGCCCCCTGCGCCCCGCCCCTCGGTCGGCCCGGCTGCCCTTCCCGCCCTCCTCCCAGTGCGGATGGCCGCGGCCAGTTTCGGAGCCCGGGCCGTGCTGCGGGTGAGTGACCAGCCCCAGGGGACGGAGACCCGGAGCTGCGGGGACCCCCTGGCCAGGGTGTGGCCTCCCCCAGTTCACTGGGAAAGTTTCTGAGCGGGAGCGCGGGCGCCTCGGGTCTTGGGCACCTTCTGGGCCGCTGGACACTCCTCAGCTCCCCGACACCCGCCGGGGCTGCCCCCGAGGTGCTCCGGGCCGGCGAGGGGGTGGACCCCGACAGGGCTTCCTCTCCACACCCCGGAGGCCGCTGCTGTGACCTGAGTCCGACTCTAAAGAGAAGGAAAACGCAAACAGGCACGAAAGGAATCCGGGCTGAGTTGGGTGAGCCGCGGCGGGGAGCTCGCACGAGCCCGCGCGCGTCCCCCGACCTGTCGGACCTGGGTCCCCAGCCCTGTCCCTCACCCCTCCCTCGGCGCCCCCACCCTCACCTCCACCCCTCGCTCTTTCTTTCGGGCTCTTGTTCGCGGTGCTGCCCCCGCCCCTCCACTCCAGACGCATGTCCCCAAGCTCAGACGGCGGCTGAAGTCTGCACCCCGGGGTCCTCTCCTGCCCTGGAAGGCGAGGACTCGGGGGCCGCCGCGCTCGCCCCGGTATTTCCTGCAGGAATGACATTCACGGGGCTTTAGTGCTGGGTCCCTGGGACCCACAAACTGAACCTTGTGGATGCAGGGGGAGTTAAGATATATTCCTGTCTAGGATTTTACTATTTCCATTAGTTTGGCATCTTTTTTTTTTTTTTTTTAACTTCGCTGTGTGCTTTCTTCCAATAATAATGATACTTCATGTAGTTAGTCTATTTAATTCTGAAAGATAGAAACAGGAAAAAAAATGATTATTTAAAAAGGAGAGGGAGAAAAAGAATGCTTGCTAAAAGTACTGTGCAGAACCTGGCCTTCGGAAAGTCAAGACTTCAGTCCACTCTGGACTGCTTTCCGAGTTCAGTGCAGCTTGTTCTCCGACTTCCCCAGACAGGCTGTTCCAGCTCCGCCAGGCCTAGGCCGGGAGTGTTGATTTGCCTGACGGAGCCTGACCGTCCCCTCTGCTCTTCTCTACCCTCTGCTACCTCTCCATCGTCCTTTCCACCCCCCACCGCCACCCCCACTCCCACTTTCTCTCTCATAAAAGAGATTTGTGAAAACAGAGGCTACAATGAGCTGGACCACAAAGAAAACACCGCTCCATTTATTTTAATCCTGAGGCTGTTTGCTTCAACTAGACTCCGATTGGGTGGAAGAAATGTTTAGTTCACTTGTGTGGTTTTTATGTCAGTTCTTATTATGGTTGAATCAGTGTTTCCATGACAGGCTTGGTTCTCTGGGTGCTAGAGGGAGCTTATTAATTCTCAGATGGGTCTGGGCAGATCAAGTCTGGAGATTTTTTAGGGATGGATCTGGGTTGATATTGCAAACCTTTGCCCACTTAGAACCAGGCCAGGGGGGAGCAGCCTGAGCCTGGGTTTACTTCCACATGACCTGGGAAGAAAAACCTTTCCTGAGGAGTAAGCTGCGTGAGAGGGATTTCAGGGGTGTATGGAACTTTTACTGTTTTTAAGGACAACACATTTCTTAAGAACTTTAGTCATTCCCATTTCCATACACACAGTAAATGTGGTTGTAACAAATGTAGTAGATCCAGTTCTGAACAACCCATCACAACAGATAAAGCTACTGAACCACTTGGAAATAAAGATTTTAAAAAATGAATTTTATTGGAAATAAAAGTTTATTTTTAAAAGGATATAATTCAGGCAGCACCTGTGGCTCAGTGGGTAGGGTGTTCCCCCCCCCCCCCAATATACCAAGGGTGGTGGGTTCGAACCCTGGCCTAGCCAAACTGCAACAAAAAAAATAGCCAGGCGTTGTGGCTGGTGCCTGTAGTCCCAGCTACTAGGGAGGCTGAGGCAAGAAAATTGCCTAAGCCCAGGAATTGGAGGTTGCTGTGAGCTGTGATGCTAGAGCACTCTAGCAAGGTGATAAAGTGAGACTCTGTCTCAAAAAAAAGAAAGAAAGAAAAGAAAAAAGGATGTAATTCACTTTTCTACTGCTTCAGTTTACCAGTTCCCTATTGGTATGAATCAATAAGGTTTTACTGTGATCTCAAAACATCATCGATAAGGAAGTGTTTTGATTTCCATCTAAAAAGAAAGCTCTTAAGTTGTGAACTTGTTTGACTCTGTTACTTAGAAAAACAATGTACTGTGTTCAGATAAAAATCTTTAGTCTCTTCCTCTTCCTGAGAATTTTTAGTAGTGTATTTAATAGTGTTGGAAACCAACCTTACAGTGTTTGGAGAAAAACTGCCTTTCTGCCTTGTTCAGCTTTTGCAGCACCTCATGGAATCTCATTAAACTATTAAATCTTGCTACACATCCCAGGGATTTGCTCAGCAGCCCCAGGGTAATCTGGTTGGGATATAAGAAGACCATAGGAGTCCTTGACCTAAGAAGAGGGTCTGAATAGTTAGATGAAGTCTGCATCCCCTGACAGCCAATAGACAGCAGCCAGTCATCATCTGGACAGGTCACGTGAGTTAGAAATACTTGGCATGTGGGACTGGTGGAGAGGAAGGAGGGCGGGGGTCATTGAGAAGTGAAATGCCACGTGGTCTTTAAAAATCACATTGTCCAAGAATGCTGAATAACATAGGACAGGCTTAGGGTATGGAGTGAGATTTAAAGAGCAACTTATTTAAAATAGAAAACATTGTAATCTAACTCTTTGAAAATGCATCCAGAAAATATTGAAATTATGTGCATCAAAATGGATGGTGGTGGATTATACGGCATTTTTAATTTTCTTTGTGTTTGCCTGTAATTCTCAACTTTTTACAATAATAGCTAATCTTTCTTGAGAGCTAAGTATTTATAGATGGTATTTTATTTTAAAACTCCTTGAGGTAAGTACTACTTTTATTTTTATTATGGAGATTTAGAAACTAGAATCAGAACTTGTCCAAGGCCACACAGCCACCTAGCGCTGGAATCAAGTCCTGATTTCAGGTCAGAGGGTAAAATCTATGCATCTCAGTCCCTAGGACCTGCCATTGTCCTGCACTTGCATTATCATTATTATTTTAATTATAAGGAAAAAGTAGAAAAGGAAAGGGAAAATATTTCATGCCTTAATAAGAATTAATATTTTGATCAATTGTGAAGTGTTTCTGTCTTCTTTGTCTCTCTTTTCCCACTGTCCCTTCTCTTGAGAAGTCCTGGAGAATTGCTCCAGACTTAGTCAGAGGCAGCTCGCCCTTCCCTCGGGAGCTAGCTCTACCCACAAGAACAATCCAGAATTCCATGGAAGCTTCCCTTGCCAGTGTGGAGTTCTGGGAACCCCATGGGATGCTGGAGCAGTCCCAGCACAAGGCAGGATTTCTAAAGTAGATCAGGAAAGTATGTCTTCATAGCTCGGCCAGTTATAGGCTGTTACTGTTATGCATCAGGCGAGTGTGAAGGGTAGAAGGACCTAGAGAAAGCGGCCGACTCCTGTTTAATGGCTTGTTACATGGAATGTCAGGCAGGTTAAGGATTTACCGTGCAACAAGAAAGAAAAAGCTCATTGTTTCTGGATGCTTATTACTGTGAAGACACAATAGTAATCTATGTTTTTAAAGTTTGGCTACGTGGGTGATCTCATGTGTTGGCATATTTGACTGATTTAATGGAAATGGAAATATTCAATGTGAGTGGTTCTGGGGATAGCTCTGGGAAAAGGGTGCCGTTGTCCTGTAATACTATGTGCTCTCATAGGCAACCAGGCCCAGGAGGAGGTCACCTTATCCATCCGTTTTGTGGAATATACCTGAAGATTCCTAGAAGGATCAGCTTTCTTAAAGTACCTGGTCAATCAAATGACATGCTTTAAGATGCAGGCTTTCCCTCTTCTAATCCTCAAAGAAGAAATTAATGGAAGGCTGATGGTTCTAAGTGATAATCACCTTTTTGTTGAAAAAAAGTTGTAAGAAAAGGGTTGAGGATCTCTTTTATTTATTTATTTTTTTGCATCTAAAATATCACTTTTATTAACACATTAGGGCTACTACAATGGACAGTTTCACAGAACAGAAATAAGACAGTCTCAGGACAACACAGTGTAAAGTTGTAGCACACAGGTGGGTTGAGGATCTCTTTCCCAAATTAATCACACTCAGACAAGTGACCCGGATCTTGTATCTGTTGACCATTATGAGAAATTTCTTCCTGGTCTTAGCACCAGGAATAGTTCTTGGGAACAACTTGTCTGTTATGATGCTGTAAATCCTTTAAATGATGTCTCCCATTTATCATTTGGCCAAAAGTAGCTCAGAGCCAATTTAGTAGCCCACTTCTAGCAAATATATAGGATTATTATTATTTTTTTTCCTTGAGACAGAGTCTCAAGCCATCACCCTGGGTAGAGTACTGTGGCCATCACAGCTCACAGCAACCTTAAACTCCTGGGCTTAAGCAGTTCTCTTACGTCAGCCTCCCAAGCAGCTGGGACTACAGGTGCCTGCCACAATGCCCGGCCATTTTTTGGTTGTAGTTGTCATTTTTGTTTGGCAGGCCTGGGCTGGATTTGAACACGCCAGCTTTGGTGTACATGGCTGGTGCCCTAACTGCCTGAGCTACAGGTGCTGAGCCAGATATGTAGGATTTTATGGCCTATCTTTTCCACAACTAATAACATACACCTTATATTTTCAACCTGTACTTTTCCATGGCTCCCAATTTCCTAGCCTATTTTATATTGTTTGTTTTATTTATTCAGTGCATTTAGAGGGCGGGTGCTTCTGACACCTTTTCTTCTGGGTTCTTTTTTCTTCATGTGAATGTAAATTTAGCAGCTCTTTCATAAAAGGTCTTGAGTAAAGTCTACAGTATTTGTTTTCCTGAAAATGCCTTTTTTTTTGCTCTTATACATGAGAATTGGGCTGATTGTAGAATTCTAGACTCAAAATTATTTTCTCAGTGCTCAGAAGATACTGCACCATTGTTTTCTTGCATGTATTGCTACTGCTAAGAAGTCTGATAGCAATTGATTGTCATTCTTTTTTTATTAATTTTTTTAATTGTTGGGGATTCACTGAGGATACAAACAACCAGGTTACACTGCTTGCATTTGTTAGATAAAGTCCATCTTATAATTGTGTCCCACCCCCAAGAGGTGTGTCACACACCATGACCCTCTACCCTCCTCCCTTTTTCCTTTCTCCCTTCTCCCATTCCCCCAATTGATTGTACTAGCATCAATTGTCCTCGTATCAGAACTGAGTACATTGGATTCTTGCTTCTCCATTCTTGTGATGCTTACTAAAAAGAATGTATTTCAACTCCATCCAGGTTAATACAAAAGTAGTAAAGTCACCATTTTTTTTTTTTTTGGTGGCTGAATAGTAGTATTCCATGGTATACATATACCACAGCTTGTTAACCCAGTCCTGGATTGGTGGGCATTTAGGTTGTTTCCACAGTTTGGCAATTGTAATAAACAGTTTAGTGCGAATGTCCTTATGATAAAGTGATTTTTTTTCTTCTGGGTAGTTGCCCAGTAATGGGATTTCAGGATCAAATGGGAGGTCTAGTTTGAGTTCTTTGAGGATTCTTCATACTTCCTTCCAAAAAGGTTGTATTAGTTTGCAGTCCCACCAACAGTGTAAAAGTGTTCCCTTCTCTCCACATCCACACCAGCATCTGCAGCTTTGAGACTTTGTGATGTGGGACAATTGATTGTTATTTCATTATAAAATTATCTACTCCCTGCTAACTTTTAGGATTTTCTCTAGAATGTTGAACAGGTGCATCCAGGTGAGGATTTAGAAAATTTTATCCTACCTAGCCATCAGTGAGCATTTGTGATTTCCTAGCTGTGGAACCTTGGAGAAGTTGTCCAACTTCCCTCATTCTCCTCATCTGTGAAGCAGAAATAACAGTATCCGCTGCAAGGACATTGTGAAGAGATAATATAAGGAAAATGTGAGAATAGTGCCTGCCATATAAAGAAGAGCACAATAATTGCTATTTTGATTACTTTTATATTATTTCAGAAGTTCTTGGCCTTCTTGGATTTTACTAGTTGACATACAGTTGCACATACATGCAAAATCTTGTTGAGATTCTTTTTGAAAACGTATTCTGTTTATACTGACATCTTTACCATGTTGGATCTTTCCATCTTCTCCTTTTTTTCAGGTGAATGATGACTGGTGCTTTCCCTATATATGTCTTATACAAGTTGTGCTGCATTTACTTTCCATAGATTTTGTTGATATTTTAAGTGATAGCCTTTGTCTTATTACATTTTCTAATTTATTTGCTGGCCCATAGACATATTCTTGGTTTTTAAAATTTTGTTCTTTTCCTCTGCGTCCCCCTTTATTTGTTCTCATAGTCTGTATATAGATACTCGTGGATTTCTATATAGACGATCACAAGACAACACTAATTTGCCTTTTCTTTTTCATTCCTATGACTCCTGTATCTTTTTTCTTGTGTTTTTGCTATTGGGACAATGTTTAATAGCAACCATGAGGAAGTGCACCCTTGTCTTCTTACTGTATTTTTCTTTTCTTTTGATAATGTTGGTACCAAGTCTTACTGTCTTTTATAAGTACCCTAAAGTTTCTCCATTAAGCATGAATTTTGCTTAAGGTTTCAGTAGATATTCTTTATTAAATTAAGAACTTTCTCTATTCTTATTATTTTATAATAAGTTAAAAATTATATCCCAAGTGTTGATTTTATGTAATGCTTTAATGTCTTTTTATGTAAATTTTATGAGATAATCATGTATTTCTTGATATTACAGTGTGATAAAGATGAACATATTTAATTATGTTGAAACATGTATATATATACATAATATAGGAATATGTATATTCTTTTATTCTGTAGGGTATCATTTACTAGTATTTTATTTAGGATTGTTACAAATGTTAATAGGTGAAATTGGTCCATAATTTTCTTTCTAAAATGGTGTTTTTATATTGTTTTGTGTCAAGCTTATATTAGCCCTGTTCAATAAGTTGGTAGCTTTTCCTCTTTCTTATATATATATATTTTTTTTTTGTAGAGACAGAGTCTCACTGTACGACCCTCGGTAGAGTGCCGTGGTGTCACACAGCTCACAGCAAACTCCAACTCCTGGGCTTCAGCGATTCTCTTGCCTCAGCCTCCCGAGTAGCTGGGACTACAGGCGCCCGCCACAACGCCCGGCTATTTTTTGGTTGCAGTTTGGCTGGGGCCGGGTTTGAACCCGTCACCCTCGGTATATGGGGCCGGCGCCTTACTGACTGAGCCACAGGTGCCGCCCTTTATGTATTTTTCTTAAACATTTTGTGAGACAAAAAGACTGTCTCTCTCTTAATGCTTGGTAAAACTCATTGTGAGTGAAAAGGCTCCACCTGACTCTTTCCTTTCCCCCCTCTATTTTATAACAAAACAGAAAAGGGGCTCATTTCTCTCCAGTGCCTGCTCTCTGCCTCATCTCCTCATCAAAAGTACTTCTTAGCTATAAATTGGCTTTACTTTTTCTCAAAAACAAGTAATTAGTGTATCATAGGCTGACTTGGGGACTAATGATTTCTTTCTTTTTCTTCTAGAATTCTGATTCAACGTTTTGGATGAGTTGTCTAAACTTACCTGGTTAAGTGACCCCATGTTTATAATCCTCACTTTATCTGTCTTTAAAATGGGTTGCTTACTGAACTGCAATAACAAACAAACTTTACAGAATATTGGGGAAAATATCTTTGAATTGATTTTAAGGGAAACAATGAAGAAATATTCATGTGAGAAGATAACCAGAATATTTATAGTTTATACTGTAAAACTAGATAATTGACAGGAAACTGGTAAAAGGATAAATGACAGTTTCCATGATGACCAGGTTAACCATTTTGCCAGTTCACTTGCTGTGTCACAAAAGGTTTTTTGTTGATCTGCCTAAGCTACTGAAATTATTACTGAAATGTCCTAATACTCATTTTGTTCAAGCTTAACACTCTTACATGTATTTATAACTGATAGTAATTCTAAATTTGACTTAATAATCCTTATTTTTGTTTTTATTTATTTCATATTATCTAATTACCCACATTTGCTGTGTTAACAGACTGTTTTAGTACATGACCCTAAAAATAGATTACAATAAAAAGAGAAACTTCATAAACTTTATTAAGTACTTAATAAATGTTACTTGATGGAGATGATAACCTTTTTGTAGGTTAGATCCAATTTGTAGTGTTAATTCAAAGCAAATTTGAAAGGGAGTCTTGATTTTTGTCTCAAACTCTCCTGCTTGTACAATTTCTGAAGATAATTTATAAAGATGGTATCATAAATTCATTCTTCAATTCTTTATCATTATGTTTTTACAATTCTTGAAGTGAAAGAATACACAGTTTAACACTTAATAAAATTTTCACTTCAAGAATTGTAAAACTTAATGATAAAGATGCTTTACATTATGTCATCTCAAATCTAAATAAAGATATTTATTTAAAATAAGTACATTTATTTTAAACTCTTATCTTTAAAAGTTTTCCTTAGATTACAAAAATGAAATGCATTCAAAGGTAGATAAAACCAAAAGGCTGTGAGCTCTACAAGAAGCCATGAGTTGGTGAGACAAGAAAAATCATTAAAGCATGTTCTATTTAAGAGGTGACACAGGGGGCGGTGCCTGTGGCTCAGTGAGTAGGGCGCCGGCCCCATATACTGAGGGTGGCGGGTTCAAACCCGGCCCCGGCCAAACTGCAACAAAAAAATAGCCGGGCGTTGTGGCGGGCGCCTGTAGTCCCAGCTGCTTGGGAGGCTGAGGCAGGAGAATCATGTAAGTCCAAGAGTTAGAGGTTCCTGTGAGCCGTGTGACGCCACGGCACTCTACCCGAGGGCGGTACAGTGAGACTCTGTCTCTATAAAAAAAAAAAAAAAAAGAGGTGACACAGGAAGTTTGATTTGCAAAATCGATTGGGATATGCTAATGAAATCAAATAGCAAAGAGAACCATAATTTTGTTTGCTGCTTTTCACTGTCACTGATTTTAGTCGCTGGTTGAAATGGGGAGATTGTGTAAGGCCTTTTAAAAATCCATGTTTAATTGTTTTAATATTGATTGTCTTTCCTAGAATATAAATCCTGCATCATTACTTAAGCATTTAAAAAAAAAAAAAAAACTCCACGGCGCCTGTGGCTCAAGGAGTAGGGCACCGGTCCCATATGCCGGAGGTGGCGGGTTCAAACCCAGCCCCGGCCAAAATCCACAAAAAAAAAAAAAAAAACTCATTGTGAAATCATCTGAACCACTTTTCTTTTTCTTTCTTTCTTTCTTTTTTTTTTTTTGAGACAGAGTTTCACTATATCACCCTGGGTAGAGTGCCCTGGAGTCACAGCTCACAGCAACCTCAAACTCTTGGGCTTAAGTGATTCTCTCGCCTCAGCCTCCCAAGTAGCTGGGACTACAAGCACCATCCACCATGCCTGGCTATTTTGTTGTTGTCATCATTGTTGCTTAGCTGGCCCGGGCTGGTTTGAACCTGCCAGCCCAGTGCATGTGACCAGCGCCCTAACCACTGAGCTATGGGCACTGAGCCCCTGAACCACTTTTATTTATTTATTTATTTTTTTATTGTTGGGGATTCATTGAGGGTACAATAAGCCAGGTTACACTGATTGCAGTTGTTAGGTAAAGTCCCTCTTGCAATCATGTCTTGCCCCCATAAAGTGTGACACACACCAAGGTCCCACCCCCCTCCCTCCTTCCCTCTTTCTGTTCCCCCCCATAACCATAATTGTCATTAATTGTCCTCATATCAAAATTGAGTACATAGGATTCATGCTTCTCCATTCTTGTGATGCTTTACTAAGAATAATGTCTTCCACGTCCATCCAGGTTAATACAAAGGATGTAAAGTCTCCATTTTTTTTAATGGCTGAATAATATTCCATGGTATACATATACCACAGCTTGTTAATCCATTCCTGGGTTGGTGGGCATTTAGGCTGTTTCCACATTTTGGCGATTGTAAATTGAGCTGCAATAAACAGTCTAGTACAAGTGTCCTTATGATAAAAGGATTTCTTTCCTTGTGGGTAGAAGCCCAGTAATGGGATTGCAGGATCAAATGGGAGGTCTAGCTTGAGTGCTTTGAGGTTTCTCCATACTTCCCTCCAGAAAGGTTGTACTAGTTTGCAGTCCCACCAGCAGTGTAAAAGTGTTCCCTTCTCTCCACATCCACGCCAGCATCTGCAGTTTTGAGATTTTGTGATGTGGGCCATTCTCACTGGGGTTAGATGATATCTCAGGGTTGTTTTGATTTGCATTTCTCTAATATATAGAGATGATGAACTTTTTTTCATGTGTTTGTTAGCCATTCGTCTGTCGTCTTTAGAGAAAGTTCTATTCATGTCTCTTGCCCATTGATGTATGGGATTGTTGGCTTTTTTCATGTGGATTAATTTGAGTTCTTTATAGATCCTAGTTATTAAGCTTTTGTCTGATTGAAAATATGCAAATATCCTTTCCCATTGTGTAGGTTGTCTCTTTGCTTTGGTTATTGTCTCCTTAGCTGTACAGAAGCTTTTCAGTTTAATGAAGTCCCATTTGTTTATTTTTGTTGTTGTTGCAATTGCCCTGAACCACTTTTAAAATGAATATGTCAAGTTTTTGATGATTCAATTTCATAAGTGATTATTGATGAATTTGGGTTTTCTATTTCTTCTTGATTCAACTTTGGTAATCTGGTTTAGATGGCTCATTTATGAATTCTCATATTTATTAGCATAGTTATTCATAATTTTTATTATGGCCTCATAAATATTGACTGTATTTTATATTCCCTTTTTTGTTCTTAATATTGTTTATGTGTGCCAACTCTGGTTTTTAAATTAATATAGAGGTCTACTTAGTCTTTTCAAATAAACAGCTTTTTCTTATTCATATTTTTGCCTTCATTATGTTTACTCTTACCTGTATTATTTCTTCTTTCTATTCTAGCTACTTGAGATGATACCTCACTCATTTATTTTTTGTTTTTCAATAAATTCATTTAAAACTATAAATTTGGGGTGGGCACGGTGGCTCACACACTTGTAATCCTAGCACTCTGGGAGGCCAAGGTTGGTGGACTGCTTGAGCTCAAGACCAGTTTAAAACCAGCCTGAGCAAGAGTGTAACCCCATCTCTCCTAAAAATAGAAAAAACTAGCCATAGTGGGCACCTGTAGTCCCAGCTACTTGTGAGGCTGAGTCAAGAGGATTTCTTGAGCCCCAGAGACTGAAGTTGTTATGAGCTATGGTGATGCCATGGCACTCTACCAAGGGAGACAAAAAACCCACAAAACTTTATTTACATTATTGTTGATTTCTAATTTAGTTGCCATGTGAAAAGACAGCATGGTCTGTATAATAGCCGTTCTTTGTTAGGACTTCCCTTATGTCCAATGACATAAATGTTATTTTTCAAACATTTCGTGTTTTAGAAGGAAAATGTATTCTGTAGTTGATGGATGCAGAATTCTGTATCAGTCTAATAGCTCAAAATCAAATGTATTCTTCAAATTTCTCGTGTTCTTCCTAATTTTTTGCTTACTTTTGGAGTTCTCTTCAGTTTGACATTCCCTTCCCTTCGTGGTGGAAAGGTTAAATCTGTGTATTTGTCAATTTCTCCGTGTAATCCGTCAATATTTATGCAAGTTCATGAGTATTTCTTCTCAGTGGATTCTTTTTTCATTATGTGAATATACTATTTATTTTATTTCTATTAATGATTTTGGTCTAAATTCTATTTTACCTGATATTAATATTGCTATTCCTGCCTCGTTTTAGTTAGTATTTTCCTTGTATGCCCTTGTATCTTTTTATATTAATTTCTCTGTAGTCAATATGACTCCTGTACGGTAATTGCTTACTTAACCTAGTCCATAGGTTCTTGGAAGCGAAAAGATATAGAGGCTATTCTTGAATAATGTTGTTTCATTCAACATCATTTTGTTGCAGTGTTGATGAGAAAAAAATTGGTTTTGTTATACATCATTTTACTTAGTTTCCAAGAACCTATGGATGATGTTAAATGCGGTTTTATTGTATAGTTTTCCTTTAAGTGTGTATCTTAAAAACATCATTTATCTATAGATTGATGTTTTATCACCTGAAATTTTGTTTTATCATTTACATTCTTTGTAATATATGTAGTAGAACTTCTGTAAACTGGGACCTATAACACCCAAGGGATTATAACAATCTGGTCAGCATGTGACTAGCTCTATTGTACTGATACGTACATGTGGTCTCTGAAAATTAGGTCAACTTGAGGAGGTGGTCAAATATGGAGGTTCTAGTGTATATATGATCTATTTCTGCCATGCTCATTTTTTATTTCCTAGTTATCATTTTTTTGTTGCTTCTTTTTTTCCTTCTTTTCCTATTTTTCTTTGAACAGTTTTTGTATATTCCTACCTTTTCCTGCCAACTGTTTGCATTCTTTTATCTCCAAATTTTTAGCACATACATTTTATTTAACAAAGTCTAATCATTTTTTATTCATTTTCCTCCAAACAATGCAATGGCCCTCTATGGCTTTAATCTGCCCTTCCTCCCACTTCCCTGGTGAACGTGGTCTCAGTGGTTTAGTTGAACCTGTGTACAGTCCTCCAACCTCCTCCCACCAACTAGTCATTACTGTTATTTCTGCCTTATTTCATTTTACTCTTGAAGGATAATTTAGCAAGTGACAGATTTCTAACTAGATATTTTCCCTCAGCATTTTGTACGAAAGTATTCCCTTGCTATTCAGCTATTAAGTCTCCATTGTTCTTTATGAGAAACATCTTGGGTCTATCATTGTTGTTTTTTTTTAGTCTCATTTGGTCACCGTCGATAAAGTGCTGTGGTGTTACAGCTCACAGCAACTTCAAACTCTTGGGCTTAAGCGATTCTCTTGCCTCAGCCTCCCAACTAGCTGGGACTGTAGGTGCCCACCACAACGCCTGGCTATATTTTGTTGCAGTTGTCATTGTTTTATTTTATTTTTATTTATTTATTTATTTTTTTTTTGTAGAGACAGAGTCTCACTTTATGGCCCTCGGTAGAGTGCCGTGGCCTCACACAGCTCACAGCAACCTCCAACTCCTGGGCTTAAGCGATTCTCTTGCCTCAGCCTCCCGAGCAGCTGGGACTACAGGCGCCCGCCACAACGCTCGGCTATTACAGTTGTCATTGTTATTTAGCTGGCCCGGGTGGGGTTTGAACCTGCTGGCCTTGGTGTATGTGGCTGGTGCTGTAACCCCTGAGCTACAGGTGCTGAGCCATCTCTTTTCATATATAAAGGTTTTTTAGTTTTCTCTACAAATTTATTTTAAAAGAATTGTTCCGAGTGACTGTGTGTCAGGAATACTTTCAGGAGGTGCTAGAAATACAGGAATGAACATAACAGACAAAAGCCCCTGTCTTCACAATCAGTCCCTTACAGGCTGTATTCTCCCCATTTGGATGGAACACCTATTGGGCAAATGTTGAACTTTCTCATTTTATCTTCTGTAATATCTTCTATGTGTTAAGAGAGTTCTCTTTATTTCTGCTGCATTGTGGGTGACTTTTTCCATTTTTATCTTAACAGTTTATTAATTTCCTTAACCTGTATTTAGTCCACTGTTCAACTCATTTATTGGTTTGTTTTTTTCAAATTTAATGTCTATTTTTTAATTTGAGAATTTCTGTTTGGTACTTCATATACGTCTTTTTCTTACACGATCCCTTTGCCTTATGATTTCCAATCCTTTTTATATCTCTTTCAATATTTTTAACATACTTGTAGATAATTTGTTATCTCTACTTTTGACTTTTTAAGATGATAATTTGTTTCTTCTTGTGTTTTACATATTCATCAGGAGCTGTTTTTCATAGAAATCCCATATACCCCATATTGTTAGCACATCCTCATGAAACAATTTTTTCACTTGTTTTCTACTCTCTACCCAAGGAGACATCAAGCGATCTACCCTGTTTTCCCGAAAATAAGACATCCTCCGAAAATAAGACCTACTTACGGAAAGATAAGACATCCCCTGAAAATAAGACCTAGCGCATCTTTGGGAGCAAACCTTAATATAAGACACTGTCTTATTTTCGGGGAAACGGGGCAGTTGTTTTCTTAGACTGGTTAATGATGTTCTGTAGACCTATTTCATTTATGAAGCAGGCCTTTATGACCTCCAACACTAACAGGTCCTGGTGTAAGGTGGCCATCGCCCGGACAGATGCCTCTCACTGCCTGGTTGTCATTAAAGTTCCTCCCAGACCCCAGCCACTCAGGCCTCTAACTGTTCTGGATTTCTCCACGAGGCCCTTGGCTTCAGCTCCCACTCATTGACTTAACTTTGACTTCCCTCTTCATTTCTGGCACCTGGAGCTTTATCTATTTTATCTAGGCTTTAGATAATATTATTTTTTAGATAATATTTTTGTTATTTTTTTTGTTTAGTATTTTGAGCAGCTGGGATTGGGAGGGGTAATTCCAACCCAATTCATCATGTTGACTGAAGTCTTTAACTACTAATTTTATAGTCTATTTTATTCTGGCATATGTTAAATAGAATACAATTAAGTACACACAAACACACACACACACAGGCTCCTGAATGTGAAATCTGCTACTGGGAGAAAGCAGCAGAGAAGAGGCCTGAGCACTGCTGTGTGTCAACACCACTGTCCCGTGGGGACCCTTCACCGTCACATGGGGACCCTTCATCGTCCCGTGGGTCACCCTGGATATGGTGTCTCATTCTCATCCAGCCCTGTGTCTCAGTCTGGAAGAATCTGAATTTCTCAAACATGCTGCTCCAGTTCCCAAGTACTGTCCGTAGAGTCTCTGTAGTCTATTAAAACCTCCTCATGACCCCCTAGCATCCTAACTCACATCTACATTGAAAAGAAAGAACTCTTGTGGGAAGATTTCTGTTCTCCTTGGTATGGGAAGATGATCTCTCTATGGGGCACACATGTTTACTTGTGTCTCTAGCAGAGCAGAGAGGTTTACATTAAGCAGTTGATTATTTATGCCTGACCCCATCTCTGGAAATATTGATTAATGTTTACTTGTATCTCTAGCAGGGCAGAGAGGTTTACATTAAGCAATTGATTATTTATGGCTGACCCCATCTCTGGAAATATTGATTAATAACAATAGAACCTATTTATAATGCTGAAAAAAATCTATGCAGAGATACTGTCCCCATACCTTTCCCACAAACTCTCTTCTTTTGTTGTTACTGTTGTTGAATATGAGATATTTGATTTTTATTTATTTTTTATTGTATGGGATTCATTGAGGGTACAAAGAAATAGGTTACGCTGATTGCATTTGTTAGATAAAGTCCTTCTTATAATTTTGTCCCACTCCCAAGAGATATCCCCCATCCCCCTTTCTCTCCCATTCTCTCTGTCCCCTACCCCAGTGGGATTGCAGGATCAAGTGGGAGGTGTAATTTGAGTTCTTTGAGGATTCTTCATGCTTCCTTCCAAAAAGGCTGTATTAGTTTGCAGTTCCACTGGCAGTGTAAAAGTGTTCCTTTCTCTCCACATCCACGCCAGCATCTGCAGCTTTGAGGCTGTGATGTGGGTCATTCTCACTAGGGTTAGGTGATATCTCAGGGTTGTTTTGATTTGCGTTTCTCTGATGATTAGGGACGATGAGCATTTTTTCATGTTTGTTAGCCATTTGTCTGTCTTCTTTATAGAAGGTTCTATTCATGTCTCTTGCCCACTAATATCTGGGATTCTTGGCTGTTTTTTTGTTGATTATTTTGAGTTCTCTGTAGATCCTAGTTATTAAGCTTTTGTCTGATTCATAAAATGCAAGTATCTTTTCCTATTCTGAAGGTTGTCTATTTGCTTTCTGGTTGTTTCCTTAGCTGTATAGAAGCTTTTCAGTTTAATTAAATCTTGTTTGTTTATTTTTGTTACTGTTGCAATTGCCAAAGAAGTCTTCTTCATAAAATCTTTACCCAGGCTGATATCTTCAAGTGATTTCCTCATACTTTCTTGGAAGATCTTTATTGTTTCATACCTTAGATTGAAGTCTTTTATCCCTCTTGAATCAATTTTTTTTTTTTTTGAGACAGAGCCTCAAGCTGTCGCCCTGGGTAGAGTGCTGTGACATCACAGCTCACAGCAACCTCCAATTCCTGGGCTTAAGCGATTCTCTTGCCTCAGCCTCCCAAGTAGTTGGGACTACAGGCACCCACCACAGCGCCTGGCTATTTTTCGGTTGTAGTTGTCATTGTTGTTTGGCAGCCTGGGCTGGATTCAAACCTGCCAGCTCTGGTGTACGTGGCTGGCGCCTTAGCCGCTTGAGCTACAGGTGCCGAGTCTTGAATCAATTTTTGTAAGTGGTGAGAGGTGCAGGTCCAGTTTCAGTCTTTTACACGTGGTTATCCAGTTCTCCTAGCACCATTTATTGAATAGGGATTCTTTCTCCTAGCGTATGTTCTCGTTTGGTTTATCAAAGATCAGGTGGGTATAAGATTTTAGTTTCATCTCATGGTTTCTATATGGTTCCAAATGTCAATGTCTCTATTTTTGTGCCAGTACCATACTGTTTTGATCACTATGGCCTTGCAGTATAGCTAAAGTCTGGTAGGGTAATACCGCCGGCTTTGTTTTTATTACTAAGAATTGCCTTGGCTATATGGATTTTTTTCTGTTTCTATACAAAACAAAGAATTATTTTTTTCAAATCTTGAAAGTATGATGATGGTATTTTAATGGGAATTGCATGGAATCTGTAGATTGCTTTGGGAGGTATAGACATTTTGACAATATTGATTCTTCCCAGCCATGAGCATGGTATGTTCTTCCATTTGTTAATGGCTTCTGCTATTTCTTTTCTTAGGATTTCATAATTTTCATTGTAGAGGTCCTTCACCTCTTTTTTTTTTTTTTTTTTTTTTTTAAGCTACTGTGAAGGAATTGAGTCTTTGATTAGCTCCACAACTTGGCTGCTATTAGCCAAACTCTGTTTTTTTTTTTTTTTTGAGACAGAATCTCAAGCTGTCACTGTGGGTAGAGTGCCGTAGCGTCACAGCTCACAGCAACCTCCAACTCTTAGGCTTAAGCAATTCTCTTGCCTCAGCCTCCCAAGTAGCTGGGACTACATGTGCCCACCACAACATCCGGCTATTTTTTGGTTGTAGTTGTTATTTTTGTTTGGTGGGCTCGGGCTAGATTTGAACCCGCCAGCTCTGGTGTACGTGGCTGGTGCCCTAGCCACTTTATCTACAGGTGCCAAGCCCAAACTCTGTTTTTTTAAGTAAACCAAACCAGCAATTGTCCTTGGCCTTTTCCTCTGCCCGTTGTATAAGTTTAAATGACAATGGAAAAGAAAACGACTTTGGAGTCAAGCAGATCTGGGTTTGAATCCAAGCTGTGGCCACTCACTAGATGTGTGGTCTTGGGCAAATCACTTAACTTCTCTGAGGCTAAGTTGTCATGTCTATAAAGCAGTAGTAGCAAAATTTGCCTCAAAAGTTTGTTCTGAAGATTAAGTGAGATAAATGGAAATAATGTGAGCCAAGTGCTTGGCATGTGTTAGTGCTCACAAATGTTTGTTTTCTCTCATCATCTCTCCTCCCCTTCTCTGCTTCTTTCAAACCAGGACTGTGATTCAGAAAGAGTAATAAGAGAGACTGCTGGGGAGAGGCCGTGGTTGTACTTCCTAATATCTTACATTCTCTTGGTAATCAATTTATATTTTCCTTGGATGAATTTCCATAAAGCTTTGGGACTACCATTTTTATTTTGGTTCCATATCACCTCTTAATAGCCTACTTCTGTACCATTCCTTAATAGCCCTCCCCACCTATTGCTCAACTTTTCTATGGAATAACTGTGATATTATTTGAGTGTCGTGCCTCTCCTAACCAGAAATACCTCTTTGCTTAATTTGTTGTTGTTCCTGTTCTTTTTTTTTTTTTTTTTCAGTTTTTGGCCAGGGCCAGGTTTGAACCCACCATCTCTAGTATATGGGGCCGGCACCCTACTCCTTGAGCCACAGGTGCTACCCCTGCTCCTATTCTTTAAAGAGCTGTAAACTTGGGTGGCACCTGTGGCTCAAGGAGTAGGGTGCCGGCCCCATATACTGGAGGTGGCGGGTTCAAACCCAGCCTGGCCAAAAACTGCAACAACAACAACACAAACAAACTTTTAAACACAAAGACCCCAGAGGGAGGCACAGCCACCCTCTGCGACTAGATTTTCCCAGGAGGTATCATGTAGGTCCTGAGTGTTTGAGGAGGACGTGGGGTTAGAGAACCAACTGAGAAGAGGTGGCTAGAGGAGATGGAAGAACTCAAGGTATTCCCTGGGAATTACACAAGATCTCAAATCTGCCTGATTCACAACCGTCACTTATCTGGGCCCTATGGAGTTTGTATCTGGCTCAGAGCATGTTGCTTTTTGCAAGTGTCTTATCAGTATTAATAATAATGATGTTAGCTATGACTGTTCTTAAGCAGAAAAAAAGAGCATCATGAAATCAAAACATAATTGGAATTATGGATGTGCCTCCATATGAATGTGCCTCCTCCGTCTATGGCTAGAGCACAAAAATAGCATTTCCAATTGCAGAGCTAAGCCAAGAGTTTCATAGAAGCAGCATTGAGAATCTAATTTAAAACAGCCATGGCCCAGAAATTCAGAGACAGGGCTGAACATTGGCCTCCGTTCCTCCCTTTGAACATTTTTTTCCTAGCTCACATTAACTCATGCTCAGGGCCAATTTGCAGGGCCCAGAAGATGATAATTGATGCAAGAAACATTATTTTTGTTGGCCTAAGTTTGACGTTAATGCAAACACAGAGAAATGTTTTTGTCTCAAACCTTTATAACCAAGAACCTCCGCTAGTGCAGCTCCAGGCCTGCTGCTCATTTGTGGCTTGTAAATTTTATGAAATGAATATCCTGGTGCCTGTGTTAGTCTTGGCTTCAGCAGAAGGTCCCTACTTGGTGTCATTCTAAGTGTAATACTGGGGGTCAGGTGCTCCTGATTTCCAGAAAAATTACCTTGTTAAAAAAAATGTGCTTAGTCTTTCCTAGGAACTGGCTGATAATGTCAAATTCCTTCAATTCCAGAAAGGCTCAAATTTGCTTATATCAACATTTTCCTCCAATAAGGCAGGAAACTGTTTGGCTTCTGACATCATCTTTATCAATCATCTGACTGTAAACTCCAAGTGAAAACGGCTCTATACCACGTGACAGGGTTTAGCTAGCTTTAAATAATGGCCACATGTGATGGGGTTTAGCTTTCCCTGCTTGTTGGGATCTGCTTCCTCCACACCCACACATTCCCCTCTCCCACCAGATGTTCCAGCTGTTCTGCAAACACATGCACATGCACGTGAACACACACCCTCCAGACACGTGTCCCAACCCCGCAGCACACTCCCACCACTGGTGGCCTGCCTGCTATACAGGCTACCCCAAGTGCTCCTGTCCATGGAGATGCACAAACTCTCCCTGTCTGTGACAGGTGCTGGCTCCTGTACCAGTTTTCTAGGCTGCCCATGCTCTTCATTTTTGTGAATCACCCAGCTCCTTTAAGCCTTTCCCTCCTGAATTTTTCTATTTGGCTTGTTTCTGATTGGTTGCTTTGTTTGGACTTGATTTCTCTTTGCTTTCTGGACCCTGTCCTTACTTTGTTGAAGACTTCTCCACCTCCACCCACTCTCAATACATGTGGCGGGTGCATTAACCACTAATTACCGAGCAGCCACTCTGTTCAGGGATTCCACATGCCACAGCTGTTCATGATTCTAAGGCTGACGTTACTCTGGGGACCACCAAGTCACTGTGAAGAATGGTGAGGGTGATGCTGCAGTTCTTCAAGGTTTGGGGGAGATTGCCCCAGGCCAGGAGAGATGTACATGAAAATCAATTCCTTCCTTTCAGGCTTTAATTTTTTTTTCACTGAATCCTCAGTGTCTTTTGGATAAAATCAGCCCCCTTAGTGTGATACAGAATGGCTTCCATCACCTGGTGCCCTCTCTTTGTGTCACCTCATAGCTCCAGCCGGGTCAGCCTCTCTCCTGCCTCCCTGTCTTTGCACACACTGTCTGGGCACTCTGTTCTGCCTGATCAAATCCTATGAACCTTCAAGTTCAGACACCCACTCTTCCTGGAGGCCTTTTCAATCCACTGGGACCAGCAGCTCCATTCCCCTCACCACAGTTATTGTTACCACCATGGCTCCTGCCAATCCCCATTAGGCACCTGGCTTTGGGTCCCCGCAGAACCCTGCATTTGGCTTTGCCCCGTTAACATACATTGAGAAATGTCCCTACTAGACAGAAAATGCTCTGCCTGTGAGTTTTTTACTTGCAGCAGTGTGTGGCATAGTTTTAAGAGCACTCAGTTATTCTTATCACACACACCAAGATGTCGATCCCAATGGCGAGCTTACTTCAAATCTCACACAGAATGTTTATACAGCATGTGGTAGATGCTTAGTGAATTTTTGTTAAGTCAAAGAAAGAATGAATGCACATGTATACAAACTATGGGAAATGTATCCTGAGAAGAGAGGCGTTGATGTAGTCTTGCTTCCTTTTACCTGCCATAGGAAGGCTATGGGGCTGAAAAATAAGATCAGATTTTACAATCTTCTTACCTGTGTTACCCTGAGTGAATCATTTTTACCTCTTTGGACTTTTGTTTCCTCAAATGAAATGTTAGAAAAGATATTTAACGCTCCTTGAACATTAGAACTCAATCATTATCAGACCAGCTGCTTTCCATTAAGTGGCATGAATTTGGTTTTCTGTCATTTTTTAGTCTTATCCTGGAGCATGTTCATGTCAAGTCCTCAGCACTTGGCAGAGCAGCAAAGCTGAGACCAAGAGATGGATCAGAGTTTGCCCAAAGTGGGGCAGAAGCCGAAACCTAGTTGTAAAGCAAACTCAGAGCTGGGAGGCATGGCCAGGATGAGACCCCGGATCAAGACAGGGGTGGCATTCAGTGTCCCACGGCAGCCTGAGGTCAAAGTTGGCCAAAGCTGGCCAGAGATCACCAGGAATCAAGTGTGGAAGGAGGCTAGGCAGTGTGCTTTCAGGGATATGATGAAAATGTGTCCTGTTCTTAGGAAAGTCTGTGGGAAGACCCTGGAAAGGTCATTAGTACCAGCTGTCTGTCTCAAGTTATCTGAAGGATGAGTAAGTGAAAAATTGTTTAGCCTTAGTCTGTGTCCACCAGAGCATAGATGGAAGCCAGGAGGAGGTTAATTGGGGGTTAACAGGAGGGAGAAGAGTTTAATCTCGTCCAAATGATAATGAAATGAACTTATTTATAAAGTAATGAGGTCTCCGTTACTGGAAGAGTTTACACAGCAGCTGGGTACTGTTGTATTAAGGATTCCTGAATTGTGAAGATTGGACTAGATGATGTTTAAAGTCTTCTTTCTGATTCTAAGAGAGACTTTGCTTCTCATGTCCCACCAAATCTCATCTAAGTAAACACTTTCTTATCTCAGCCTTTCCTTTTGTGATGTGATCTCAGCACACCCACCTGTTTTGGTGACCAGTCATTGGAATTCTTTAATCTTGGAATCTCTACCCCCCACCAGAGGGGAGCTCCTTGAATGGGGCCTCATGTGTCGAGATGTGGCCTGGCCAGGGCCTCTCTAGGAGCACTGCACAGTTTTTACAGGGAGTGGACCTTTTGCTTCCTAATCTATTTCTTGTGATTTGAGCCTTGACTGGTTCTGCTATGTGCTCATGCCATCTCAGGCGATGGAACTTCATTTCCTTCTATTCTGCTTTTGTCCACTGGAGACTCTGGGGGTAAATCTTTTACTCTAGACACTGACTCTCAGGCTCGGGAGACACTTTCTGCCCTGGGAGCTTCCATGATTCCATTCTTCCTTTCATAAGAGCCTCACACTTCATCCCGAATATTTGCTTTCTCTCTCTTCTATTTAGTTCTTTTCCTCTTTCATTTTTCTTTTTCATTTCTTCTTTCTCAACTCTCCATGCTCACTGAATACCACAACATTTGTATTTGTGCAGTGTTTTGTTTTTTTTAAACTCTTTGCCCTCTTAGTATCCTGGTGAATAGGAATGTGGGTGGCATTTAAGCTCCATTGTGCATATGAAGAAAAATGCCCAGAGAGGTTAAGTGATGCGCTTAATTTACTGGCAGAGCCAATGGGGCCGGAACCCAGGTTTCCTGACTTCCCTCCAACTCTCTGTCCTGGAGATCACACTGTGTTTGCTAGTAGCACTGGAGTCCCAAAGAACATCAAGCTTTTTTCTCTCAGGTGGTCACTGTACCAAAAGAATTTCCCAGGAAACAATCCTAGGCCACTAGAGACTCATAGTCTGAGACCACACTGAAGTAAATCAGTAAGAGTAACAAGAGCGATAGGACTTAACAAGTGCTTTATATTTTTCAAAGAAATTTTCAAGTCCATTGCCTTACATGAGGCTTCCCAAAACCTCTCAAGATAAAAGAACCCATAGGTGCCTCATCTTGCAGGTGAAGGTCAAGGATGGAATTCAGGTCCACAAACCCTCTGTGCAGCTCTGCTTCAGGAACACCAAAACAGAAAAGGTAATGGAGTGTTTCCATCTTGTGTCAAATGTGGTAGAGACCCTGGAGCAGACCAAGGGTTCTGGGTTTGGTAATTAGCTCAAGAAGCAGCTTAGTGCCATGTTTGGAGGAGGGAGCTAGGCTGGGAATAGGGCAGGGATGGTGGGGCAGACTCCAGTCCTGGAAGTCAGGCCAGCTCCAGCTCAAGTTCAGTTGGGAGGAACGAGTTCTGGCTGGGGGAGTTAGTTGTTAAGATATGGGTTGTTGGGGGTTGGGGGTCCTGATTCCCCAAATGCAGTTGGCTTGGTTTGATTACTTAGGAGAGCTAGAAAGTTTAACTGAGGCATGATGGTAGTTGAAAGTAAAAAGGATGATTTAATAAAAAAATAAAAAAAAATAAAAAAGTAAAAAGGAATGGAAACTAGAAATAAAATTAGAGCAGCACAGGCATTGTGGATAGAAAGCAAAAGTAATCTGTTTCAGGGTAACAAAGATTTTATTTAGGAAGAACAAAGAGAAAGTTTAGAGCACTTCCAAAGAGAGTTGGAAGTGGACCCCGCTCATGAAGGGGAGAAGGTAAGAGAGAGGAGAAGTAAAGGCCCGGAGGGGTGTAAATTATTGGCCTCTCTGCACCTCCAGGCAATATTGTCCTTTTCTATTGGTCATTGATTGTCTCTTTCTATTGGTCATTGGTTACTTAGGTTACTTCATACCAACTTATGGGCCCTCCAGACTTACTTGTTCAGCAGGCCGGGTTTCCCACCCACTCTCCTTAAAGCCCCTTTCTTTTTTTAGAGACAGAGTCTCACTTTGTAACCCTTGGTAGAGTGCTGTGACATCATAGCTCACAGCAACCTCCAGCTCTTGGGCTCAGGTGATCCTTCTCCCTCAGCCTCCTGACCACAGGCACCCGCCACAAAGCCCGGCTATTTTTTTGTTGTTGCAGTTTGGCCGGGGCCGGGTTTGAACCTGCCACGCTTGGTATATGGGGCCTGCGCCCTACCCACTAAGCCACAGGTGCTGCCCTGAAGCCCCTTCCTTAGTGTCCCTTCTTACGGGTGAGCTGGGTAGTGGCTTCCTGGGGAGTGAGGTGGCCCTCTAGGATCTGATGTACACTCTAGGGGATTCTGAAGTTTGGAGAGAGGCCTGTCTCACCAAATAGGAATCTAATATAATCTTAGGTTATTTGGCCATTTATTCAGTGGGTATTAGCAAGTGCCTGCTAAACATAAATAAGTGTCTAGCATATTTATAATTTCATGAGGTTATATAAATGTATCTCGCATATTCTTACTAATATAACCAAATCATAGGAATATATACTATTATCTTCCATTTTATGGATTAGGAAACTGAGGGCTCAAAGAGGTTAATTCATGTGCTCAAAGTCCCACAGTTAGTTAGCAGCTGAGCTAAGTCCCAAATCCATATTTTCTGAGTTCTTTCACTGGTCCTTATAGATGCTTTCCATATGTTAAGTTCCTAAATTTCAAGGTATTATGCCTGCAAGAGAAATAGAGAAAAATGCCTTTGGAATTATTGCTTGAGGTTTTACCTTATCTTTATAGGCTGGAAAACCTCAATGCACAGTGAAATTTGACTTTTTGTTAAGTTTCAAAGTGGGCCTTTGTGTGGTTGGTATTCACTTTTAAGTCAACCAAGAACGAGTCTCCTTAAACTTGGAATTAATCTCCATATTCTCATATACCCTGACTTGTGTCAGGCACCCTAATTATGTGGCCCAGGGGAACATCACAGTGGGATTGGACTATAGATAAGCATTTCTTGGGTACAGTAGTTATGGGTCAGAGGCCTAAGGACATAGCGCAGCCCACCTGGGTCCTCCTGCAATAAAGGAAGGTCACTATCCTGCTCCCTGGGCTAGGGTGTGTGGTTGAGCTCATCATGGTTCAAGGCTTCTTTCCTACTCTCTGTGGCCTGTGCCCTGACCAAGGGCCAAACCCTTCTAAGCCCTGCCTCTGCCCCTACCCCTAATGGGCATGTGAGGCTCTACTGCCCGGAGAGACCTTATCCTGATAACGCAGCTCACTTTCGTGTATGCCGTCCTAACTTCCAGCTGGAAGGTGCCTGCCTGGGTCTTGATGGAGATCCTCAACTATCTGGCAGTGGATTTTTCCCTGTCAGAATGCTCTTCTCTTGCTGCTGCTTCCTTTTCTTTCTATACAGAAGCAGCTGCTCTTCTGCCCTTTCCTTGGCACAGTTCTTTTTTTTTTTTTTTTTTGTAGAGAAAGTGTCTCACTGTACCGCCCTCGGGCCCTCGGGTAGAGTGCCGTGGCATCACACAGCTCACAGCAACCTCTAACTCTTGGGCTTACGCGATTCTCTTGCCTCAGCCTCCCGAGCAGCTGGGACTACAGGTGCCCGCCACAACGCCCCGCTGGCACAGTTCTTGTCTTGCAGGGAGCTTGTATTATAAAACTCTGGGATGAGTCAGAACTGGGCTGACGTGTAAGATGCCTTTACTGGACATTTACTGGGTTCCAGGCCCTCAGCCTGTGTCAGGGTCAGGGACCCAGGTATGAATAAGATCCTGCCTCTGTCCTGCGACTGCTCTGAGCCTGGAACACAGACCCAAGGAGACACCTCGTCCACTGTGACAAATGCTCCAGCCTGGAATCCTGGCCATCACCGATGTCACCTCCCCTGAGGTTTAGCACCTCATGCTCTGTGTTTCTGCCAGGTTCTCCAGGCCCCGACATCTCCTTTGGGAACAGGCTCAGCTGTCTGTGCTGTACTGCCCACTGCCCCTAAATGCAGAGGTCTACTACGTGGTGACTGGCATGGGGACAACTTGGGGGATGCAGTACCTTGGGAAGTTCATGTAGGTAATTTTTTCACCGTTGTTTAGCCATTGCTAGGGAGTTGGGGTAAGTTTTCCCATTGTTACCTATTGCTAGGAGTTCTTGGGAACTCAGGGAACTTCCTTGTTCTATTCTGAAATCTGTTTGAGGAATTAGCCCAAGGGGGGTTTGAGACATGTGGGGTCTCAGGCTGAGACAGTTGGGGGCCTTTAGGGGTCCTTTGGCTGAGTATTACCTTCCCCACTGGTCTTATGGGGAATCAAATCCTCAATTCATCTGTGTTGCTGGGAAGGGGCTGATAATTGGTATGTATCAGACTCCTATTTCCAGGCACAAACTGAGTCTCAGCAAGGTTATGAACAAAGCAATTTTAAACATTTTGGATGGCTCTTCTCTAAGGAGTGCATATCCTAATCCCCTCCCTACACAAAAACTGCAGCAAAGATCTAATAGGCAGGGGACAAAATTGGAGCAGGGAAGGAGGGCACACTTATCTTTTCATTTCACCTTGTGAATGGGTGGTGGGGGGCGAAGCCTCACTTATTGTTACTTGTTTCAGTTATTCTCTAAGCACTCTCATGTATATAATTTTAACCCAGTTTTTTAACCAGGGCAGCCTCAATTTTTACTCCAGCGGCCACTTAGTCATAGGAGATAAATTAATACTCTCCTGGACCCTGTGAAGGGAGGTCTAACTCTACCCTCGAGTAATAGACCTGATGGCGATCTAATGTCCAAGGAGTTGATTTAGGGTTTCAATATTAGCTTGTTTCTGCAGGTGCTAGTATTTTAGCACTGAGGTCTTAGGGACTGTGATTCTTCTTGGGTTTTCTACTCAGGCTTTAATAGTACCATGGTGGTGGGCTAATATAGTTTTTTCTGTGACATTTTCCCTTTTTTCCCAAAGTCTAAAAGTCCAATTAAGACAAGTCTCTTGAGGAGCTTCCTCAGGAGGCTTCAGACATGCTTTGACCAGCCAGTTCTCTGTATGTGGCCAGAGCAGGGCATGTTGACTGTCTCTAGAGGTCATCTTTTAAGTCCAGGCAAGTGAATCACTTGGCTTCTGCTAGCAGTAAACTCAGCAGAGTGTATGGATTAGGCACAGTAGGATGCAGTGTTACAGTTATATTATTTATAACTACTGTATATAATTTTATACTCTTTAACTAGTCTTTTAGCTCCATTTAACAGATTAGTTTAGTAAAACAGTTATGTCTTATTTTATGAGTTGACATTATAGACAAGGCTGGGATTTAATATAGATGGGTTACAGCATTTTTTCTTTGAACCATTTTTCTCTCTCTAATTTTTCTTTTTACTAAAAACAAAATATAGTAAAATTAACTTAGTTGCTAAAATAAACCATGCTTTTAACATACTGGGTTTGATTATTTGCATAGAGTGCAGTAAGAATAATTGTTAGCAACTAAGTGGTTTTTAAATTTTAGAGAAATTAAGGACAGAGAAAAAAATATATGTTTTAGATTCTGCTCATAAATATATACATTGCTTAAAAAGTTACACATAGTTGGGCGGCGCCTGTGGCTCAGTGAGTAGGGCGCCGGCCCTATATGCCGAGGGTGGTGGCGGGTTCAAACCCAGCCCCGGCCAAACTGCAATAAAAAAATAGCCGGGGGTTGTGGCGGGCGCCTGTAGTCCCAGCTGCTTGGGAGGCTGAGGCAAGAGAATGGCATAAGCCCAAGAGATAGAGGTTGCTGTGAGCCGTGTGACGCCACGGCACTCTACCCGAGCGCGGTACAGTGAGACTCTGTCTCTACAAAAAAAAAAAAGTTACACATAGTTCAAAGATAGAAAATTATTTTCTTGACTTCTGGAAAACAGAACACAGAAAGAATCAATAATATTTTAAACAAAAAGTCATTACAAATTAGCCCAGTTCCACCTAACTGATTAGACATGTTATCTTTCCAATGGAAGTTCTAAAGACAGTAGGAATAATATCTCTTTGTCCTTTTAGGGATAAATTTTGGATTCAGTCCTTTTTAGATGAATTAAAATTATTACTGACAATATATGTTAGGATTGATCAATGTCTTATACATTAGGACAGACTAATGCTTTACAAATGAGGATAGACCAATGCTTTATAATTTAAAGGAAATACATAGTTAACTGGATTACATGCAAACTTCTTGGTAAGTTTCATTTAATCTGCACAGATATTTTACAAATATTTTAGACCCTTTTAACCTTTGTCTTGTCTTTCACTTTTTGTATAACTTTTGTTTCAGGACAGATTTTTGACATAAGATACAAAGTTTCTAAAAGTCTGTGATGTTAAAGGAGTTAGGTGTTTAACTTAACCTTAAGATTCTATACAAACAGTGGGGGAGGGTGGTTAAACTTTATTTTCTAGGGGTGAGGAAGTTGTGGAATACACAGGGGGTTGTTTTCTCCTGTATGTTCATTCCTCTATTGGTGGGCTAGTGTCACAGACGACCACCATGGGACCTTCCTGTCACCCTGCTGGGACCCTCCTCTCCATGTAATTAGTATGGGAGGGCTCTTAGGGAATGGCGTCAGTCAGGGTGCTGGGGAGCACTCTCATCAGGGAACCAGAATGTTGCAGGAAAACAGTGAATTAAAACAGACAAACATTTATACTAACAATATAGAGGGAAAAACCTCTAATTGCTAGCAAGAACTATAACTCTGGTGTCTCAAGGCACAGAATGCTGAGTTCTAGGGAACCTTTTTAAAACTCTTTTATACTTGTTTTCTTTTTCTTTGTTTACATTTACTCTCACACTCTCATATTTTTAAAACCAGAAACAGAACATTTTTTCACATAGCTTTTAACAGGCCTGTGGGTGATCTAATACCCCGGGGGTTGATTGGATGCCCACTTTAATTTTAATGGTTTTTTGGTGACGGGTGTAAACACACATTTCTGGGAGCCTCTGACTGACCAGTAGGGTTGAGGCTTCTCATGCTTCTAAAAACTTCTGACAGGCCAATAGTCTGGCAACCTGAGGTCCCGGTCTCTTTGGCCTTCCCTCAGAGGCTTTCACAAATTACAACAATTGAATTTAACAAACAGTTAAATATTTTTCTGACAATTTATAACAAATAAGCACAACAAAATACCATGAATAATTATATTAATGTCTGCTGACACTAGTTAAAATGAGATGTTAAAGTGGCTCACCTCTGAAGCTGGACTTACAGGTGAATTTAGGAGTGATCATCAGCTGGTCTCCTGGGGGGGGCTCCAGGTTTTCTGGGGACCCTGGGATGTTTCTAGGAGGGGGAACCTCCCCTCAGAGGGACACAGCCTGCCCCGCTCCTGGAGGTCACCTGAGGATCAGCAGAATAAGAGCCAACAGAGTAATGCCAAGTGGTTGCTGTTTTGTTTTTTATTTTATTTTTTTTTTAAGTGAAGAGGACCATTTATTTTTTCTTTAGTTCCAAATGAGTAATTGACTTTGGGTTTTTTTTTTTATTTTATTTTTTTTTTTGACTTTGGGTTTTTGCTGAATGCCAGCACCTTATCTCAAGACCATTTGTAACATAGCAACCACGTTTTTTTTTTTTTCCCCCAATAAGAACAGCTTTAATAAACTTTGTAGTAACTCTTTAATTGCTGGAAAGAGAGGGTCTTAATCCCAAGTGGGCTATTTACATTATAATGTTAGTAAGATCCAACTCCCACCTGGAAAGTGATATCAAGGGCAGTGGGAGACATAGGGGATATAAGAGAGAAGGTAAACAAGCTACTTGGCAGGGTGAGGCAGGGGGACAGAGTCGGTCTTTTACCTGGGGCTGAGAAATTCTCAGCAGCCACCCCCTGTGTGAAAATCAGCTCTTGTGCCCCAGCCACAACCAGTGGCCGTAGCCTGGGTTTGACAGACAAGAAAAGAGATGTTGACACTCAAATTTGGAACTGACTAATCTTTGAAAGGAATTTTGACAAACCATTGGAAACAGCAAACATGAATATGACAAACAATACACACATCAGGCTAAACAAACCGAAGACCCACCCTCTGTGAGTCCTAAGAAGAGAAGAGACAGACAGACAGACCAGGGACTCGTGAGTCTAAAACCCAAACAGACAGACAGACCAGAGATTCCTGTGAGTCCAAAACCCGGACAAACTTGAGACAAACAGACAGACCAGAGACTCCTGTGAGTCCAAAAAGGAAAGACCTAAGACAGACTAAAGACTCACCCTCTGTGAGTCTAAAGAGAAACCAGACAGACTAAAGAGACCAAGGACTCACCCCTTGAGTCCAACCTGACAGACCAAAGACAGACCAGAGACTCGCCACAGTGTCCTGTGGCGGCCCGGGAGAGGAAGTTAATGTCACGTCTGACCTTCCCTCATCCCCCTGATATCAGATGACTGCAGTCCCCAGACAGAAGCATAGAGCTGGTGTTTTCTTACCTCTGGAGGTCAAAAGACTTAACGGGGCTAATGGTCCCTCCCCCACATCTCTAGAGAACAGACAGATTTTACAAACTCACCTGGGTGTTACTGATTAAACACCAATTCAGAAGTTTTGGAAACCTATGCCCTGGCTCCATACGTCCAAGGACTCCGGGGCAGAGGAATGTCTCTCTGAGGCCTTCCCCTGGAGCTGTCAGGCGGTGGCGGGCCTAGGTGGGGGTCGGGTGGCATCTCGCTGGGGCCTCCATAAATGTTGTACGTGCTTGCCACCTGGAAGAAAGACTGGGATCCCACTTGAGGTATAAATCAGGTGGTAATTTATTACACCTGCCCAGGCGGGCCACCACCCAAAGGTGAACGGCCCTGAAGTGAGGGGCAGGTGGACTTATGTACCATTTTTGTTGCTATGCAACAAGCAGAAACAAAAGCAGAATGTGGCAGTTAGCTGGGGCAGGGAGTCAGGGGGCTACAGCATGGTGACTGCGTGGTATACTACGTGGTGGTTGGCATGGGGACAACTTGGGGATGCAGTACCTTGGAAAGTTTGTGTAGGTAATTTTTTTCACCATTGTTTAGCCATTGCTAGGGAGTTGGGGTAAGTTTTCCCATTGTTACCTGTTGCTAGGAGTTCTTGGGAACTCAGGGAACTTCCTTGGTCTATTCTGAAATCTGTTTGAGGTTTTAACCCAAGGTGGGGTGGTTGAGACATGCGGGGTCTCAGGCTGAGACAGTTGGGGGCCTTTAGGGGGCCTTTGGCTGGGTACTACAGGTTGACCAGGCTCAGCTGGGTTATGCTTGCCAGGGGCTCCTCGTGTAGTTGCAGTCTGGTGGCCGCTGCAGCTGGACACCGAAGATGGTGCCTTGGAGGAGCCACCACTCTGTCCAGTGGAGTAGCCTGGGCTTCTTACTTAGAGTTTCAGGCTCTGACAAGCCCAGAGACAGCAGCCTCTGGGTCAATTAAGGGCTATGACCAGAATTGTCACAGTGCCTCTTCTGCCACATTGTGTTGGTCAGAGCAGTAACATAGCTCACCCAGATCCAAGATTAGGAAACACAGCAACTCTGTCCTTGTCTTTTTTTTGAGACAGAGTTTCACTCTGTTGCTCAGGCTAGGGGGTGATGGCATCAGCCTAACTTACAACAACCCCAAACTCCTAGGTAGGAGGATTCTCTTGGCTCAGCCCCCTGAGCAGCTGGGACTACAGGCACCTACCACAACACCCAGCATATTTTTCTATTTTTAGTAGATATGGGGGTCTTGCTCTTGCTCAGGCTGGTCTTGAACTCCTGCACTCAGGCTTCCACCTGCCTCAGATTCCCTGAGTGCTAGGATTACAGGTGTGAGCCACCTGCAAGGCTCAGAAACACTGTCTTGATGAAGGAGGGGCAAGGTGACATTTTAGAAGGGGAGGAGATGAAAGATATTGTTGCACTGTCTTTGGAAAACCTACAGCCTAAAGCCTGGTAGCAGGAGTACGGAAGAGTTTAGGCAGGGAAGGGCCTCGGGGAGATATACACTTCTTTGCAGACCCCTTCTTAGGAGAATTGATCCTCAGATATTGTTAGAGTTTGACGAGACCTTGGAAACCAATTATTAGTGGTGATTTTTATAAACTTACAGATCCAGAGTGAAGTAGAGCCGGAACAAAACCTCCCAAACACTGGCCTCATGGCTCCCACACCAAGCAGACAGCTGTGGGGACTTCACCCCGAGGGACCTCTGTGTGTTGTGAGCAGGAATATGAAGTCTGGTAGAAAGATGGGTGTGAGGAGAGACCAGAGCCCTGGGTGGGGGGTCCAACATCAATAGGCCATCACCTTAGAGGCTGGGCAAGCCACTTCCTCTACAGGGCTAGAACTGTCAGGAGCTTGTGGGCCTCACTGGGCAGGGCTGTGCAGAGACACCTGGTGTGGCCTTCCTTGTTCTTAAAACAGGCTTCCTGAAGAGGCTATGACCTCAGGAGCTACTCATTTAATTGGACTCAAAAGCTGGAAAGAAGGTGGTTAGCCTGCCACAGGCTCAAGGCGCTCTGTCTGGGTTGAGACTTAGAGATTTGGAAGTTTAAATATAGACAAATGCTGAGAATGTCATTCGGCAAATCCAATCATTGGCACTCATGTATGCAGGGAAGGGCCTCTAATCAGACTTTGCTTTCTTTGCTTTAAGTGGAAAATTCTTTGTTGCAGCCTTTGGTGACCTTTAAAATTCTACAAAATTTGCAAGTATTTTACAAGCACTCCCTGTGGACTTAGAGACATGAATATGATTTTTATGTGTTGATAATTGCATTTAAGACTGAGATGTTAGGTAATGCTGATGTTTTATAAGTAGTTTGTAAATAGGACCTTAATAAATGATTTTCAAAAAGTTTTTCCATGTTTTGAGGATTGCTCAAATTGCTCCTATATATATTCATGAAATTCCGTGGAGGTGGAAGTGGAGAGGACAGAAGCAAACATGCTTTCTTTGTAATATGCATTTCTTGCCTGCGTGTCCGCAGTGATGTGGGCCTTTCTGGTGAGCCGTGGGACAGGCCATGGATAAACCAAAATGCTGGGGCATGCACACAGTCCTGATCATCTTTGAGGTTGTCTGTGGCTTATGGCCCAGTTTAGGCAGCCAGAAAGGAGAACTGCCATAGCGATGATCATAGTGTGTGTAATTGGATTTTGTGTCTGCTTACTGGGGTGAATAAAGCCAGGTGGGAGAAATTCTTTCACACTGGTGTTAACTGGCACATGACCCGAATCAATAGAAACATGAGCAGAGGGTGCAATCATGAGTGGCTGATTTGCTGCCCTGTGTCTTCACCAGGGCAGCTGTTCCCTCCCCAGGAAGATGTCAGTGCTCCTGAGCCAGGGCTGCATGTTATGCTGCCTGTTTCTAACCCCCTGGTGCACTTTAGAGGAGGAGGAAGAGTGCATTGTGCCTTTTATTCGCTGTGTTCTCTGGCTTTTTCTACTAGGTTAGAAGCACCTTAGAAGCAGGAGCGTATATAGGTTGCTTATTCCTAATCCAAAAATATGAAATAGAAAATGCACCAAACTCTGAAACTTTTTGAAGGCTAAGCTTGGGCTTAAAGAAAATGCTCATTGGGGGCCAGGTGCAGTGGCTCATGCCTGTCATCCTAGCACTATGGGAGGCCGAGGTGGGTAGATTTCCCAGAGCTCACAGGTTCGAGACCAGCCTGAGCCAGGTGGTCAAAAATAGCCAGGTGTCGGGAGGCTGAGGCAAGAGAATCGCTTAAGCCCAGGAGTTGGAGGTTGCTGTGAGCTGTGTGAGGCCACGGCACTCTACCGAGGGCCATAAAGTGAGACTCTGTCTCTACAAAAAAAAAAAAAAAAAAAAAAAATAGCCAGGTTTTAGGGCCGGCATCTGTAGTCCTAGCTACTTGGGAGGCTGAGGCAAGAGAATTGCTTCAGCCCAAGAGTTTGAGGTTGCTGTTATCTGTGATGCCACAGCACTGTACCAGGGGTGACAAAGTGAGACTCTGTCTTAAAAAACAAACAAACAAACAACAACAACAAAAAAAAAAAAACAAAGAAAATGCTCATTGAATTGTTGTGGATTTTTAATTTTTTTTTTAAATTTGCTCAGTCACTCCACCCTCCTCGGCCTCCTTGAGTAATGGGATTATAGGTATGAGCCACTGCACTCAGCCTGATTTTTTATTTTTGGACTAGATATGCTAAACTGATAAGTATAATACAAATATTCAAAGATCTAAAGAAACCAAGAATTTGAAATGCTTCTTGTCCCAAGCATTTCAGATAGGAGATAGTCAACCTGTAATAATAACTAACAGCCTCTATTTACAATCTCCCCCATGTACCTGCTATTTTACAGATGGTACTTTAGTATGTGCAAGAACTCTTTCGTGCAGTGGTTCTCAACCTGTGGGTCGTGACCCACAGGAACTGTATTAAAGGGCCGCGGCATTAGGAAGGTTGAGAACCACTGCAACTGGTTCAGTTTGTTGAGGTTGCTGTAACAAATTATCTTAGACTGCGTAATTTATAAACAAAAGAAATTTACTGCTCACAGTTCTGCAGGCTAGCAAGTCCATGATCAAGGTGCCCCAGATTAGATGTCTGGTGAGATGTCACAGAAGGTGCCTTTTTGTGTCCTTACATGGTGAAAGGATAGATCAAGCTCCCGAGGGCCCCTTTTATAAGGACACTACTCCCATTTTTGAGGGCTGTGCCTTTATGACCTAGTCACCTACCAAAAGCCCCACCTCTTGATACTAAGTTGCAACATAGTGATTTTAGGGGAGACAAAGATTCAAAGCATAGAAATAATGTTATCCTTGTTTCACAGCTGAGGGAACTGAGGATCAGGGAATTGAAGCAACTTTCTCCATGTCATGCTGCTAGTCAAGTGGCAGGGGTGGTGTTCACACACAAATCCCTTTAGCTTCTAGACCCTTGTTTCCCCTCCACACCACCAGGAAATTAGGCCGTACTCATCTCTGTGGTCTCCATGTTGTTCAACTCAGAACCTAGCACTTAATGATACAGTAACGATTCACTGAGTGAACCAGCAGGGATGTGTGATACAAAAACTTGTGCTAGGATATTGGCCAACATTCCCCAAAGCCCAGCATCCAAGGGTGGAGATCCTAGAGGTCGCTTCTGCAGGCGGTCCTGAACTTCTGTACAGGCCATTCCAATCTGAACTAAGCTTGTTTAATGTGTGGGAAGGAATTCCATTTTAGAGCATTAAATATCTTTTCCAGGCCATTTAGCTACCTGCCTCCTCTCAAAACACTAAAAGCAAAGCAATTATACGATAATGAAGATAAATTACTTGACCAGTTTTCATAGTAAAGCAATTGATTTTGGTTATTCCCCACGAAATGCTATGCACTAAATTCTTAAGACTGGAGAGAGAACTTCCAGGACTTTCTGCTTACCTTGAGAAGGGCAAAGGGTCTGATGGTGTGAGGGGCAAGGATGAGATTTGCATATGGTATTTAAGGCTGTAATCTGAGCCAAACCCCTTTCAGCTAACTTTATCCCACCTCATTTCCATGGCTTCCTTTGAGAATTCAGAATCAAAATCCAGGGGCCACCATCTAGTAACCACAGGGTCTACACTCTAGCCCAGGCCTGGGAGCCCCTTATGGGTGCCGCCCACTCTCTCTCTCTTTTTCTCTCTCTTTCTCTCTCTCTTTCTCTCTCTCTCTGCTTTGCTCTTTCCACTGAAGAGCCCACGGAGCACACATGCCAGCAGGCAGCCCTGAAAGCCAGCCTTGTTTGCCCAGCCTCTGATAAAGGCTTGCTTGTCTGCCTCCTTCTGAAGGCCAGGGGTGGGCTGAATTTTTGGGAGAGTGGGCGGTCCCAGGGTCCTCTTTGTGTTGCTCCTGAGACCAGAAGGTAGGAGCAGTGTGAAGACACAGGCTGTCACTGGGGCTGCCAGAAACCAGTCCACCCAGGAAGCAAAATGGCACCACAGCTGTGGTGAACAGAGCTGCAGAAACCCAGGAACTTGGGGTCCACAAAAGTCCCACCTCTGCCCAGGGACCGCGGGGTCCATGCAGGGCAAACACGCTACTTGCTCCTTAGCTTCTAGACTGGCAGCCAGCCTCACTGAAACTGTCCCCTATCATCTTACCACTGACCAAATCAGTAAGCCCCAGAGACTTCCCATCTCCATTGTCTTTGCTCTGCAATTTTTCAAGGCCTGGATGCAGAATTTCCTGCCTTGGTGGTTCCTGTATCCCTGGTTTTACTTTGGCCTTTCTGGGTGTGTCTTATTTTCTCCTTTTTATTTCTCTCTCCTGTAAAATGACTCAGCTCTCAACTTCGGATGGCCTGGGGCTTTTCCTTTTCTCTTCCTATTCAGTTCTTTCCTAGCCCTGAAAGACCCCATCTCTACACCTTTGCCCCCCTTTTTTCCTCTCAAGGCCCTGCCACTTGTGTCTGGGCTTCCACGTGATGCACCCTAGACCTGACCTGTGTGCATAAACCAGCTCCTCTCCCTGCCTCCCACTTCTCCTTTGTTTTCTAGATCACATTTTTTTTTTTTTTAAGAGACAGTCTCACTCTGTTGCACTCAGAAGAGTGCTGTGGCATCACACAGCTCACAACAACCTCCAACTCCTAGGCTTAGGTGATCTCTTGCCTCAGCCTCCCGAGTAGCTGGGATTACAGGTGCCCACCACAACGCCCGGCTATTTTTTGTTGCAGTTTGGCCGGGGCCAGGTCTGAACCTGCCACCCACATGGGGCCCGCGCCCTACTCACTGAGCCACAGGCACCAACCACCCTAGATCACATTTGGTACCCAAGTCCTCTCAAGCTTTTTTTTTTTCCTGCAATTTTTGGCCAGGGCTGGGTTCGAACCCGCCACCTCCGGCATATGGGGCTGGCGCCCTACTCCTTTGAGCCACAGGCGCCGCCCCCTCTCAAGCTTTTTAATAAAATATTCCTTTACCTTCTCTTTCCCCTATGCCGATTTTTACCTTGTAGTCAGTATGATAGAATGGAAAGTGTGGATTTGGGGCCAGAGATAGGGTTTGGTTCTGATAGCACCATTTTCTGGTTGTGCAACCTCAGGCAGATGGCAAGACTTAAGCTTCTGATTCCTTGTCCACCAATTAGACACGTGTAGAAATATGGATCCGTGCTCGCCACATACAGAGCAAGGTTCCTCCACCGAGGTGCTGACACTGGGCTGGGAAATTCTTTGTTGTGGGGGGCCGTCTTATGCATTGTAGGATGTCTGCTAGTAGCATCTTCCACCTCCAGTTATGACAACAAAATACGTCTCCAGATACTGCCAAATGTTCCCTGGGGAGCTAAACTGGGCTGTTTGAGAACTGCTGGTGTAGAGTGATGCCAAGTCTTGGGTTGTGGGTGACAGCATGGACCCAGGTTTTCAGGTTTTGACCTCTCAGTCATTAGCCACCTGTCTGAGGGGCCTTCATCACTTCTGATCAGTCTTTTTCTTGATTTCCTTTGATGTCTTCAGGCACTGTGCAGACTTGCTTCATCACATTGTGCTGAATTGAGTTGCGAAATAAAAGGCATGTTTTTCCATGTTTTTCTTGTGCTGAGTGCCCTCACAGGGCCTGCTGAGGTCAATGGCAGAATTTATTTAGCCATGGCCCAAGTGCAGCTCTTTGGTCCCTTGTCCGGGAAAGCAAAGAAGGGCAAGGATGTCCTCCTGTGAGGACTGCTGGTGTCCTAGGGAAAGAACCTGTGCTCACTGTTTGTCCCAAGAGCAAAGCTAAGACCCTGGTAAGTCAAAGAAGCTGCTACAGACCCAAAGTCTATCCTCATGGTCGTAACAGACAGGCGGCAATAGAACAAAAAGTCTGAGGTGCCAGAGTTCAAGGTGAACTGTGTGTTCTCTTTGTATTGAGCATGCTCCAGAGGGTTCAAAGGCACCCCCTCCTTGGGCTCTTAGGGAAGACTCCTGTTTCTCCTCCTAGAGGGCCTTAAGAACATTAGTATCCTACAGGTTCTGGAGGTTCTGGGAAGGATTGCAATGGAGAAACCTGTAAACCAGGGTTTCTCAAATGCATTTGACCATGGGTTGTTTTTCTCCACATCTATTAATTTTTTTCCATTGTGGGAGATGCTATGTTTAAAAATGTCTCAGTTTGAGTTACTGTCACAAAATACCATGGACAGAGTGGCTTATAAACAATAGAAATTTATTTTTCACAGTTCTAGAGGCTAGAAGGCTAAGATCAGGATGCCAGCATGGTTGCATTCTAGAGAGGACCCTTTCCCAGGTTGCAAAGATGGACAATTTCTTACTATATCTTCATATGGCAGAAGGAGGGTGAATTAACTGTCTGGCCTCTTTTTAAAAGGACACTAATCCCATCCATGAGGACCCCACCCTAATCACTTTCCAAAGTGACCTAATCACCTTCCAAAGACCTTCACCTCCCAATCCCATCATATTAGAATTAGAGTTTCAAAATATGAATTTTGCAGGGGCACAAACTTTGATCTCATAAACCCTGAGCATGGAAGCAGGAACAGAGGACTAAGACAGGAACTGCATGATTAGATCCCCAGGGCAGGGTGATGGCAGAGTCCCGAGTTAGGCAGAATGGAGACATAGTTCTGGAAAAGGAGTTGACCTGGTGCTAAACCAAACTCCAGATTTTGGGGCCCTTAGTTTTCCTATAACTAGTGAAAGTATATGTTACAAAGGTTAGAGTCAGTACAAAGGAGAAAGAGAAAGGGAGAAGGAAGGAAAATGAACATATATTGAATATCTCTTACGAGGCAATTTACCTATGAGGTAAATATTAATATCACTATTTTACAGATGAGGAAACTGAGGCTTATGGTCCTCTGCTTACATAAATATGGTATGGATTCATAAAAATGTCATGATGATAAGAATAAAATTCTAAAATCAGAATGCCCTATCCAATACCAAATCGTTTTTTTTTAAATTCATGTAAAGACCATTCCTTGGGCCTGGCCAGTTTGGGTTGGTATCTGTTCATTTTGCTTTCAAAGATGAACACAGCTGGATAGAAAAGTGATGAGAACATGTTTTAATTGTTAATAACTATTGCAATAGGGAAAAGAGTCCACTGTGAACTGAACTCAATTTTGAGTTGTATGCACATATAGAGGTGTCTTGGGTATTTTAAAAATAGAATGAGCTCAGTAGAGTCAGGGATGTGAAACATTTTTTAAAAGTTGGAAGGAGGGTCCATGTGAAACCCATTTGGGTTTGCAAACTGGAGTTAGGCTCCTACCTTCCTGTGGAGTCTGGGAGAGAGGGATCCTGTCATCAGATGTTGACTGAGACAAACAGTAAATTCTGTAGGCAGCCTTGAGTTTTCCCAGGGAGGCACTTTAAGAGGGGGCTAGCATCATTCTAGGGATGTGACCTTGAGCCATCAGAAACTATATTAGTGTTTTTTTAAGGCTCTGTAGGCCACAGTTGAAAGGCCTATTTAAGAAGCAGGCTCTGGGGCGGCGCCTGTGGCTCAGCGGGTAGGGCGCTGGCCCCATATGCCGAGGGTGGCGGGTTCAAACCCAGCCCCGGCCAAACTGCAACAAAAAAAAAAAAAAAGAAATAGCCGGGCGTTGTGGCGGGTGCCTGTAGTCCCAGCTACTCGGGAGGCTGAGGCAAGAGAATTGCCTAAGCCCAAGGATTTGGAGGTTGCTGTGAGCTGTGTGATGCCACAGCACTCTACCGAGGGCGATAAGGTGAGACTCTGTCTCTACAAAAAAAAAAAAAAAAAGAAGCAGGCTCTGAAGCTGACTAGAGTTTGGTCAAAGAGAGAATCTTTGTCACTATTCTCTAAATTTAGGAAATGAACAAATTATTAAAATAAGATTTTAAAAAATAGCCAGGACCCAAATTCATGCTGTAAAAGTGAAGGTTAAATGCCTCAGGGGAGGTGCAGGGTTGGAGAATTGAACTGGAATCCGTACTGATAATACTCAGCATGGGTAGATTTTGCTGTGGTTTAATATTTAACAAATGTTATTTCCTGTCACATAGCTGAACTAAATACCACGCATTTTTGTGATTGAATATTATGAGCTACAGAACATACATGCTAATAACATGGTTCAGGCAGCCCGTGGGCACTTCTCAAATGACCTAAAAGGAGGGTAAAGTTTTTTCATTTTCCTTGAGGTTTTGTGTTGTCTTATGATTCCCTTCTTGTGTCAAACTTTCAGTTTCCCCCTTAAAGGGAAAACTTTTATAGAAGTGGTATTTTAAACATTGTCATGGCAAACCTTTAAAAAAATTCTTGGGCAGCGCCTGTGGCTCAGTCAGTAAGGCGCCGGCCCCATATGCCGAGGGTGGCGGGTTCAAACCCAGCCCCGGCCAAACTGCATCCAAAAAATAGCCGGGCGTTGTGGCAGGCGCCTGTAGTCCCCGCTACCCGGGAGGCTGAGGCAAGAGAATCGCTTAAGCCCAGGAGTTGGAGGTTGCTGTGAGCTGTGTGAGGCCACGGCACTCTACCGAGGGCCATAAAGTGAGACTCTGTCTCTACAAAAAAAAAAAAAAAAAAAAAAAATTCTTCATGCCTACATTTTTACACACTGGCCTATCCTTGACTTTGGCTTTGTTTCGAGGATATACATTCTGGAATAGCAGTGAGGGTAATGAGATTGCAGACCTCCAACCACACAAAACAAGAAGGCGGCTTTGCAAAGCAGCTCCAGTCCAGTTACAGTGTTGCTCTTGAGGAGTCTGGCGCTGCAGGCAGTCTGAGCATTCCTTATTTGGGGAATAGCCAATGAAACCACACAGACACTGACATTAAGACATTCTTTCTCTAGATTATGCAGCATTGTACAGAGCAAAAAAGTCACAGGCATAAAGGAGTGAATTCAGCCATCTGCAAAGGGGAGGATGTTCTTGGGAGTCCAGATGTGTTCCTGGGGCTTGAGCAGGAATTGGTCTGACAGTGACAGTTTGGTTGGGGCTGATAACTAGGAGGCTACTGGTAAGTGTTGGTGATGTGTTCCTGAGCTCTGCTAATGCCTCCTCAGCATCAGTCCTCTGCTGACATCTGGCAGATTCAGAGAGGCCAGACATTAAGGATATATTACAGAGTGTTTTTCTCCACAGATAAACACCAAAGAGGGGACAAAGTCTTCAGCTGCAATTGGCCTGGAATGCTGCTTCGCCAAGCAAATGTATCTAATCTGATCTCTACAATCTGCAGGAGAAGGTAGAACTTTATATTTACATTTTGTTTGAATGCTTTCTGGAGAAAAGCAAAGGAAAAGTACAAAGAACAGCAGATGTAGACCTTTGATAATAGATGGAGTGGAGAGATGGTATGGGAGGACTTTGCAGGGAGTTAGATGAAGTTTGGAGAATCAGACAGTATAACAAGGTTACCATTAGAAGAAGAGAAAGCATCTCAATATATTTGTTAGATAACAGTTCTGAGAAATTGTTCATCACAAAGAGTAAGATGACCACTTGATGCAGTCAAGAAGGGACAGGAAATGGGGCAGGCTGAGTTATGAAAGCTATTCTCAGAAATGACCCAAATTGATACTGAGCTGTTGTCCTTGAGCAACTTTGGGGAAAACTGTCCCAGAGTCTGTTTTTCTTACAGGTTGAGGTCCAAGGGCTAGATACACATGGGGAGCTTGGTGGAAAGACAGGGTCTTCTCAGGTGAGAAGAGCATCCTTCCAATTTAGGGCATTCCTTGCTTTAGGAAGTGTTGGCTATCCCCTGGTGCGGCTTCCCTAGTGATGAAGCTATCAGTGTTAAATGAAGTCATGCACATATAGCCCTGTGCATACCACGGGCACGTCATATTTGATCAGTGTTTATTAGTGTGGTTAAGTGAACTGAATACCTTCAATTTTTTCTCCACTCTAAAATTCAGTGATTCTTTGAACTGGGGAGGGAAGTATAGAGTTTACTTTAAGGAACAGTGGAACAAAAACATTTAAAATTATCTAGGTGAAAATTTATTGAACTGTGTGTATTTGTGTCAGGCATTTGTAGGCAATGTGAAAAATGCTCTAATGAATGAGATATCATCCCTGCTTGAAAATGCTTCCCTCTGACTCTCAAAGAATGTATGAATTTTTCCTATAACTTGAATGTTTTTGTCCCTAAATTCTTTTTGGGAAGACCATTTTTCCATACTAGTGGCTTATTCCTAAGGTTTGTTGTGAGTAATCTGCAGTATTATCACAGGTTGGGTATCCTTTACCCAAAATGCTTGGACAGAAGTGTTTCGGATTTTGGATCCTTTGTGTTTGCATTCTGAACCCCAAAATGTCCCCCAAAGCATTTCCTTTGCATGTCATGTTAGCACTTAAAAAGTTTTGAATTTTAGAATATTTTAGATTTTGGATTTGGGGATTAGGAATGCTCAACGTGTATTGATATTTAAGGCGTTGCTATTTGTAGAGGATTTATTTTTAAACAATTTAGAATGAACTCATGATAATTTCCATTATACTCTAACAAGAATTCCAATATGATTACTTTTTTTTTTTTTTTTGGTCAGTGGTAAGATAGGGTTTTATTAAAAAGGAATACAGAAGGAGTAAAAAGTACCAGAGCTTCTGGCAAAGGGGAAAAAGACCCAAGTCAGAAGTCTTCCACATGTGTCCTTTGTCTAAGGGAATATATAGTATTAGGTCTTTGTAGTTTTGCCTCAGGGTGTGTGCTCCCCACTCAAGGTGGGACTACCCAAAATGTTTCAGACTGCTTTCTTTGTTCATGACCTTGCTAGAGCCCAGAGGATGTAGCCTGAAAAGGGCAGCCTGTTTGTGCCTAGAGATGAGGGTCTGATTTCTGAGCTCACTTGGGCCTAGAGGATGGGGGGATCCCTGTATAGCCCTGAGTGGGGAATCCTGTATCAGTTCTCCCTCTCCAAATAGAAGCTTTAACTGCAGTTAGCATCACTAGGGAAGCTTTAACCGCTCTAAATTGCTTCCTGTTGGAGATGGATGATGCCATAGAGGGGGCAGATAGAGGTTCCTCAGAGGAGGACGATCCACGGTTCATGGTAATTAGAAACCAGGTTGATCCCTCTAGCTTGGGGTAAAAAAATTCTCTTCATGAAATTTCCCAGGCCTAGGAAACTGGGGTCCCTTATCCAGGATTGAATGGGGGAACCCTGTATCAATAGAAGGGGGCAGTGGAGGGTGTTTCTGGAGGGAGGGTGATCCAAGGTCTGCAACAGAATCAGGTCTTGGGCTGGAACCCTTTTCACTCTTTGTGGCCTGATGACATTATCTCTGGAAGACATAAATCTGATTAGTATATCATCTGACAGCTAAAGATAGCCTTTTGAATGTAAAAGTCCAGTAAGGTTATGAGAAGTATAAATAATTAGGTCTGGTTCCAAAGTTAGCTTAATTGCCTCTGGGCTTACGAGGGCTACAGCTGCTATAACCTGCAGACAGTGTGGCCATACCTTGGCCATGGTGTCAATTTCTTTAGAAGGTGAGCTATAGGTTGTAAAACAGGGTCAAGACTCCTAGGACAATTCCAGTCTGCTTTGTAACATACAGATTAAATTGTTGTCCAATTGGAAGACTTAAAGCAGAAGCCTGTAGAAGAACATTTTTCAATTGGTGGAATGCCTTATCTACCTCTGGTTCACATTCTAGGGTGACCAGGCATTCTTTCTGAGCATTTTTAATTAAAGAATAGAGTGGTCCAGCCATTTCACTATATCTAGGAATCTAGAGTCTGCAACAGCCTTGGATTCCTAAGAAGCCTCAAAGATGTCTTAGAGTTCAAGGTTTAGGGTAAGCCAATATTGGTTCTAGACTTTCTTTGCCCAAGGCTCTCTTCACCTGTGAAAGTTGGAGACCCAAATAGTGCACTTTGGCACACATTGGGCTTAAGTTGGAAACTTTGTACCCATAATCATTTAGAAAGTTTAATAGAGCATGGGTAGCTTTGTGGCATTCCTATGCATCTGGTGCTCCCAAAAAAATGACATCCAAATACTGAATAGGAGTTGCTGTGGGATATGAAAACAACTCAAGTGGCTCAGCACCTGTAGCTCAAGTGGCGAGGGCACAAGCCACACACACTGTAGCTGGCAGGTTCAAATCCAGCCCAGGCCTGCCAAACAACAATGACAACTATAAAAACAACAAAAAAATAGCCAGGCATTGTGGTGGGCACCTTAATCCCAACTACTTGTGTGGCTGAGGCAAGAGAATCACTTAAGCCCAAGAGTTTGAGGTTGCTGTGAGCTGTGACACCATAGCACTCTCCCCCAGGGAGACAGCTTGAGACTCTGTCTCAAAAAAACAAAAGACTCAAGTCTTGGGTTAAGATTTGTCCAAACAAGTGAGGGTTGTCCCTAAATCCCTAAGATAATTTGGACCAGTTGAGCATGTTTTGCTCTTTCCCCTTGTCCCTTGATAGCCCATACTTCTGGGTAATTTTTGTCTCTAATAAGGGAAGACATAGTATAGGTTTTTATCTCACATTCATATAAATGGTTGTTCCTGCTTTAGTTAGTATGTCCCTCTGGAAAAGGGGAACAGATTTTCAGGTATGATTAGGAAGGCATGGGAGAACAGCCAGTCATCCCAATTGCAGCTGAGTGATTAAAGGCTGAGTAACCGGCTTTCCAGACACCCCCTGTATAGTTTCAGATTTAGGCGACAGAAGACCAGGTTAGAGAGTACAGAAAAGGTGGCTCCAGTGTCCAGAAGAAACTGTCTCCTCGCCCTCCACTATGAGGCACACCCAGGGCTCTTGAGGGGTGATGACACAAGCTAGAGCCATGAGCAACTGCCCTGGGCACCTTCAGTCCACTTTGGGGGGCAGATGGGGGTCACTGTCCAGGAGGCCTTCACCTCTAGGGACAGGCTGCCCTCCAGGATCACCCTTGCTTTCTGGACAGGGGCCCAGGGGCTGCCGGGGGTCATCTATTTTGAAGTGGCCAGTCTGATCACATCACATTGGAAGCACTAGTTCTTAGCTCATCTGGCTTCCCTCTGCCCCCGAATGGTACCCATTTGTTGGAGTGCTATTACTAGAGCTGTCATTCTTTTTTTATCCCTTCTCTCTTTTCCTCCTCTTTCTCCTGATCTTGATTATAGAAGACCGCTGTGGCCATTTTAAGAAGATTCTCCAGGTTATGATCCCGGCCTAGAGACAATTTCTAGAGTTTTCTTGGAATGTCTGGGGCCACCTGATAAATGATAAATTTATCTTTTAAAATAATTTGGTCCTCTAAGGAGTAGGGTGTCAACTGAGTTTTCTCATTACCTCCCTAAGCCATTCAAGAAAGGCTGAGAGACTCTCATTTTGCTCCTAACAGTAGACAACATGGAATAGTTCATAGGCTTTTTCGTGGATTGACGTAAACATTCTAGGATACATGTTAGACAATGTTTACGCCACCAGTCACCTTGTTTTTCAGGGTCCCATTTGGTTGCAGCCGTCATTGTTGTTTGGCAGGCTGGGGCTGGATTCGAACCCACCAGCTCAGGTGTATGTGGCTGGCGCCTTAGCCGCTTGAGCCACAGGCACCGAGCCTCAGGGTCCCATTTGGGATCCTCAAAGGGAACTGCCTTCCTGTGGGGTATCTGTCCCTTTCCTTAGAGGACATAACTGCTATCAGTATTGCACATGAACCACAAATCACCCCACTTCCTAGCCTCATCCAAGAATTCATTTTTCTCATTTAATGTTAAAGATTTTTTTCTTTTTTTAGAGACAGAGTCTCCCTTTATCACCCGTGCCTTAGCCTCCCGAGTAGCTGGGACTACAGGCGCCCACCACAACGCCCAGCTATTTTTTTGTTGCAGTTTGGCCGGGGCTGGGTTCGAACCGGCCACCCTTGGTATATGGGGCCAGCACCCTACTCACTGAACCGCAGGCGCCGTCCTCTAATGTTAAAGTTTGATCTAGTAGTACCTAGTAGCATTACCTCTCTCCAAGAGAGGTCAAAGCTTTGTCCTAACCCTTGGAGAAGCCTTTCAGCCAAACAAAAGGAAGCATCCTTCCAATGCTTGGAGAAGAATTCCTGAGGACAGTGGCCTCCTCGGCCCCTGTGCTTGTCTGGATTTAGCCACAATTACCAGTATAGCACTTTGTACCTGCTGGCTTTCCTATACTTATTACTTGCTGGCAGCACAGCCTGAGAAATCAAGTATCCGGGAACCTGGTCCCACCTGCTGCAAGTTTTGCCCCTTTCTGCGCCTGCCATTGAGTATATACCTGCCAATCAAAGTGGGGCTGAGCCCTGCCCTGGAGAAAATGGCTGCCCGGTGCTTGCACTTGCAACCCTTTATCATTTTTACAAGCTTTTTCTAAACCACAGTAACAAAGGAAATAGGCTTTTTATTTGGGCAGGTCTTAAATGCTATATTTTCTACCCTTCTTTTCCCCCCAAAAGTTAGCAAGGCAACAATAATTAAACTCAGTAAAAAATAAGCATTGAGAGACCTTTAAAAATTTTTGTATTAGAATTAGTTTCAACTAGCTGAAGTCTTAGAGAACCCTAGAATGACTTTGAACCTTTCCATTTACACTAATAGACCAGGAAAAAATCAAATACCCAGGGTCATTTTCTTTGCCTTTCTTCATTTCTAAAGGTTGTCTTCCTTTCTTTTTTTTCTTTTAAAGAAGAGGCTGAACTATAGCCTAGGGTTTAGGGCCAATCTAGCCTCAGGGGATTGCCCCAGGCTTCCCTTCCTAGGCTCCTGTCTGGGGAGTCATTTTACCCTTTGTTTGCAGCCAACTTCTTGGCCTCTAACGATTAACGTAGTTGAGCTTTTTCTCAAACATGCAGAAAAGCCAATTGAGTTTAATTTTGCAGTGAAAGGCAATGAAAAGGACCTTTTTGAAACGTGCTTATAACATCTCAAAAATACCAGAAAGGACCAGTACAAACTTAACTAAATATATAAAGCAAACCTGTATCAACACTAAAACAGCATGCAAAGTATAAGGAGAGAGAGAGAGAGTGGCAGGGGTTTGTGGAAACAAGTAGAAGTTTGGGACCCAGGAAGATTTGAGTGGGTAGTAAAAGAGCTGGGAGAGCACATTTTTCAGAAGGCCTTCCAGTGCCATGGAAGAGGGGGACCCCAGGATCTCTGCCTGCTACTTCTGTTTGCTCTGCTCTCAAGCCTCCTAACATTCCCTTCCACTCTTCTTTTGGAGCCAAGGGGAATTAGAAAGTTCATTCCCCAACAGCCTCTCACCCATGATATGGAGGTGGGCAGCTGCACTATGTACTTTTAGGGGCTGATGGACATCCAAATTATTAGTCTCCGTTATCACGATTATAGAGAAAAACAGGATACAGTGAAGTGGTTCCATTGCTTACCACAGATTTCCACTCCCGGACGATGGCCCGCCCAAAAATATGTTACTGGAATTTCTTCTTCAGTAGGTCCTTGGTCTTGGAGATTCGCAGAATGAACCCACGGACCACACATCAGTGGTAAGATAGGATTTTCTTAGACAGAAAGGAATATAGAAGGAGTAAAAGTACTAGAGCTTCTGGCAAAGGGGAAAACCTGAGTCCGAAGTCTTCCCCCAATATGATTTCTTTGAGGGGGGAAGAGTAGAGAGCAGGAATTGTGTGTAGTGCAGCCTTTGTTCATGTTTGCTGTGGCCCAGCGTCCTCCTTTTGTGGACCCCCCATTTAGAATGGTGGGGACAATTACTTATTTTAGGGTTTCCCTAAATATGGGGATTGTTAAACTCTGGGTACATCCAAGAGTGTGTGGCAGGCTTCTGTTGCCGTCTGTCACACATGGTGAGGTATAAGGTTGTAAACTGCCATTTCCCAGGGTGAACATGCATGTGTGTCCTCCAGTGCAGTGCTTTGAAAACTGGCAGTTGAAAAAGAAATGTTGAATAGTCTTAAAAAGAAGTAAAAACTTCCTGAGAAACCTTCAAACCTCAGAAATGGATTTCTAGAAATTTCCATCATAATACATTTTCCTGTTCTGTCTGTCTCTCATTTAGTCTTGGTGTCTTGTCCTGTCTTTGAATTTTGTGTGAAATTGTCTTCTAGGGGTTTATAGAATAACCCAGATTGACAGAGCCTAAAAGGTTTGGGGCATGCAGAGTGGAGTGGAACCTGCAGCTGAGGAAAAGTCCAGGGAAGCAGCCTGCAGGAATCTGCTTCAGTGGAAGACAGCTGGGGACTTGGTGCCAGGAGTTCTGAGTTCCCAGCTCTGCACTCACTGGATTCTAGACCTTGGGAAAAGCACCCAGAAGTTGTGGTCTGCTCTGGATCCTTGTGAAGTTTGAATGAGATTTTGCTGTTGAGAGGGCCTTTTGGGAGGCAAAGGTTCATTCTTGACCATCCCTCCTTGCAATGTAGGAACAAAACAAAATTAAACAAAGCTGAGATTAAATAGATGTTGCTACTTGAGTACTTTTGGGTTCCTATATCTTGAAGCAGATGGGGGAGAAGTGACAAAGTACCGAAAGAAGATGTATGTAGACTTCTCTGAGCCTTCTCATCCCTCCTGGAGAGCCAGTGGGCTTCTGACAGACCAAGGTTCTAGATAGGGTGTTGCCCCCTTTCTGCTCGAGAGGATCAAGAGGAAGGAAGCTTGGGTGGAATTGATCCTCTTGGCTTTGGGCCAACTGACGAGTAGGCACTTTGAGAGCAGAATAGGAAGGTGGGCTCATAGAGAGGCAAGGAGTGAAGGAGGCACTTTGAGAGCAGAATAGAAAGGTGGGCTCATAGAGAGGCAAGGAGTGAAGGAGGTGACAGAAATAGAAATGAGTGTGAAGACGACTGACAGACAGGCTAGGAGAGGGTTAGAAAGAGGAGGACAGTAGGGCCTACCACGGCCATGGGGAGCCAGAGCCTTAGCTGCTGACCCCAGAACAGCATCCCACTCCTGCCTTTTTGGCAAGCACAAAGGTTTGGGTTTCTATTGGGCAAGATACAAAATTCTGATTGGTTGAATTAAACTCATACTTGCCAAGTACCCTGGGTTTGGGGTGGGGCGGGTGGGGGATAGGACTGCACTTTGCATACATCTTGGGTTGAAGGTAGATTTGTTTGTAAGGTGGGCTTTAAAAAAATTCAGGTCCACTAACAAAATAATGAGCTTGATTTTCTTTTGTGTGGCTTATGGAAATGAGTTTATTTGTCTCTAAATAAGAAAAAACTGAAGGAACCCATTTTTCCAAACTTTGACGCTACTGAGGGCAAACTGACAAGGCAAAATATTTGGCATAGATCAGAATAGGATTCAGTCTGAAGCAGAATTATTTCTTCTCTTGCTCTTCAATTGTTTCTTTTAATAAACCTCATGGAAGTAAATATTACTAAGATCTTTTACCCTTTCTAAGGACTTATTTTTGCTGGATTCCTTCTGAAGAGGCTAAAGTGGTGCTGCCTCTGATTTCCTGCCTCTGCGCCTCTGGGTGGGGTCCCTTTGAAACTTGGCTCTCCCTGCTCCCAGGAAAAGTGCTTTACTGGGGATGGCAGCTGCAGGGCAGTGATAGTGAAATGGCCTCTGAGAGCAGGGTGAACCTGGGCTGTGCCCTCAGGAATGTGTGGATGCAGCAAATGATAACACTGCCGCTCTCTGTCCCTGGCGGAGCCCCCAGGGCCGCTTGTCTTTGTGTTGGCTCTTTTCCAAGCTCAATGATTGCGTAGCTCGAACCTTCAGTATCCACAAGGAGAGGAGAGAAGGCAGGCTGGCGGAGAAAAACAGGCCTTTCCCATGGGCAATCTTTCACCAGGTTTTGAGTTTTCACATCGCTAGATCTCATGGAGTTTTCCTTTCTGTCCGTGTGGACATGGTTAAGAACCCAGCACTAAGTCCATGGACTTAGTGGTAAGACAGTTTCTGCTTTTGAAAACACTTTTCACTGGATGTCAAACACCATAAAATTATCTCGGAGTTGGAAGGACCCCAGAGATGATTCCAGTATAATCACAGAATTTCCAGAGAGGCTGTGCACACAGCTAGTGAGTGACAGAGCAGTGCCCAGCATTCGGGTGACCCAGGCCCCGTGGCAGTGCTGTGATCTGTTTAGTTCATTGCCTCTGGTGTCATTAGAATAATTTGCATGATTTATGTTGCATCAGATTGGGCTGAAGTGCCCTCTGTTCAAATCAGGATTTTTCCACACATAGGTATATTGTCAAGAGAAATAATCACATAAAACTCATGTACAAATATTCCTAGGGGCAGTATTCAAAATACCTAAAAAGTAGAAACAAATCAAATGTCTTTCAGCTAATGAATAAATAAACAAAATGTGGAACATCTACACAATGGAATATTATCCAGCTATAAAAAGAAATGAAGCTCTGATACTTTCTACAACACGGATGAATCTTGACAACATTAACCTAGAGGAAAGAAGGCAGTCACCGCAGGCCACATATTGTGTAATTGTATGTATATGAAATGTCTACGTTAGGCAAATTCATGGACACACAAAACGTAGTGGTTTCTAAGGCTTGGGGGAAAGGAAAAATAGGGTACCAAGTTTATTTTGGGCGTGGTAAGAACTCTGTGAAATCAGATAGTTGTGACAGTTGTACAACTCTGTTAGTACACTGAAAATTACTGAGTTTTATACTTTTCTTAAAAGGGTAAATTGTGTGGTATGTGAATTATATCTCAATAAAGCTGTTCCAAAATATGTGCCTGGTTCTACCTCTTACTGGCTGGATGACTTTAGGCAATGGGATTTAAACCTAAGTAATCTCAGCTATGAAACAGGAATAATAATACATACTTCACATGGTCATTTTGATAAATGAGATCATAAATTTAAAAATGTTTCTAAGGGTGGCGCCTGTGGCTCAAGGAGTAGGGCGCCGGTCCCATATGCCGGAGGTGGCGGGTTCAAACCCAGCCCCGGCCAAAAACCACAAAAAAAAAAAAAAAAAAAAAGTTTCTAAACTGTAAACATCACACATTTTTGTGCTGTCACTGAGTTCTAAATTAATTATAAATCGAATTTTAAAAATCTCCTCCTGTAGCTTCCATAGCACTAAAAAGGTTTGGCTACATAGTAACCAAAAATAAAGATTTATTGAATTGATTCAAAAGTATTACAGTTTTGTTTTTTTTTTTCAGTTGTGGTACAAAACACCTAACGTGATATCTATCCTTTTACAAATTTCTAAGTGCACAGTACAATTTTATTAACTATACCCATTATTTATACAGACGCTTTCTAGAACATTTTCAATTTGCATGACTGAAACTATATTCACTGAGTTTCTCCCTCCCCTCACCCTTGGCAATCATCATTTGTATCATATTCCATTGTGTGCATATACCACATTTTCTTTATACATTCATCCATCAATGGACATTTACGCTGTTCCCATCTGGTGGCTATTGTGAATAATGTGCAATGACTGGGAATGAAAATACCTCTTTAGCTCCTCTTTTCAATTATTTGGGATAAATACCCAGGAGTGGGATTGCTTGATCATCTGGTAATTACAGTTTTAATCTTTGAGGAATCTCCATGCCGTTTCCAATAGCGGCTGCACCATTTTACATTCCTACCAAGGGTTCCGATTTCTCACAATCCTGCCAACAACATTTGTTATTTTCCTTTCTTCTTTCTTTAAAATAATGACTATTCTGAGAGGTGTGATTTTTCTCATCGTGGTTTTGATTTGCATTTCTCTGATCATTAGCGATGTTGGGCATCTTTTCATATATACCTTTTGGCCATTTGTTTATCTTTTTTGGAGAAATGTCTGTTTAGGTTCTCTGCCTATTTTTTAATCAGGTTATTTATTTTCTTGCTATTGAGTTGAGTTCCTTACATATTTTGGATATTAACCCCTTGTCAGAGATATGGTTTGCAAATATTTTCTTCCATTTTTTTTTCTCCATTACCATGCAGAAGCTTTTTAGTTTGGTGTAGTCCCACTTGCCTACTTTAGCTTTTGTGGCCTGTGGTTTGGTGTCACATAGAAGAAATCATTGCCAATAACAATGTTATGAAAATGTTTCTCTATATTTTCTTCCAGGAGTTTTATAGTTTCAGGTCTTACATTTAAGCTTTTTAGCCATTTTGAGTTGAGTTTTGTGTATGGTTTAAGACTAGCGTCAGATTTCATTCTTTTGCATGTGGATATCCAGTTTTATAATACTATTAGGAAGGGACTATCTTTTTTCTTTTCTTTTTTTTTTTTTTTTTGAGACAGGGTCTCACTATATCACCCTCGGTAGAGTGCTATGGCATTATAGCTCACAGCAACCTCAAACTCTTAGGCTTAAGTGATTCTCTTGCCTCAGTCTCCCAAATAGCTGGGACTACAGATGCCACTACAAAGCCCAGCTATTTTTTGTTGCAATTGTCATTGTTATTTAGCTGGCTGGAACTGGGTTTGAACCCACCACCCTTGGTGTATGTGGCCGACACCATAATCACTGTACTACAGGCACCGAGCCTATCTTTTTTCTATTGTTTAATCTTGGCACTCTTTTTAAAAATTTTTCTTGGAGACAGACTTTTGCTCTATCACCCAGGCTAGAGTGCCACGGCATCAGCCTTGCTCATAGCAATCTCAGACTTCTGGGTTTAAGTGATCCTCCTGCTTGGGTCTCCAAGAGTGCTAGGATTACAGGTGTGAGCCACTGCACCTGCCAGCACTCTTGTTGAGAATCATTTGACTGTATATTTGACTCTAGATTTACTTCTAGGCTCTATACCCTGTTCCATTCTTCTCTACATCTGCCTTTATGCCAGTTACTGTATTGTTTTGATTACCATAGCCTTGTAATATATTTTGAAATCAAGAAGTGCAAGGCCTCAAGCTTAGTTCTTTCTAAAGTTGATTATTTGTGGTACTTTATGGTTCTAAATGAATTATAAGATTTTTTTTGTTTTGGAAAAAAATGCCATTGAGGTTTTGATAGGAATTGCATTGAATCTTTAGATTGCTTTGGGTAGTGTGGACATTTTAGTAATAGTAGGTCTTCCCATCCATGAACCCGGGATGTCTTACACTTGTATCTTTTTAATTTTTTTTTCACCCATGTTCAGCAGTTCTTTTTTTTTTTTTGGTTTTTGGCCAGGGCTGGGTTTGAACCCGCCACCTCTGGCATATGGGACTGGCGCCCTACTCCTTGAGCCACAGGCACCACCCTCAGCAGTTCTTAATGTACAACTTTTTCACCTTCTTGGTTATGTTTATTCCCAAGTATTTTATTCTTTTTGGTGTTATTGTAAATGGCATTGTTTTCTTAATTTCCTTTTTTGGTCAATTTGTTGTTTGTGTATAGAAATAAAACTGATTTTTATATGTTGATTTATAACTTACAACTTTGCTGAGTTTACTTATTAGTCTTAACAGATCTGTGTATGTGTGAAATCTTTAGGATTTTATACATGTAAGATCATGTCGTATGGTAAACAGATACTTTTACTTCTTTCTTTTTTTATTTGGATGTTTTTTGTTTATTTATTTTTTTCTTGCCTAATTGCTTTAGCTAGGAATTCTAAAGCAAAAGTGGGCATCCTTGCCTTGTTTTTACATTTATTTATTTATTTATTTATTTTGTAGAGACAGAGTTTCACTTCATCGCCCATAGTAGAGTGCCATGGCATCACATAGCTCACAGCAACCTCCAACTCCTGGGCTTAGGTGATTCCCTTGCTTCAGCCTCCTGAGTAGCTGGGACTACAGGCGCCCACCACAATACCCGGCTATTTTTTTGTTGCAGTTTGGCTGGAGCCGGGTTTAAACTTGCCACCCTCAGTATATGGGGCCGGCGCCCTGCCCACTGAGCCACAGGCACCGCCCTGTTTTTTATCTTAGAGGAAAACTTTCAGGCTTTCAGCATTAAGTATGATGTTGACTGTGGGCTTTTCATATATGCAAATTATAGTGAGGTGAGTTTTTTCTATTTATCATTTGTTGAGTGGGTTTTTTTTTTTTTGTCAAGAAAAAATGCTTAATTTTGTCAGTTGTTTTTCTTCTATCTATTGGTATAGTTTTGCGAATTTTATCTCGTTTGTTTAATGGTATATCACATTGATTGACTTATGTATGCTGAATCATCCTGGCATTCCAGGGATAAATCTCACTCGTTCATGGTGTAGCAGTCTTTTAACATGCTGTTGAATTTTGTTTATTAGCATTTTGCTGAAGATTTGTGCAATTATATTGATTAGAGAAACTGTAGTTTTCTTTTCTCGTACAGTCTTTGTGTGGCTTTGGTATTTGGGTGATGCTAGCCTATAAAATGAGTTTAGAAGTTTTCCCTTCTCTTCAGGTTTTTGGAAGAATTTGGAAAGAATTAGTATTAATTCTTTGAATGTATGGTAGAATTCAGCTGTGAAGTTGGGCTGGTCCTGGCTTTTTCTTTGTTGGAGGTTTTTAATTATGAATTTAATCTCATTACTAGCTATACATCTATTCCAATTTTCTATTTGTGTGTATGTGTGTGAGTGTGTATGTGTGTGTGTGTAAGACAGAGAAAGATATTCCTTCTTAGTAGGTTGTGTGTGTCTAGGAATTTATCCACTTCTTCTAAGCTATCTAATTTGTTGGTATATAATTGTTTACGGTAGTCCCTTATAAACCTTTTTCTTTCTGTGGTATCAATTGTAATGATACTCAGTTTCGTTGTTTTTTTCTAGTATTTTTTTCTTCTCTGTTTATTTTTGCTCTACTCTTTATTATTTCCTTCTTTCTGCTAAATTGGCTTGGTTTGTTTTTCTTTTTCTTGTTCCTTAAGATATAAAGTTAGGTTGTTTTATGTTAGGTTCTTTCTTCTTTTAGGCTTTTAGGTAAAAAGCCTAAGTAAATGTTCACTCAACTATAAACTTTTCTCTTAGTACTTCTTTTTATGCATCTTATAAGTTTTGGTGTGCTGTGTTTTCATTTTCCTTTATCTCAAGATATGTTATAATTCCCTCTTTTATCTCTTCTTACACCAATGGTTCTTTGAGTGTGTTTTATTTAAATTTCACATATTTGTGAATTTTCCAGTTTTCCTTCTGCTATTGATTTCTAGTTTTATTCCACCATGATTGTAAAAGATACTTGTATGATTTCGATATTCTTCAATTTGTTAAGGCTTTTTCTGGGTACATTTGGGAAGAATATATATTCTGCTATTGGGTGGAATGTTCTAGACATGTCTGCTTGGGCCATTTGGGCTATGATGTTGTTCACGTCTTCTGTTTCTTGGTCTTCTGTCTTGGTGTTCTATTATTAAAAGTAAGGTATTGGAGTCTCAGACTATTATTGTGTCCGTATGTATTCTTCCTTCAGTTCTATCAATGTTTGCTTTATAAGTTTGGATGGTCTGATGTTTGGTTCACGTATCTTTTATAATTGTTATATCTTTCTGGTGAAGTAAGCTTTTATTATTATATAATATCCTTCTTTGTGCCTTGTGACAGTTTTGACGTAAAGTTTATTTTGTTTGATATAAATACGGCCAACCTGTGTTCTCTTTTGGTATCCGTATGCAAGGAATCTCTTTCATCCTTCCACTTTTAGCCTGTGTTATCTTTAAATCTAAACTGAGTCTCTTTTAGACAGCATAGAGTTAGGTCATTTTTGGTTTAATCTACCCAGCCATCGAAAGTATTACAGTTTTTGAGTATTTCTTTGAACTTAGTTAATCTGTAGCATTTAAATCCAAGTATTTCTCAGAACTAAAGACCTCTAGTAACTTGTTTTTTCTCTTCATTTTATATTCCTATTTTCTCTTTCTTCTTTAACAGAGACAGGTCTTGTTCCTTAACAAGACCACAATCTGATCCCAAAGATGTGCTCCGCAAACCCAGGCAACTGGGTCACCTTTGATGATGATCCTACTTTGCAGTCTTCTCAAAAGTCAAAGGTTTTGCCTCTGGAGAATCAAGGTGTCTGTAGGCCAAATGGACTTAAACTGAACCTTTCTGGCCTCAAGGAATTTCCCAGTGGACCTTCCTCTACCAGCAGCACCCCTCTCTCCTCTCCCATCTTAGACCTTTACTTCAGTCCAGGACCTCCAAGTAACTCCCCTCTTTCTACACCTACCAAAGACTTCCCAGGTTTTCCTGGCATCCCCAAAGCAGGCACTCATGTGCTTTATCCTATTCCGGAGTCATCTTCAAACATCCCACTCACGACACTGGCAGCAGGTTCCTCTTCACTGCCTACTAAACCGACCTGCTTATCCCAAGCTTCCTTACCCAGTGGCCACCCATGTACTTATCCAGCTCCCAAAGTAGGTCTTCCAGATGAAACCAGGTCTCACCAGGCTGAAAGCCTGGGGTTCCAAAGTGATAATGCCCCCCGGTTTCAGTATTTTCAGGAGGACTGTGCTTTTTCAAGTCCATTTTGGAAAGGTGAAGGCAGTGTTTCCCAGTTCACCTTTGACCCCCCAGGAAGCAGAAAGATATTCTCATCAAGAGACAAGGAGATACTTATTGATCAAAAAAGTCTAAATAAATGTTCACTTAACTATATCTGTGAGAAGCTTGAACATCTCCAGTCGACTGAGAACCAAGACTCACCCGGAAGTCTGTCTCTGCGACGTGTGTGTGCTCAAAACACGGCTTCTTCCTTTGTGCCCCGTGCGCTCTTCAGGAGTCAGCCCAAAGCTGGATGGTCTTTCATGCTGAGAATTCCTGAGAAGAAGAACATGATGTCTTCCCGGCAATGGGGTCCCATTTTTCTGAAAGTTTTACCTGGAGGAATTTTACAAATGTATTACGAGCAGGGATTAGAGAAACCATTTAAAGAATTACAACTTGATCCACATTGTAGACTTTCTGAGCCCAAAGTGGAGAACTTTAGTGTAACAGGGAAAATCCATACTGTGAAGATCGAACACATATCCTACACAGAAAAAAGGAAATACCATTCAAAGACAGAAGTCGTTCATGAGCCAGACTCAGAACAGATGCTGAAGTTAGGGTCCACAGAGTACCATGACTTCCTTGACTTTCTGACTACTATGGAGGAAGAGCTGGTGAAGCTGCCAGCTGTTTCCAAGCCAAAAAAGAGTTATGAGGAGCAGGAAATTTCCTTGGAAATTGTGGACAACTTCTGGGGTAAAGTAACAAAAGAAGAAGGAAAATTGGTTGAAAGTGCTGTGATAACTCAGATCTACTGCCTCTGCTTTGTGAATAGGAACATGGAATGCTTTTTAACCTTGAATGACCTTGAGCTGCAGAAGCAAGATGCATGTTATTTTGAAAAAGACCCAGAAAAGAAGGGGATTGATATTCTTGACTATCATTTTCACAAGTGTGTGAAAGTACAAGAATTTGAGCAATCAAGAATCATCAAGTTTGTGCCCCTGGATGCCTGCCGCTTTGAGCTGATGCGTTTTAAGACTTTGTATAATGGGGACAATCTTCCCTTTTCTGTGAAGTCTGTAGTGGTCATTCATGGGGCATATGTGGAACTCCAAGCCTTCATCAACATGGTACCATTGGCTCAAAGGCCATCCCATGAGGGTTCTTTAAGGTCCTGTGACAATATAATGATACATTTTCCTGTCCCATCACAGTGGATCAAGGCCCTCTGGACCATGAACCTCCAGAGGCAGAAGTCACTGAAAGCCAAAATGAACCGCCGGGCATGTTTGGGGAGTTTGCACGAGCCTGAGGCTGACCCTGTCATTCAGGTCACCGTGGGGTCAGCAAAGTATGAGAGTGCCTACCGGGCGGTGGTATGGAAGATAGACCGGCTTCCAGATAAAAATTCAAGTAAGTATTTAACACCCCAGTTTGATTTTCATGGGAAAGAGCGTAAGTGTTTTCAGCTTCCTCTTTGGGTCGAAACCAGGCAAAGATAGATGGTAAGTTGCTGGCTGAGGCCATGCTTACATAGATAGGTAGGAGATGGAATATTTAGCCAAACAATTGGTTTGTTTCCTCCTGCACTTATTTCTACCAGATAAGTTTAACTTTTTTTTTTTTTTTAAGATGGAGTATCACTTTGTTGCTCAGGCTAGAGTGTCATGGTATCAGCCTAGCTCATAGGAACCTCAAATTCTGGGGTTTGGGTTCAAGGGATCGTTCTGCCTCAGCCTCTTGATAAGCTGGGACTACAGGCATCCACTACCATGTGCAGCTAATTTTTCTATTTTTAGTAGAGATTGGGGGGTGGGTGGGTGGGTGTCGCTTTGCTCAAGTTGATCTTGAACTGAACTCAAGGGAATCCCTCCCACTTTGGCCTCCTTCAGTGCTAGGATTATAGGTGTGAGCCACTGTGCCCAGCCAGATAAGTTCAACTTTTTACATTTATTTAATACTATGCGAAATACCATCTTAGGGTGGAGATTTGTTGTGGTTGGTGGCACTGAAGGAAAATTTGTAGACACCTGTGGTTGGGCTTGTTGAGATTAACCTATCCACCTCAAATCTTAAAACTAGTCTAAGATAGATTAGATTCCCTAATTTCCCTTTAAAGATCTGTCATCCATGAATATACCTGAACTTTTTTGTATTCTCAGCCAGTACCACCTCCTCCTCAGGTTTTGTTTCCTGCTCTTTGAAATCAGACTGCCCTTTATTTTTAACCAGTGACTTATTTGACTGAAGAACTACCCATTTGACCATCTCAGCTGCTCATTTTAGAATTATGTGGACACAACCTAAGTGTTAAAAATCAGTCAATTTTTTCTAAAATTTTGCTAAGAAAACGATCTAGAAGTTTGGAACTTTGAAAAGACAGTTTAATTACTACATGTCTTTCAGAATAGCGAGTTAGTAGCAGGCAAAATAAAGTAAAAAAGCAAAATTTTAAGTTACAGCTGTTTCCTCTTCTGGCTGAGTTATTTTCCTAGCAGGACACTGGTCTATAGAGGTATACTGGGGGCAGGTCGAGGGGTCTAAGTGGATGCATTCGTTTATTTATTCAACCAAACCTTTACTGAGCTTCTGCTGTGTACCAAGTGCCCCATCAAATGCCAGGGAGAAAGGTGACTAAGGTCTGAGCCCTGTTTCCAAATAGGTAACAGCTGCTTCAGTCCTTGATGTTCAGGCTCCAGGCCATGCAATTAAGCCAGAATCTTGCCGGGGGTGGGGGAGGGTGCGCAGGTGCCAGCATGTCTTAAGAGCTCCCCAGGTGAACCTAATGTGTAGCCAGGGTGAGGACAACTGTTCTACAAGCATGTTAATATTCTAGAGTGGGGAGAGTAAGCCCCTGCTACAGTGGACTTGAGGCATGGAGTGTACTCTGATAGCCACGGGACCGCCTTTTCCGTGACTTCTGTCAGCTGATTAGAGGTTGAGCAATGGACAGGGCCCAGCTGGTGAGAGACACAGGCTGGTGGGCTGAGGAGTCCTAGGCCCCTGTGCAGAAGGGAAGTCCCTGCACTGTTGGCCTCCATGACACCCACACTCTTCATTAATCAGAGATCCACCCACAGTGTTCTCATGACTCACTTTATGTTCTGTCCCTAGAATAGTGAGGGTGTCTCAGGCTCAGGGCAGGGTGAAATGCTGCTGGTGCAGCACGGTTGCAATGGATCGCCTCTGACGGCAGCCCTGGTCAACTCCAGTGTGATGGAAACATCAGTATCTCCATGACACAATCCACAGAGATGGTGTTTCCTTCGGTCTTTTCTTTTTTATTTTATTTTATTTATTTTTAATTTTTTTTTTATTGTTAAATCATAGCTGTGTACAGACTATCTTCATGCCTATTTTGAGGGCTTGAGTACAAGGTTCCAAATGATCTGTTCTAAAAGTTGTTCGTGATACTTTTAGCTTAGAGGAGTTAAACAAAACCAGAATGTTGGCTTTTATTTTGCTAAACAGAAAGGGAAAGAAAGGCAGGGAGACTGGAATGCAGTTCTAGGAGGCGCTGAAGGAGACGTGGCCAGGGCAACCTCACTTACTTTTCAAACCAAGAACTCCTACAAACCATGTTTTCTAATTTTGCAAGTGGAGCAAAGTATAAAGCTTCTTGTGAAAATGATCCTGTTTGTAATACTGTACTTTCCCAGGCTTAATAGTGCAGTTAACTGATTCAATGAACAATAATTTATTCAGAAGAGGGCTCACTTCTTCAATCCACAAATATCTACTAAATTTTATAGGCTCTGTGCTGGTGCTTGGAAGATAGAGACACAACTGTGATCCCTGCTCTCCAGAAATTTAACGGTCTAGTAGGTGAGACAGATGCAGAATGCACTGTGGAAAAGTGCTTGAACAAACATACACTCCAGGGATCCCAGAGACAGGGGTGGTAAACCACCTGGGTTCTAGGGAGCTCTTTGCTGCAGAGCTGATGCTTAAACTTGGCATGGAAGAATCAGTAGGAGTCTGTGAAGAATAGAAATAGCAAAGCTACAGGCATGTGAGTGGGGGATCTTCCCTAAACTTTGGGGCTGAGAATGGTGAGGGAAGGTGTGTGTGGGGGGTCTGGAATTTGTCCATAGGACCTCAGGGTGTTTTCAGGCATGACTGGAACAGAAACATACCTAGTTTCAGGAAGGCAGGCATGCCGGGCAGTGGGGAGGAGAGATTCTGGAATAGATTGTAGACGCAGGGTGGCTGGGAGGAGGTGAGAGGTGCTGGGCCAGGGCAGTGGCAGTGGCAGTAGGAGGTGAGGGCTGGATGAGGAAATTGAGAGGAGGTGTCTCCAAAACAATGACAGACTGTGGGCAGGAGGGAACAGGAGGGGATGCCTCAGGGGCTCTGGCTTTGGCAAATAGGTGGGCGATGGTGCCATTAGCTGAGATAGCCTGGGATCCTTTCATCACCCATCCTTTTAAAATCCTTTTAAAATCTGTTTCCCAGCCCTGGCTACATGATAGAATCATTAAAGCTTCAAACACTATCCATATTTAGGCACTGTTGCCTACCAATCAGGCTGAGGCCCAGGTGCAGGTGTTTGTAAAGGCTCCCCATGCAGCTACTGTTGGTGGCCATCCTGTGGAACCTGTTATGGTCCCCTAGGCAGAGATCATTCCCATCTGCTCTGTGAACTCTGTATTTACTAGCAGTTGAGCTCGCTAAGAACAATGAGAAGAGCTGGACATTCCCAAAGAAGCTGGTTGGTCTTGATCCTGGTCTTCAGGAATTATTTTGGAAGACGGTCACACCATCAGGTCCACACAGAACAATATTTCACAAGTATTTCAATCAATTATATGGTGATAATTCACTGAATCAATCCTTTGGAACCAAAATGGCTTTGTGGAGATCTAGTCTGTGGGCAAAGAGGTGGCCCAGGGAAAAGGCAATGGGGCTCTGTTGGGTAGAGCCCACAGGGTAGGGGCAGGACATTTCTGGGCTCACAGGGCCCTGCCCCAAGACTGCTTCACTGTGGCTGGGGAGGATGGTGCAGAAAGTGAGAGGGTGACACAGGGTACTGCCTAATTTCCCTCTTGAGATGTGGCATGGAAGGAGTAAGGTTAGGGCAGAGAGGAAATCTTTCTGAAGCTTCTGCGTGTCCATGCACCTTGTTACAATGTAGATTCTGATTCAACCGGTGAGACCTGGGATAATGTGTTTCTAACCAGTGCTCTGGTGATGCCAGTGCTGCTGGCCTGGGGAACACACTCAGAGTCAGCGCTTTAGTTCCTTCAGCAGTGAGCAGCTTTTCATTTTACAGCAAAGCTTGGCTTGGGCCAGTAGCTTCTACACCTCATTCAAACTAAGGTGTGAGTGACAAAGACCAGCTTAGGTTTTGTTGGGGGGAGGAGGAGAGAGAAAGGGAAAGGGAGAAAGAGAGAATTGAGGACAAAGGAAGACTTGCTTTTTAGGGTCAATTACCAACTATGTTGGTCTCTGACTTCCCAATTTTTCTCTTTCCCTTTTTTTTTCTTTGCTCTGTGTCATCTGCACACTGGTTGCTCTCTCCCCCTTCACCCATCACCCTCCTACCATTCATACCCTTCAACCCTCAACAGTTCAGTTTCAAATGTGTGATATTTTGGTTCAAGAGGGACTGGATATCAACTAGACCTAAGAAGATTCTGTGATTTGCATTCTTGGGAGTTAGGGGAGAGAATAATTACCAAAGCCCAAGAGTGCCCCCTAGTAGTAATTACTGAGATAACACAGATTTCCTCTACCCATTTATTCGTCAATTCGACAGATACTTGCATCAGACGTGTGCTAAGGACACATAGGTAGGATACCTGTTCTTATGGAGCTCAAAGTCTGAAGGGGGACTCTGTGGTCAAACACTGTAGACCATGAGAGTTTCCAAAATCCAGGAAAAATATGCCAGAAAACTTGAAAGGAAAAATGCTGTCTTTTAAAGCTCTTTTATATTTGCACTTTGCTGCCCAGAGATTGAGTTCTGAAATAAGAGGTTTAGAGGTTACTGATAACGTTACTGGTTTTCCAGTCATGCTAGAAATCATTTTAGCTCAGGTGGTGAGAAACTCCAGAAAAGGCCAGTCAACTGCACTAGGTTTAGCGATGTTACAACACCTGTTGGTCTGTGTTTGCCGTGTTTATCTGTTGTCCAGCTAGTTAATGTAGTGGAGGCTTCTAGGTCTGTAGAGCACACAGATCTTATCCAGGGGGACTGTGGCTCCTGGGTCCCTCTGCCAAACAGGTCCCCTACAGTTCGACAGTGAAAACCTTGCACAAACTAGTGTGTGTTTGGACTTGGCCTCCTGAACACTTGGGGGCAGCCCTCGATCCCCTGTGGTGGCCTGATAGTCTGTCTTTCCTATCTGAAAGGCTTGGAGGAGCCACTTTCATAAAATGCAGGTAACTGTCCACAGCAACCTTTGGGACCCTAAATTCACGTGAAAATTAAGGTCCAGTGTTGCAGGGGTAATGCTAGGCCACATGAACATTGTGTTTTTGAATAGGAATGGATTTTGTAAAATACCTCATTCACCTTATCCTCAATTTAAACGTGACAGAAAAACAGAAGACATAAAAATGTAGCTACTCTGTCTTTTTTTTTTGAGACAAAGTCTCAAGCTGTCACTCTGGATAGAGTGCTGTGGCGTCATAGCTCATAGCAACCTCCACCTCAGGTTCAAGCAATCCTCTTGCCTTGGTTTTTCTATTTTTTTTTTAGTAGACATGGGGTCTCGCTTTTGCTCAGTCTGGTCTTGAACTTGTGAGCTCAAGCTAGCCACTCGCCTCAGCCTCCCAGAGTGCTAGGATTACAGGTGTGAGCCACTGTGCCTAGCCTGTAGCAACTCTTTTTTTTTTTTTTGCAGTTTTTGGCTTGGACCGGGTTTGAACCCACCACCACAGGTATATGGGGCCAGCGCCTTACTCCTTTGAGCCACTGGCGCCACCCTGTAGCAACTCTTAAGACCAGAATTTTGCGTGTTAGAAGCATTAGACCAGAACGCCGTTTTCTCTTACCAAAAGAATTGTTGCAAAACAATTTTAAAGAGTGTTCTTACTTTTTTTTCCCTACAGGGCAGGTTATTGTGTACTTTGTTATTCCGCAAAAGTAAAGCCTCCTGGTGTTTCAGTTCTGGTTTTCTGCTCCATTTGCCTCTGCCAATCAATTTGTAAATTTGGCTTACCTGCTTTTCATGTGGATAAAAAAGCTGACAAAGCACCTCTACAAAATAAATCACTTTTTTCTCTTTGTGAGAAAACAATGTTGTCTGGGTATGTGTCACACTTTATGGGGGCAAGACATGATTGCAAGAGGGACTTTACCTCACAATTGCAATCAGTGTAACCTGGCTTATTGTACCCTCAATGAATCCCCAACAATAAAACAACAACAACAACAACAACAAAACAATGGTGTCTCTTATAGTTTACCAGTTTTTAAGAAAAGCAGGTAGAAAGGTTTTGTTTCCAACATTTTTAGAGTACTAGGTCTTCAACTTAGGTTTTTTTCCTTTAATTTTCATTGCAAAACTTCTATGGGTAGTTTTTTTCCCTGTAAAATATGAATATATATCATCTCCAATGTCACCTTCAACTCTAAACATATGGAATTCAATCCCCTTTATTAGCAAAAGTTACAGTAATTAAATAGTAGTGTTGGACTTATAATTGAATGGCACTTTGCAAAGTAATAGTGTATGTTCAGCCCATCTCTATTGCTATAGCCCCAGTGGTCTATGTGGCTAATTCTCACAACTTTAAAAAATTCAGGTTATTGTCATTTCTCTTATTTTAAAATGGAGAAACTGAGACTTAGATAAGCTACTTGTCTAGGGTGACACAACTATAAGTGACAGAGCTGGGATTGGACGCTGGGCCATCTGAGTCTAGTGTTTGTGTTTTGAATCACTTTGCCGTAAAGGTGCCTGAATGTAGTGTAAATGAAGTTACCGTGTCCTCACCACAGCTAGAAGACGAGAAAGAGTAATGGAGTGTATAGTCTCTCTGAGCATGTGCGTATGGGAATGAAGTTATCACTTGCCTGCACTGCTCTGGATTTAGAGCACCTCAGGGGCCACTGTTGTCCTATGCTAGCTGTTAGAATGGAGACAGATAATGAACATCTGTTGGTTAATTGATCGATGACTTTTCAAGGCCTTTTATAGCCTTAGAATTCTATTAGTCTCTCTATAAGAAACCGATTGTAAGGAATGAAAGGCAATTTATCTTTTCAGAATTAAGTGAAATCCTTTAAACTCTTGTTTTTGTGCCTAAAGCTATGTTCTGATAACAATGTTCTTTCTCCACCTATGTTGGGTGGCACGGTAATTTAATATGGCTTTTGAAATTCCTGTTCTCCCATACATTTATTTAAGTAAAGACAGCTGCATTGGGTAAGTAGCTGCTATGAACAGTGCAACAGAATCATAGAACATTTGTAAAGTTGCTACAGTGATTATAAGAAAATATTTTTTATTCCATCATAAACACACACACACACAAAATCATATGACTACCATCTAATATCTTGGAGTATATCTAATATCCCTGGGTCTGGCACAAAGCCCGGCCTGGTGTAGTGTTGATGCTCAATAAATGACGAACTGAGTGAAAACAAATACTAGATTGAAATATTGAAGGCCAATATGCCCATTTCCATACTGTACATCTGTTCTAGTCAAAGTGTTTCAGAATGATGAATGAGAATTATAGTAGTGAAAAATAATCCGTTCTAACTGAAAAAAAATTATTATGGAATGTTTTCTAAAATGTAACAAAATTTCACCAACTTTTAAAAGTCAGACTTGGTTTATTTTCACATTACTATAAATAGAATGGTAGGAAAATGAATAAATTAAGAATTATTATAAGAGTTTACTCAGTCCATGTAAGTGAAAGAGGTTTCTGCAAGTCCTAAGTGCACTATAGCCAAATAAGTAATATGTAATAAAGTCACACTTCTTTTAAAGCTAAAAATTATAGCTTCCCCCCAGTTAGTACAAAAATGTAGATTTCGGGGGTGGCGCTTGTGGCTCAAAGGAGTAGGGCGCCGGCCCCATATGCTGAAGGTGGCAGGTTCAAGCCCAGCCCTGGCCAAAAACTGCAAAAAAAAAAAAAAGAAAGAAAAAGAAAAAAAAGTAAGAAATTCTTTGGGCGGTGCCTGTGGCTCAAAGGAGTAAGGCACCAGCCTCACATTCTGGAGGTGGCGGGTTCAAACCTGTGTGTGGTTTAAATGGAATTCTCATAGCCTTTGTGTTAAGGAAATTGCTTATTAAGGAGAGAAACCAGTGCCTTTTATGTTTAAGAGAAATGTTCAGTGGCCATTGAAATCCTCTGACTATTTGATTTTTTTTTTCTTCTAGGTCTTGATCATCCCCATTGTCTGTCTTACAAACTAGAACTTGGATCAGACCAAGAAATTCCTTCTGATTGGTATCCATTTGCTACTATTCAGTTTTCAATGCTTGACAGCTGTGCCTCAAGGGCCTCCGTCAGGTCTCTGGGGGTGGAGAGTGATGTCCAGCCGCTGAAGCATGTTCAGCAGCGGGCTTGCTACAACCTCCAGGTACATCCCAAAGCTCCTGGGTGTGAGCCCCTGGAACTCTGACCTGATTTGCCTTGAACTATTTGCTTTGCCCTCTTATATGACTGTGTGTGTGTGAGATGTTTGACCTAGGAAGGAGCTCAGCTATGGAAACTTGATGATCACCCATGTGCTTTGTTCTTCTCTGTTATTCTAAAGATTGTGGGGGACACCTAATAATTCAGGTTTCTGTGGAAAATAGAAAATCAAAAGCAAATTCATATTTTAGAAGTGTACTTAAGTAAATATTATCATGTTAGACTACCATATCCCAAAATGTGTTCTATGAAACATGTGTCCCATATAATACCCCAAGAAGAAACTAAGTTGGGGAATGTCAAACATCCAGTTAATATTAGATGAAGAAGAGAAGTCCCACAGTAAAGAAACTTGTTAAATTTACTTAACCCAGTTTTCCCCAACTTACTGGCCGTGGAATCTGTGTGGGTATGTGTATGTAGAATGTCCACCAGCATCTTGTGGAATAGCATTAATTGGAATACTCTTTTGGAAATGCGGAGTGAATCTTTGACAACAGTTTTAAATGTTCACCGTCAGCTCTTCTGCACTCTTAGGCCAGATGAATTAAAGAGCGGCATTCGCTTAACATCTGTTACTGCGCTTGTTTTTCTTGTCTTCAAGGTTAGGAGATACATGTATATGGACAACCTTTGCTCCTTATTTCCTGCAGTATCTCGAAATGGTGACATATCTTGCTGGTTTTGTTTAAAAGTATTTTTTTAACTAGAAAGTATTTTAAAAATCACTGAAATTAAATAGCAGGTAACAAACAGGTGGTTCAGTTTGGAATTTGTATGTTTCCTTTTTGACTTTCACATTGAATGACATCTCATACTTCCTAATAACATTTTAAACTCTGGCCTGACTCCCAGCTATAATCAATGCCGTTCTGATTTTCTACTGCTTTATTTTTATCTAAAATAGTGATATTGGCTGGGCATGGTGGCTCATGCCTGTAATCTGGAAGGTCGAGGTGGGTAGATTGCCTGAGTTCACAGGTTCAAGATCAGCCTGAGCCAGAGTGAGACCTTGTCTCTAAAAATAACCAGGCGTTGTGGGAAGTGGCTGTAAGTCTCAGCTACTTGGGAGGTTGAGGCAAGAGGATCGCTTGAGCCCAAGAGTTGGAGGTTGCTGTGAGCTGTAATGCTACAGCGCTCTACCCAGGGGGCACACGGTGAGATTCTGTCTTGTGAAAAAAAAAAAAATAAGTGATCATGGGTACATCATGTCCCGTGCAGCCCCTTTAGCCTTGAAGGACTTAATCCTCCAGCAGCTGGCAATTGTGCTGTTTGAAGACAGCTGCTTTACTTGAGGTCATGCCCCCTTTCTGGATGAGCTTATGTCCATTGACAGGAAGGTGGAAGAGTGTAAAGGCCCCTTTGCCTCAACCTGGGCCAGCAGGGCCAGCCTGGCTTCAGTTCTCTCCAGGCAAGAGCATTGGCCGAAGCCTTTGCTTTGCAGCCCAGCTTCTCCCCGTGCCCCTTCTGCTTCCTTCCCTGCCTCATCCTCATAGGCGTTGACCCCAACAACATTGCCTAGAACTCTCTGCACACAAATCTCCACCTCAGAGTCAAATTCTTTTTTTTCTCCCTTGAGACAGGGTCTTGTTCTATTTCCCAGGCTAAAGTGCAGTGACATCATCTTAGCTCACTGTAACCTCAAACTCCTGTGCTCAAGAATTCCTCCTGCCTCAGCCTCTTGAGTCACTGGGACTACAGGCATGGACCAACATGTCTGGCTAAATTTTAAAATACTTTTTTTGTAGAGACAGAGTCTCTCTATGTTGCTCAGGCTGGTCTTGAATTCTTGGCCTTGAGCAGTCCTCTTACCTCGGCCTCCCAAAGTGCTGAGATTACAGGCATGAGCTACAGTGCCCTGCCAACAAATGCCAAGAGAATAAAATAGGGCAACAGAATAGAGAGTGACAGAGGACTTCTTTATCTAGGGTAGTCCTGAGGGACCTCCATGAAGAGCTGAGACAAAGATGATGTAGAGGAAGAACAGATGGTTTGGCTCAGCTGGTTTACTAGTCTGTAAAACTAGTTTGTTTTAGTTAGAAAACTAATTTTGAGTGTGTTACAAATCTAAGGTGAGCCAATCGCTGGATATATAATACTGGATATATGATACTTGGGGGGATAACTGATCACATGTGTAGCCATATCTGTAAATGTCTTATCAATATGTATATTCTGTATACATTTTACAAAGGCTATGTTTGACTTAGAGGTGAAGAGAGTTTCTGTCCTTTTCAAGATTTGACATTGGAGGCAAGGAGGGGAGGGTTTGGGAGGGCTCTGTTGCCCAAAAGGAGAGCAGAGAGCCTCACTCAGGAGCTACTGTTGGAGGGTGGAGGGGTGTGTCTTCAAAGGGCGAGGTGGCTGCAGTCCTCATGTACGGGATGGGGCTGAAGACCTGAGTTCTGTACTGCGTTTGTTAACACTGCCCGTGTTTTATTTTTGCATAACAGGTTGAAATAGAAAAGAAGTGGATTAAAATCGACGGAGAAGATCCAGATAAAGTTGGTGACTGTGTAACTCAGTAGGAGTAGCATGAGTAAATGATGATGACTCACTTGTCAAATTTGTAATTCACAGAAACCACATCAAGTTCGCTCCTGTATAGTGCAAATGACTTCTGAAGAGCGAGTGGGCTTAGGACAGGTCCCGTGGCTGTGTTTAGAGAAGTTTAGAACTAAAACCAAACAATTTATATTTTATGCTTTTGATATGTTCTTGCCCTAGAGGTTTTATCTAAGAATGTGTCTATAATCTGTGTGATGTTTTGCTTTATATTTATAAAACTCAACTTAAAGGCACTGTTGTTTGTCGTACAACCTTACAGCCCAGTTTGGCTAAAGGGCTTTTGATTTTTGGTTACTCGGTGGGTGACTCTTTTGCACCCTGGATCCCTAGATGCTGTGTTCATTATTCCCATCTCTTCTTGCTGTGTTAGCACCTATACTAGAGAGTAAAGCAATCAAAGGAGACGTTAACCAAAATAATTACTTTTCCCTCTTGCTCACTTGTGAGCAAATGTGACTAGGTATAGACTGATGTGGAAACCACAAGCTAAAATAGACATCTAGTTTTGAATTATTTATCTTCCTGTCCTCCTATCACGTTGGTAAGCAATCACTGTCTGTATTTGGTACCTGTCTTTTCCCCACTGTATTATCATTTTCAAAATATGTTTGTATTCGGTTGTGTGCTACGAAGAAGTTGACATACATATTTTAGTACAAGGTTATTTCCTTTGCTTGGCAGGATTTCTTTCAAAATGGAATCTGAGTAGTGGACACTAGTTAAGACAATTATATACATTAAAGATGAATTTTTAAGGTTCGTGAATATTGTTTTCCAAAAGTATAGACTCTAAAAATGTGTTTCGATAAAGTATTATTTGTAATGAATACAAGCCTCTCTTGAGTAGAAGTTTAAATAGTTTTATGATTAGTTTATACTAGTTCTGCTACCATGCTATTTTACTATAATTCTGCTTAACTTAGAGTCTTTTTCTTTAAAAGATGAGCAAACTGAAAGACTCTAGATTATTTTACTTACATTTCTAAGAGGCAACATTTTCATTCTTCAGAGTCAGGGAAGTGAGTATAATAGTTGGGTTTCTAATGAAAGGTCAATGGCATTAGCAGTCATAATGCTTTTTAAATTTCCTTTTAGTATGTACAGTGAAAAGTCAGAATCTTAAAATTTATGAAATCCATATTCTAGGTAGTTTTTAGTCTGAAAAATAAACTCATCCATATAATATTGTCTGTATTTGGTACCTGTCTTTCCCCCACTGTATTATCATTTTCAAAATATGTTTGTATTCTGTGGTATTAATACACCTTCAATTTATGTTGAATCTTAAATATGATTAGGAGATATTTCTCTCTATTTGCCAGATTTGTTTTGAGTCAAAACTGATATAATGTTCCTCCAAATAACATTTATTTGTTGGCTTACAGAATTTATTTCCTACTTTTAAAAAATGTTGTATTACATGCATTTTAAACTATCTAAAAATGGATTAAAACAAACATTTATGATGGTCTGTATCAATCAGCAGATTTTATTGCTTTTCATTATTTTATTGTTAAGGGGAAGAATGCAAAACTTGATGGTTAAAATGAAGTGGTATTGCTCTTTTTAACCTCACTTGACGCATTGCTCATAATGTCATATGCTTCAGATTCACTGTTGATGTATAGGAGGGCAAACGTGTGTGTATGTGTATGTGTCATTTTTTGAAAATTCCACCATCTTTCCTTATCATCTGGTGTGGGCACAGTCTGGAGCGACTTCAATCTGCTCAGAATACAGACGGAGGCGGCTGAATGTGAGGCTGCAGCACAATCCCAGTGAAGTTAGCTGGCTTAATTACCGCCATTCCCTTCTGAGTGTGTTTTATGGCATCCTGCCCATAAAGAACTCACAGTCTGATTCAGACGAACTTAATGAATATTTACACCTCAAAATAAATTCAGCAACATGTTCAGTTAATTGCCCCTCAGGTTTCACGAGTTGACTAGTATCTGTGGGTCCCCCCCCCCCGCCCCCCAGGTCATTTACCCATAAGCCACCCAGCCTTCAGGAGCATCTCAAGATTCAATGTGGAAAATGTAATAACAAAAGACTGAGAGCTCAAATGGATTTCTGCAGCAATGCAAAGGTTGATAGCAATAACAGCAGGGTGCTACTGCATAATTGGTAATTCACACATCTATTAGGATCCTTAAGTATTCATTGCTTAGTATTAAATTAACATTCTGTATAGAGAGAAGAGGCTTTTAAATACAATTCCTCTGAACTCAGAAGTGGCAGGAGGTCAAATATGGCTACAGAGCTGCAAGTGAAAAATCAGGGAGGATCCATTTAGACTTAGAAATTGAGAAGTAGAATCTCCTTTGCCAGAGATTGTGATCTTAAGAAACTCCTACTTTTGAGGGAGGGAAGGGAAGAAAGGGAGGAAAGGAGGAAATACTCTGTTTCTAGCATTTTCACTTAGCTCATGCTTTTATAAGGTTGACTATTTTACAGTCAAGAGGTGATCAGGTTACAGGATCATATTAACTCTGTAAATGAATTTGTGGGTTGATTGTTACATGATCAATTGTGCACATCTGAGTTTATGGACGTTTCCTTTTCCTATGGGAATTACAACCAATTACCCATTAAAAAAGGTATGAAACAAGAATAGTTTCTAGCACATAAAGGCTGGAATTTTTGATGTGTTGTATGTATTAGACTGTTCTAGGATGTTAGTTCCCTTCACTCTGGATCTGTGCTGATGATACAGCCTCATTTACTACAAATTCAGTTAGAAGGTCTTCCTTAACAATATTATAATGTTTTCCTCAAAATATGATTTTATGTTCCATCAATACAAATATGAAACAGATTTAGCCTTAATAATCATGTAACAAAATATTTTGTGGATTACATACTGATTTTTCTAAAATTAAAGATGTAATTTAAATGATACTTGCTGTGCTATGGATTTATATCTTCTTTTGCAAGGCCTGGGGCACTATTTTTTAAGGTATGAAATCAATTTTAATAACCCTAAACAAATGACTCTCTGTCAGGCACATGTAAATGAACAAGGTATCTTGACCTATCCTGGAAAAACAATACTATCAAACTATAGTTGATGATGTCATAAAGGATGATTTTTAAAATAGGGTAGAATTGTGACTCATAAAGGTATGAGAGGAGTATGTGCACAAGATTTTATTTAGCTCATTAGCTAGTGAGGGAACTGGTAAGATGTTATAACCAGTTCCAAGGAGAATTCAAAAAGCAGAGACATACATAGGAAGTAAGGAATTCTGAAATGGATTTGCAAACAGATGCAAATGTAATAACAAAAGACTGCAAAATCGTTCTATCCACAGGACAATAGCCAATAATTCCTCCTACCCTAACACAATTAATTGATATTTTTTTGGACAAGGGTCATGCATATTATTATCAATTTTCTAACTTACGGAGTTGTAAAACAAACAAAGACAATGAAAGAAAGTGTCATAATCTGGATGAATGAGCTAACCAGGACTTCTACTTTCCCCGATCATAGGGCAAACTTTGCAATTTTAAAACTTTGGCAACTTGTGTAATAATACTTTAGAATTAATGTGCATTTAAAAGCAAAGTTTTTAAAGTCTAGAAATCTACTTTTATATAACTGTACAGAATGTATTTCAGGTGGGTGTGTGGGCAGGGAAGGGGGGCAAGGAAGGGCCGTGATAGATCGGAAGGTAAATCACTGTTGACGAAAAAACAGCCTAACAACCTCTCCGCTCCATTTTTTATAAGAAAATGGCCTCATATTGAAATTAATTTTTTATTTAGCCATTAAAGTATTTCCAAACTGCATCAGCACTTCATAGAACCCAGAATATCAAGCACTGTTTTAGCCACTGCTGACATTAACAAGGAATGGTTCTGGTTCTTCAGGAACAACGAAAGGATTAATGACATAAACTGACAATATTTGTAACAACATTCCTCAAAATCCCATCAATCAATTCTTTCCTAGTTTGTCTCAACTCTAGCTAGACTATCCTTTGCCTTAGACCAGCGATTTCTATCCAGTGTGACGTGGCACATTGGTGTGCTGGGAGATCTTAGGTGTGCCACAAAAATTTTAAAGCTTATTAATTAAATTCTTCTCAAAAGAAGTTTAAAGCATAGTAAGTATGTTCCTTTTTTCACTTTTCTTTTTATTATTATTTTTTTAATTTATTTTTTTTTTATTAAATCATAGCTGTGTACATTAATGTGATCATGGGGCACCATACCCTCACTTTTCTTTTGATCAACATAACTTAAGTGTGTTGTAGAAGTTTATAGGTTCAAGTGTGCTGTGAGATAAAAAAGGTTGAAGGACACTGCTTTAGACACAAGGTGGGTTTTGATGTTGTCTCTCCTTAACTCTCCCCATTCTCTGTAACTAATCCATTCCAAGGACATCTGGTGCCCTTAGCTAGGGTCTGAACCATATGGATATGTGCATTCAGTTGAACCACATACAATTGGCAATATTTACCATTCTTGATAGCAATTTCATGGGGTCCAACCTAATTACCTGAATATTTCCCTGAGTTCTATGAAACAAGAATTTGTCTTGTTACAGTGTATTCGTAAGCTCCTGTTTAAAACTGGCATTGAAATATGAATTTATAATTAATTTTTAAGGGAGATAGACTTGCTGGTCAGGAAGCAAATAGTTGAGGTAAAAAAGTACCATAGATAGGGCAGCGCCTGTGGCTCAGTGAGTAGGGCGCCGGCCCCATATGCCGAGGGCGGAGGGTTCAAACCCAGCCCCGGCCAAACTGCAACAAAAAAATAGCCGGGCGTTGTGGCGGGCGCCTGTAGTCCCAGCTGCTCGGGAGGCTGAGGCAAGAGAATCGCTTAAGCCCAGGAGTTGGAGGTTGCTGTGAGCCGTGTGACGCCACAGCACTCTACCCGAGGGCCATAAAGTGAGACTCTGTCTCTACAAAAGAAAAAAAAAAAAGTACCATAGATAAAAAACAGGGTGTCAGAGTGGAGACTTTGTCTCAAAAACAAGCCAAGATAAAAACTGTAGGTAATGCTGTGCCTTTAAAATCATATTTTATCTATAAGGAAAAGGAAAATTGATTAGATTAATCACCTCATGTTTTATTTATTTTTTTATCATTATTATTATTTTTTTTTTGTAGAGACAGAGTCTCACTGTACCGCCCTCGGTACAGTGCTGTGGCATCACACAGCTCACAGCAACCTCTACTCTTGGGCTTACGCTATTCTCCTGCCTCAGCCTCCGGAGCAGCTGGGACCACAGGCGCCCGCCACAACGCCCGGCTATTTTTTTGTTGCAGTTTGGCCGGGGCTGGGTTTGAACCCGCCACCCTCAGTATATGGGGCCGGCGCCCTACTCACTGAGCCACAGGTGCCACCCTAATCACCTCATGTTTTAAAAGATTGAGGTTATTTCCATGAGACTTCCTAGGGAAGAAAGGCAACTCACCATTAGACTTTGAGGTCTGGTGGTTCCCTTTCATGTATCTGCGCCGGCACAGCCTTCCTTGGGAAGAGTGGCTTATTTAAATAATATGATTGTGTGTGTTGACATTTTCCCAAGTCCTTTTGCCCTACCCAGAATTGAGTTTCAAGAAATTCAATTTGCAGTATACTCTTGAAACAGAAGAGGGCGCTCGTAGGCAAGCTGATGCTACCTAGAGTTAGAAACATTAGTTTATGAATTTCCTGGTGCTTATATTAATATAAGATCATGGGGGGCATTTAATAAAGCATTTCAAAGCATTGTGAATTCAGTGGAGTATAATTAAAATTAATGCAGTAGACCGACACTTTAAAGTATTCATAATACTTTGTCTAAAAATGCTGTTTTATATGATTTTATACATTCCAAAGATTGAAATACTATGCCTATCTATAAGCATTTCTATGAAAGAGACAGAAAAGTGGTGCGTTTCTTTCACCAAGACTTCAAACAAACTTCTTCTAAAGAGAGTTACTAAACTTTAAGTTCTACTTTAAAATATTTATGAAATATTGTGATTAATTCTTCTTGTTTTAGTATGTATGAAGATCAGTGTGGTCTCTAAAAGGCTCCTTCCCAGGATTGTATCTTCAGATTCTTAGGTAAGAACAAGCAAATTCAGAATATTCTAGGCCACTTTGACTCAGGGACAAGCCTTCACACTATTTCAGTCCTTAGAAAGCAATATGATCATTGTCCTTTTCAAGATGGGATCTACATTTCTCTTCGAAATCTTTCTGGTGGATGTTATCCTTCTTTTGTAAAGCCTGCTAGCACACTTTATTTCCAAAAATCGTATATCATGAATAAGTCTATGACTGTGGTTGAAGACATGAAGCCTTCCTAAAGATGCCTTCTACATTCTGAGGTATAAAGGCCTCCTTAAGAAATTGGCTGTTCGCCCTGTGTGGTGGCTCATGCCTATAATCCTAGCAACTCTGGAAGCCGAGGCGGGTGGGTAGCTTGAGCTCAGGAGTTTGAAACGAGCCTGAGCAAGAGTGAGACCGCATCTCTGCTAAAAATGGAAAAACAACCCAGACGTTGTGGGGGGAACCTGTAGCCCCAGCTATTCAGGAGGCTGAGGCAAGAGGATTGCTTTAGCTCAAGAGTTTGAGGTTGTTGTGAGCTATGATGATGCCAAGGCACTTTAGCCAGGGTGTCAGAGTGGAGACTTTACCTCAAAAACAAAAAAAGAAGGGCAGCGCCTGTGGCTCAGTGAATAGGACGCTGGCCCCATATGCCGAGGGTGGCGGGTTCAAACCCAGCCCCGGCCAAACTACAACAACAACAAAAAAAGAAATAGCCAGGCATTGTGGCGGGCGCCTGTAGTCCCAGCTACTCTGGAGGCTGAGGCAAGAGAATCGCGTAAGCCCAAGAGTTAGAAGTTGCTGTGAGCCGTGTGACGCCAGGGCACTCTACCTAGGGCGGTACAGTGAGACTCTGTCTCTACAAAAAAAACAAAAAAAGAAATTGGCTGTCACAGTTTGCCACTTTTGGTCATCTCAAAATGTGTGACCATAGTTCCAATTAATCACCTTCTGACCATTTCTAATGTTTATCAAGTGCTTACTATGTCTGCATTTTTCTAGGCACTGGGAACCAGCAATCACAACATCAATTAATTCCTGCCGTTACACAAGGTATGTAACAGTAGTGGAAGCCAAGCAGTAAACAGATACCAAGTTGTGATCATTACTATACAGAAATAAAATCAAAGTGACAAGGAGTGGTAGTGGTACAAGCGTGCTATTTTAGATAGGTTGGTCAGGGATGTCCTCTGTGATGAGATGACATTCTAGCAGATACTGGAAAGAAATGAGGGAGAGACCCTTCCAGATCTCCCAGGGAAGAGTGCGCCCAGCAGAGGGCATGGCACAGGCACTGGGGTCTGAGTGTGCTAGTGGAGGATCAGAGGAACTTAATGGAGGGCAGGTGGCAGCTGGGTGGCTAAATCCGAGTGAGCAAGGCAGTGGGGGATACAAGCAGGGAGTGATTAGAGAGGTTGTGGGCAGGTCTGGGGAGGCTGGGGAAAGGACTTTGGATTTTATTCTGAGTGAGATGGCCAGCCCTTGAAGGCTTTGTATAGAGGAGTGACATGAACTTGATTATATGCTAAGATGATTCTATGGACGTGAAAAGGAGGCAATGGCAGAAGATGAGGGAATAGTTAGGACTCCTTGTAATATGCAGGTGTCTTAGTATGTTCCTGCTGCTATACCTTAGACTGGGTCATTTGCAAACAACAGAAATTTATTTCACACAGTTTTGGAGGCCGGAAAGTCCAAGATCAAGGTGCCAATAGATTCAGTGTCTGGTGAGGTCCTGTCCCTCATAGATAGCAACTTGTTGCAGTTTTCTCACATGGCCTAGGGGCAAAAGGGCTCCCTCAAGCCCTCTTTTAATTGCATTTACAATGATGCTACTCTTTTAACCTAATCACCTCTCAAAGGCCCCTGTCTTTTAATACCATCACCTTGGGGGTTGGGCTTCAGTGTATGAAGTTTGGGCACACACAATAGTACCAGGTGAAGGTGATGAGTAAGAGTGGTGATGAGAGAGGAAAAATGGTTGTGCTCAGGACATATTTAAAATATACAGCCAACAGCATGTACTGACAGAGAAAAGGGGAACCAAAAATGATTCCCAGACTCCCAGGTCTGAGCAACTAATGAAAGGAGTTTTTTGATCATTTTTTGTGAAATAGTGTCCCACTCTGTCACTCAGGCTGGGGTGCAGTGGTGCAATCATAGGTCACTGCAGTCTCAAACTCCAGGGCTCATGCGATCCTCCTGCCTCAGCCTCTTCAGTACCTAGGACTCCAGGCACAGACCATTGGGCATGGTTAATTTTTATATTTTTTGTAGAGACAGGGTCTTGGTATGTTGCCCGGGTTCTTGGACTCCCGGGCTCAAGTGATCCTCCTTCCGCCACCTGCGAAACTGCTGGGAGTACAGGTGTCAGCCACCATGTCTGGCCTGGAGGGTTTTTTTTTTTTTTAATGAAGGAGGGGAAGACTGTGGTAAGGACAGGTCTGGGGAGAACGATCAAGAGTTCAGGTGTGGATATATGTGAACACTGAGATGCCTACTAGACATCTAAGTGGAGAGAGCAAGTGGCAACTGGATGAACAAGACAGGAAAGAGGGCTGAACTGGAGATGAGATTCTGAGAGCTCAGTGCCTAGAGCTGGGGGCTGGATGGAATCACCTGGGAGTGAATCTAAAGAGCTGAAGTGGTCTGACAACTGCGTCTGTGGGCCCTCTGAAGCGGGTCAGGAGGGACCTGACCCCTCTCATAGAGGTCAGGAAAATGAGGACCCTGGGGACGAGTAAGAGAATGGTATCCCAGAGATCACAAGACCGAGGATGGACTCAGCTGCCTCAAACGCTGCCAATAGGGTATGTGGAGGACTAAGAGTTAACCACTGGCTTTAGCAACAGGACTTGCTAAAGAGTCACTGAAGTGATGGTTATGGACAGCTAACTCGAGGGGTTAGCTGGATCCAGGGAGTAGATGGCTCTGTAGGGAGGTAAAATTTCTACCCTCTCAGATTCTGTGGTTGGCCTAACAATTAGACTGACATAAGATAGCTTAATAGGAGAAAATCATATACATTTTAATTAATACTTTTACAGGTACACGAGAGTCTTCAAAAGGAAAAATGAAGACCCTAGAAAGCTACGAGGCCACAAAGCTTACATGGCTTTCACACAAAGAATAATAAATTGTTGACTTGTGACAACACCAAGGGGCTTGGACTACAGGTATTAAATTGTGGGACAGTGATTAAGAAATACATGGGGGAAACTAATGAAAGATAAGGGGTGTTTTAGTCGGTTTGATGTACAGGTCCATTTTGGCATCAACTCCCAGTCTCTGGTGATAAGAATGCTCTTTTCTTTCTGGTACAGGGGAAGTATCTATTTATGAAAAATTTTATGATCTGCTTTAGGTAGAAAGGAGCAGGTCAGAGAGCCTTTTCTGTACCTGCTATTTCTCAAGTGCCTTCAGCTTAAAATAATCAATATGGTGAAGTAGCATATTTTGGGGTGACATGTTTTGAACCTCAACTTTTTTGATTTTAGCTGCAAATATGAACACTGAGATAGTAGCTGCCGAGGTGGGGCACTTTTAACATCTCCCCCCATGCCCCTTAAGACCCAAATCTTGATACTTTGTCTCTTTCATTTCACAATAAGAAATAACACTTCATTAGATATTGGACATTAAATGATGAAACGTGGTCCCTGGCACATAGTAGGTGCTGAAAAGTTAAAATGCTTTTTCTCCACTTTCACCAGCTTTCAAAAACAAGATTAAATCAAATTGTAAAGCAAACATTTTAATCTTTTCAACCGCTTAAAGATATATGCGTGTGTTTATTTTTAAAAAGTATATTTCTAGCTAAAGCAGGATAAACTTTAAATTTCTTGAGGATTGAGTCTGTGTATTATTAACCCGTACATGTCCCTTGAGTTTTAATAATAGTACCTCAAAGATGAAAAGCATTCATTAGTGATATGAGTTGATTGTTAAACTGTTATAAAATGGAAATTCTAGCCTATTTGTGTACAGAGCGGGGAATTAGGGACTAAAACGCAATTGTACTCGAGGAAAGTAGTGCATTAATCTAAATGCATCCTATCATTCATTCATGCAGTGTTTTTATTCAACACATAGATCATAACCTCCAGCCAGTGACTAGCCCTTAGCATTGCTACCTACCGCTGCCCTTGTAGACAGCCTCTTCCCAGATAATCGGACATGACTGTCGGCAGAGTCACCCACACCAAAATCCCAAACAGGGTGAAAAAAAAAAAAGAAATGCAAGTAAAAATGCTTATGAGGATCACTGACCTGACTTATGATCCTTATGAGGATCACTCACCTCATAAGGAGGACAAGGGAATGCTTCCTAGCAGTGGACCCCTAAACTGAGATCTTTGGAATGAAGAAGGGACAAAGGAAGGTGGTAAGGAAGAGTGGTCCATGCAGAAGGCACTGCAGCAGCCAAAGCTGGGGGTTTGAGACCATGGTTGGTTTCAGGAAATTAGAGCAGTGCAATTTGGCCAGAGGGTAGAGAACAAGGCAGGTTGTGCCAAAAGCTGAAGCTGGCTAGTGTGCAAACGCCAGATAACGGGTCCCCCACTGACTGCAGCACGGAGAGCGGACTGGAGGATGGTCACATTGGAGGTAGAAAAATAGTTAAAGGTCTGTGGGGAATGGAAGAATAAGCAGTTTGGAAAAGCCTGCAGCAGAAGCAGCATCTGTTGCTCTAAGTTACTGATGTGTATCTTTTCCTGGCACTCGATCCCATAAGGCAAAAGGGGGAGGGGAGAAGACCCTGAAAGCCTCAAGGAGATACAGGGAGAAGGGTCTGGCACAGCCACTGATAGAGGAAAAGGCAATAAAAAGGGGGCTACAAACATCATCTAGTTCACGATTTTGCCCAAGGCCCACATCTCTGATCCCAGTGAGAGTTTAATATAGGATTTGTCCTTTTCAACAATGACTACTTAGCAAAGCCTTTGAAAAGTGTTTCAGAATATCTCAAAATTATCCACTGGAGAGGCAGCTCTTGGCATTTAACAATGCCAAGATGCTCTTTCCTTGTCCTTTTCATGGCACTTGAGGACCTTTGGGTGGAATTCTCTCTGAGCAGTGTGAAAATATCAAAATAAAGCTCTACAGAAAAGGATGAGCGCTGCGGTGTGGCGCCATCTCCCACCCCCACCCTGCCACTCTCAGATCTGTGGCATCTCTCTCAGAGGCGAAAAGCAGAAATAGAGACTGAACTCTAGAGTGTTTGCAAATGGATTTCCCAAGTCAGAGCTATCTTCACTATTTTATTCCCTGTTAGAGGGAATTGATAATCTCAGTTCCAAACCACAAGAATGTCCTTGTTTGGGTCAATATAATTGGTACTAAAGCATTAAAGCTGGGAAAGAACACATATTGGAAGATGTGATAGAGGTTTTCTTTTTCTTTCTTTTTTTTTGAATGTTTTTAATTTTTTTTTTTTTAAACAGCCTTCAGATCTCATAGTCTTACCTTTCACTGAGAAGGACTGTGGTAGAGGTTTTCGAGAAATAAAGTTGGTCATAAAGAAATAGGACCTACTGTCTGTGGGATGGTGAAAAGTCTGTTTTTAGTTTGTGGGAAAGAAACTAAGAACTCATACCTTGGGTACCACCCTGCATTCATCTGCACCTACACACTCTGCCTTGACTCCGTCGCAGTGAGTGAACTGTTTGTGCTCTAATCTCTGTTCCCACCTGGGGTCTCATCTCCTCCCTTGCACTCACAGATACAGCCTTTCATCACTGGATCATTGCCAATTTGCAGAAATATCAACCATCTAATGGTGTACCAAGGATGGGTGGAAGGCAGTCAGCACTGGCAGGGACAGGATTTGTGATGGGATGAACCAACTGTGGAGAATTTAAACACAATAATGAAACAACTAGAAGCCAGTCTGCTTTTGATTATCACCATGCGCTGGCAAGTCCAAGCAATGTCCACATCTCTCCTCCCCACTACTTTTTTATTGGTGTATGTTCTAAACCTTGAGTGCAATTACTATTGAGTTTTAATAATTCCTACTAAAGATTCAAATCAGCGTATTTTAATTTCTTAGTGTTTAATGAACATTGTATCTTACAAGGAAGTTAATTTGGAGAACTCCCAGTTATGTAGTTGGATCCCTGACAGATGTGGACAGAGGCACACATCCATTTTAGGAGTTCATTATGGTCCAGAATTGTTCAAACTTTCTTCAGGTACAATTTTGTGTCCATCTCTTTTGGCACTACATATTCTTGGATTTAAACTATAGATTTAAAATAAATAGTGATCACAAAGATGAAGAAATAGAACTTAGGTTACTTTAATTCTGTCATTCTAAGCGACCATGGGAGTTTTTACTGGAACCTTTAAATTTGAAAGGGTAGAATGGAATGTGAATTGCAACATGTAATTTTTTTTTTTTTTTTTTTAACTAAAACAGTCAACAGTTTTATTTTCACATTTCTCAATACAAATGAAAACTGCCCTTTTGGTTCCACTTCTCTTCAAAACTATTCTCTTTTTGATAGGAAGGGGGAGCAAGTCTTCCTTATCACGCTATGAAGAAATCACTCAGAGTCACAGCACCATGATCTCCTGGTGAAGCGGAGTAAGTACTATGAAACAGACATGAAGAGGCCTCCCTCTATCCTTAGCTGTCCAGTTGAGTCATTCAGGAGAAGTGGGCACCATCACGGGATGAGCAGGAGGTCTTATCATCAGGGGCTCAGGCATCATTGGCATGTGACCTCCCATGGGTGGCCTCATTCCAGGAGCAGGTCCCCCTGCCATCATCCTGGGAGGAGGAGGACTCATCATCGGCATCATGGGAGGGCCCCCATATGGGGTGCTGGCATCGTACCAGTACAAGGAGGACCCGGAAGACTGGGGGGAGATGGAATCATTGCTCCTGCTGGAGGAGGAGCCGAGAATGGAGTAGGAGGCATTTTTCCTTGTTGAAATGCAGCTGTTGTTTAGTCAGTTGGGCTCTGGGACTGCTCCTCCATCCATCTCTGCTAGTTCCCTCACATTCTGCTTGTGCTTCCTCCTGTTTTGTCAGTCAGGCTCTGGGCCTGCTCCTCCATCCATCTCTGCTAGTTCCCTCACATTCTGCTTGTGCTTCCTCCTGTTTTGTCAGTCGGGCTCTGGGCCTGCTCCTCCATCCATCTCTGCTAGTTCCCTCACATTCTGCTTGTGCTTCCTCCTGTTTTGTCAGTCAGGCTCTGGGCCTGCTCCTCCATCCATCTCTGCTAGTTCCCTCACATTCTGCTTGTGCTTCCTCCTGTTTTGTCAGTCGGGCTCTGGGCCTGCTCCTCCATCCATCTCTGCTAGTTCCCTCACATTCTGCTTGTGCTTCCTCCTGTTTTGTCAGTCGGGCTCTGGGCCTGCTCCTCCATCCATCTCTGCTAGTTCCCTCACATTCTGCTTGTGCTTCCTCCTGTTTTGTCAGTCGGGCTCTGGGCCTGCTCTTCCATCCATCTCTGCTAGTTCCCTCACATTCTGCTTGTGCTTCCTCCTGTTTTGTCAGTCGGGCTCTGGGCCTGCTCCTCCATCCATCTCTGCTAGTTCCCTCACATTCTCCTTGTGCTTCCTCCTGTTTTGTCAGTCGGGCTCTGGGACTGCTCCTCCATCCATCTCTGCTAGTTCCCTCACATTCTCCTTGTGCTTCCTCCTGTTTTGTCAGTCGGGCTCTGGGCCTGCTCTTCCATCCATCTCTGCTAGTTCCCTCACATTCTGCTTGTGCTTCCTCCTGTTTTGTCAGTCGGGCTCTGGGCCTGCTCCTCCATCCATCTCTGCTAGTTCCCTCACATTCTCCTTGTGCTTCCTCCTGTTTTGTCAGTCGGGCTCTGGGACTGCTCCTCCATCCATCTCTGCTAGTTCCCTCACATTCTCCTGGTGCTTCCTCCTGTTTTGTCAGTCGGGCTCTGGGACTGCTCCTCCATCCATCTCTGCTAGTTCCCTCACATTCTGCTTGTGCTTCCTCCTGTTTTGTCAGTCGGGCTCTGGGACTGCTCCTCCATCCATCTCTGCTAGTTCCCTCACATTCTCCTTGTGCTTCCTCCTGTTTTGTTAGTCGGGCTCTGGGCCTGCTCCTCCGTCCATCTCTGCTAGTTCCCTCACATTCTCCTGGTGCTTTCTCCTGTTTTCTCAGTCGGGCTCTGGGACTGCTCCTCCATCCATCTCTGCTAGTTCCCTCACATTCTCCTTGTGCTTTCTCCTGTTTTGTTAGTCAGGCTCTGGGACTGCTCCTCCATCCATCTCTGCTAGTTCCCTCACATTCTCCTTGTGCTTTCTCCTGTTTTGTTAGTCAGGCTCTGGGACTGCTCCTCCATCCATCTCTGCTAGTTCCCTCACATTCTGCTTGTGCTTCCTCCTGTTTTGTCAGTCGGGCTCTGGGACTGCTCCTCCATCCATCTCTGCTAGTTCCCTCACATTCTGCTTGTGCTTCCTCCTGTTTTGTCAGTCGGGCTCTGGGCCTGCTCTTCCATCCATCTCTGCTAGTTCCCTCACATTCTCCTTGTGCTTCCTCCTGTTTTGTCAGTTGGGCTCTGGGCCTGCTCTTCCTTCCATCTCTGCTAGTTCCCTCATATTCTCCTGGTGCTTTCTCCTGTTTTGTCAGTCGGGCTCTGGGACTGCTCCTCCATCCATCTCTGCTAGTTCCCTCACATTCTCCTTGTGCTTTCTGCTGTTTTGTTAGTCAGGCTCTGGGACTGCTCCTCCATCCATCTCTGCTAGTTCCCTCACATTCTCCTTGTGCTTTCTCCTGTTTTGTTAGTCAGGCTCTGGGACTGCTCCTCCATCCATCTCTGATAGTTCCCTCACATTCTGCTTCGGCCTCCTCCCACTGCAGTGCATCTTTCTCACAGACGGAGAGTCATGGTGAGATATGTATCGCAGTAGTCACAATAACACTTGGGCGTATTCCCTCCTGCCTATTGGCAGCTCCTTCAAAATGTAACATTTTTGTTTAGTAAGTTTTATGTAGTTACATTATACATGAGACAGTTACATATTTGTGCAATAATATTTTTAAATTGAAGTTTATTTATTATTTATTTTTTTGTTAGTTCTCTATCACCCTGAGTAGAGTACTGTGGCATCATAGCTCACAGAAACTTCAAACTCTTGGGCTTGAGCAATCCTCTTGCCTTAGCCTCTTGAGTAGCTGGGACTATGGGTGCCCAGCACAATGCCCACCTAGTTTTTCTATTTTTAGTAGAGAACTGAGCTCAAGTGATCACCTCAACCTCCCAGAGTGCTAGGATTACATGTGGGAGATACCCCACCTGGCTATTCTTCTATTTTAATTGTGAATTATTTTGGTTACATAGCTTTGAAATAATTCCAAACACTTACATAGTTTCCTACACGAATAACATATGTTTTACTGAGACAAGAACTTGGAATTTAATCTCCTTTCCCTCAAGAATTTTACATCATATCTTTTTTTTTTTTTTTTATTGTTTTGGGGATTCATTGAGGGTACAATAAGCCAGGTTACACTGATTGCAAACTTTTAGGTTATTAAGCTTATTATTTTTATTTATTTTTTTGTCACCCTCGGTAGAGTGCGTGGCATCACAGCTCACAGCAACCTTGGGCTTAGGTGATTCTCTTGACTCAGCCTCCCGAGTAGCTGGAACTACAGGCGCCCTCCACAACGCCCGGCTAGTTTTTGTTGCAGTTTGGCTGGGGCCGGGTTAGAACCCGGGGGCTTTAGTATATGGGGCTGGCGCCCTACTCACTGAGACACAGGCGCCACCCCATCATATCTTATTGAACCCCATATTTGAGTTATTGACCTCAACGACTGGACTCCAAAATCACAGCCAAGCACCTCATAACACAATGGACATCCATGCCATACTGCGTGTAAAAGGGCAGTCCCATAAGCTTGTAATACCATGTTTTATTGTATCTCGTCTTTGTTTCAATATGTTTAAATACTTACACAAATATGTACCATTATGCTACTGTTGCCTACAGTATGCAGTACAATAACATGCTGTTACTGAAAAGAGGTGTGTAGCCCAGGAGCAATAGGCTACACCATATAGTCTAGGTTGGTGTGAGCACACTATGTTGTCATCCAAGGATAAAATCACCTAACGAGGCATTTCTTAGATTGTATTTCCATTGTTCAGTGATAATGACTTACCTCCTATAAACCTAAGAGTTTGACAGATGCTTTGAGAGCTTGTGCTTGGAAGGGCTGCACTCTTCTGGGGTGCTTCTCCAAGGATTGAGAGCTCACGCTGTGGTACGTGGCAGGGCCACCCTCTGGTAGCCTTTGGGCTCGCCTCAGAAGCCTTGCAGGCCAACATCGACAGTGCTATTTGGCATCTAGAGACTTTGCCAGGAATCTCTTCCATGTTGGTTACGCCATCTCTCCCAAGAATCTCTCCTACTCTCCTATACCTTTACTTGCCACAGAAGCCTGCTTTCTTAACTGAGCATCTAGACTTTGATAATTTTGGAACTCACTCACTACATGATTAATATAGTTCATCTTTCCAGTGTAATCTCTATGAGATTCGTTTTGGTTATTCTCATTCTCCTAAATCATGATGAGAAAAAAATTCCCTTTGTGTAGCAACAAACCATGTGAGTCATGAAATCACACTTTGATCAACTCCTTATTTTAGGCATATTAAACAGTTTTGAGGATTTTTTTTCCTAAGGTTGGTGGCAGCCTGGCCACACTCCCCCCTCCTCTCTGCTCAGGTTGCTTCACAGACAACAAAACAGTCTTAAAGCTAAACAATGAATCAAGAAAACCAAGCACCACATTAATAGTAAATTTAGCAGTTGGTTAAATTACCTTTTGCAGATACTTTAATTATATTAAAATTCACTTATTAGTTACTATACAATTATTTACATAGAATATTATTATATTCTAAGGTGAATAAGGAAGCAAAGTTCAGATGGGTAGCTATGAAAACTATGACTAAATAGTTGTGCTTTATTTACTCCTGCAGGAAGTTGTGGGCATTCTCAAGCTTGTGAAACCAGCAACTGGTTTTATAATTTGCTGAGTGTGAGAACAAAATTTGAAGTGGGATTGCCATCCCCAAATGAAATGATATGAACCCAGGGGAACTCAACTAAGAAAAAGTTTCTTTTCTTCTATTTTTTAACTTAAAATCTGTTTTGTTGGATATAGGTATAGCCACCCCTGCTCCATTTGTAAGGAATATCTTTTTCTGTGCCTTTGCTTTTAGTCTATGTATGTTCTTAAATCTAAAGTGAATTTCTTGTAGATTGCATATAGTTGGGTCTTAGTTTTTTATCCATTCAGTACTCTAGGTGACCTGATTGGAAAGTTTAATCTAATTATATGTAGAATAATTATTGATAGGGAAGGATTTACTATTGCAATTTTGTTAATGGTTCAAGAAAAATTTTAAAACAAAACAAGGAGTGATTGAAGTAATGGCTAAATTTATTCTAAAATATGTAATGCCTGCAACATACCACATATAGCTAATGCAAATGCTGAAGAAACAGGAGCTGGTCCATCCCAAGGACCCATGCTAGAAATAGCACATGATCCAGATGACATGGGCTGAAACATGACAAGGAATCATTTTCTATATGAACTGACAGTAAGGAAGAGAAAAAAAAATTGTTTTTTTGAGATGACTATTGAGTCTCACTATGTTGCCCTTGGTAGAGTGCCGTGGTGTCACAGCTCACAGCAACCTCAAACTCTTGGGCTTAAGCGATTCTCTTGCCTCAGCCTCCCAAGTAGCTGGGACTACAGGTGCCCACCACAATGCCTGGCTATTTTTGTTCTTGTTGTTGTAGTTATTGTTGTATACCAAGCCCGGGCCGAGTTTAAACCCGCCAGCTCTGGTGTGTGTGGCTGGTGCCCTAGCTGCTGAGCTATAGGTGCTGAACTGAGAAAAAAATGTTTTACCAGGAGTCAACATCAAGAATAGGGTGGCGCCTATGGCTCAGTGAGTAGGATGCTGGCCTCATATACTGAGGGTGGTGGGTTCAAACCTGGCCCTGGCCAAACTGAAACAAAAAAAAATAGCCAGGCATGTGGCAGGCACCTGTAGTTCCAGTTACTCGGGAGGCTGAGGCAAGAGGATCGCCTAAGCCCAAGAGCTGGAGGTTGCTGTGAGCTGTGACTCCACAGTACTCTACCACCGGTGACAAAGTAAGACTCTGTCTCTAAAAAAAAATAAAATAAAATAAAAAAGAAGATAAAAATAATAATAATAATAATGGAAAAAGAGTCATTCGTATAGACAAAGTATTTAGATTTGGGTCTTAAGGGGGAGTGGGGGATAGGGGGACGTTAAAAGATCTTCACCTCAGCAGCTACTATCCCAATGTTCATATCTGCAGCTAAACTCAAAGGAACTGAAGAAATTCAAGACATGTCACCCCAAAATATGCTGCTTTTCTAATTGTGTTTTCTTTTGGCTTGGGAAATGGGAAATTTTAAGCTGAAGGCAATTGAGAAACAGCAGGTGCAGGAAAGGTTTTCATGAATGATAGGACAAATTTAGATCAATGCACTACTTTTCCCAAGTATAGTTGTATTTTAGTCCCTAATTCCCCCTTTCCTACATAAATAGGCTAGAAATTCCATTTTATAACAGCTTAACAACAATAAATTCTCTCATGAGAATTTGTACAACCTTCTTATGTTTTTTATATACAGGGTGTATAGTTACTATTTTAAATTGCACATGAAACTTTTAATGAATTCTTTTCATATTTGAGGTACTATTGTTAAAATTAAAGGGGCATATATGGGTTAATAAGACACAGCCTCAGTCCTCCAGAAATTTAAATTTTATCATGTTTATGGTTAGAAATTACTTTTAGGGCGGTGCCTGTGGCTCAGTGAGCAGGGCACCGGCCCCATATACGGAGGGTGGCGGGTTCAAACCCAGCCCCGGCCAAACTGCAACAAAAAAAATAGCCGGGCGTTGTGGCGGGCGCCTGTAGTCCCAGCTACTCGGGAGGCTGAGGCAGGAGAATCGCCTAAGCCCAGGAGTTGGAGGTTGCTGTGAGCTGTGTGATGCCACAGCACTCAACGGAGGACAATAAAGTGAAACTCTGTCTCTACAAAAAAAATAAAAAAATAAAAAAAAAAAAAAGAAATTACTTTTAAAAAATAAACACACACATATATCTTTAAGAGGTTGAAAGGATGTTTGCTTTACAATTTGATTTAATCTTGTTTTTGAAAGCTGGTGAAAGTGGAAAGGAAGCACCCTTAGCTTTTCAGCACCTACTATGGAATGTCCAACATCTGATAAAGTGTCATTTCTTATTGTGAAATGAAAGCATCTGTCTCTTGCTGCAGATATCTTGGAACCATCGTGTAGCTGTAGAAAGCTCCCCCCCCCCCCATTTGAGGCAATATCAGGTGCTTTATTTCCTGACCTATTCACATAAAAATGAATTTTAACCTTAAATAAAAACATTTGAATAAGGAATTTTTCACTAGTTCAACTCAAGTAAATAGATACAAGCCAAAGGGTCTTTGTTAGGAACCTTTTATGTGGCCAAGACAATGTTAGGTGCTACAAATTAGGGAACAAAGGGGACTGTACAAATCACAGGGCACTTAAATTTATGGGAACATGATGTTGCCCATTTCCCAAGCCAAAAGAAAACACAATTAGAAGCAGAGAGCATGGGGTGGGAGATGGACCACAGTGTTTTTATGTGGCATTTATATAGAGTAGAGTGGGTACTGTTTAAAAGTTTTCTGTCTTGATGACCCTTTCTCGGTTCTTTAGATAGAAAACCAGGCTTTTGTTGTGATCATTGATGTTTCTGAGTTGCCAGCCTCTCTTGCACCCAGTATGGGATATAGGAGGCTTTTAAAAAGAAAAGCGGGAATTCTTTACTGTGTCTTGGGGTTGTGAGGTCCATAACTGGGCTCTCACCTTCTCTCCACCACTATATACAGCGTGTATAGTTACTATTTTAAATTGCACATGAACTTTATGGCCACCTTGTATAATATCTAGAATTCATAGCTGTTTTTAGCAGAAGGAATAGAAGAAAGTATATTTACTCCATATTGTCTCTGCCTCTCCTGATATTTGAAGCACCTCAGGCAACAATATAGACTATTCAAGATGCTGCCGCTTACATTTTATAAAATGAGACAAATTAGAAAAGAGGAAAAGTACACTTATCGTGAGAATAAAGCTGGCTGGTTCTCTGCAGGTCATAGCCTTAAGTTCAGACCATTGTTTTTTATCTCCATCTTCTTCAAATTTAAATTTAGGTCAGGGAATTAACTGGAGACAATGAACATTAACCTTGCTAATATTTCAATTCATGTTCATGTATGATTATACACATTATGATTAAAGAAATGAAAATGGAATCATTTGTTAGCTGGAAGTTACTGAATCCTTATCAAGCCCTGATGAGAATGTTGAAAAGTAGCAATGAGGAAAATTGTGTTTGAAGTCATCCTGCACACTGTCTGTGAGTTAATTACAATCAGTAACTTTCATATGTACACAACGTTTACATCTCTTGAATATTAAAATATTTTGAAATAGGCAGTAATATGCTCATTAATAGTGCTCCACTAAGTAATAAGGTCACCAACTGGCCATAGCATTGTGTTATACAGTCGCTTTAACTGAAATCCTATTGGGGTTGGGGGGAGGGATTCATCATGGTGAAAGAGAATCTGATGTTTAAATAAAAGTAAGTTGATTTTGGAGTTGTATGAGAAAATGGAAAATGTTACAAAAGTGCAGAGTATAAAATAAATCAGAAGTGCCAACATTGTAACTATTTCAAAGTTACAGGGCGAGGCAGAGATTATCAGAATTTTCATTTCCTGAAAGATGTAAAAGATGAAACAGAGATGGAGAGACACAGTGCTACTGGGTTTAGTGCATTGGTTGCAAAATATTTAGAAACTAATTATGAATATTTGCTGTCTCAGGCTATATGCTCAAAGACTAACTTGTATTTTTCCTTTTTTTTTTTTGAGTCGCCCTGGGTAGAGTGCCGTGGCATCACAGTTCACAGCAATCTCCAACTCCTGGGTTTAAGTGATTCTCTTGCCTCAGTCTCCCAAGTAGCTGGGACTACAAGTGCCCACCAAAACGTCTGGCTATTTTTTGGTTGTAGTTGTCATTGTTGTTTGGCAGGCCCAGACTGGTTTTGAACCCACCAACTCCAGTTGAGCTACAGGCGCTAAGCCTAACTTGTATGTTTCATTATCAATAAACATTATTTAGAGTCTATGCAGTTATTGAAATATCCTGTATTTGACTGTAAAGTTTAATATGTAAAAGATAATACATTGTCTCTAAACTATCTTTTCATTTACATTTTTATCTAACATATCTTCATAAATATGGCCTTTTATCACAGTTAGCAAAGTGAAATTGTTTCTTTATTTTCAGAATAATATCACTAAAACCTTCAGGCAAAAATAATAACAACATACAGAATGCAAATAAATTAATCTGATTATTAAGATTTGCTTAATTGTTATAAAAACTGGTATTGATTACCATGATATATTAAGTAAACATATATTATAGTCTGTAAACAAAGCAGGAAAGAATGAAAATCTGATGCTCTAAATTGTGATGGGCATTTGGGGAAGAGCTTTGGCACAGGTGTAATAAGTAGTCAAAGAAGGACCAAAGCTCAGCATTCCTTTTTTATTCTTTATTTGCTAACATAAAAAATAGTCACTGCCAAATTGCCTCACTGAGGCATTGGGACCTTGAAATTTCAGTTTTAGCACCCAAAGTGCTTTGTGTATGCAACATACTTCCTCTCTGAGTTTGGAAAATTGACAAAAGAAATCTGACCATTACATAACTATAACAGTCGACCTGTTTCATGACAATCCTGGGTCAAAGCTATCAAATTTCAGTTCATAAAGACTCCTTTACATATTTTTCAAATGCTCTTTTGTCTGATAGGACACTCAAAAGGTTACAATGAGGGAAAACCAAACCTACTTTAGCACAGGCCAATCAGAAATGGGCCCTGTGTTAGTTACTTCATGCCATCTAACGAGTTACCCCAAAATTTAACTGCTTAAAATTACAAATATTTATCATCCCACATAGTCTCTGAGGATCAGGAATCTAGGAGATATTTAGAGGGTAGTTCTGGTTCAAGGTTTCTCACAAGGATACAGTCAGGCTGTCAAGAGAGAGCCTGAATCATCTGATAGTTCAACTGGGGATGGATCTATTCCCAAGCTTACTCGTGCGAGCGCAGGTTTTTGATACTTGCTGACTATCGGCTGGAATCTCAGTTCCTTGCCTTGTGGACCTCTCCCCAGGCTACCCGAGTGTTCTTATGACAGATGGCTGGCTTCTCCTAAAGCGAGTGATCTGAGAGAAAGAGAAAGAGCCCAAGATTAGCCATTTATAACCTAATCTTAGAAGTGAAATGCCATCACTTCTGCTTTATTTTACTGGTCAACCAAAAAAACCATGGTACAGTGGAAGGAGGGGTAAACACCATATTGTGTATACCCGGAAGCAGGGATACCTGGGGACCATGTTGGAAGCTTGCTTCCCCAGGTCCATAGCAGATTGCAACTTAGATTTGCCTAGAATTTGTCTTAACGCATAACCTCATCTAAGGGGAAGAAATTACTAGAGACCATTCAGACAGATTGCAGGGGTCAAAAGGAAAGTTGTTGACATTTCTCTGCCAACATCACACAATCTGAGTTGCATAACCTGAGTATACCAAGTATAATAAGCAGTAAGAATTCAACTCTGAGTCACACTTTTTATGGGTACCAAGGTCCAAGTTTAATTTCAAGAAAATGCAATGATCTACAGTATAGGCCCGAGAAGGGTATGATATATAATTAGGTAAAACAGTATGTTGTCTCAGAAAGTTAGGTGCTTATCAGTTCTATGCATTTAGTAGTTAAATATTAAAACCTTGCTATGAAAAAGATAGAAAACATGAGACCTTTCAGTTTTCTTATTTCCCAGCTTAAATAATTTAATTGGATTTTATAATATCAGTAGGAATCAATGATTGCTTTTAGTTTTCCTTCTTTGGGTGAATGCTTTTGGTAGTATAACCATTAAAAATTACTATAAAAACTTCTTGGATTTTTGTAAAAGAAATTTCTAATACTTTTCATCTTAGGAAAGTTTTCTAAAGGGTCTCATGTCAATCAGCTTCTTGAAACTCACAAACTATAATGTACCTGACCCAGGAAAATCAAACACAAGAGTAGTAGGACAAAATACTTCTACTGCACTTACATGAAAAAATAAATAGACAGCCAATGTTTTTTGAGACAGAGTCTCATTATGTCACCCTCGGTAGAGTGTCATGGCGTCACAGCTCACAGCAACCTCAAACTCTTGGGCTTAAGCAATTCTCTTAACTCAGCCTCCCAAGTAGCTGGGACTACAGGCGATCACCATAACATTTGGCTACAAACAGCCAATTTTAATCCAAATAGGATTAAAAAAATTTGGGGGGGATCAATATAAGGGTACATACAATTGGGTTACATTGTTTGGATTTATTAGGTAGCATCTGAATTTTATTTTATTTTTATTTTTTTTGAGATGGAGTCTCACTGTGTTGCCCTGGGTAGAGTGTTGTGGCATCACAGCTCACAGCAACCTCAAACTCTTGGGCTTAAGAGATTCTCTTGCCTCAGCCTCCCAAGTAGCTGGGATGACAGGCACCTGCCACAATGCCCGGCTATTTTTTTGTGGTAGTTATCATTGTTGTTTAGCAGGCCTGGGCAGGTTCAAACCTGCCTGCCCTGGTGTATGTGGCTGGTGCCCTAACCACTGAGCTATGGGCACCGAGCCTAGCATGTGAATTTTAGTTGAGTCCTTTACCCAGGAGTTGTGCCATATACCCCTACATTGAACTTATTAGGTGGGAGCTTAACCAGGCCCCCTCCTTCCCAGTGTAATTTAATTGTGTTTTTCTCTTTTGTGGGCCTATAGTGGTTCATATACTAGTTTCAAGTTAGTATTGAGTGCATAGAGTGCTTTCTTTTCCATTCTTGAGATGCTTTAGTAAAGAGAAAATTCTTTAACTCCATCTAAGTAAATACAAAAGATAGAGTACCTATCTTTTTTATGGTTGAAGAGTATTCCATAGTATACATATAGCACAGTTTATTAATCCATCCATGGGATGATGGGCACTTGGGTTGTTTCCACATCTTTGTGATTGTGAATTGTACTGCTATAAACATTTGTGATAGGACTTTTAATCATCAAATAACCATCTAGTTAAGTCAAGACCTATGTGCAGGCTAGAAAGGCTATTTTAAAAGGCAGGGTTTACATAGGATTCTTTCTTCTCTATTCTTGTGATACTTTACTAATTTGTTCCACTTCCATCCAGGTTAATACAAAGGATGTAAAGTCTCGGTCGTTTTTAATGGCTGAATAGTATTCCATGGTATACATATACCACAGCTTGTTGATCCATTTCTGGGTTGGTGGGCATTTAGGCTGTTTCCACATTTTCGTAGTTATAAATTGAGCTGCGATAAATAGTCTAGTGCAAGTGTCCTTATGATAAAAGGATTTCTTTCCTTTTGGGTAGTTGCCCAGTAATGGGATTGCAGGGTCAAATGGGAGGTCTAGCTTGAGTTCTTTGAGGGTTCTCCATACTTCCTTCCAGAAAGGTTGTACTAGTTTGCAGTCCCACCAGCAGTGTAGAAGTGTTCCCTTCTCTCCACATCCATGCCAGCATCTGCAGTTTTGAGACTTTGTGATGTGGGCATTCTCGCTGGGGTTAGATGATATAGTAAAGGGTGGAGGGTGGGGTAAGGGGAGAGCAGAGACAGGGAAGGGGGAGGGGATGGAGGTAGGTAAGAACAGAGAGAGTGAGGTGGGGGTGATGGTGTGTGACACACCTTTTGGGGACAAGACACAATTATAAGAGGGACATTACCTAACAAATGCAATCAATGGAACCAGGTTCTTTGTACCCTTAATGAATCCCCAACAATAAAAAAATAAAAACTAACTAACTTACTAAATAAATAAAAAGGCTCAGCGCCTGTAGCTCAGTGGCTAGGGCGCCAGCCACATACACGGGAGCTGGCAGGTTCAAACCCAGCCTGGGCCTGCCAAACAAGAATGACAACAACAACAAAAAAATAGCAGGGCATTGTGGTGGGTGCCTGTAGTCCCAGTTACTTGGGAGGCTGAGGCAAGGGAATCGCTTAAGCCCAAGAGTTTGAGGTTGCTGTGAGCTGTGATGTCATAGCACTCTACCAGGGGCGACATAATGTAACTTTGTCTCAAAAAAAAAAAAAAAAAAAAGGCAGGGTTTAAACATTATCAGGAGATGACTTCTTCCCTGTTCTAACCTCCAGGTTATCTGTGCTTACATTTACCCTCAGACTCAGCTAGGTAAGAATTATTGCAAGTCAAGAGATTGTTTCTGCCTGAGGAGGAAAACAAGCCTGGCTGGTATTGGAGTGCTGACTTTATTTTAGCAGCGCTTTTTTAACCTTCGCTGTATATTAGAATTATTCTCAGGAGGGGGATTCAGGCTCCAAACTTTTTTGAAGCTCCCCAGGTGATTTTAATGAGCACCCAAAATTGAGAATCCTTGCCTTAGGACACTGGGTTTCATTTCAGCGCCCATCAAAATCACCTGGAGAGCAAGTTAAAGTTACCGAACGCTGGGTTCCCCCTACCAGTTTCTGATGCGGTACATATGGGGTGGGACCCAACATTTGCATATTTAGCAAGGTCACAGATGATACTGACGCGGCTGTACCGCATTTCAAGAACAGGTCTTAGAAGAATCTGGCTCTCTTTTTTTTAATTAATATTAAATCCTACTATGAAACTAATTTTTGGCTTTCATATGAAAGTTATAACCCAGTTATAACCTAAGAATATGGGGAATGGGGAGAGGGAGAGGGGAGGAAGAGTCTGGCTCTTGTATTTTTAGATAACAAAGAACGGAGTTCAGCTGCAAGTAGGGAGCAGTGGGAGGAATGAAAATTGGTAAATGGAGAGGACAGATACACTAGCTTCCCTCTTTCCCGTCTAATTTAAAGCTTAAGCTGGACTGGGATCTACCACTTCATTGACCCTCCCTTGTCTTCTCATTCTTTATTTCACAGATTGAGGAAATACAGTCCGTTCAAGGGTGACGTGAAGGGCTCAAGGATGCTTACGCCAGGCCTACCCACCCGTCTTAGCAGGCCTCCTTGCTCGCACAGGCCAACCCCAGCCCCACCCCGCCCAGGCATCATCTCTTACGTAAATCCTGCCCAATTCAATAACCTTCCTTTCCCGCCAGGCCACGCCTCCGGCATCCTCCGCGGTTGCGCTTGCCTCGCAGTTCAAAACGTGCTCCACGTGACCCTTGGCGGTGCCCTGCGTGCTGCGCAGGCGCAGAGGGCCAGGCGCTGGAGCTGCTGTCATGGCCTGCCTCAACCCGGTGGTAAGGAGGACCCCAGGCTCTGTGTGGAGGGAGCGCCTTGGGACTCCGGCTTCACAGCAGCTGAACCTGCACACTCTTTTGTTCCCCCTGAGACTTCACAAACTTTCATAAGAGCAGAAGCTCTTTTTCACCTTCGTGCAGGAGAAAACCGTAAGGGCCAGTAGCTCAAACGGAAGTTGGGCCTGGGCCCTCTGGATAAACAAGCGTCCGTTTTCCTCTTCCCGCTCAAACTGAGGTTGTCTAAGTTGTGTTGAGAGGTGGCGCTCACTCTTGACACTGCTGATTTCCTGTAATGTTTAAAAAATTCACAAGTTCACTTATGTTAATTTCAGTATGGACGCTGGTGGGATAATAGTAACATATTTCATGTTACCCCATCACATATTTTTAGTGTCTTCCCCTACCCTTCCATTTTCTCATCCTGTAATATCTTAATGCTTAAGTGTACAACCCACATGCATTGCCCTCCAACCCCTAACGGGCTCCTGAACCTCACGGTGAGAATTTACAGGCTACAATGCACTTACCTATACCATCAATCTTAATTCGAATTGAAGAAAAGTAATCAATTATTTATTATCAGTTCATCTCAACAGACTTCACATTTCATGAAAGGCAATGTGCTTGTCCAGATCTGTTATTTTACGGGTTTCATATGCAACATAAAAAGGCTCATTTTTAGAGGCATGCTATTTTAAGGTATATCCATTTTATGATAATGTGTTAAGATATGGAAAATATGTATACTGTGCTTGAATTTAAATTTACCAGGTATACCAATTTACCTGATTGTAAATTCCAAGGAGAGTTTTTGTTTTGTTTGTAGAGGAGTTAAGATGGATTTTTGAACTATACGTAGTTTTAATAAAGAACAGAAAAAGCAATATAAGGTCTGACTATAGTCCCAGAAGAGAAACTATGTTCAATACCTACTTTGTGAAAAGTTGTATTCTAATGGATTTTTTTGTTTTTATTAACAATTTTTTTTTTTATTTTTAATTTCAACTTCCTTGTTCATTCTTCTTTGTTTGAAGTACTGTTTTTTATCTTCCTCTGGCGGGTTCTTGATATTAGTAGAGACGGGGTCTTACTCTGGCTCACATGCTGTTACATACAGGTCTTGAACCTCTGAGCTCAGGCAATCCATCCGCCTCGGCCTCCCACAGCGCTGGGACTACAGGCGTGAGCCCCCACGCCCGGCCTTTTTTTTTTTTTTTTACTACTGCTATTACACTGTAAGGATCTTAAAGACATTTTTAGCCTTAGGAGTATTTTCTTCTAGCTTGCTAGCTGAGACTAACACGAAAGCATCAATTTAGTATTCCTTTATCAGGGTAAACAGTTTTAGAAGAAGCAACTCTTTTAGGGACACTTAGTCTTAATGCAGATACTTGTGAGTAACATTTAAATAATGTTACTGATTGGCCTATTCATAGGCTTGCCCTGGATCTTCTGAAGATTAGTTTAAAATGTAGCTTCTATTGGCAGGAGCAGGAGTATTTAGACTGAGTTATTTACTGGGTAGTATGAAAAAGCTATCCTAGAATGGCACAATTTTCATTTTGGCCTGATTGAGCAATTTGAAATAAGAGCAACTCAACTAAATTCCTGTTTTGCCATTTCTTATTAGTGGAACTTCCACTAGATCAATATTGTCAGCACACTTAGCACTGCCATTTTGAACTGGGGGATAGTGTGAAGCACAGTTAACATAGATTTGAAGGACTGTGTGTGTGTGTGTGTGTGTGTGTGTGTGTTTCCTTTCTGCCCATTGTTTCGTTGATATAACCAATGTTTAATGTGGATAGAAATCTGCTTAATTTTGTTTTAATGACATGTTTTTGTCAAGAAGCATTTTAGAATGTTATTTAGTTTCTGCAGTGTGCACATTGTGGAAGAGTAGGGTTTGTTCATGTCCTTCTTAGTCTCTGGTAGGAAATCTATTTTGGTACAATTATACTTTTGCTTGACAATGGTGCAGAATTTTTAATTTTTTGACTTTAGGTATTTCGAAATGGGATGGGCTTTGGTTACTCTTATTATAAGTGCTTACCCCAGTATTACAGCTTGGAGTTTATTTACATTTGTGGAAATAATATGATGGACCCTAAAAAAAGCTCTTTGGGCCACTTTGAGAAAAAGGTAAATTGAAAACAGGTATAACTCCAGCTGCCTCCATTTCCCTTTTAAAAAGGAGTGGAGAAGCTAAATGCTGACGCAAAAGCCAAGTAAGATAAGAGTAACCATACATCTTTATGGGATTATCAGCTCTTATGTTGTTTTGTAAGTCAGCCTTGTAGATAAGCTGAGACTATGGGTCTGAAGCTACCACAATTTGCAGAAAGCTATGACTGTACTGGGAGTAGGATGTACTTAGTAAAAAATTTTATGGTGGCTTTTCTTTAAGCTATAAGATTAGAAAGTGTACGTTGCATATCTTTGAAGGCTAAATTCAAACTAAAATCAAATTTGAGAAATTAAAACTTTTACAATTCCTTTTACGTAGCCTAAACTCTACAGATCTGTAATTGACGATGTAATTGAAGGAGTGCGGGACCTATTTGCTGAAGAAGGTGTAGAGGAACAAGTTTTGAAAGACTTGAAGCAGGTTTGTAGACAATACAAGTTTCTCTTCCTGTCTTTTGTTGTTTTTTCAACTTAAACTGATATGGTTCTAATCCCTCAATTATAGTATGGTACTTACCCATTCATCATGACAATTTAATTTAAACAAACTTAAAAAATAATAAATATGCTAGTACTATTTTAAAAAACAAACTTTTTTTTCTTTTCTGTGCAGCTTTGGGAAACCAAGGTTTTGCAGTCTAAGGCAACAGAAGACTTCTTCCGAAATAGTGTCCATTCACCTCTGTTCACCCTTCAGCTGCCACACAGCTTGCACCAAACATTGCAATCATCAACAGGTTGGATACAGTTAGTAAATTAGTAGTACTATTTGTATCTTCAGAACAAATTCTCATTTGGTGGTGTGTTTTTTTTGTTTTTGAGACAGTCTTACTTTGTCACCCTCTGTAGAGTGATGTGGTATCACAGCTCACAGCAACCTCAAACTCCTGGGCTTAGGCGATTCTCTTGCATCTGCCTCCTGAGTAGCTGGGACTATAGGTGCCTGTCACAATGCCCAGATATTTTTTTTGCTGCAGTTTGGCTGGGGCTGGGTTGGAACCTGCCACCCTTGGTTTATGGGGCTGGCGTCCTACCCACTGAGCCATAGGCGCCACCTTGGTAGTGGGTTTTTTTTATTATTATTTTTTTTTTGAGACAGTCTCAAGCTGTTGCCTTAGGTAGAGTGCTGTGCTGTCATAGCTCACAGCAGCCTCCAACTTTTGGGCTCAAGCGATCCTCTTGCCTCAGTTTTTTCTACTTTTAGTAGAGATGGGGGGTCTCGTTTTGTGCTTAGGCTGTTCTCGAAACTGTCAATTCAAGCACTCCACCCTGGTGGTGGTTTTTAATTAGAGTGGTATTCTTAAGGTTGAAGTCGTCATGTAATTATTTCTATTATATGAGGACAGTATAAATCATCACCATGTAATTATTGATTAAAAAAAACCCTAGGTTATACAAACTAGTTTTTATTTTAAATATTGAATTCTACAAGGGTGATGAGCTTTACTTTAGAGGAACAAGTTATATAGTTTGAGGGATATTGGACACCCATTGTTTGTTTCAGAGAATGTGATTTGGTTTAGTTAAGGATTTTTTTTTTTTTTTTTTTGAGATAGAGTCTCATTTTGTTGCCTTTGGTAGAGTGCCATGGCGTCACAGCTCAGAGCAACCTCAAATTCTTGGGCTTACATGATTGTCTTGCCTCAGCCTCCCAAGTAGCTGGGACTACAGGCGCCCGCCACAATGCCCAGCTATTTTTTTTTTTTTTGGTTGCAGTTGTCATTGTTGTTTAGCTGGCCTGGGCTGGATTCGAACCCACCAGCCTTGGTGTATGTGGCTAGGGCCGTAACCACTGTGCTACAGGCACCAAGCCAGTTTAGTTAAGGATTAATCCAGCGGCCATTGCTAAAGTTGCAGAGGGAAAGGTAAGTGCTTGCGTGTTTGTGCACTCTCTTTTTTACTTTCTATGTATATTTTACATCTGTTATTGTATTGGAAGCAAAATGGAAAGTTACCAAGAATATGGAGATTATTCATGCTGCCTTACTGTTTTGGAAATATAAAATGATGGCTAGATAATGACGGTATGCATTTTATCTTTATTTTAAAATTTATTGAATCTAGATTTCTGCTTTTAGGACAGTGGTTCTTAACCTTCCTAATGCTGTGACCCTTTAATACAGTCACTGTGGGTCGCAATCCACAGGTTGAGAACCGCTGTTTTACAGAAATACTTGTCTGTATTTTGTTTATCAGTTCAAACTGGAAAAGACAAGCTCATAAAAGATAAAACTGATCCTATCCTATCTTTCTAGCTTTTGTTTCTTCTTTTTTCCTCTGATTCTCATGCTACTTATGGATGTATATGTGTGTGTACATACACATACAAGTTTTATCAGGTTTAGCTGAAATTCAATAGAGTTGTGTCTGTAAGAAGTGAGGGTAGATTTTGGATTAAATTATCAATGATAACTAGATGGTATTTTTCATGCTTGGGAAAATTCATGTGAAAATTGTATGTGTCAAGGTGAAGAGGAAATAGGATGCTTTGTACCTCTTCTGTTACAAAATGGGAGAATTTAAATGTGGCAGCAATTATAACTTTTAAAAATCAAGTAGATTAACAATAGTGAATTACCAGGCACAAGTTTTATTTAATACTATGCTGCTGTGGTTATAATCTTGCTTTATAAGAATTAGTTATGACTGGCTTGGCGCCTGTAACTCAAGTGGCTAAGGTGCCAGACACATACACCTAGATAGTGGGTTTGAATCCTGGGCCTGCCAAACAACAGTGACAGCTACAGCCCAAAAATGTCAGGCGTTGTGGCGGGCACCTGTGGTCCTGGCTGCTTGGGAGGCTGAGGTAAGAGAATTGCTTAAGTCCAGGACTTGGAGATTGCTGTGAGCTGTGGTGCCATGGCACTCTACCCAGGGCGACAGCTTAAGGCTCTGTCTCAAAAAAAAAAATTAGTCATGACAGTTAACATTAAGTTGTACATTGAAACATAAAATTAGTCATGACAGTTATTATCATTAAGTTGTACACTGAAACATTTTTCATCAGTTGTTGAGTTCTTGGCTATGCTTTAATTTTTAACTTCACTGTTTTATCAGAACATCCCATTTACTTCTGTATTTAAAGTTCTTTTGGAGTGTTTTTCTTTATTTTATTAAAAAATTTTAAAGATTTTTTTAAACTTAGGGTTGGCCTGAGAGTGTGGTGAGAATGCAGGAGGAAAAGCATAGCTAACATTTCTCAGGTTGTCATTCAAAACTGTAATACTTGATTTTGCCGCAAGATGGTAATATTACCAGTGATTTAAATCACAAAATAGTCTTGCAACTAATTTATCTGGCTGATTTTCACTTCACACCTTTTTCTTAGTTGGTGTCTTAGAAATTAGAATAATAGAAATAATTACATTTAAAATAAAGCAGTTTTTATTCTCTTCTACATCATTTATAATGAAGAGGATTAAGAAGTACACATATCCTTTAAAAATACATTATAGACCTGTGCCTGTCTCTCTTCATTTCTAGGTACACCACAATAAGATTCTTTTTTTTTTTTTTTCACAATAAGATTCTTGAAATAAATAGGTCTCATAAAATTGAAAGTACTTTTAAATTATATCTTATCTTGGTATGCTTTTAAAAGCCTGATTAAAATAAATTTCTTCTTTAATCTTTTAATCTCTTCTGATAACAAATTTAAATTAATTCTACAATTGAATAAGTCTCTTGCTTTTGTCTGTTTCAACTTAAAACTTGTTTGCTCTACCATTTTTTTGGTTTTTGTTTTTACTGTATTGTCCATTTGTTTCGTACTTTCCTCTAGCTTAAGTTCTGAAATTTTTTTGGTCTTAGGACCTCTTAATACTCAGAAAAATTAGGGACCCCAAAGAGTTTACTTAATATATAGGTTGCAAGTATCTATTTACATATGGATTAGAAATTAAAATGAGAAAAAATTTTAAAATGTTATTAATTAAAAAATTCAATTATATGTTAACATAATAACATATAAGAAATAACTGTTTTCCAGAACAAAAGCTATTTTGTGAGAAGAGTGGCATTATTTTACTTTTCTGCAAATCTTGTTAATGTCTGGCTTAATGAGATGTACAAAAAGGAGCTGGATTCTCATATCTATTCCTACTTATTTATTTAAATTTTATTGTATATACTTAAGGTGTGCAACACGATGTTTAGTTATGTATATAGTGAAAAGGGGGTTATAGTCAAGCAAACATATCCATCAACCCACCCATTTTTTTAAATTGTGGCAAGAGTACCTAAAATCTACTCTTTTTAGCAAAAATGTTGAGTACAGTAAGATAAAGTGTAGCCCTCATGTTTTACATTAGAGCTCTAGACTTGTTTATCCTACATGGCTTTGACTTTGTATCCTTTCAGTGACGAGTTTCCATTTTCTCTTTCTCTTCCATCTACATTGATGTGAAAACATAAACCACTATTTTATTCTCTATTTCTGTGTATTTTACTTTTTTAAAAAAATTTACATATAAGTAAGATCAAGCAGTACTTTTGTGTCTGGCTTATTTCATTTAGCATATTGTCCTCCAGATTCACCCATGTTGTGACGAAGGGCAGAATCTCCCTCTCTTGAAAGCTAAATAATCAACTGTATATAAAATATTACATTTTCTTTATTCATTTGTCCATTGTTAGGCACTTTGCTTTTTCTATATCTTGTCTGTTGTGAGCAATGTTGCAAGGAATATGGAATTGCAGATGTCTTTATGAGACAGTAATTTAATTTCCTTTGGGTATATACCTGTAAAAGGGATGGATGAGTTATATGGTAGTTTTATTTCTAATTCCTTAGGAACTCTACACGGTTTTATACAAAGGCTGCAGCATTCTACATTCCCACCAGCGTTCCAGGGTTCCCTCTTTTCTGTACCCTAGTCAGCACACTTGTCTCTTTTCTTTTTGATGATAGCCATCCTAACACGCATGAGGCGATATCTCATTTTAGTTTTGATTTGCATATCCCTGGTGATTACTGATGTTGAGCATCTTATCAAATACCTATTGGCCATTTTTATATTGTCCTCAGAAAAAGATCTATTCAGGTTGGTTGCTTATTTTGTCATAGGATTATTTATTTTTCTGCTATTGAGTTTATGAATTATTTGTATATTTTGTATATTTTAGATATTAACCCTTTATAAGATATATGGTTTGCTTTTCTCCAAATCCATAGGCTATTTTTTTAATCTTGTTGGTTGTTTCCTTTGCTATACAGAAGCTTTTAAGTTAGGTGTAGTCTCATTTTTATTTTTTATTTTTTTTCCTTTTGTAGTCTTGAGTTTTTGGTGTAATGTCCAAAAAAGTCATTGCCAAGGCCAGTTTCAAGGTTTTCCGCTGTATTTTCTTCTAGGAGTTTTATGGTTTCAGGTCTTATGTTTAGGTCCTGTATCCATTTTGAATTGATTTTTGTGTATGATGTAACGTAAGGGTCCACTTTCATTCTTTTGCATATGAAAATTCACTTTCCCAGCACCATTTAGTGAAGCAATTATCCATTTGCCATTGTGTCCTTAGTGTCCTTGTTGATAATTAGTTGATCACATAAGGGTTTATTTCCGGGTTCTGTTCTGCTGGTCTGTATTTCTGCATTAGGTCAGTACCAAGCTGTTTTTTATTTTTTTTTTCTCCCCAACAGATTTAGGGGGTACAAGTGGTTTTTTGTTACATGGATGAGGTCAGTGTAGAGGTCAGGGCTTTTGGTGTATCTATCACCTGAATAATGTACATTGTAACAGGTATTTTTGATCCCTATCCCTCCCACTTTCCTGCCTTCTGAGTTTCCAAAGCCCAAGATACCACTGTCTTTGATCATGTATATCCATTGTCAGCTGCCACTTATAAGTGAATATATGTGATATGGCCATTCCTGAGATACTTTACTTAGCATAATAGCTTCCATTTCCATCTAAGTTGATGTGAAAACATTTTCATTCTTCCGTATGGCTGAGTAATATTCCATAGTGAATATATACCACATTTTCTTTATCCATTCATCAGTTGCCCATATCTTTTCAATTGTGAATTGTGTTGTGATAAACATACAATATGTGCATGTGTCTTTTGGATATGATGGCTCCTTTTCCTTGAGTAGATCCCCCCTAGTGGAATTGCTGGATTGAATGGTAGTTGTGCTTTTAGTTCTTTGAGGAATCTCGACAATGTTTTCTGTAGAGGTTGTACTAATTTACAATCCTAACAACAGTGTGAATGTGTTCCCTTTTTGCTCCATCTGTGCCAACATCAAATGTTTTTTAATTTTTAATTTTTTTTTTTGAGACAGAGTCTCACTTTTGTTGCCCCTGGTAGAGTGCTGTGGCGTCATAGCTCACAGCAACCTCAGACTCCTGGGCTCAAGTGATTCTCTTGCCTCAGCCTCCTGAGTAAGCTTGGGGACTACAGGTGCCCACCACAACACCTAGCTATTTTTTTTTTTTTTAAGAGATGAGGTCTCACTGTGGCTCAGGCTGGTCTTGAGCTCGTGAGTTCAGGCAGTCCACCCACCGTAGCCTGTCAGAGTGCTGGGATTATAGGTGTGAGACACGGCCCCCAGCCTAATGTATTTTTCATTTTTCAGTAAGGGCCATTATTAACAGGGTAAAGTAGTATCTCATTGTGGTTTTATTTTTTTATTAAATCATAGCTGTGTACATTGATATGATCATGGGGCATCATTCACTAGCTTTACGGACTGTTTACCAAGTTTCACATATACCCTTGTAAGGTGCACCGCTGGTGTAATCCCACCAATCCCCTTCCCTCTACCCACCTCCCTCCACCCTTCCCTCCCTTTCCCCCTTCCCCCCCTTTCCCCCTTCCCCCTATTCTTAGGTTGTAACTGGGTTATAGCTTTCATGTGCAAACCCTAAATTAGTTTCATAGTAGGTCTGAGTACATTGGGTACTTTTTTTTCCATTCTTCAGATACTTTACTAAGAAGAATATGTTCCAGCTCCATCTATGTAAACATGAAAGAGGTAAAGTCTCCATCTTTCTTTAAGGCTGCATAATATTCCATGGTGTACATGTACCAGAATTTATTAATCCATTCATGGATCGATGGGCACTTGGGCTTCTTCCATGACTTAGCAATTATGAATTGAGCTGCAATAAACATTCTGGTACAAATATCTTTGTTATGATGTGTTTTTTGGTCTTCTGGGTATATGCCCAGTAGTGGGATTACAGGATTGAATGGCAGATCTATTTTTAGATCTCTAAGTGTTCTCCATATCTCTTTCCAAAAGGAATGTATTAATTTGCATTCCCACCAGCAGTGCAAAAGTGTTCCCTTTTCTCCACATCCACGCCAACATCTCTGGTCTTGGGATTTTGTGATATAGGCTAGTCTCACTGGAGTTAGATGGTATCTCAAAGTAGTTTTGATTTGCATTTCTCTGATGATTAAAGATGATGAGCATTTTTTCATATGTCTGAAGGCCATGCGCCTGTCTTCTTCAGAGAAGTTTCTCTTCAAATCCCTTGCCCAGCCTGCGATGGGATCCCTTGTTCTATTCTTGCTAATGCATTTGAGTTCTCTGTGGATTCTGGTTATTAAACCTTTGTCAGAGACATAACCTGCAAATATCTTCTCCCATTCTGAGGGCTGTTTGCTTGCTTTACTTACTATGTTCTTGGCTGTGCAGAAGCTTTTTAGTTTGATCAAGTCCCAGTAGTGTATTTTTGAAGCTGCTTCAATTGCCCTGGGGATCCTCCTCATAAAATACTCACCCAGACCAATTTCTTCAAGGGTTTTCCCTGCATTCTCCTCTAGTATTTTTATAGTTTCATGTTTTAAGTTTAAATCTTTAATCCAATGAGAGTCTATCTTGGTTAATGGTGAAAGGTGTGGGTCCAGTTTCAGTCTTCTACAGGTTGCCAGCCAGTTCACCCAGCACCATTTGTTAAATAGGGAATCTTTTCCCCACTGGATGTTTTTAATTGGCTTGTCAAAGATTAAATAATGGTAAGTAGCTGGATTCATCTCTTGGTTCTCTATTCTGTTCCAGACATCTACTTCTCTGTTTTTGTGCCAATACCATGCTGTTTTGATCACTATTGATTTGTAGTATATTCTGAGGTCTGGTAGGGTAATTCCTCCTGCTTTGTTTTTATTTCTGAATGATATCTTGGCTATTCGAGGTTTTTTCTGATTCCATATAAAACGAAGTATTGTTTTTTCAAGGTCTTTAAAGTATGACAGTGGAGCTTTAATAGGGATTGCATTGAAATTATATATTGCTTTGGGTAGTATAGACATTTTAACAATATTGATTCTTCCCAGCCATGAGCATGGTATGTTTTTCCATTTGTTAATATTTTCAGCTATTTCTTTTCTTAGAGTTTCATAGTTCTCTTTATAGAGATCTTTCACGTCCTTTGTTAGATAAATTCCCAAATATTTCATCTTCTTTGGCACTACTGTGAATGGGATAGAGTCCTTAACTGTTTTTTCAACTTGACTGTTGTTGGTGTATATAAAAGTTACTAATTTATGAATGTTGATTTTGTAACCTGAGACGCTGCTGTATTCCTTGATCACTTCTGAAAGTTTTGTAGTAGAGTCCCTAGTGTTTTCCAGATATACTATCATATCATCTGCGAAGAGCGAGAGTTTGATCTCTTCTGACCCTATATGGATACCCTTGATCGCCTTTTCTTCCCTAATTGCGGTGGCTAAAACTTCCATTATAATGTTAAAAAGCAATGGAGACAATGGGCAGCCTTGTCTGGTTCCTGATCTGAGTGGAAATGATTCCAATTTAACTCCATTCAATATGATATTGGCTGTGGGTTTGCTGTAGATGGCCTCTATCAGTTTAAGAAATGTCCCTTCTATACCGATTTTCTTGAATGTTCTGATCATGAAGGGATGCTGGATATTATCAAAAGCTTTTTCTGCATTGATTGAGAGAATCATATGGTCTTTGTTTTTTAATTTGTTTATGTACTGGATTACATTTATAGATTTACGTGTATTGAACCAGCCTTGAGATCCTGGGATAAAACTGACTTGGTCATGATGTATAATTTGTTTGATGTGTTGCTGGATTCTGTTTGTTAGGATCTTGTTGAATATTTTTGCATCTATATTCATTAGTGATATCGGTCTATAATTTTCTTTTCTTGTTGGGTCTTTTCCTGGTTTGGGGATCAGGGTGATGTTTGCTTCATAGAACGTGTTGGGTAGTCTTCCTTCTTTTTCTACCTTTTGGAACAGGTTGAGTAATATAGGTACTAATTCCTCTTTAAAGGTTTGGTAGAATTCAGACGTGAAACCATCTGGTCCCGGGCTTTTCTTTTTAGGGAGGTTTTGTATGGTTGATGCTATTTCCGAACTTGATATGGGCTTGTTCAACATTTCCACTTGATTCTGGCTAAGTCTTGGAAGGTGACGTGCTTCCAAGTATTGGTCAATTTCCTTCAGATTTTCATATTTCTGAGAATAAAGTTTCTTGTAATATTCATTAAGGATTTTTTTGATTTCTGAGGAGTCTGTTGTTATTTCGTCTTTGTTATTTCTGATTGATGAGATTAGAGATTTTACTCTTTTTTTCCTGATTAGGTTGGCCAAAGGTTTATCTATTTTATTGACCTTTTCGAAAAACCAGCTTTTTGATTTATTGATCTGTTTGTTGTATTATTCTTTTGTTTTCAATTTCATTTAATTCTGCTCTAATTTTGGTTATTTCTTTTCTTCTACTGGGTTGGGGGTTGGAATGTTCTTCCTTTTCCAGTTGCTTGAGATGTCCCATTAAGTTGTTAACTTCCTCTCTTTCCGTTCTCTTGAGGAAGGCTTGTAGTGCAATAAATTTCCCTCTTAGAACTGCCTTTGCGGTGTCCCAGAGGTTCTGATAGTTCGTGTCTTCATTGTTGTTTTGTTCCAAAAAATTGGCGATTTCTTTCTTAATCTCATCTCTGACCCAGCTATCATTCAGCATAAGGTTATTTAACTTCCATGTTTTTGTATGAGTATGCAGATTCCTGTTGTTACTCAGCTCAAGTGTTATTCCATGGTGGTCCGAGAAGATGCATGGAATAATTTCTATTCCTTTAAATTTACTAAGGTTAGACTTGTGACCTAAGATGTGATTGATTTTGGAGTAAGTTCCATGGGCTGATGAGAAGTATGTGTATTCAGTTTTGTTGGGATGAAATGTTCTGTAGATGTCTGCTAAATCCAAATGTTGGATGGTTAAGTTTAAATCTAAGATTTCTTTGCTCAGCTTCTTGTTGGAGTATCGATCCAACACTGCCAGAGGAGTGTTGAAATCTCCGATGATTATGGAGCTGGAGGAAATCAAGTTGCTCATGTCTGTTAGAATTTCTCTTATAAACTGAGGTGCATTCTGGTTGGGTGCATAGATATTAATAATTGAGATCTCATCATATTGAGTATTACCCTTAACAAATATGAAGTGACCATTCTTGTCCTTCCTTACTTTTGTTGCTTTAAAGCCTATTGTATCTGCAAATAAAATTGCAACACCTGCTTTTTTCTGATTACCATTTGCCTGAAATATGGATGACCATCCTTTCACCCTGAGTCTGTATTTGTCTTTAACATTAAGATGTGACTCTTGTATGCAACAAATATCTGGCCTGAGTTTTTGTATCCAATCAGCTAACCTATCCCTCTTTAGAGGACAGTTTAAGCCGTTCACATTAATGGAGAATATTGATAAGTGTGGTGAAGTTTTGGGTACTGAGTTTTTCAAAAATCCAGTGGGCATTTTTAATCCTTTTGCCAGTGTGGAAATTGGAGTTTGATCCGAAGTTTCTGAGTGAGTTTACTTTTGTGGTATAGGATTGGGTTGGTCATTATGGAGGATAGGTCTGAGAATATCCTGAAGAGCTGGTTTTGTTATGGCAAATTTCTTCAACATATGAATGTCATTAAAGTATTTAATTTCTCCATCATAAATGAAACTCAGTTTAGCTGGATACAAGATCCGGGGTTGAAAGTTATTTTGTTTTAGGAGATTAAAAGTCGGTGACCACCCTCTTCTGGCTTGAAAAGTTTCAGCAGAGAGATCTGCAGTCATTCTAATATTCTTCCCTTTGAAGGTAATGGTTTTCTTTCTCCTGGCAGCTTCGAGGATTTTTTCCTTCATATTAACTTTAGTGAAGTTAATTATATGCCTGGGGGATGTCTTATTGGGGTTGAGTCGTGCTGGGGTTCTGAAGCTGTCTGCTATCTGAATTTCAGAATCTCTAGGCATGTCTGGAAAATTCTCTTTCATAATTTCGTGCAGAAGGGCCTCTGTGCCCAGCGAGGCCACTTCATCTGTTTCTGGAACCCCTATGATTCGGATATTTGCCTTCTTCGAATTATCCCAGAGCTCTCGGAGAGAGTGATCCGTTTTTCCTCTCCATTTCTCTTCCTCTTTGAGAGTTTGGGAGCGTTCAAAGGTTTTATCTTCGATGTCAGAAATCCTTTCTTCTGCTTGCTCCATTCTGTTGCTGAGGGATTCTACTGTATTTTTCAAAATCTTTGAGGGCTGCAAATTCTTGCTTTAGTGTGTCTAAGTCTTTGGTGGTTTTGTCTTTAAATTCGTTAAATTCTTGAGACAGCTTTTGAATTTCTCCTCGAATTCCTAATTCCACTTTGTTAATCTTGTCTGCAATCCAAATTCTGAATTCGATTTCTGACATCTCAGCCAGTTGTTTATGAATGGGATCTTCAATTGCATCTGCCATATCTTTCCTTTGGGGGGGGTTGATCTATTCTGGTTATTCATGTTACCAGAGTTTTTCCGCTGATTCCGCCCCATGGTTGTTTTACTCCCTCTGATTATTTCCCCAGGGGCTTTGTCGAGGGCCCGTACAGTGTTGTGGCCTGAGAAACTGGGGCCCTGTCTGGTGTGGTGGGGCTAAGTCTCTCATTGTGGTTTTAATTTGTAATTCTCTGATTAGTGATTTGATAATTTTTTTCATATATTTGTTGGTCATTTGTCTTTTTTTGAAAAATGTATGTTTATGCTTTTGCCTATCTTTTAACAGATTGTTTTTTTCTTCCTGGTTTTTTGAGTTAATTGTAGAGTCTGGGTATTAGTCCTTTGTCAGTTGTATCATTTGTGAATATATGCTCTCCTTTGTAGGTTGTCTCTTTACTCTGTTGATTATTTCTTTTGCTGTGGAGAAATGGTTTAGTTAAATTAAGTCCCATTTATTATTTTTATTACTGTTAGTTTTTGTCGTATTTGCTTTTGAGGTCTTAGTCATAAATTCTTTGCCTAGGCCAGTGTCCAGCAGAATTTTTCCTGTGTTTTCTTCTAGAATTTTTATGATGGTAGGTCTTACATTTTAGTGTCAATCTGTCTTTAGTTAATTTTTATGTAGTGAGAGATAGGGATCCAGTTTCATTTTTCTGCATATGGTTCTCCAAATTTCGCAGCAACATTTACTGAGTAGGAGATCCTTTCACTAGCATGTGTTTTTGTCCTCTTTGTAGAAGATCAGTTGCTTGTAGGTGTATGGTTTTGTTTCTGGGTTCTCTATTCCTTTGATTTATATGTCTACTTTTATACCATGCTGTTTTGTTTATTAAAGGCTTGTGTAAATTGAAATTGGGTAATAGGATGCGTTCAGATTTATTCTTTTTGCTTGTGATTGCTTTGGCTATTTGGGCTTTTTTTTTTTTTTTGATTCTTTATGAAATTTAGGATTGTTTTTTCCAATTCTGTGAAAAATGATGTTGGTATTCTTGATAGGAATTGCATTGAATCTGTAGATTACTTTGGGCAGTATGGTCATTTAACAATATTTATTCTTCTAATTCAAGAGTATGGGATGTTTTCCATTTGTATCATCAGTGTTTTTGTAGTTAGATCTTTCATCTCCTTGGTTAAATATATTCCTGAGTATTTATTTATTTATTTATTTTGCAGCTATTGTAAATGGTATTGAGTTCTCGATTTGATTCTCAGCTTGGCTGTTATTAGGGACTACACATGCTGCTAAGTTATGTACATTAACTTTGTAATCAGAGCTCTTACTAAATTTATCAATACTAAGAGGTTTTTGAGGAGTCTTCAGGGTTTTCTAGATATAAGAAGATCACATCATCAGCAAACAGGGATTGTTTGACCTCCTCTTTTTCGATTTGGGTGCCCTTTCTTTCTTTTGCCTAATTGCTCTGACTAGGACTTCCTGTACTGCGTTGGATAGGGGCATCCTTGTCTTGTTCCAATTCTTAAGGGGAATGCTTTTAACTTTTTCCCATTCAATATGATGTTGGTTGTGAGTTAGTCACATACAGCTTTTATTATTTTGAATATGTTCCTTCTTTTTGTTGTTGTTGAGGGTTTTTATCATGAAGAGGTACTAGATTTTGTTGAATGCTTTTTCTGCATCTATTGAGGTAATCATATGGTTTTTGTTTTTAATTCTATTATGCGATGAATCACGTTTATTGATTTGTGTCTGTTGAACCATCCATGTGTTCCTGGGATGAAACTTGATTGTGGTGACTTTCTTGATATGCTGTTGATTCAGTTTGCTGGTGTTTTCTTGAGTATTTTTGCATGTATGTTCATGAGGGATATAAATTTGTAGTTTTATTTTTTTGTTGTGTTCTTTCCTAGCTTTGATACTTGGCTGATACTGGCTTCATAGAGTGAGTTAAAGAGGATTACCAGTATTATAGAACAATTACTCTTTCCAGTATTATAGAGCTATTTCCAGTATTATAGAACAATTTCAATAGGGTAGATACTACATCTTTGTGAGTCTGATAGAATTAGGCTGTGAACTCATCTGGGGCAGAGCTTTGCATTGTTGTTGAGAGATTTTTAATTATTGTTTCATTCTTCCTACTTGTTATTGGTCTCTTCAGGATTTCTATTTCTTTCTGATTCAAACTTGAGAGATTGTGTGTTCCAAAAAGTTATCCATTTCCTCTAGATTTTCTAGTTTATGTACATAGAGATATTCATAGTAGTCTCAGTTGATCTTTGTATTTCTGTGATATTAGTTGTAAGGTCTCCTTTTTAATTTCTGATTGAGCTTATTTGAATCTTCTTCTTTTCTTGAATAATGTTGCTAGTGGTCTATTGATTTTGTTCATCTTTCCAAGAATCAGCTTTTCCTTTCATCGATCCTTTGTATTTTGGGGGGCAGGGTTCAATTTCATTTAGTTCTGCCTTGATTTTTGTTGTTTCTTGTTGCCTTCTTTGCATTTTGTTTGTTCTTGTTTTTCTGGGAATGATTTTATTTCTCCTTTCACTTATGAAATTTGGTTTTGCCATATACAAAATTCTTGGCTGACAGTTATTCTGGTTAAGAATTCTAAAGATGGAACCCTAATCCTTTCTGGCTCGTAAAGTTTCTGCTGAGAAGTCTGCCATTAGTCTGATAGGGTTTCCTGTAAGTTTCTTGATGCTTTCATCTTGGAAGATTTTCTCCTTCACTTTGACTTTGGCCAGACCGATGACAGCATACTTTGGTAATACCCTATTTGCAGTGAATCTTGCATGAGTTTGATGACCTTCTTGTATTTGGATGTCTAAATCTCTGGACAAACCAGGGAAGTTTTCTCCTATTATTCCTGCAAATAAGTTTTTCATGCTTTTTGCTTTTTCTTTCTTCCTCAGGAATGCTTATGATTCTTATATTTGGCTATTTTACATAATTCCATATTTCTGCGAGACTTTGTTCATTTCTCTTGATTCTTTTTTCTTTATTTTTGACTGGGTTAATTCAAAATCTCAGTCTTCAAGCTCTGAAATTTTTTCTGTTTGGTCTAGTCTGTTGTTAAAACTTCCCACTGTATTTTGAAATTTCCTAAATGACTCTCTTACTTCCTGCAGTTCTGTTATGTTTTTTACTTAAATACCTATTTCTTTAGTTGATTTTTCATTCATGTCCTGAATCTGTTTGTTTTTTTTTTTTTTTTGCTTTCTTTGCATTGGTTTTCAGCTTTCTTATTGATCCCACTGAGCTTATTTGTGATCTATATTTTGAATTACATATGTGGCATTTAAAAATTTTTTTTTGGTTGGAGTTCATGGATGGAGAGCATTTGATCTTTTGAGGGTGTCAAAATAGCTTGATTTTTTCTTTTATGAATTTCAGAATATTATGAGTACAATTATTTTGGTTATATGAATAGCTTTTTTATAGTTTAAGTTATAAGTTATATGCCCCTCATCTAGATAGTGTGCATTGTACTTGTTAGGTTTTTTTTTTTTTTTGTAGAGACAGAGTCTCACCGTACCGCCCTGGGTAGAGTGCCGTGGTGTCACACGGCTCACAACAACCTCCAGCTCTTGGGCTTATGTGATTCTCTTGCCTCAGCCTCCCGAGCAGCTGGCACTACAGGCGCCCGCCACAACACCCGGCTATTCTTTTGTTGCAGTTTGGCCGGGGCTGGGTCTGAACCCAACACCCTCGGCATATGGGCCCAGCGCCCTACTCACTGAGCCACAGGCGCCACCCTTGTTAGGTTTTTTTTTAAGAGACAGAGTCTCACTTTGTTACCCTTGATAAAGTACTGTGGCATCATAGCTCATAGCAACCTCCAGCTCTTGGGCTCTTGCCTCAGCTTCCTGAATAGTTGGGACTATAGACACCCACCACAACACCCGGCTATTTTTGTGTTGCAGTTTGGGGCCAGGTTTGAACCTGCCACCCTCAGTATATAGGGCTGGTGACCCGCGCACTGAGGCACAAGTGCGCCCTACTTGTTAGTATGATTTATCCCTTCTCTTCTGCCCTCTTTCACCTGTTTGCTTTCTGTTGAGTTTTACCATCAAATGTGCACATGGGTGTTGATCAGTTAGTACCAATTTAATAGTGAGTACATATGGTGTTTGTTTTTTCATTTTTGTGAAACTTCATTTAGAAGAATGATCTCCAGTTCCATCCAGGTTGTTACAAAAGGTATTAATTAGTTCACCAGTTTTTTTTAAATTACTGAGTAGTGTTCCATGGTATACATATACCACATTTTATATTAATCCATTCACTTATTAATGGGCACTTGGGTTGGTTCCACATCTTTGTGATTGTGAATTTTGTAGCAGTAAACATTTAGGTGCATGTGTCTTTTTGGCAAAATGACTTTTTACCCCCACTGGGTAAATACCCAATTTGGAATTGCTGGATCAAATGGTAGGTCTCCTTTTAGTTCTTTGAGGAATCTTCATACAATTTTCCATAGAGGTTGTACTAATTTGCAGTCCACCAACAGTGTATAAATGTTCCACTTTTTCCACACTCGTGCCAGGATCTATTTTGGATTTTTTGATAAAAGCCATTTGTAGTAGAATTAGGTGATACCTCATTGTGGTTTTGATTTGCATTTCCCTGATGATTAGAGATGTTGAGCTTATTTTCATATATTTATTGGCTGTTTGTCTACTTTTGAAAAGCTTTTGTCATGTCTTTTGCCCACTTTTTTATGGGGTTGTTTGAGTTGTTTTTTTTTTTTTTTTCTGATTTGCTTGAATTCTTTATACATTTTGGTTATAGCCCTTCATCACATATGTAGCGTGCAAATACTTTCTCTCATTCTGTATGTTCTCTATTCACTCTACTGATTATTTCTATGTCTGTATAGAAGCTTTTTAATTTACTTAGGTCTCATTTGTTAATTGTTGTTGTTGATGGGATTACCTTTTAGGTCTTCCTCCTAAATTCTTGGCCTATGCTAATGTCTATATGAGTTTTCCCAGCATTTTCTTTTTTTTTTTTTGCAGTTTTTGGCTGGGGCTGGGCTTGAACCCACCACCCCTGGTATATGAGGCTGGCGCCCTACTTCCCAGCATTTTCTTCTGGAATTCTTATAGTTTCATGCCTTAGGTTTAAGTCTGTTATCCATTGTGAATTAATTTTTGTGCGTGGTGGAAGGTATGTATTTTATTTAAGTTTTCTACATGTGGCTGTCCGGTTTTCCTAGCAACATTTATTGAATAGGGATTTCCCCTCCAGTGTATGTCATTGTCTGCTTTGTCAAAGATCAGATGGCAGTATGAGGATGGTTTGATATCTGGGCTTTCTGTTCTGATCCATTGGTCTAGGTCTTTGTTCTTGTGCTAGAACCATGCTGATTGGTTACTATGGCCTTGTAGGATAGTTTGAAATTTGATAAAGTGATGGCTTCCAATTTGTCCTTTTTGCTTAAGGTTGGTTTGGCTATTTTGGTTATTTTCTGGCTCCATATGAAGCACAGAATTATTTTTTCTAGATCTGCAAAAAAATGGTCTTGACATTTTTATGGGGTTTGCATACATTCTGGTACAAATATCTTTGTTATAATGTGATTTTTGGTCCTCTGGGTATATATCTAGTAGAGGAATTATAGGATTGAATGGCAGATCTATTTTTAGATCTCTAAGTGTTCTCCAAACATCTTTCCAAAAGGAGTGTACTAATTTGCATTCCCACCAGCAGTGTAGAAGTATTCGCTTTTCTCCACATCCACGCCAACATCTCTGGTTGTTGGATTTTTTTTTTTATTAAATCATAGCTGTGTACATTAATGCGATCATGGGGCACCATACACTGGTTTTATAGACCGTTTGACACATTTTCATCACACTGGTTAACATAGCCTTCCTGGCATTTTCTTAGTTATTGTGTTAAGACATTTACATTCTACATTTACTAAGTTTCACATATACCCTTGTAAGATGCACCACAGGTGTAATCCCACCAGTTACCGTCCCTCCGCCCACCACCCCCCTTCCTCCCTTCCCCTTTCCCCTTCCTCCTATTCTTGGGTTATAACTGGGTTATAACTCATGTGAAAGCCATAAATTAGTTTCATAGTAGGGCTGAGTACATTGGGTACATTTTCTTCCATTCTTGAGATACTTTACTAAGAAGAATATGTTCCAGCTCCATCCATGTAAACATGAAAGAGGTAAAGTCGCCATCTTTCTTTAAGGCTGCATAATATTCCATGGTGTACATATACCACACTTTATTTTATTTTATTTTTTTTTGTGGAGACTGAGTCTCACTTTATCGCCCTCAGTAGAGTGCCGTGGCATCACACGGCTCACAGCAACCTCCAACTCCTGGGCTTAAACAATTCTCTTGCCTCAGCCTCCCGAGTAGCTGGGACTACAGGCGCCCGCCACAACGCCCGGCTATTTTTTGGTTGCAGTTCAGCCGGGGCCGGGTTTGAACCCGCCACCCTCGGTATATGGGGCCAGCGCCTTACCGACTGAGCCACAGGCGCCGCCCATACCACAATTTACTAATCCATTCGTGGATCGATGGGCACTTGGGCTTTTTCCACGGCTTAGCAATTATGAATTGGGCTGCAATAAACATTCTGGTACAAATATCTTTGTTATGGTGTGATTTTTGGTCTTCTGGGTATAAACCTAGTAAAGGAATTATAGTATTGAATGGCAGGTCTATTTTTAGATCTGTAAGTGTTCTCCAAACATCTTTCCAAAAGGAATGTATTAATTTGCATTCCCACCAGCAGTGTAGAGGTGTTGCCTTTTCTCCACATCCACGCCAACATCTCTGGTTTTGGGATTTTGTGATATAGGCTAATCTTACTGGAGTTAGATGGTATCTCAAAGTAGTTTTGATTTGCATTTCTCTGATTTTTAAAGATGATAAGCATTGTTTCATATGTCTGTAGGCCATGCACCTGTCTTCTTCAGAGAAGTTTCTCTTCAAGTTTCTTGCCCAGCCTGTGATGGGATCACTTGTTCTTTTGTTGCTTATACATTTGAGTTCTCTGTGAATTCTGGTTATTAAACCCTTGTCGGAAACATAACCTGCAAATATCTTCTCCCATTCTGAGGGCTGTTTGCTTGCTTTACTTACTGTGTTCTTGACTGTGCAGAAGCTTTTTAGTTTGATCAGGTCCCAGTAGTGTATTTTTGAAGCTGCTTCAATTGCCCAGGGGGTCCTCCTCATAAAATACTCGCCCAGACCAATTTCTTCAAGGGTTTTCTCTGCACTCTCTTCTAGTATTTTTATAGTTTCATGTCTTAAGTTTAAATCTTTTATCCAGTGAGAGTCTATCTTAGTTAATGGTGAAAGGTGTGGGTCCAGTTTCAGTGTTCTACAGGTCGCCAGCCAGTTCACCCAGCACCATTTGTTAAATAGGGAATCTTTTCCCCACTGAATGTTTTTAATTGGCTTTTCAAAGATCAAATAACGGTAAGTAGCTAGATTCATCTCTTGGTTCTCTGTTTTGTTCCAGACATCCACTTCTCTGTTTTTGTGCCAGTACCATGCTGTTTTGATCACTATCGATTTATAGTGCAGTCTCAGGTCTGCTAGCGTGATTCTTCCTGCTGTGTTTTTATTTCTGAGTAATGTCTTGGCTATTTGAGTTTTTTTCTGATTCCATATAAAACGAAGTATTATTTTTTTGAGATCTTTAAAGTATGACAGTGGAGCTTTAATAGGGATTGCATTAAAATTGTATATCGCTTTGGGTAGTATGGACATTTTAACAATGTTGATTCTTTCCAGACATGAGATGGTATGTTTTTCCATTTGTTAACATTCTCAGCTATTTCTTTTAGAGTTTCATAGTTGTCTTTATAGAGATCTTTCACGTCCTATGTTAGATAAACTCCCAAATATTTCATCTTCTTTGGCACTACTGTGAATGGAATAGAGTCCTTAACTGTTTTTACAGCTTGACTATTGTTGGTATATATAAAGGATACTGATTTATGAATGTTGATTTTGTAACCTGAGATGCTGCTGTATTCCTTGATCACTTCCAAGAGTTTTGTAGTAGAATCCCTGGTGTTTTCCAGATCTACAATCATATCATCTGCGAAGAATGAAAGTTTGATCTCTTCTGAGCCTATATGAATACCCTTGAATTCCTTTTCTTCCCTAATTGCAATGGCTAAAACTTCCATTACAAAGTAAAAGAGCAGTGGAGACAATGGGCAGCCTCGTCTGGTTCCTTATCTGAGTGGAAATGATTTCAGTTTAATTCCATTCAGTACGATATTGGCTGTGGGTTTGCTGTAGATGGCCTCTATCAGTTTAAGAAATGTCCTTTCTATACCAATTTTCTTAAGTGTTCTAATCGTAAAGGGATGCTGGATATTATCAAAAGCTTTTTCTGTATCAACTGAGAGAATTATATGGTCTTTGTGTTTTAATTTGTTTATGTGCTGAATTATACTTATAGATTTACGTATATTGAACCAGCCTTGAGACCGTGGGATAAAACAAACTTGGTCATGATGTATAATTTGTTTGATGTGTTGCTGGATTCTGTTAGGATCTTGTTAAATATTTGTGCATCTATATTCATTAGTGATATTGGTCTATAATTTTCTTTTCTTGTTGGGTCTTTTCCTGGTTTGGGGAATCAGGGTGATGTTTGCTTCATAAAATGTATTGGGTAGTCTTCCTTCTTTTTCTACATTTTGGAATGAGTTGAGTAATATAGGTACTAGTTCCTCTTTGAAGATTTGGTAGAATACTGATGTGAAGCCATCTGGTCCTGGGCTTTTCTTTTTCGGGAGATTTTGTATGGTTAATGCTATTTCAGAACTTGATATTGGCCTATTCAGCATTTCCACTTGATTCTGGCTAAGTCTGGAAAGGTGACGTGCTTCCAAGTATTGGTCAATTTCCTTCAGATTTTCATATTTCTCAGAATAAAGTTTCTTGTAATATTCATTAAGGATTTTTTGAATTTCTGAGGAGTCTGTTGTTATTTCATCTTTGTCATTTCTGATTGATGAGATTAGAGATTTTACTCTTTTTTTCCTGGTTAGGTTAGCCAAAGGTTTATGTTATTGATGTTTTCATAAAACCAACTTTTTAATTTATTGATCTGTTGTATAATTCTTATGTTTTCAATTTCATTTAATTCTGCTCTAATTTTGGTGATTTCTTTTCTTCTACTGGGTTTGGGATTGGAATGTTCTTCCTTTTCCAGTTGTTTGAGATGTCCCATTAATTTGTTAACTTCCTCTTTTTCCGTTCTCTTGAGGAAGACTTGCAGTGCTATAAATTTCCCTCTTAGGACTCCCTTTGTGGTATCCCAGAGGTTCTGATAATTCATGTCTTCATTGTCGTTTTGTTCCAAAATTTTGCAAATTTTCGTTTCTTTTTTTTTTTTTTTTTGTGGTTTTTGGCCGGGGCTGGGTTTGAACTCACCACCTCCAGCATATGGGACCGGCGCCCTACTCCTTGAGCCACAGGCGCCGCCTGCAAATTTTCTTCTTAATCTCATCTCTGACCCAGCTATCATTCAGCATAATGTTATTTACTTCCATGTTTTTGTATGAGTATGCAGATTCCTGTTGTTACTGAGTTCTACTTTTATTCCATGGTGGTCCGAGAAGATGCAAGGAATAATTTCCATTCCTTTAAATTTATTCTGGTTAGACTTGTGACATAAGATGTGATCAATTTTGGAGTATGTTCTGTGGGCTGTCTTATCAGTATGTGTATTCAGTTTTGTTGGGATGAAATGTTCTGTAGATGTCTGCTAAATCCAAATGTTGGCTGGTTAGGTTTAAATCTAAAATTTCTTTGCTCAGCTTCTTATTGGAGGATCTATCCAACACTGCCAAAGGAGTGTTGAAATCTCCGACTGTTATGGAGCTGGAGGAAATAAGTTGCTCATGTCTGTTAGAGTTTCTCTTATAAATTGCGGTGCATTCTGATTGGGTGTATAAATATTAATAATTGAAATCTCATTATATTGAGTATTACCCTTAACAAATATGAAGCGACCATTCTTATCTGTCCTTTTGTTGGTTTCAAGCCTATTGTGTCTGCAAATAGAATTGCAACACCTGCTTTTTTCTGATTACCATTTGCCTGAAATATGGACAACCATCCTTTCTCCCTGAGTCTATATTTGTCTTTTAAGGTAAGATGTGACTCTTGGTATACAGCAAATATCTGTCCTGAGTTTTTGTACCAGTCAGCTAACCTTTGCCTCTTTAGAGGACAGTTTAAGCCGTTCACATTAATGGAGAATATTGATAAGTCTGGTAAAATTTTGGGTATCGAGTTTTCCGAAAGTCCAGTGGACATTTTTAATCCTTTCACCACTGTGGAAGTTGGAATTTGATCAAAAGTTTCTGAGTGAGTTTACTTTTGTGATAGAGGATGGGTCTGGTCATTATGGAGGATAGGTCTGAGAATATCCTGAAGAGCTGGTTTTGTTATGGCAAATTTCTTCAACATATGAATGTCATTAAAGTATTTAATTTCTCCATTAAAAATGGAACTCAGTTTAGCTGGATACAGGATCCGGGGTTGAAAGTTATTTTGCTTTAGGAGATTAAAAGTCGATGACCACCCTCTTCTGGCTTGAAAAGTTTCAGCAGAGAGATCTCCAGTCATTCTAATATTCTTCCCTTTGTAGGTAATGCATTTCTTATGTCTGGCTGCTTTCAGAATTTTCTCCTTCATATTAACTTTAGTGAAATTAATTATGATATGCCTGGGGGATGTCTTATTCAGATTGAGTTGTGCTGGGGTTCTGAAACTGCTATCTGAATTTCAGAATCTCTTGACATTTCTGGAAAATTCTCTTTTATAATTTCACGAAGAAGGGCCTATGTGCCTTGCTAGGCCACTTCATCACTATCACGGATTCCAATGAGGTGGATATTAGCCTTCTTTGAATTATCCCAGAGCTCTCTGAGATAATGCTCTGTTTTTGCTCTTTTACTCTTTGAGAGTCTGGGAGCATTCAAAGTCTTTGTATGCAATGTTAGAAATATTTTCTTCTGCTTGTTTCACTCTGTTACTGAGGGTTTCTACTGTATTTTTCAGATCTTTGAGGGCCACAAATTCTTGCTTCAGTGCGTCAAAATTTTTGCTGGTTTTGTCTTTAAATTCGTTAAATTCTTGAGACAACTTTTGAATTTCTCCTCGAATTTCTAATTCCGACTTTTGAATTGCTCCTCGAATTTCTAATTCCAGATTTTCCTTCATTCTGTTAATCTTGTTTGCAATCCAAATTCTGAATTCGATTTCTGACATCTCGGCCAGCTGTTTGTGAATGGAATCTTTAGTTACACCTGCCATGTCTTTCCTTGGTGGGGTTGATCTGTTCTGGTTATTTATGTTACCAGAGTTTTTCTGCTGATTCCGCCCCATGATTATTTTACACAATTTGATTTTTCCCTTGGAGCTTTGTCAAGGACCCGTACAGTGCTATGGCCTGAGAAACTGGGGACCTGTTTGGTGTGGTGGGGCTAAGTGGTTCTATCTTGTTTTCAGCTGGTCCTTGTCTGACCCTAGTGAAACAATTTCTCTGGGTTGAAGTCTCATCTGTGGAGAAATACCAGCAATTAAGTCACCCCACCCCCCACAGGCAACAATTGGAAAAGGAAAATCAAACCTTCCTACAACTACACACCCACGGCACCACTTGAATAGTCCTCAGGCAATTGGGTCAGTTCAAAAGGTCCAAATCGGTTGTCTCAGTGAGCACCTGTCTCAGGCAGGAGAGTTTAAAAGGTCTCTGGCAACTGGATCGCAGGGGTCTGGTGATAACTCAGATATGACTTGCTCCGCTGCTCCGTGAAGTCAGGAGGACCCACCCAGCAAATAGATTATCTGGGAAGGTTGATCCTGCCTTCCCCACCTTGCACCTTGGTCACATCCAGTCAATGATAGCCCCGCAGGGCTGTGACCTAGTTGCCTCTAGTGAACAGATACTCTAGGGGTTTTTACCTGCCTGAATCACAAGGAAATATCTGCTCAGCAAGGCCGCTGTGCTCTGTCTCTGTCCATCTGGGGGAGGTGAGGCCTAACAATCTCGGGTGCTTGATGGAGGCTGGGGGGTGTTCACTCAGTTCCAGCCCTGCCCCTGATTGATGTTACTGACAGAACAGAACAGAACAACTTTGTGGGAATTTGTTTCTGTCCCTGCTAAATTCCCCTGCAGAAGAAAAGCTGTTTTGAGTTCCCAGGGCCTGCGCCTGTCTTTGCTCCTGCAGGTTTGTATTCGGTTAGCTGTCAGTTCTAGCCTCCTGCCTTCCTTTGTCTATAGGCTGACGATCCCCTGAGGGCTGGGTGCATCTTAGGCTCAGTAATGTGGTCCTCTGGATCAGCCCCGCTCTGGGAATGTCCCAGCTCTGTGCATGCATTTTCTAGTCCCCGCGCTCCACCCAGGCCGGTACCGCCTCAGGCAAACCCTTTAGTCATGGGGCCTGCGTTCCCATCCCAGATCTTTTCTGCAGTGGTTGCCACCTGAGAAGATGCCCTGCCTTCTCTGGTTGCCCAGGGAGACAGGGTGTGTGGCTTTGGAATATCTGGGAGTGAGCCCTATTGTTGCCAAAAATGGCTACTGCTCTGCGCCTCTGGGCACCACCGCTCTGGTGTGGTTCCCTCTCAGACGATCATCCTCTCCTCACTCCAGTGCTGCGGAATCAGCACTGACCAGCTGCAGTCTAGGCCCTGTCCACACCTCTTGAGAAATCACCCAAGAATCTGGATTCCTGGGGGACAGGCCTCCAGACCTCAGAGTGAGAGTGGAGGGAAGCGCTGGGAGCTCAGATTTGCAGGTAGAGAACATATACGGTTTTATACAGTTTTATGCCTGGCAGGAGAATCCCTGGCACCCTAGTAGGGGAGGTAGGTCCAGTTTTTAGAGGGTCTCTTGCATGGAGTGTAGTGGGAGGACCTTTGAACTCTGCTCGTTTGTTTTTGGGGCACTCTGAGCCATTCTCATGGGGGAGGTGACTCCCATCCGCTTGGTGATGGATTTTGTACCTTTTGTTTGTATCCTTGGGGTCGCAGCTCGCCTCAGAGGGGTTGATGTGTGTTCTTCAACCTTCCCTCTCTGTCCAGCTCTAATCTACCAGGTTACGTGCTAAGTTTCTGTCCTTTAACGCTCCTTCTGGACGGGAGCCTCTGTGGAAAGCTGGCTTCAGTCAGCTATTGTCTCCGCCCCCTGTCAGTAACCTCAAACTCTGGGGCTCAAGTGATTCTCTTGCCTCAGCCTGCTGAGTAGCTCAGACTGCAGGTGCCTGCCACAACTTCCAGCTGTTTTTAGAGACGAGGTTTCACTCTTGCTCAGGCTGGTATCAAACTCATGAGCTCAGGCAATCCACCCGCCTGAGCCTCCCAGAGTGCTAGGATTACAGGTGTGTGCCACCGTACCTGGCCCATGCTGTTTGGTCTTCATGTCACAATCTTTTTTTTTTTTTGAGACATTGTCTCACTATGTCACCCTCGGCAGAGTGCTATGGTGGCATGGCTCACAGCACCCTCAAACTCTTGGGCTCAAGTAATTCTCTTGCCTCAGCCTCCCTAGTAGCTGGGACTACAGCACCTGCCACAACGCCTGGCTATATTTTTTGTTGCAATTGTCATTGTTGTTTAGCTGGCCTGGGCCGGGTTTGAAACCGCCAGCCTCAATGTATGTGGCTGGTGCTGTAACTAGTGTGCTACAGGTGCTGAGCCATGTCACAATCTTTTTAATGATACTACCAGTAATTATGGGATAAAGGGAAGGGCAGAACAGAAATATTGAGAGGTTTGTGGTGGTTTTCATCTTTCAATATTCAAACTCCTAAATATAGGTACAAACTGTATGTCTAGTTGTTCTTGACTTAGATCTGTTGAAAATTTTAGCAATGTGGTTGGTTCTTTAAGTGATTTGAGGGTTAGAATATTCAGTTTTGTCATTAGGAGACACCCATATGCTAATGAGTAGTCATAAAGAAGAAATTGACCAGCCTTTGTATTTTTTGAATCATGTGACATGAACATTAAGATTTGGAGTGGTTCAAAGCTGGGCCAAGAACTGTGTAACTATTTATTTTTTATTTTTTATTTTTTTTTTGCAGTCTTTGGCCGGGGCTGGGTTTGAACCCGCTACCTCTGGTATATGGGTTGGTGCCCTACTCCTTTGAGCCACAGGCGCTGCCCAGAGCTATGTAACTATTAACTGCCACAATGTTTCAAAGAATTTTTGATGGTGGGTAGAATGAATACACTTAGGAATGTGAATATGGTGATGCTATATTATCATATGACAAAATTTCTCAGATTATGTTTGTGAGATTTAATTCTTCCTATGTCATAAAATTTATTGTTGTATTAAATATTTCTAGAATGTATAAAGAGCAAAACTATGACTCTTTTACTTTGAGTAAAAATACATTTAAAAATTACTTGGTTATTAAACTCATCTTGAATATTTAAAAAATGTGTTTCAGGCACATTTAATGGTGTATATCACTTGAGAATATATATAAATTGTGCATATAACTTGTGAGTTTAATATTAAAATTAAGTAGAAGCTATATGAAATTGCGCTATAAAATCCTGTTCAAAACTTTTATTCTGATGTCCATGAAGAAACTTTAAGGACTCTCTTATAGGTTTGTTTGATTTCTTTAAATATAGAGAATTATCCTTCAGGATTTATTGCAAGGTATTTAAAAGAAGATGATTGCTGCTATTTTTCCTCAAAAAAATTCATTTAATTGCTAGAGACAGTGTGTGAACAGATTTTTGTTTCCTCTTAGGCTATCACTTAAGCTGTAGCAGTTTAAGCTTTGCTCACTTCAGCTAATTAAGACTAATACCATTGTGTTCCTGCCAGTCCATTTCTTTCTAATTTAGTTTTTAAAAGAATGCCTGTTAATACACAGAACTGTAGATGAGCAGAGAATAAAAATAATTCTGTGCTTCTTTAACCATCAATCTTCAGCCTTCTGTTGTTTTAATGTGGAAAGAATTGTTAGTTTAAAAAATGTTTGTTCTTCTATTTATTATACATGATGGAACTATTCTGTTGTCAGAAACGGATCATTGGGGCAGTATTCTTTAATGTAGTATATGAAGAACAGGTAATAATAAATATTAATATATAAACATGCTAAAAAGCTCTTGTTTTTATTAATTACAAAATAACATTCTAAGATTCATGTTCGGCTGGATAAAATGAACCTTGAGCATTTAAGGTGTGTGGTTACATTAATCAACTGAGATACTCCTACTGTAATTACTATTTGTTCTTTACACATATTTTTTAATGATAGATTACATTTACAACCTGTTGGTCAACATTATAGATGTATTATAAATGGAAGGATGGTTAGCACAGAAAATTGGCCCATGATAAAGGCCCAACGTGCTTTGGTGCACGTTGAATTGATTTCTCCTGAAAATTTATACTCATATAAATTTGTTCATATAAATTCATATAAATGATGTGCATATATATATATATATCTATATATATATATATTTTTTTTTTTTTTGAGACAGAGTGTCATTCTGTCCCCCTGGGTAGAGTGGCATTGTGTCATAGCTCATAGCAACCTCAAACTCTTGGGCTCAAGTGATCCTCTTGCTTCAGCCCCCCAAGTAGCTAGAACTACAGGCACTCACCACAACGCCTGGTTAGTTTTTCTATTTTTAATAGAGATGCGGATCTCACTCTCGCTCAGGCTGATCTCGAACTACTGAGCTCAAGCAATCCACCCACCTCAGCCTCTCAAATGTTTTCTTATATTTTTCTTAGCAGTTGTACTTCATTGCAAAGACTTTAGGAGACATATTCTTGTTCATTTTTTCCTAAAGCTATGTAGTTGTGTTTGCTTACTTGGCCATAAAGTACTGTAAATAACTCTTTGTGAAATGAATAAATTTTTTCATTTTTGAGATTCTGTCTCAGAAAAAAAATCTGTACTTAGCAATTTTATTAAACTAGTAGATTCTAATGAATATATAATTATTTTGTTTTCTATGCAGCATCGCTAGTTATTCCTGCTGGTAGAACTCTTCCAAGTTTTATCACAGCAGAACTGGTATGTAGCTTATTTAAAATTTATTGAATGTTGGCAGAATGCTGGACAGATGTAATTTATAATCTTCTAGTTGATTGGGAAAAGATGTGGTAAGGAATGGGGAGACAGGAATAGCTCCTATAGATAGATGGAGCAAACATTTAGGTGTTCAGACATCTTCTTACCAACTTTTCCTATCTTCCAGAACAGTTGCTAGCATCTGCTAAGACTGTACCTAGGAGGTTAGGGAATTTCTGAAGTTATATTGTATATGTGTAGCATTTTAATATGCTGTATAATGTTGTATACTTGGTAGATCCTAAACAGATAACTTTGAAATGGTATTTTTTGTGATTTCTCCCTCCCCCACCAGAATTGAGTGACATTATAGTTTTTTTACTTTAATTAAACAGAATATTTTGATCATTTTCTTTACCTCTATTTATAGTTTTCCTTTTGGTCTTGGAGGCAGGAAATCAAATACAAATTAACATAGAAAATCAGGCAGAATATAAAATTACAAATTAACATAGAAAATCAAGTAGTTTTTCAGGTGGGGAAGAATAGCAATTTCCTAGTACTAATGTTATATAATCAATTAACTTTTTGATTTTCTTCCAGCCTATGGGCTACTTCTCTAGGGCAAAAGGTTTGGTGGGCTAGTTATTTCCATTTCTTCATTAAGAACAGTTAAAACCCTCCTTAGGATTTTTGTCAAGAATGGTGCTACTTTTGATAAGAGACCAATGAAGAAATATCTCTGAACTTTTGGAATTCATGGAAACATAATTTTTTCTACTTAAATTATACGCTTATAAAAAGTAAACACACAGAAAATTATGAAGTGAAACCTGAAAGAGCACTGTAATCTTATACTCTAAAGGTCACTTGTAGCTGATGTTTATCCACCTAGTTTTCTTTCTTCTCATAGTAAAAATAGGATTACTTTCTCTCCTGTTTCTATATATATATTTTTTTTATTTAGTAATAGAGATGGACTCCTTTCAATGCCAGTAAATATGCAGGATAGATTAGCCTTAGTGAATGTTCCACAGTTTAATTAACCAACATTTGCTGGTGGACAATTTAAATTGTTTTCAGTATTTTTCTACTAGTATTCCATTGATTATACTTCTATATATGTCTTTGCACCTATGTGTGATAGTAAGGAGTGGAATTTCTGGGCCAAAGGTCATACATGCTTTCAATTTTGGTATATATTACAAAATTACCTTTTAAAAGGGTTGTTTGAATATCCACTCATTCAAGTGATGATTTGAGAGCCAGTTTTTATCACATCCTCACCAACACTGAATATTGTTTATCATCTTTTAAAGTTTTGCAGATCTGATAGGAAAAAATATTTTCTTGGCTTTTTTTTTTTTTTTTTTTTTTTTTGAGACAGAGTCTCAAGCTGTCGCCCTGGTTAGAGTGCCATGGCATCTTAGCTCACAGCAACCTCAAACTCCTGGGCTCAAGAAAGTCTCCTGTCTCCGCCTCCCAAGTAGCTGGGACTACAGGCGCCCCCCACAGTGCCCTGCTATTTTTTTTTTTTGGTTGCAGCCATCATTGTTGTCTGGCGGGCCCGGGCTGGATTCGAACTCGCCAGCTCAGGTGTATGTGGCTGGTGCCTTAGCCGCTTGAGCCACAGGCGCTGAGCCTTTCTTGGCTTTTGATTTTGTGTTTTTTTAATTTTAAACCCCTTTGATTTAATTATTATAAAATAAAATTATACACGATCACACTATCTACTTAAAAATACCATTAGTGATCAACTTAGAGACTAGTGGACCCTTATAAATAGTGTGGTTCTTATATTTGACACCTTGAGAAATCTGTGGCCCAGCTAAGTTATCTATGTATTGGGCAAGTTTAATGAGTCAGTATTCAAATTGTTCATTAAGACTTAAGGGCTTCATTGGTAATAACTGTAGAATTCATCTTAGTCTTCAATGGGATGATCTAAATAAAATATTAAAAGGTAATTTTATTTAAAGAACTTAGTCCTCATGTTAAATGTTGTCAAAATATTGTCCTATTGTTCAGAACTTTCGGATATGATACCCCATGAAATCAGTGAAAAAAGATGCGAGTCCTTTTCTAAACTTCTTTCTTTTTTTTTTAAATTTCAGAATGTTTGGGGGTATGCATGTTTTGTTGTAACTTTCTGATGTAATTTCTTAAATTTAGGGCACCTCAAACTCCAATACAAATTTTACTTTTCCTGGTTATCCTATTCATGTACCAGCAGGTATGACACTACAGACTGCATCTGGTGAGAGTATATTCTAAGAATATTTTGTTTTTACCATTGGTACTATTTTCTGGACTTTGTTTCATGATTTTTAATAAACTATATGCTAGAAGTTACAGGAACTTATAATAACCGACTTTAAAAGTAATACTAGAGGGTGGTTGTTACTGTTATGGAGGCCATCTACCACAAAAGATACAGCCTGTGCTGTATTTCATCTCATTTCTCTTTCCCAACATTGTATAAAATGCTTTGTGTTACATAATAAATTTCTCGAATTCAATTCAGTTATGTTATCTAAATTTTAATGAATACAAATTAAATAACATTTCTGGATCCCTGTTACCTCTAATAAAGGAAAACTGAAGATTGAGTTGATCAGCCTTTGCCTCCTTTCATAGTCTCATAGATAGAAGGGTCATCCAAAAGTTTGGGAGATAACCAGCCTCCGCTTTTCAGAGCACTCTGTCTTGATTTGAAGGAGTATTGTACCTATTCTTTGGGTTGTTGTAAAGTTTAAGTAAAGCATCTACCTTGGTACTCAAAAATAAATTCCTTTCCCCCTACTTTTTAGTAGTATTTTAAAGAAACAAAGGAGTTGAAATTTTATTTGATCTTAGCCAAAAGGCTGAGAAGTGATAGGAGAAGATATTTGATAACTTTGAAATTATAAGCTCTTTTTTGTATTCCCTTGTTTTGTAGTTATATGGTATCTTTAATATATGAAATATATTTTATATGATTTTGTTAAAAATCCCACTTTTAGTTAATAGCATTAATTTATTAATTAATTACCTAACGCTAAACGGTAGAAGTGCATGAATTAAATATCGGTGGCTTATATGTATCAAAATGTGCAATATATGCCATTTTGGGAAAAAGCTAGGGTTAAACCAACACAGATATAATTTTAAGAAAATACGAGTATTACATATTTATTGTAGAAAACACAAAACAGTCTGAAGTATAAAAGAAAAACTCTTGTTTTCCACATGCCTGTTGTGGGTGAGTTTTGTTTTGTTTTTTTTTTTGGAAGGAAATTAGAATTCTATTACACATACAATTTTGTTTTCTCCTTTTTTAGATCACCTTTATAAAGTCAATGTACCAATTATGGTGACACAGTCTTCTGGTAGAGCAAATATTATTCAGCATCCAATTCAACAGGTATTTCAGCAGCTTGGGCAGCCTTCAGTAATACAGACTAGTGTTCCACGATTGAACCCATGTTCTCTTCAAGCAACTACTGAAAAATCACAGAGAATTGAAACTGTGCTACAACAACCCACAATTCTACATTCTGGGCCGATAGATAGGAAACACTTAGAAAATGTCACCAGTGATACACTTGTGCCTCCTGGAAATGAGCGTAAAATCATGTCTGAAGCTTTGCTGAGTCAGCAGGAGAGCCCTCAGTTTATCAGTCTTGCAGGCGTTGCATTTCCTCTACAGGTCTGTCAAACAAATCCTAATGTGGAGCCAGTGCTCAGCATGACTCAAAATCTGCATGGTGGGCCCCTCTCTACAGGCCCTCAGGGGCCCCTCCACCAGCACATGACTGATATTCAGCTTCATGTTCTTAAAAATAGGATGTGTGGATGTGACTCTGTAAAGCAAGCAAGAAATATAGAGGATTCCAGCAGCCTACCTGTATCAGAGAAGGTATAGTGCTGTGTTCAACTTCTTGGTATTAGGGCACAAATGGGACCAGTAATTAGAAAATCAGTGTTTTTAAGCTGTAACATCAATCAAAGTTACATGTAATTTGTTTTTTCCTTTACAAGATTGTTTCTTTATTGTTGTTTTTAACCATTGGTTCTTAAAGCTCAGCATTTAGTTTTTAAAATTTGTATGAATTTAAGGGGTACATGTATAGTTTTGTTACATGGGTATATTACTTAGGGGTGGAGTCTGGACTTTTGGTGTAACCATTACACAAACAACGTATATCGTTCTCATTACATAATTTCTCATCTCATCATGCTCATCATTTCTAAATTTTTTTATTTCAATTGATGAATTAGAATACTCTTAAAAAGAAAATGCATTTGTTTTAAGGTAATCTATTTTATCACTCTTTTACATTGTGAATCACTTTTTGTCTTCAGATAAAATGTAAAAGACCCAGAAAATCCCAGTAATTTAATGAATATTTTGAGCTAATTTATTGTGGTACTTAGCATACAAAAGAAGTCCATAAAGTATTTTTCTTTTCTTGTTCTGATTTTCCTGACCTCCCATATGAAAGTTTTTCCTACTCATGTAGGAATTATCTTGCTAGGAATTTTGTTTTTCTCTGACTACTAAAATAAACTTTTACTTAATTTCTTTTGGAATTCAAACCCATAAAAATCAGTTTCTAATTAACTTACCATACTGAAAATAGATTTGAGTTATTGATTTCCAAGGAATTCATAGTGATGGTAGAAAGATAAATGGAAAATTTTGGTTTGTAAAAATTATTAAAAAATTGCATTATCTTTTTACAAATGTAAAATATGTCTTTTGGCTAATTCCATTTAAACAATTCAGTTATTGTATGTTTAAATAGTCAAAGGTTTATGCTCCAGCTAGTGGTTTAGTCATCTAGAATCAGCATACAAATCTGTACCAGTGGACAATTAAGTGCCTAATATCTTTAGAATATTAAAAATTTCCTAGGTAGGGGAAAGATAGGGTACTGTGAAGGACCAATGAACAAAGAAGAAAATTATCAGAAACTGTTTGACCTATTTTAAAATGTTTCAGATAATTCATGAAACCTGTTAGCATGAATTTTCAAAGTTGAAATCTTTTAGCAAATTTGTTTTTAGTTTTGATGTAAAGTATTAAGATTAAAATGTGTTTTTTTGGTAATATTTTCTTCTGATATTTTTCACATAACATTTTGGAAATAAACGTAGGCTGAAAGTATAGTCATAAAACATTTTGTTCTGAGGGAAAAATAACTACAAATTTAAAATGTTTGTTTTTGTTACTACTTTTGGAGACATTTTTCCACTGGATTCTGTGTGAACTTTGCAGATTTTTCGTGCAATAAGTCAAGGACTTATTCGGCTGTTGCACATTGGATGTCATCATGTACTTTTTCTGATATGGAGAAACAGATTAGTTAAAGGATATTAATCAAGGATTGTTTGGGGATAGTGGTTGAGAACTTGAGGTTTGAAGTCATAATTTTCACATTCACTACTTACAGGCAAGCTATGTAATGTTACTCTCTGAAACTCATTTATAATCTATAAACTGGGCAACTTATAATTTTAGGATTATCAGAGGTAATGTATGTAGAATATTTAAAGCTTGTAGTACCATAGTAAGCTTTAGATTAGTACTATTATGCTGTATGGGTTTATTACAACATATTGGGTAACTTATTGAGTCATTTGTTAGTTATAAAATAGGTCTATATTTAAAATGCAAAACCCCAGTATACAAAAGTACTTTATAAAATATATATTTACTGTAGAATACCTTTAACATAGTTAACAATTTGGTAAATTTATGCTAACTTAATTTTCAAAACGTAAGTAGGTTTTTCTTTTTTATGAGTAGACTAAAGCAAGTTACAATTAGCTGTAGTTACTTTTCCTGTTTTGTAGACTATGGGAAATCTTAGAGATCTCTGTAGGTTTAAGAGGTAAGGATCTATATAGGTTTTTAACATTCTATTTTGTAAAATACACATATTATTGGCAACTTTTGATTTAACCCCTCGTAACTTCTCTTTTTTTGTCTTTGATTATTTTCGGTACCTTATAAATGGAATCATATACTGTTTGTCCTCTTGTGATTGTCTTACTTCTTTTTTTTTTTTTTATTAAATCATAGCTGTGTACATTGATATGATCATGGGGCATCAGTGATTCTCTTATTTCACTTAACATAATGTTTTCAAGGTTCTTCCATGTTGCAGCATAAGTCAATATCTCATTCTTTTTTAGTGGTGAATTATGCAATTTTGATAATTTTAAAATTAGTAAGTATTTTTGAAATCTCTGTCTTCTTCTCCATGCCTACTGCCATTGCCCTAATTATTTCTCATGTGGGATAATGTCAGTTATTTATCAGCCTGTATTTCCAAGTCCATCCATCTTAGAGGTTAAGGGCCAAAGGATCAGAATTGTTTGGAATCCCTTTTCTTTCTCTTAATTACTATGTGATTTGGGCATGTTACTCATTTGTAAAATAAGGTAATAGTGTCTACCATAGAGTTGTGACGATGGGAGGATTGGTCAGGCAATTTGAAGCAGTATACTGCCTGGCAAATTGTGAGCACTCCCTGCATGTTAACTATTATCTCTCTTCCTCATGGCATGCAGAGATTTGTCTGAAATGCAGCCTTACCATGTCCTTTCCCTGCTTAACACATCACTGAATTCCTGTCACCAACAGAGTAAATAACACTCAAGATCCTTAATATGGTATACAAGGACCTCCATGTTCTATTCCTGCTGAAGTTTGTTTATTCTTCCTTCCTTTTGTGCTTAGTACTTTATTGGGAACACCAAATTGTTAGCAATACTCTGTTTTAAACTTGTTTCCTATCCCTTCTTTGATTTTGTTATCCTCTCTGTTCAGTGCCTGAATTTTCTCACCACTGTCCTTTCCTTTGGTTAATTACTACTAATTCTTACCTTCTTTGAAATCTTCAATAACTCTTTACTTGACTTGCCCCCCATTATTAGATTGACTGTCACTCTTCCATGTTGTCCTGGTACCCTAAGCATGTGTCTGTCATAATGTAGCACAAAGATACATTAAAATATTTTGTTTGTTTGAGAAATGCATTTTATTTGTGGGTATATCTTGTATACTCAGTACCTAGCAATATATACACACTCACATGTATACTAGAGTATAAGCTATTAAAGGAAACTATAATCAGTTTTATTTGGCTCTTTGGTTCTCAACCCTGGCTGAATACTAGAATCGTTGGGGCATTTAAAAAAAAATTCTTATCTACCCCAAGGGATTTAAATCTAACTGGTCTTGGGTAGGGTTCAGTTATCACTATCTAAGAGCTTCTGAGATAATTATAATATGTAGTTAAGGTTAAGCACTGATGTAGCTCAAAATCAGTGTCTGAGTCCTACACTGATGGATTGAAAGGATAAGAAATTATATAACTTAGGAGAGAGGGAAGGAAGGAGGGGGGTGTGGCCTTGGTGTGTGCCATACCTTTTGGGGACAAGACATGATTGTAAGAGGGACTTTACCTAACAAATGCAATCAGTATAACCTGGTTTCTTGTACCTTCAATGAATCCCCAACAATAAAAAAATTAAAAACGGGTGGTGCCTATGGCTCGAAGGAGTAGGGCGCCAGCCCCATATGCCAGAGGTGGCGGGTTCAAATCCAGCCCCGGCCAGAAACTGAAAAAAAAAAAAAAAAAAAAAAGGGCGGCGCCTGTGGCTCAGTGAGTAGGGCGCTGGCCCCATATGCCGAGGGTGGCGGGTTCAAACCCAGCCCCGGCCAAACTGCAACAAAAAAATAGCCGGGCATTGTGGAGGGCGCCCATGGTCCAAGCTGCCCAGCTTCTCATGAGGCAGGAGAATCGCGTAAGCCCAAGAGTTAGAGGTTGCTGTGAGCCGTGTGACGCCACGGCACTCTACCAGAGGGCAGTACAGTGAGACTCTGTCTCTACAAAAAAAAGAAAAAAAAAAAAAATTTTTTTTTTTTGGGCAGCGCCTGTGGCTTAAAGCAGTAGGGCGCCAGCCCCATATGCCGGAGGTGGTGGGTTCAAACCCGGCCCCGGCCAAAAACTGCAAAAAAAAAAAAAAAAAGAAATTATATAACTTAATTAGGAGTTTTTATTTTTTTCAAATCTAGCCTGATATTCCTCTAAAAGATAAATGTCATATCAATATTATTTGAATTAGAATGCAGTTAAACAGAGCAATTACTTTTTGATTCTCTATAGGCCAGGTAATCTATAATAATATTGTCACTATATTATGATAGATACCTGGATTAAATTCCTTTAAGAGTTAAAGAAGATATTCCCTGCTGTTATGATCCTAGATCATAGAATTTGATGTTGTTTTGAAAATGAAAAATGAATATGTTATGACTTAGGTTTCTGTTGTTTTATATTTATCTTCACCTATGGGTGTGAAGTTCTACCAGTCTTGGAAAAATAGGGTTCTTTTGTTAGAGGAAAGTTTAAAATCAAAAGGCTGGAAACTGGATTTGGCAAACAGTGCTTTATCTTGATGGGTCTTTGGTTGCTTATTGTGCTACCTACACTCACAAGCCACATACAATTGGAGACATCTTGGTTAAGCTGAGAAGCTTGGATATTATGAAGCTGGTTTGTTTTCAAGCAGAGAAAAGAAAACTGAAGCAATACCTCTGTCAGTTGACATCATCTACATTAGAAATGTTGACGTTTCTTCACATTTGACTGGAATTCATAGAAGAATCAGCAGTGACTTTCTTTTAACATTCAACACAATAAAAATACCAATGCTTCTTAGGGCAACCATTGTCTGATTTTAATCATTATTTGCACATTGATACCATCAAAGAATTCTTAAGCTAAGAGCCCCCTTTTTTGAAAACTGGTAATTGACATCTTTGTAATAATGAAAATTTGATAGCAAAAGTTGGTAGTCTGTACACTGATGAAGCTTCCTGAGATGCTTGGCAAGACATGGTTTTGCTGCTTTAGTAAAGAAAGTGTTCCTGTCTGGTTTAGCACATGGCATGCATTAGTGTGAAGACACAGCCAATAATTCTAAAAGAAGTCTCTTCTGCTGACATAATACTCAAATACATTAGAGCTACAGTTTTGAATTACTGTCTTTCCTAAGACATTTATCAAAAGATGTGAGTATAATGTTAAATTCTTCTCCAGGCAGAATTTTTCTGGCTTTCCAAAGAACAGTGCTTAAAGCCCTTCCTTGATCCTTGTGGAGGTATTCACTATTTTTTGAGAGGAACAAAAGCCCCTTATAACAATTTGATCCATAGGAGTTTGCTGATGATCAATTCTATGTGGTGGGTGTTTGGCTATTTGAAAGACTTAAATCCTTCTATTCATGGTTCTGCAGTTTTAATTATGTTCTTTATTTATTTATTTTTATTTTTTTGAGACAGAGCCTTAAGCTATCACCTTGAGTAGAGTGCTGTGGCATCACAGCTCAACAACCTCAACTCCTGGGCTTAAGTGATTCTCTTGCCTCAGCCTCCCAAGTAGCTGGGACTACAGGCACCCGCCACAAGGCCTGGCTATGTTTAGAGACAAAGTCTTGCTCTGGCTCAGGCTGGTCTCGAACCTGTGAGCTCAGGTAGTACACCTGCCTTGGTCTCCCAGAGTGCTAGGATTACAGGCGTGAGCCACGACACCTGGCCAATTATGGATGTTGCTGTAAAACTCCTGGCTATTTTGATCAAATTACCACCTCAGAAGAGACTAGAGTTAGATTATCATGTGAACTTTCCTTTGCTTGGTGGAAGTGCTTCTTAAGAAAGAAATTGAGAATGATAAAACTCTTTTGCAGTTATTTTTTTAAAAAATATTCTTTGTTTTTTCTTTGAGTATATTTTTATTTTTTCAAATTAATATGAGGGTTCAATTTTTAGGTTATATTGTTCTCACTTCCAGGGTAAAGTTCCATTTGTAGAAGAGCCCCTCACCCAGGGGCGTTTTATACACCCTCCCAATGTGCACATTAGGTGAGATCCCGCCTCGTGTGCTCCCTCCTTCTGCCAAATGTCCTCCCCCTCCCTCTTCTTTCTACCCCCAGACTGGATTATATTAGTGTTTTATTGTTCTTATGAGTGTGTAATTGTTTATTATTTTGCAGTTATTGAAATTAAATTTGAATTTGTATTCTTCTCTCACAGAGTAAAGAAGACCTCACTGATTGAAGGAAAATAAGATGATGCTATATAAATTCAATTAGAAGTGTCCTGGAATTTTTAATATTCCTTTATAACCTTGTACTCCTCTGGAAAAGTATCATGGGAGCTCTGATTTATTTTTCAATAAAAGATTTTGTGGTTTAATGTTTTTAGTACTTGTTGCTATAAAAATAAAAAGATAAGTTTGATGTGTGATTTAGGCCTAGGAATAACCTTATAATAATTTACTTTTTTAAAGAATCACATTTCTAGAGGTATAATATATACACAATCAAATTTATCTTTTTTATGTGTATAATTTTTAGATATAGGAATTTTGACAAACACAAGAGTTATGTAACTGTAGCTTAGAGAACATTTACCTCATCCTGAAGAATTCCCTCATGTGCCTTGCTAGTTGGTATCTTCCTTCTGAACTCCAGTTCCTGGCAGTTACTCGCTGATCTTTTTTCTTTTGGTATAGGTTCACTTTTCCAAAAGGTAATGATTCAGCACGTAATGGAGTCGAATGAACACCATTATGCAATATGTGGCTTAGAATAGTATGTTTGGAATTTATCCACATTGTTGCACGTGTCATCATATTCCATTGCGCGGATGTACCACAGTTTGTTTACCAGTTGGACATTTGGGTTGTTTCCATTTTTTGGCATTTGTGAATAAAGCTCTTGAAAACATTTTATGTGCAGGGTGTGTGTGTGTGTACTTTAAAGTAACTACCTGGGAGTACGATTGCTAGCTCATATATTAGATGTATGCTTGCAAGAAACTGTCAAACTAATTTCCAAAGTGGCTGTACTTCCACCAGTAGTATATGGTGGAATTTTGCATTTCTGTCAGCAATGTGTAAGATTTGTAGTTGTTTCATACCCTTGCTATTTAACACTTTTTTTTTTATATAGGCAGAAAGCCTGTATGTGCCTTTACTTGAGCCATATTGGAAAGGCAAGCAGGACTAATGACTTTTCAGTGAGAGACCTGGATAGAACCCCGTGAAATGACCTCTGAGGCTGTGAATGCCTGACAAAGGCCACAGGGGGCAGCTGCTTGCCAAGCAAAACAGCTGCATATCTCAGCGATCTGCTGGTTGTTTTTAGAGATGGATTGCTGCCTCCTGCTGGTCATGTGAAAGGTGTGATATTTAAGCAGCCCCCTCCCTTGAAGCTCTTATCTTTGTTTAAGGAAAGTATTTTAAGGCATGATTTTAATTAAACAGTTAAAAAAGTAATCTTGTAGTGAGGTCATGGAATGTGTATCAGTTAATCCGAAAATTGATTAGGTGCCGGGCTTGGTTGAACCTGGTCATGAGACTGATTTTGTAAGATAAAGTCATTGATTATTGGGTGATGATGTATGGGTGCAGTAGTGGCTATAAAGGGTGGTGGAGAATAAAGCAAGGTTGCCACTTGCTGTGAGCGTGTAAGTGGTCAGCCTTATTACTCAGACTATTTCATTGCAGGACTCATTTCTCTGCGTCACCGATCAATTGGGAGACTTTCACGCAACATTTTTTTTTGGAGAAAAGAAATTTGTGATTTTCATGAAGTCCAGTTTGTCTTTTGACTTCTGCTTCATGTGTCTTATCTAATCAAAGGTTGCAAAGATTTTCTCATGTTTTCTTATAAAAATTTTATACGCTTTCCATTTTTACCCCTGACCCATTCTGCGTTAGTTTTTATGTGTGATGTAAGGTTAGAATTGAGGTTCATTCTTTTTTTTTTCAGTATGGATATTCAGTTGCTTTAGCATCACTTTTTGAAAAGACTGTCTCCATCGAGTTGTCTACAGCACATTGAGTTATTCTCAATACTAATATGAAACTAACATATAAAAAATTACCCACACAAACAATAAAGCACAAATATAGTCTAGCAAGGGGGAGGGGAGAAGAGAGAGGGCAATTGGCAGGATATTACCTAATGTGCACAATGTGAGGGTGTTCAGCATGCCCCCTGTGTGGAGGGCTCAACTACAATGTGAACTTTACCTTGGAAGTGAGAACAATGTAACTTAAAAATTTGTACCCTCATACTAATTTGAAATAAAAAATGGAATAAACTGAAAAAAAATAGCACATTAAGTGTATAAAGCACTTCACCTTTAAAGAATATCAGTTTTTATGTGTGTGTTTATTTCTGAATGTTCACTAGTACCATAATTCTTGATTATGCTAGTTTTATAGTAAGTCTGGATGCTAGAGAGAGTGAGTCTCTCAAGTTCTTTTTTCAAAATTGTTATGGCTGTTCTAATTCTTTTGTGTTTCCATATAAATTTTAGCTTGCCAGTTTTTACCAAAAAGAAAAAGCTTCTAGGACTATGATTTGGGTTGGGTAGAATCTATAGATCAGTAAGGAGAGAACATACATCCTCAAATATTGAGTCTTCAATTCATGGACATGATTCATTTTCCATTTAGTTAGGTCTTTAAAAAATTTTTAAATCACTGGGACACTCCTGATATTTGTGTCTTTGACTTCTTTCATTGTTTTCTGTTTCCTATCATATTGCACATATGCTGTTATTTTTATGTAAGTACTTCATGGTTTTGGGTGCTGTTATAAATGGTACTTTAAAAATAACATCAAAAATTTTTATTCTTATTTTAAGCTTTGTTTGTATTGTAGTTTTTAGAATACATTTTTACAAAGGAAAGGTTATTGAGAAAAAAAGGTAAAAATTTCTAAGGTACTTGAATGTATGTTGCCACAGTGTTTTTAAAAGAAGTTATGCCAATTTTTGCTGCCCCTAAATACCCTGTTATCAGTTTTATCACATACTTGGCAGTATGTTATTATTTTTTTAATTCTATATATTTTTATTATGATAAAATGTATGTAACATAAAATTAACTATTTTAGCCATTTAAAAATTTAAAAAATTATTTAAACCATTTTAACGGTGTAGCGCAGTAAGTACATTCACATTTTGTATACCCATCTCTAGCCCACCCATTTCTAGAAAATTTTCAGCTTCCTAAACTGAAACTTCATGCCCATTAAACTCCCCAATCCTTACTCCTCCCAGTCCCTGGCAACTACCATTCTACTTTTTGTCTCTGTGAATTTGACTTCGTTAGTTACCTCATAGAGGTGGAATCAGGTAGTATTTATGCTTTTATGTCCTTCTTCATTTAGACATAATGGGTGGTCTTCAGGGTTCATCCATATGGTAGCATATATCAAAATTCATTTCCTGTCTAAGGCTGACTAGTATCTTACTTGATCTTAGCCAAAAGACCGAGAAGTGATGAATAATTTAATATCTTATTTGTATATGTTACATTTTGTAAAATGTCATTTGTATATATTACATTCATATATATTACATTTTGTTTATCCATCTGTCTGTGGACACTTGTGTTTGCTGCTATAAACATGGAATACAAATGTCTCTAATAGTCCCCGTTTTCAATTCTTTGGGATATATTTGCAGAAGTGGAAGTATAGGATCGTGAGACAGTTCTATTTTTAATTTTATTAGGAATTGTAGCATTTTCTGAAGAGGCTGTAGCATTTTATTTTATTTTTTTTATTATTGGGGATTCATTGAGGGTACAAGAAACCAGGTTACACTGATTGCATTTGTTAGGTAAAGTCCCTCTTATACTTGTGTCTTGCCCCCAGAAGGTGTGTCACACACTGAGACTCCCACCCCTGGCCCCCTTTTCCTCTTTGCTCTTAGAGACTGTAGCATTTTAAATTCCCACAGGCAGTATTCTGAATTCCCTATATCTTCACTAACACTTGTTATTTTTTTTTTTGTAATAATTGCCATCCTAATGGGTTTGAAGTGATATTTTGTTATAGTTTCAATTTATATTTCCCTGATGATCAGTGAGTGACATTGAACATTATTTCATGTGCTTATTAACTGTTTGTATATCTTTGGAGAAAAGTCTATTCAAGCCCTTGCCCATTTTTTTTTTTAATGTTATAAAACCAAGGTTTACATTAAAGCACAAATACATTACACATTTAATAACATCATGGCAAATATTCTGAGGACAGATATCCACTTATGCTCGTTTATATCCACAGCTGCCACCAGGTGCTGAGGAATTGGCACCAGGTCTGGTTTCATTTGGTCACAGCAACTGTTAGGGACTGGCTTTCCAAAATACTTGTTCTGGTTTACAGCCTACCTTCAAGGGACATATTTCCATGGGGCTTTCTGTACAAACAATAGCAAGAAAATGGCTTATAAGCACAGTCATTTAAGTTTGTATATTGCATTTTGCCCATTTTTAAAATTGGGCTATTGCTTTTCTGTTGTTGAGTTGTAGTTCTTATACATCCTGGATATTTGCTTCTTATCAGATGTATGATTTGCAAATATTTTCTCTCATTCCATTGGTAGCCTTTTCTCTCTTGATAGTATCTTTTGAATAGAGCAGTTTTAATTTTGCTGAAGTCCTTTTTAACTATTTTCTCCTTTTGTTGCTTATGCTTTTGGTGTCATGTCTAAGATATCATTGCCAAATCTAATGTCATGAAGCTTTTCCCCAGGTGTTTTCTTTTAAGAATTTTGCAGACTTAGCTCTTATGTTTAGGTTTTTGACCCATTTTGAATTAATTTTTGGATATTATTCTACATTTAATTAATTGTATTATTTTTGATGCTATCATAAATGGAATTATTTTTCTTATTTCCTTTTGGGTTAATTGTTACTGTATAGAAGTACCGTTCATTTTTGTGTGTTTATTTGTATTCAACTTTGATAAATTCATTTATTAATTCTAATAGGTTTTTTCCCCATGTGTATAGACACTTTCAGATTTTATACGTATAAAAGCATATCATCTACTTTTTTTCCAATTTGATATCTTTTATTTCTTTTTCTTGCCTAATTTTCCTAGCTAATACTTTAAGTACTATAGTGAATGGAAGTGGGGAAAGCAGACATCCTTATCTTCTTCCTAATATTAGTGAAGAATTGTCAGGCTTTCACCATTGAGTATAATTTGTGTGTGTGTGTTGAACCATCATTGTATCCTTAGGTTAAATCTCATTTGGTAATGGTGTAATTCTTTTAACGTTCTGTTAAATCTGTTTGCTAATATTTTTGTTGAGGATTTTTGCTTGAATATTCATCAGGGATATTGGTCTGTAGTTTTCTTGTAGTGTCTTTGGGTTGGTGTTCAGGGTAATGCTGGCCTCATAAAATAAGTTTGGAAATATTTTTTCCTCTTCAATATTTTGCAAGAGTTTGAGGAGGATTCATGTTAATTCTTCATTAAATGTCTGGCACAGTTTTTTAATGAATCTGTCTGATCCTGGGCTTTTCTTTGTAGGGAGGTTTTTGATTAATTACTCAATCTCTTTTAGTTAATCAGTCTGTTCAGATTTTCTCTTTCTTCTTGATTTAGTCTTGGCAGGCTATGTACTTTTAGGAATTTATTTATTTTATTTAGGTTATGTAGTTTATTGGTATGTAAGTGTTCATAGTACTCCTTTAAAGTCCTTTGAATTTCTGTAAAATTAGTAATATCTCCTCTTTCATTTATGATTTTAGTTATTTGAGTCTTATCTTTATCAGTCTAGGTATAAAGATTAATTTTGTTGGTCTTTTTCTGAAGAACCAATTTCTTACTAGTTTTATTGCTTTTTTCTTTATTGTTTCTGGTTATTTTTATTTTGTTCATCTTTATTCTGGTCATTATTATTTCTTCTGCCAGCTTTAGATTTGATTTTTTCCTCTTTCTCTAGTTCCTTAAATTGTAAAATTATTAATTTGAAGTTGATCTTAATATAAGTATATACAATTGTAAATTTCACTTCTTAGCATTGCTTTAATTTTGTCTCCTAAGTTTTAGTATGTGTGTTTTCATTTTCATTTGTTTCATTTCTTTGTGATTTCTTCTTTGAACCCATGAGTTTATAAGGGTGTGTTGTTTGGGTGGCGTGGGGTGTGGCTCAGTAGGGTGCCGGCCCCATATACCGGACGGAGGCGGTGGGTTCAAACCCGGCTCCGGCCAAAAACTGCAAAAAAAAAAAAGTGTGTTGTTTAATTTCCACATATTTATGGATTTTCCAGATTTCCTTCTATCATTATTTTGAGTTATTTGTATTTTTGTTTTTGAAAATTTATTGGTTATTTATTTTTGTTACTTTATTATTAACATTTCTATCATTAATTTCTAATTTAATTCTACTGTAATTAGAGAAGACACTTAATTCACCACATATTAACATAATGGTATAAAAAAAGATACTGAGTATGATTTCTGTCTTTTTTTTATTAAATCATAGCTGTGTACATTAATGCAATCATGGGGCACAATGTGCTGGTTTTATATACAATTTGAAATATTTTCATCAAACTAGTTAACATAGTTAACATTTAACTAAGAACATTTTCTTAGTTCTTGTGTTAAGACATTTATATGCTACATTTAGAGATACACTGTAGGTGTGGTCCCACCAAGTACCCTCCCTCCACCCATTCTCCCCCTCTTCTTGGGCTATAGTTGGGGTATAGGTTTCCTATGAAAGCTATTAATTGGTTTCATAGTAGGGCTGAGTTACATGGATACTTTTTCTTCCATTCTTGAGATATTTTACTAAGAAAAATATGTTCCAGCTCCATCCATGTAAACACGAAAGAGGTAAAGTCTCCATCTTTCTTTAAGGCTGCATAATATTCCATGGTGTACATATACCACAATTTATTAATCCATTCGTGAGTTGATGGACACTTGGGCTTTTTCCATGACTTAGCAATTATGAATTGGGCTGCAGTAAACATTCTGGTACATACATTTTAGTTATAATGTGATTTTTGGTCTTCTGGATATATGCCTAGTAGAGGGATTGTAGGATAGAATGGCAGGTCTATTTTTAGGTCTCTAAGTATTCTCCAGACATCTTTCCAAAAGGAACGTATTAGTTTGCATTCTCACCAGCAGTGCAGAAGTGTTCCCTTTTCTCCACATCCACACCAACATCTCTAGTTTTGGGATTTTGTTATGTGGGCTACTCTTACTGGGGTTAGATGATATCTCAGAGTGGTTTTGATTTGCATTTCCCTGATAATTAAGGATGATTAGCATTTTTTCATATGTCTGTAGGCCATATGCCTGTCTTCTTCAGAGAAGTTTCTCTTCAAGTTCCTTGCCCACCCTAAGATGGGATCACTTGTTCTTTTGTTGCTAATACATTTGAGTTCTCTTTGGATTCTGGTTATTAAACCTTTGTCAGAGACATAACCTGCAAATATCTTCTCCCATTCTGAGGGCTGTCTGCTTGCTTTACTTACTATGTTCTTGTCTGTGCAGAAGCTTTTTAGTTTGATCAGGTCCCACTAGTGTATTTTTGATGCTGCTTCAATTGCCCACAGGGTCCTCCTCATAAAATATTTGCGCAGGCCGATTTCTTCAAGAGTTTTCCCTGCACTTTCTTCTAGTATTTTTATAGTTTCACGTCTTAAGTTTAAATCTTTAATCCAGTGAGAGTCTATCTTAGTTAATGGTGAAAGGTGTAGGTCCAGTTTCAGTCTTCTACAGGTCACCAGCCAGTTCACCCAGCACCATTTGTTAAATAGGGAATCTTTTCCCCACTGAATGTTTTTAATTGGCTTGTCAAAGATCAAATAACAGTAAGTAGCTGGGTTCATCTCTTGGTTTTCAACTCTGTTCCATATATCTACCTCTCTGTTTTTGTGACAGTACCATGCTGTTTTGATCACTGTTGATTTATAGTATAGTCTGAGGTCTGGTAGTGTGATTCCTCCTGCTTTGTTTTTATTTCTGAGTAATGTCTTGGCTATTCAAGGTTTTTCCTGATTCTATATAAAATGAAGTAATTTTTTTGAGATCTTTAAAGTATGACAGTGGAGCTTTAATAGGGATTGCATTAAAATTGTATATTGCTTTGGGTAGTATGGACATTTTAACAATGTTGATTCTTCCCAGCCATGAGCATGGTATGTTTTTCCATTTGTTAACATCTTCGGCTATTTCTTTTCTTTGAGTTCCATAGTTCTCTTTATAGAGATCTTTCACATCCTTTGTTAGATAAACTCCCAAATATTTCATCTTCTTTGGCACTACTGTGAATGGAATAGATTCCTTGACTGTTTTTTTAGCTTGACTGTTGCTGGTATATATAAAGGCTACTGATTTATGAGTGTTGATTTTGTAACCTGAGATGCTGCTGTATTCTTTGATCACTTCTAAGAGTTTTATAGTAGAATCCCTGGTGTTTTCCAGATATACAATCATGTCATCTGCAAAGAGTGAAAGTTTGATCTCTTCTGAGCCTATATGGATACTCTTGATCGCCTTTTCTTTCCTAATTGTGATGGCTAAGACTGCCATTACAAAGTTAAAGAGCAGTGGAGACAATGGGCAACCTTGCCTGGTTCCTTATCTGAGTGGAAATGATTTCAATTTAACTCCATTCAATACGATATTGGCTGTGGGTTTGCTGTAGATGGCCTCAGTTTAAGAAATGTCCCTTGTATGCCAGTTTTCTTAAGTGTTCTGATCATGAAAGGATGGTGGATATTATCAAAAGCTTTTTCTGCATCAATTGAGAGAATCATATGGTCTTTGTTTTTTATTTGTTTATGTAATGAATTCTATTTATAGATTTACATATATTGAACCAGCCTTGAGACTCTGGGATAAAACCCACTTGGTCATGGTGTATAATTTGTTTGATGTGTTGCTGGATTCTGTTTGCTAGGATCTTGTTGAATATTTTTGCATTAATATTCATTAGTGATATTGGTTTATAATTTTCTTTTCGTGTTGGGTCTTTTCTTTTTGGGGATGAAGGTAATGTTTGCTTCATAGAATGTGTTGGGTAGTATTCCTTCTTTTTCTTTATTTTGAAAAAGGTTTAGTAATATAGGTACTAGTTCCTCTTTAAAGGTTTGGTAGAATTCTGATGTGAAGACATCTGATCATGGGCTTTTCTTTTTAGGGAGATTTTGTATAGTTGATGCTCTTTCAGAACTTGATATAGGCCTGTTCAACATTTCCACTTCATTCTGGCTAAGTCCAGGAAGATTGTATGCTTCCAAGCATTGGTCTTTTTCTCTCAGATTTTCATATTTCTGAGATTAGTTTCTTGTAATATTCTCTAAGGATTTTTTGAATTTCTGAGTAGTCTGTTATTTCATCTTTACCATTTCTGATGGATGAATTAGAGATTTTGCTGGGTTTGGGATTGGAATGTTCTTCCTTTCCAGTTGCGTGAGATGTCCCAGTAAGTTGTTAACTTCCTCTCTTTCCGGTCTCTTGAGGAAGGCTTATAAATTTCCCTCTTAGGACTGCCTTTGCGGTATCCCAGAGGTTCTGATAATTCGTGTCTTCATTGTCGTTTTGTTCCAAAAATTTGGTAATTTCCTTCTTAATCTCATCTGTGACCCAGCTATCATTCAGCATAAGCTTATTTAGTTTCCATGTTTTTTGTATGAGTATGCAGATTCCTGTTGTTACTGAGTTCAACTTTTATTCCGTGATGGTCTGAGAAGATGCAAGGAATAATTTCTATTCTTTCAAGTTTACTGAGGTTAGACTTGTGACCTAAGATGTGATTGATTTTGGAGTGTGTTCCATGGGCTGATGAGAAGAATGTATATTCAGTTTTGTTAGGGTGAAATGTTCTGTAGATGTCTGTTAAGTCCAAATGTTGAAAGGTTAAGTTTAAATCTAAAATTTCTTTGCTTAGCTTCTTATTTGAGGATCTATCCAACACTGCCAAAGGAGTGTTAAAATCTCCGACTGTTATGGAGCTGGAGGAAATCAAGTTGTTCATGTCTGTTGGAGTCTCTCATAAATTGAGGTGCATTCTGGTTGGGTACATAAATATTAATAATTGAAATCTCGTCATATTGAGTATTACCCTTAACAAATATGAAGTGACCATTCTTATCCTTCCTTACTGGAAAAAGTTTTCTTTAAGTTAGTTTGGTAAGAGTGTTTTTTAAAAATCATTACTTGATGTCAAATTTTAAAAATTCATTTTTTTCCTTGCATCTATTAAAACCGAATGGGTTTCCTTCTTTCATGTTTTGATACAGTGAAGTACATTGATTGGCTTTTAAAATGTTCAACTTTCAAATGTATTCCCTGGATAAACTTACTTTAGTCACACTGTATTATTCTTTTTATATATTGCTGGCTTCAATTTGTTTAAATTTCTTTGAGGACTTTGGCCTCTTTGGTTATAAGGAATATTGCTCTGTAATATTCTTTTATTATAATGGGTATTAGGGTAATAATGTTTTATAAAACGAACTGAAAAGTATCTGTACCTCTTCTGTTTTCTGGAAGAGTTTGTAACTTTAGGGATCCAGAATTTTTCTTTTTTTTTCTTTTTTTTTTTTTTTGTAGAGACAGAGTTTCACTTTATGGCCCTCGGTAGAGTGCCGTGGCCTCACACAGCTCACAGCAACCTCCAACTCCTGGGCTTAAGTGATTCTCTTGCCTCAGCCTCCCGAGTAGCTGGGACTACAGGCACCCGCCACAACACCCAGCTATTTTTTGGTTGCAGTTTGGCCGGGGCTGGGTTTGAACCCGTCACCCTCGGTATATGGGGCCGGTGCCTTACTGACTGAGCCACAGGCGCCGCCCCAGAATTTTTCTTTGTAGAAAGATTTTTAACTGTAAATTAAATTTCTTTAATTGATATATCTATTTAGTTTATCTGTTTCTGAAGGAAACGTTGGAATTTTCTTTCAGTGAATCTATCCATTTCATTTAAGTTGTAACATTTATTGAAACAAAGTTTATGATATTTCCTTATCTTTTGAAATGTATTAGAATCTGTGGTGGTATTCGTTGTTTAATTCCTAATGTTAATTATTTGTATCCTCTCTTTCTTTTTCTCTACTGTCTGGCTAGAGGTTTTTAATTTTTTTTTTTTTTCTTTTGTGGTTTTTGGCCGGGGCTGGGTTTGTTTTTTTTTTTTTTTTTGAGACAGAATCTCACTTTATGGCCCTCAGTAGAGTGCCATGGCATCACACAGCTCACAGCAACCTCCAATTCCTGGGCTTAAGCAATTCTCTTGCCTCAGCCTCCTGAGTAGCTGGGACTACAGGCACCAGCCACAACGCCAGGCTATTTTTTTTTTTTTTGGTTGCAGTTCAGCCAGGGCTGGGTTTGAACCCGCCACCCTCAGTATATGGGGCTGGCGCCTAACCAACTGAGCCACAGGCGCCGGGGCTGTGTTTGAACCTGCTACCTCCCGCATATGGGATCGGCACCCTACTCCTCGAGCCACAGGCGCCGCCCAGGTTTTTAAATTTTATTGGTCTTTTCAAAACTTGAATTTTTGATCTTACTGATTTTTTCTTTTTTTTCTTTTTCTTCTTTCCTTCTTCGTCTTCATTTTCATCTCACTTTATTGTCCTCGGTAGAGCCTTGGTGTCACAGCTCACAGCAGCCTCCAACACCTGGCTTATGCGATTCTCTTGCCTTAGCCTCTCAAGTAGCTGGGACTACAGGTGCCCGCCACAACACCCAGCTATTTTTTTGTTGCAGTTTGGCCAGATCTGGGTTCGAACCTGCCAGTCTCAGTATGTGGGGCCGGTGCCCTATCCACTGAGCCACAGGCACCACCCTGATCCTTTTCTTTTTTGTTATCAATTTCATTTATTTCTCTTTTTGTTTTTATTATTTCTTATATTTATTTGTTTGGGTCTTAATTTTATCTTTCCTGGCTAGAAGAATATTAGGCCATTGATTTGAGATTTGTTTTCTTTTCTTTTCTAATATAATCGTGTGGTATGGCACATTTCCCTCTAGGCATTGCTTTAGCTATATTGCATAAGTTTTGACATGTTATATTTTCATTTGCATTCAATTAAAATTATTTTCTATTTTTCCTTGTGATTTACTCTTTGATCTATGGGTAATTAGAATTGTGTTGTTTAATTTCTAAATATTTAGGGAATTTTCCAGATTATCTGTTACTGATTTCTAGTTTAATTACTTTGCAGTCAGAAAACGTATTCTGTATGTTTTAAATTTTTCAGTATTTGTTTTATGGATGAGAATATGGTCTGTCTAGGTGAACATTCTCTGTGCTCTTGAAAAGAAGCTATTTGGCTGTCCTTGGGAAAAACATTCTATGAACATCAATGAGGTCAAACTGGTTGGTTTCATTGTTCAGGTCTTCTGTATCTTTACCGAATTCAGTCTACCTTTTCTGTTGATTACTGAGAGAAAAATGTTGGTATCTCCAACTATATTTGTGTATTTGTCTATTTTTTCTTTTTTATCACTTCTTGATTCATGATTTTTTCTGTTTATTTATTTATTTATTTATTTTGAGACAGAGTCTCACTCTGTTGCCTAGTTTAGAGGACTGTGGTGTCACCTACCTCATAGCAATCTCAAACTCCTGGGTTGTAGGATCCTCCTGCCTCAGCCTCCTGAGTAGCTGGGACTCCAGGCACCCACCACAATGCCTGGCTAGTTTATCTATTTTTAATGGAGTTGAGGTCTTACTCTAGCTCAGACTGTCTTGAACTCCTGAGCTCCAGAAATCCACCCGCCTCAGCATCCCAGAGGGCTAGGAGTACAAGCATGAGCCACTGCACCTGGAACGATTCATGTATTTTTGAAGCTACATTGATAGTTATGTAAGTATTTTGGATGGCCTTTTTGAATTGATCTCATTATTGTGCAATTCTTATTTATCTCTGGTAATATCCCTTGTTCTACAGCTTACTTTTTAAAATATTAATGTAGCCGTTTTAGCTTTATTTTTTATTAGTGTCTGTATAGTACACATTTTCCCTATTCATTTATTATTTATTTATTTTTTATCAGATCATAGCTGTGTACATTAATGCAATCATGGGGTACAATGTGCTAATCTATCTGTGTTACTATATTCCAAGTGGTATTCTTGTAGACAATATATGGTTGGGTTTTGCTAATTTAATCTAATCTGATAATCTCTATCTTTTAACTGGGTTGTTTAGATCATTTATATTTAATATACAGTATTTATTAAACACCTTGTCAGTTTTTTTCTTTTTTCTTTTTCCTGCATGCTTTTGATTCTTTCCTTGGCTATGTCACCTCTAGTGATTAACTCTTCAGATGAAATTTTTACTGTGATATTATGTTTTTTTATTTTTCAAATTTCTATTTGACTATTATAGTTTCCATCTTTCTTCTGAAATTCTCCATTTGTTCATGCACATTAGATCATCTAATGTTATCAGTCGTAGTCTGGCAATTCTAACATCTCCAAAGTTGTCTTGATTGCTTTGCTGTTGATGGTTGGGTTTTGTTGCTTTTTTGTTTCTCTCATTGATTTTTAATTGAATGACAGACATCAGGAGAGACTGAGATAAATAGTACTTATACTTGTAAATGGCATTATTATTCTTATAGAGATATATATCTGTACGTCCTATATCTAAGGGCTTTCGCTTCTTGGACTTCAGGCTGCTCAAGAAGAGTTGTGATTTTGTAAATTATTCAGCTTTTGCTCACTGTTAGGGTGGTAATGGCATTCTTTTCATTCCTTTCATCAGAGGCAGCAGTGGGCTCTCCAAGATTTCTTTAATTTATTTGTGAACAACATAAAAAATTATTTTTATTTCTATAATTTAGACTTATCTCTATTTGTGAGCACATAACCATTAATTTTTGCCAAGTGTGACATTCTTTATATTCTTCGTTGAAGGAAATATGTATCAAATGTGGTAAAAATTAATTGGATGTAGAGTTACATATTTTTAGTCTATTAATCTGAATTTTTCTACATAAGATTATTTGGTGGTATTCATATGGCATTCAAAAGGGCAATTGTTCACTCAAAAAATAAATTGAGTATAGTCAGTTGTACCTTAAATTGATATATTGAGATGTACATTATTGGATTAAGCGCCATCTCTACCCTTGCAAACTCAGAAGAAATATAAAGAGAGACCATCTGTTCAAACCTTAGTAAGGCTTTTTGGAATTTGGTAGGGGCCTTCTTCAGCTTCTGTGACCCTGCAAGTTCCCAATACTTCTCAGGCTGATGTAATGAAGGCTCTTTGGGTGCTGATAGCCATCCTTTTCATATCCTTGAGCTACACTTCTGTACCTCATCCTTAAGGCTAAAGTAACCTGTGTATGCACTGTGTGTGTTAACCTATGTGTTTTCAAAACAACCAGTAATAATGTATAATTCTATTATAGTATCTGAAGTTTTTACTAGGCTTTCAAGGGGTCTCTGACTTCTCCAAAAAATGTTACGAATTATTGCTATAAATTCTGTGGCAAATATGACCACATAAAACAGCCAGTACTCTCAAAGAGCTTGAAATTTTGTTGATCTTTGTCCTGTTGGCCTGTCTATGACAAATTAATAGTGAGACAGTATGATGTGGTAGTGAAGAATGTAGTCTCCACAATTAAGCTGAGGTTTTAATCCTGCTTAGTCTTTTTCTGTCTTGTTGATCTTGATAACCATAGTATTATATTTCTCAATGTGTTACATTTAGGTTTAAATTAGGAAATGCTTATAAAATATTTAGCAGATGTTCAGTTGTTAGCTGGGTTTGATAAATAAAAATAAGAGCTATTGATGTGCCTAGAGGTGATTACTAAATTCCCTTTCTATTTTCTCTATTTTTAATTTTTGTTGTAGTAAGATAAATTTAACATAAACTTTACCATTTTAGCCATTTTTAAATGTACAATTCAATGATATTAAGTACATTCACAGTGTTGTACAACTGTCACCACTACCCATTTCTAGAACTTTTTCATCATCTCAAAGAGAAACTCTATACTCATTAACCAGTAACTCGGCATTCCCTTTTTCCTTCCAGCTTCTTGCAACCTCTGTTTCATTTTCTGTCACTCTGAATTTGCTTATTTTGCGTACTTCACAAAAGTGGAATCATACAAGGTTTGTCCTTCTGTGCCTGGCTTATTTAAAATAATCCTTTGTAGGTGGCACCTTTGTGGCTCAAAGGAATAGGGTGCCGACCCTATATGCCGGAGGTGGCGGGTTCAAACCCAGCCCTGGCCAAAAAACTGCAAAAAAAAAAAAAAAAAAAGAACTAAAATAATCCTTAGTATATTCTTTATTCATTAAGATGATGCCATTTATTTTTTCTACTTCATTGAATTATTGTTTTGAACCAAATGAAATAGTTAAAACATACAGGTATTATGTAAGTTTAAGGTAGTATATGTAAAACTGGTAAATATTATTTGAAAACAAGGATCATTTATTATCTGTGATTGTATTTATAATTAAAAAATTATTCCTATGTTACATAGAAATGTTAGGGATGTTCTAAAATTCAACATTAGGAGGTAACATCATTTTATAAGGCAGAAATCTGTTTTAAATATTAAAGTAATACTTATAGAATGTTAAAAGTAATTTTATATTCTGCTTCCATGTTTTATATACTTTGACTTGAAGAACTTTGTTGCATTTCTTTCTCTTTTTAGGATTCTAATTCTCAGATGGATTTAAGCATTCAAGAAACTGATGATGATATTAATGAAATAATTCAAATAGATGGAACCGGTGATACATCTTCCAATGAAGAAATAGGAAGTACAAAAGATGTAGAAGAGAATGAATTTCTAGGGATTATTGATGCAGGAGATCTGAAGGTGCTTGAAGAAGAAGCTGACAGTGTATCAAATGAAGATTTAACTGCAAACAGTAGTGATAATGAAGACCCCAAAGTAGCCAATGTGGAAGAGGTGAGGATCAGTTATCTGTAACACTTACATTTTAGTATAGTATGGAGCCAAAAGGAATAACAAGATTAATCCTGTCTTTAGTCTCTTAAGTGAGACTTACTTGTATTCTGATGTTTAAACCGTTTAATCTTGAAGTGCAGTTGAAACCAGTATTAAGTATTTAGGAATTGGCTTCTGTATTTGTTCGTCTTAACTAGAAGGAGGTTATATAACTAATCATATAGATTTTCTCTAACTCTAATAAATGCAGTAAAATCTGGGTGGGGTATGGTAATTAGAAAATGTGTAAGTAGTATTAGCTATCATTTATGGTATATATAATTTTATGTCTGTACCTGGTAATAATATTAAGTCTTAACCTGCCTTATATTATTTAATAGTATCAGTGTCCTATGTATATTATTATTGTTCTCATTTTACAGATGAGAAAACTGAGATAATGGGGAATTTTATTAACTTACCCAAAGCCAGTCATATAAATAATTAAGTCGCCAAGCTGGGATTCAAACTCAGGCTATTTGAATTTTAGTACAATTCTATGCTGCTGCTTCAAGTTTCTTTATTTCTATATGGCTTTCCATCTTAAAAAAATGTGAAGCATCATGTAATTCTTTAATGTGATCATCTTTTATCTTTAGGACCCTTTAAATTCTGGAGATGATGTTAGCGAGCAGGATGTGCCAGACCTGTTTGACACAGAAAATGTAATCGTCTGTCAGTATGATAAGGTACTAGAGTCACCTTTTGAACTTTGGGTTTATTAACTGCATTTATAGTAGAAAGTTAAGTAAAATGTTAGGAAATGTGATGGTGAGTTATAGTTCACAGTTAAATGAATCTCGAAACATCAATTTAATTGTTTAAATTTTGATGGTATATTTTGGGTCTAGCCCTGTGTTATATGGTCTCAGTGATACCAAAAAAGTGGTAGTCTTTGTCTTAAGGAGGTGACAATCTTTTTTTTGTTGTTGTTGTTGAGGATTCATTGAGTGTACAGAGAACCAGGTTACACTGATTGCATTTGTTACATAAAGTCCCTCTTATAATTGAGGAGGTGAAACAAGATGTTTCTATGGAATACTAGAATGACATAGAATAAGGTGGCAGGTAAATCAGCAACTAAAATGTGTGACAGGTAAATCAGATGTTAAAAGTGGCGCATAAATCACATTCTAACATATGCAGCACAGATCATAAATCCTGAAAGTGGCTAGGAAATACAAGAAATCATTTGTAGTTGGAGTTCTTCACAAATCCTTCATGGGCAACGTGGAGCTTTGAAATGGGCCTTACAGGATTTGTAGGGTATAGATAAGTACAGAGAGTAGGCATTCAGAGTGGAATAGCCTGATAAAAAGCAGAGAAACAAATGGATGTAGTGTGCTTAATGGGTAGTGAAGAGATAGCTCTGCTTGAACAAAATGTTCTCTTACTGGATGTGCAATACTAGGAAGTAAAGGTGGGTTGGAGGCCAGAGTAGAGAGGAGATTGGGATATCGTGAATGCTGGTAGAACAAATCCAAACTTGGTGAGCAGTACATTAGCCTTCTGAGAAAGTAATATTGAGAAAACTGTTATTGGGTTTAATTATTTTAATTGGAAAAAGCAAATGGTTAAGAAAAATAAAAGTAGGGCATACATAAAGTAACCAGAGCCTGGACTGAGGATAGCATTGTAAGAACGTGGAAAAGTCAGAGGTTCTGGATAGACCAAGTCAGTGGGACTTGGTGGTTAGTTGAAGGTGTCTCTCAAGGCTAGACATTAGTAATTTAACATTAACAACTAAAATGTGTATTGCTTTTGTTTTATTTTTATTTATTTATTTATTAAAATTTTTTTTTATTAATATTAAATCATAGCTGTGTACATTAATGCGATCATGGGGCACCATACATTGACACATTTTCATCACACTGGTTACTATAGCCTTCCTGGAATTTTATTAGTTATTGTGTTAAGACAATTATATTCTACATTTACTAAGTTTTACATGTACCCTTGTAAGATGCACCACAAGTGTGATCCCAGCTATATTTTTAAAACACTATAGCTGTGATTGTGTAATAGAATAGGCAGTTTTAGCCCTTAATTCACGAATATATGTCTTTTTAAGAACAGCTTTAAGGTAACTAACATATGTGTTCACCTATTGAACGTGTACAATTCAATTTTTTTTAGCATATTCATGGATATGTGCAATGATTATCAGTCAATTTTAGAACGTGTTCATCACTTCATACTTCAGTTCTCACTGCAGTATCTACCCATTTTCCTGTAGGCCTAAGGAACCACTCATCTCCTTGCTGTTTATTTGGATTTCCGTATTCTAGGGTTTGTACAAAAGTAATAATATGTGGTCTTTTATTACTGGCTTTTTTCTTTCTTTTTTTTTTTGAGACATAGTCTCCCCATGTCACCCTTGGTAGAGTGCTCTGGTGTCACAGCTCACAGCAACCTCTAACTCCTGGGCTTAAGCAATTCTCTTGCCTCAGCCTCCCAAGTAGCTGGGACTACAGGCGCCCACCACAATACCTGGCTGTTTTTTGTTGCATTTGTCATTGTTGTTCAGCTGGCTTGGGCTGGGTTCGAACCTGCCAGCCTTGGTGTATGTGGCTGGTGCCATAACCACTGTACTACGGGTACCAAACCTGGCTTTTTTCATTTAGCACAATACTTTAAAGTTTTATCTATGTTATAACATGTATTAGGACTAAATTCCTTTTTATTGCTAATAATAGTCTATGAATAGATATACCACATTTCATTTTATTAGGACTAAATTCCTTTTTATTGCTAATAATAGTCAATAGATATACCACATTTCATTTTTCTGTTTGTTGATTGGCATTTCAGTTATTTCCACTATCATACTAGTTTCATGGGTTGAGGCACTTATAAAAAAGGCTAACAAAAAAAAAGCTTACAAAATTTATCTAACAGATTATAAATTGTATCTTCTGACCTTGCTCAGTGTGTTGTTATGACTTACTTCCTCACAATGTAACACCACTTGTTCATTCCTGATAATATTAGCTCCATATTCTCTGTTTATTCCTTTGTAGATGTATTGGACTGTTTACTGCTTTTGAATAATCCAAGCATGCCCCTCCCCAGGACCTTTTGTTCCTATTCCCTTTGCGTGGAATGCTCTTGTGCCAGTATCTGCCTGGCTTTGTTCTTCACCTTCTTTACATCTTTGTTCAACTATCACCTCAAAAGTCAAGTCCATCTTGACTCTCCTGTTTATATAATTGCAACACTACTTCTATATTTCTGGTCTTTCATTTCCTATATATTTTTTATAACACTTATCACCTTTTAATAGTCTATATAATCTACTTGTTAAGGTTCCCCCAACCCCCAGTAAACTGTAAACTCATCAAAGGAGAAAGGATTCTTTTATTTATTAGAGACAGAGTCTTGCTCTGTCAGCTTGGGCAGAGTATAGCGACATCATCAGAGCTCACTGCAACCTCAAATTCCTGGGCTCAAGTGATCCTCCTACCTCAGCCTCCAAAGTAGCTGGGACTACAGGTACTCAACACAACACCTGGCTAATTCTTTCTATTTTTGTTAGAGATGGGTATCATTCTTGCTCAGGTTGGTCTCAAAGTCCTGAGCTCAAGTGATCTTCCTGCTGTGGCCTTCCAGAGTGCTAGGATTACAAGTCACTGTGCCTGACCCAGTTCTGTTTTTTTTTTCTTTTACATAATAGTATATATTCTTTATATATGTAATGTATAATATATAAACATGTGTTTATTATATATATCTTAAACTAACATATCTCTAGGCCTTAAAACATTATATGATACGTAGAAACTCAAATATTTGTTGAATGAATGAATAAAATATCTTGAAGTCTTATTTTATAAGAACTAACATTTAGGGTCACAGTAATCCCATTTACCATAGCAAAGAAATGTTAATGATCTTTAATGGTGAAATTAATTAATTTAGACTATTTTTCTCCCTCTAGATTCATCGAAGCAAGAACAAATGGAAATTCTATTTGAAAGATGGTGTTATGTGTTTTGGAGGGAGAGACTATGTATTTGCAAAAGCCACTGGTGATGCTGAGTGGTAAACCTTATGAGTTTAGAACATCTGTTTTGTAAACATCAATGGGACTATGTTGCATATTGTGAACTTATTTTAAATATAGTCCAGCACAGAGCTGCTGAAATTTTTAGTTCACTGTATGGAATTTAATAAAAGTATAATTCAGATGCAGATACAAATACACAATTTTTATTTATTTTCTTTTATGTTTTAATAGTTTTAAAAATACCATCACTAAGTATAGATGCATCAGCATTAAGAAATGTCAAAATTCTTTATTCTTGAAGGAAAATTTATATCAGATTCCAAGTTTCCTTCACAGTAAAGTCATCCTTAGTTATTGGGTTGGGATGGATATTCCTCCCACCTGTCACTAAGCCATGTTACACAAGGTCCTGGGGAGTCTTTTAAGTAGTGAGACATCCAGAAAGGCTTCTCCAGGTCTTCAGACTACATTGGTAAAATGCCACTGTGTAAGCCCTGTTGGTCACCTTGGAAGCAGATGCCTATTCTCTTATTTTAACATGAAAATCTTCGTTGTGGCTGGGATCCTGGTAGTTAAAGATCAGCCTTCCTAGGTTTTTCATTTGTCCCTGGGGAATTGGGAGGGAGCAGGTTTGGTTCTTGTTGTACTTCTTAAAATTTCAGACTTCTTTCTTTTTCCAAATCATGGTGTGTTTTTACTCTTTCTCTACTTTTTTCTGTTTTTTTTCTTGTAGTGGAAGACCCCCTTTGCAAATTCCCCTTCAAAGTCAGTATCTCTTTTTCTTTTTCCTAACCGGGAATCCCATCTTAAATTTAGGCTTTCTAAAACAAAAGTCAAGATGAAATGTTCTCTTCAGGAACCTTATGCTTTAGCAGTCTCATCTGAGATAAAGAAGGCTGTCTTGAAATCAAACAGAGAGAACACACTTAAAACAAATAGCTCTCATTTTCCTGTAGCAATAAAAACAAAGTAAATTAATATCTAGTAAGCTATTTTTTAGTATTCTCTTCCTTGGTAGATTCAAATCCCTCAAAGGGACATTTTCCCCATCATTCTGCTTCTGTTAATGGGTGAGGGACCCAAGGTCTCTACGTCTGAGGCCTCTGGTTTTGGCCCTGAATGGTGTTTGGTTTTTTTCAGGACAGTAACACTCCCATATAAAGCAATGTAGGGATAAGTAGGTTATGGTCTATAAAAGCTCTCTAAGGATTAAATACCTGGATCTAACTTGGTACAGGGCAACCCTCCATGGGGAGTTTAATTTATTCCACCACTTGATATATCCTACTCAGGGCTCAGCCGTTGGTGTATTTCTTCAAAATCTGGATCAGTCTCTTCTGGGTCCTGAATAACATGGATGGGCTAGCTGTTGTCTTTGGCCTAAAGTTGGCAGTTGTGTGAGGATTCATTTATTACTAGTGAGTAGGTGAGTGGCTGGTTCCCCAACTATATTCTCTCATTATGCCCACTGTGTCCTCAGAGTGACTGTTCTTTTTCTTCTTACCACTGCTATTCCAAATCCTTATATAGAACTCTCAGGAGCTATGAGTTCTTTTTAAGAGCATTGACTACCATGAAATGTCCATCTTTTCTACATGGAAAGCAAAAAGAGGGCACATATTCTTTAAAAAAAAACTTTTTTTTTTTTAGAGACAGGATTCTTGCTCTGTTGTCCAGGCTGGAGTGTAACGGCATGATGATAAACTCACTGCAGCCTTGAATTCCTGAGCTCAAATGATCCTTCCACCTCAGCTTCCCAAGTAGCTAGGACTGCAGGCATGTGCCACAGTACCTAGATAATTAAAAAAAACAAACATTTTTTTTTTCTTTTGTTGAGACAATGTCTTGCTAAGGCTGGTCTTAAACTCCTGGCCTCAAGCAGTCCTCCCTCTTTGGCCTCCTAAAGTGCTGGGATTACAGAGGTGAGCCACTGTATGCAGCCAGTACTTACTCTTTATGTCTGTCTCTGAATAGTACCCCCTGCAGGGCTAAGTAGTATATTTTCTAGTCTTCCTGTTTTTTTTTTTCCACCCAGGCCCACCCCCGTCACTGTATTTACCCTAGGCAAACCTTTGCAAATTAAGGGCTGAATTTATTGGCAATGTTTACTCACCTAGGAATTGGGGTTTAAATATGTTGGTTCAAGTGCCTGGGTAGAGGCAATCATAATTTGTTTCTAAAATTCCTTTCTTCTTTTTCACTTGTCAACTTTATAATCTTATTTTGGGCCAAATAACAGTGCCTCAGGTGGTAATCCCAGCACTTTGGGAGGATGAGGTGGGAAGATTGCTTGAGGCCAGGAATTTGAGACCAGCCTGGGCAACACAGCAAGATCCTGTATCTAAAAAAAAAAAAATCTGACTTTGCTTCAGTGATTTTTAAAAATGGTATATTATAATACAAATGCTGTTATTATATTGGTTCTCTTTTTTTGTGTGGTACATTTTGTCATTAGAGATGGTAGTCTTATTTGTGTTTCTACATACCCATTACCTCTCACCTTTAAAAAATGCAAAAAAATAAAAAGTAGACCAAACACAAAACAATAATTTTCCTTACATATTAATATGACAGATGCTAGTTTTCATGGTGACTACAGAGAGAACTAAGAGATCACCAAATTATTTTGGATCTAGTGCCTTTTTGTTAGTTTCAGGTAATGCTATGAAAAAATCCTAGTTCTTAAGAAATTGTCTCAACCAATGATTTTCAATATTTTTTTGGCCAGGACCCCCACTAAGATATATACTTTAATAATCCAGTATGTTCTGTATGTACTTTGACACACATCACACAAATGAAACTTTCAGAAAATCATGTGTGCCTTTAGCACATTGATAGCCTTCTGTATTATCTATTTGATTATTTTAGTCTGATTAAAAACTTAAATTGATTTCACTACTCACAGTTGAATTTTTTTAACCTGTGTGGTAAAGATACACTGAGACAAATCTTAGTCCATTCTGAAAGAGACGATTATTCTTCAAACTCTGTAAGTTGGGGGAGTTTACCTGAAGTTTGGCTTTGCTGTCATATTGCTTTTACTTTTAGAAACCTCTTCATTATGTCCAAAGGAAACATTTCCTGTTTTGTTTAAAAGAAAATACCATAAAGTATGTTTTTAAGTTCTTATAAAGACATTATCTTGGTAAATGTCATCCTGCATCCTTTTATAGGTGGAGAGAGTATCTTTGTAGAGATTACAGTTTGCTGTTTTAAAGGAAATTTGTGGAAGTGTAATGTATCCTAATTTCTATGCCAATTTTTTTCTTTTTCTCATGTTTACCCTCCAGAGGGCTTTCCTATGTGCTTTCTACCTCTCCCTGTATGACTCAGTAAGATCTTATTGGGTCTGCATAGAGTCAGTCTCTTAGGGACCTACAAACTGACCTTTCCTGGCACATTTACTTTACCTGTTTTATTCAGTGTGCTGAATACCTCAGTCATGGCTATAACGTGTATAAACTCACCTACCTGTACAGCTCCCACTCCACAGGGCAGCAACACATTCTAATTGACATATTTAGTTTTAATCATTTAAGCTGTCTAGGAAAACTAATAACTTTTGAATGAATAGCAACAGTTAATTGGGGTGGTAAGCAGGGATTTAGAGGAAGGTTTTTTTTCGACTCATATTACTTGGTTAATATTATCCTGAGTTTCATGTAAATATACGCTAAGCCAGAGGGAACTTTGTGATTTGTGATTTATAACTAGGAAGCTAAGTTATAAGTAGAAAGTCCATGGTAATAACTCTAAGGGGAAAATAGTTAATAAAAATATTGCACATTTTGAGGAAAAGATCATTTTTAATTATGTACACATTTATTGAAATCTTTGTGACAGAGATTCTTAATTTATATCTGGACTTAATTTTTTTTAAGGAAACTAAACCCGTGTACTTTATGGCAAATGGTATCAATGTAGGAGAAAACACCGATGCCTTTTAAAATATTTTGTAAATTTGGATGAGTTGTTCTAGATTGATTAACCCTTTGTAGTCATTTTGCAGCTTACCAGTCAGTGATAATATCAAACATAGTAAAAAAAAAATATATAGAAATACAAATTCATTGAGCATCTAACTTTTTAATGATTTGGATATGAGAGATTACACAGAATAAGAATATTCATGCTTTTGATGAAACTGTCTCATACAGGAAATGCTTCTTAACAAGGACAATTTCATATTTTAGTTATAAAAGCAACAGAGCTGGCTGGGCGCAGTAGCTCATGCTTATAATCCCAGCACTCTGGGAGGCCAAGGTGGGTGGGTTGCTTGAGCTCATGAGTTCCAGACCAGCCTGAGCAAAAAGCAAGAGCCTATCTCTACTAAAAATAGAAAAACCGAGGCAAGAGGATTGCTTGAGCCCAACAGTTGGAGGTTGCTGTGAGCTGTGACACCATGACACTCTACCCAGGGTGACAGCTTGAGACTCTGTCTCAAAAAAAAGGTGACTCAGTTTAAATAATTACTAATCACCTGCTATGTGATTAGACTTGAGGATAAATATACACATATAGAGGGAGAAATAAGTAATAAATGAGCGTGCCATTTATTACCTGGGTGAAAAATTAGGGAGATAAGATAGTAGTTCAGGAATAAGGGGAAAATGACACATGCGTATGACAGTAGGAACATAAAATAACCAGTGTGGAAGACAATTCAAAAGAATAACTGGTATGTCTTAGGGACAGAAAGGATATGGGGATGAAAATGAGAGAGATAGTAAAATGACTCTATAGTTTAAGGTAAAACTTAAATTATGATGTAGAGAATAAAGATCACTTTGCGCAAAAGATCATGAAAGTTATCTTCAGAGTACACATATAGATACTTTGGGCTCAAACTGTATATACGAGTGTGTAATTTAAAGTTTCTACATGAGGATAGATTTTATTTTCTTCTTTGTTTTCCTTTCTTCTTTCTTCTTGTTGTGGTTCTGGAGTTTATATATAAATCAAAGTTTGTGTAGATGTTCAGCAGCATGACTGATTACTATTCTGTTGTATTGCTGAGACAAATTATACAACACTAGCCTATAAGAGATAAGACTGCATTGAATAAAGACAGGTAACGGGTTATAAGACAGAAAAGTCAGACATCTGAAAAAACATTACAGAGAAGAGATTTTATGAAGTTTATAATCTTTTATAATCTCTTTGAATCACTTTACATAATGGTGTAAGGATTGAAAACAGACTGGGAGGTGTAAAGTGTCTAGTTATGTCTATACATTTATTTAATAAAATGTCAAAGGAGAGTATCTTTATAATAAAAGGTTTTTGTTTGTTTGTTTTTTTTTCCTTCTGGATAGATGCCCTGTAATGGGATTGCAGGATCAAACGGGAGGTCTAGGTTGAGTTCTTGAGGTTTCTCCATACTTCCTTCCAAAAAGGTTGTATAAGTTTGCAGTCCCACCAGCAGTGAAAAAATGTTCCTTTCTCTCCACATCTGCGCCAGCATCTACAGTTTTGAGATTTTGTGATACAGGCATTCTCACTGGGATTAGGTGATATCTCAGGGTGGTTTTAATTTGCATCTCTAATAATTAGGGATGATGAACATCTTTTCATATGTTTGCTGGCCATTCGTTTGTCGTCTTTAGAGAAGATTCTATTAATCTCTCTTCCACATTGATGTATGGGATTGTTGGTTTTTTTCTTGTGGATTAATTGGATCTGTATAGATCCTGGTTATTAAGCTTTTGTCTGATTCAAAATATGCAAATATCCTTTCCAATTGAGTAGGTTGTCTGTTTGCTTTGGTGGTTGTCTCCTTGGCTGTACAGAAGCTTTTCAGTTTAATTAAATCCCATTTGTTTATTGCTATTGCTGCTATTGCCATGGCAGTCTTACTCATAAAGTCTTTCCCCAGGCCAATATCTTCCAGTGTTTTTCCTATTCTATCTTTGAGGATTTTTATTGTTTCATGCCCAATATCTTCCAGTGTTTTTCCTATTCTATCTTTGAGGATTTTTATTGTTTCATGCCTTAAATTTAAGTCCTTTATCCATCTTGAATCAATTTTTGTGAGTGGAGAAAGGTACAGGTCCAATTTCAGTCTTTTACATATAGATATCCAATTCTCCCAGCACCATTTATTGAATAGGGAGTCTTTCTCCCAGTGGACACTTTCGTTCGGTTTATCAAAGATTAGGTGGCTGTAAATTGTTGGTTTCATTTCTTGGTTTTCTATTTGATTCCAAATGTCTATGTCTCTATTTTTGTGCCAGTACCATGCTGTCTTGACCACTGTGGCCTTGTAATACAGCCTAAAATCTGGTATAGTGATAACCCCCGGTTTTATTTTTATTACTAAGAGCTGCCTTAGATATATGGTTTTTTTTATGGTTCCATACAAAATGCAAAATCATTTTTTCTAAGACTTGAAAGTAAGATGTTGGTATTTTAATAGGGATGGCGTTGAATCAGTAAATTGCTCTGGGAAGTATAGACATTTTAACAATGTTGATTCTTCCAGCCATGAGCATGGTATGTTCTTCCATTTGCTAATGTCCTCTGCTATTTCCTTTCTTAGGGTTTCATAATTTTCTTTATAGAGGTCCTTCACCTCTTTTGTTATGTGTATTCCTAAGTATTTCATTTTTGGGGGGGCTATGGTGAAGGGAGTTGAGTCCTTAATTAACCTCTCATCTTGGTTGTTGTTGGTGTATACAAAGGTAACTGACTTGTGGACATTGATTTTAGATCCTGAGACATTACCGTATTTTTTGATCACTTCCAAGAGTCTTGTGGTTGAGTCTTTAGGTTTCTCTAAGTAGAAGATCATATCATCAGCAAAAAGGGAAAGTTTGACCTCCTCTGCTCCCATTTGGATGCCCTTTATTTTCTTATCTTGCCTAATTGTCTTGGCTAGACCTTCCATCACTATGTTGAATAGTAATGGTGACAGAGGACAACCTTGTCTGGTTCCAGTTCTAAGAGGAAAAGCTTTCAGTTTTATTGCATTCAGTAAAATCCTAGCTGTGGGTTTGTCATAGATAGCTTCGATCAGTTTAAGAAATGTGCCACCTATGCCTATACTCCTCAGTGTTCTAATTAGAAAAGGATGCTGGATTTTATCAAATGTTTTTTCTGCATCTATTGAGAGGATCATATAGTCTTTGGTTTTGCTTTTGTTGATGTGGTGAATGACGTTTATAGATTTGTGTATACTAAACCAGCCTTGCATCCCTGGGATGAAACCTACTTGATCATGATGTATGACTTTTTTGATGATAAGCTGTAATCTATTGGCCAAGATTTTGTTGAGAATTTTTGCATCTATATTGATTAGTGAAATTGGTCTGAAATTCTCCTTTTTATTTGGGTCTTTTCCTGGTTTTGGTATCAGGGTAATGTTTGCTTTATAGAATGTGTTGGGGAAGATTCTTTCCTCCTCAATTTTTTGGAATAATTTCTGCAGTATAGGAATAAGCTCTTCTTTGAAGGTCTGATAGAATTCTGGTGTGAAGCATTCTGTACCAGGGCATTTTTTGTGGGAAGATTTTTTTATTGTTTCTTTAATCTCAGTGCTTGAAATTGGTCTGTTCAGGAGATCTATTTCATCTGGGCTAAGTCTAGGAAGAGGGTGTGATTCCAAATATTGATCCATTTCTTTCACATTGTCAAATTTCTGGGCATAAAGTTTCTGATAGAATTCAGAGATAATCTCTTGTATCTCTGTGACATCAGTTGTTATTTCCCCTTTATCATTTCTGATTGAGGTTACTAGAGATTTTACCTTTTTTTTATTGTTAAATCATAGCTGTGTACATTAGTGCAATCAAGGGGTACAATGTGCTGGTTTCATATTAGTCTGACCAAAGGTTTATCTATTTTATTTTTTTCAAAAAACCAACTCCTTGTTTCATTAATTTTCTGAATGATTCTTTTGTTTTCAATTTCATTAATTTCTGGTTTAATTTTGGATATTTCCTTTCTTCTACTGGGTTTAAGCTTAGATTGTTCTTCTTTTTCCAATTCCATCAGATGGCTTTTGAATTTGTTGATGCACTCTCTTTCTGATTTTCGAATGTAGGCTTCTAAAGCGATAAATTTTCCTCTCAGGACTGCTTTTGCTGTATCCCATAGGTTTTGGTAACTTGTGTCTTCATTGTTGTTATACTCAAGGAAGTTAATGATTTCCTTTTTTTTATTTCTTGTCTTCTTAAAGACACTTGTACTAGGCTGTTTATCACAGCCCAATTTACAATTGCTAAAATGTGGAAACAACCTAAATGTCCTTCAACCCAAGAATGGATTGGTAAGCTGTGGTATATGTATACCATGGAATATTATTCAGCCATAAAAAATGGAGATTTTTCAGCATTTGTACTAACCTGAATGGAGGTGGAACACATTATTCTTAATGAAGCATCACAGGAATGGAGAAGTATGAATCCTATATATTCAAATTTGATATGAGGACAATTAATGACACAGTGGGGCATGGGGAATGGGGAGACCAGACAGAGAATGAGGGAGGGGATGAGGAAAAGGAAAAGAAGAAAAAAAAAAAAAACAAGAAAAGAAAATAGTGACTAATTCTCACATAAATTGGGTTTAATATTGACCAAAGTGCATTACTTAAACATTAATTTTTAATTCAACTTGTTAATATGTTGTTTAGGATATTGCATCCTCATTTATAAGTGAAATATGTTTGTGTTTTCCCCTTTATAATAATATATTTTCTCCAATTTTAATATCAGGTGTATCCAGATCAAGTAGAATTATTTTAAAGTATTTCTTTTTTTTTCTATTGTCTATAAGATTTGGCATGATCTGTTTTTTGAAATTATCTTTTACATTTATTTATTAGTATTAACTGTCTATTTTTTGAGACTTAAAAAAATAATAAGTTGTTAACTGATGACTCCATACTGAATCTCAGAGTCAAAGCATATTCTGTAATAGACATACTCTTATTTGACAATGTGAATGTTACTTTCTTTCATTATTATTATTATTGCTTAATATTTTGATGTAGCAATTGTCTGATTTCTTTTCTGAATGTGTTTATGTTCGTTCGTTCTTTGAGGTTTTTGTTTCTAGTTCTTATCTTAAACACTGTTATTGTTATTAAATTTTAAGCCTTTTAATTTTGTGAAAGCAAAAAATGGAAGCCTAGTAAACACATGCATATGTAAAAAAAATGTCAAAGGAGAGCTAAAAACTGGAAATAACAGATATACATCAATAGAAGGACAGAAACAGTGTTATATTCATCCAGTGGAACATTAATCAGCAATGACTAGCAATGAACTACTGATTCAAGCAATAACATAGATGAGTAGCAGAAACATTGGGTTGAGTCAAAGAAGACTTACACCAAAGTATATATGATGATCTAAAATAGGCAAAAGTAATCTATGGAAGGAAAAATTGGAGCCATTCTTACCTCTGGGGCTGGAGGTGAAGAATTCATGGAGATAGGGCTTGAGGGAACTGTCTAAGGATGGTAATGCTCTATGTCCTAAGAGAGGTTTGGGTTATATGGGTATAGGCATTTCCCAAAACTCAGTAAATGACATGGTTCAGATTTGTCTGTTTCACCATACATAAATTTTACTTAAAAATGTACATAAATATTGAATGTTGGTTAATAAGAGTGCTGAGGTGTTCAGGGTTAACACTGATATTTGCAAATTACTTTGAAATGCATAAAAAACATGGGTTGAGGATAGATAATGAGTAGATAATTATGTAGATAAGTAATGAAGCTAATATAGTAAAGCATTGTTTCAGTGATGGTCTAAGGATGCACACTATACAATTCTTTCAACTTTTCTGTACATTTGAAAATTTTTATTATAAAATGTTGGGGCAAGTTTGAGAACTCTGAATGCAAATAAAACCCTTGGATGACTATGATCTACCAGTATGGGAGTCAGTGATTAAGAGGCTAGGGTTCTGAATCAGAGCTTTGAGTCTGAATCCTATTAGTTGGATCTTTTATTAGTTTTGAGAACTTCAGTAAATCATAAGTTTTGCTCTTCTAAAAATAGGAATAGTATCTATATCACAGAGTTTTATGAAAATTAAATGGGTTAAATTATGTAGCATATTTATGAAGATGTTCGGCAGATAATTACCTTTCAATAAAGGTTACTGTAAAAAAAGTCAAAGGAGCTTGCAAAAAGCACTGCAATTATCAATAGTTTCATTGCCCTATAAGAGCCAATTCTACTAAGTAACTTTCTAGCAAATATTGGATGTCTTTTTCTATAACCCTTCAAAGGGTAGAAATGATGAAAGTTAATTATTTTTAAATATTTAAATATTTTCTTTCACTTAAATAAATAATGTAGGCTCCAGAATTTTTTTTCCTGATTTCATAACTTCAGAGCAATTCTAACTCAGTACATTTTTGGTGTACCTTTGTCAAAATCCTGAGGTAGGAGATAGAAAAACAAAATGTATTCAGACATAGTTTTTACTTATGGAGAGTTTATAATCTTTATTTATTTATTTATTTATTTTTATTAAACCATAGCTGTGTACATTAGTATGATCGTGGGGTACCATACACTTGGTTCATAGATCGTTTGACACATTTTCATCACATTAGTTAACATAGCTTTTGTAGCATTTTCTTAGTTATTTTGCTAAGACCTTTACATTCCACATTTACTAGGATTCACATATACCCTTGTAAGATGCACCGCAGGTGTAATCCCATTAATCCCCCTCCTTCCCCCTCCCTCCCCTCCCTTTCCCCTTTCTCCCTATTCTTAGGTTGTAACTGGGTTATAGCTTTCATGTGAAGGTCCTACATTAGTTTCATAATAAGGGTGAGTACATTGGGTACTTTTTCTTCCATTCTTGAGATATTTTACTAAGAAGAATATGTTCCAGCTCCATCCATGTAAACATGAAAGAGGTAAAGTCTCCATCTTTCTTTAAGGCTGCATAATATTCCATGGTGTACATATACCACAATTTATTAATCCATTCGTGGATCGATGGGAACTTGGGCTTTTTCCATGACTTAGCAATTATGAATAGGGCTGCAATAAATATTCTGATACAAATATCTTTGTTGTGGTGTGATTTTTGGTCTTCTGGTATATGCCCAGTAGGGGGATTACAGGATTGAATGGCAGATCTATTTTTAGATCTCTAAGTGTTCTCCATATCTCTTTCCAAAAGGAATGTATTAATTTGCATTCCCACCAGCAGTGCAAAAGTGTTCCCTTTTCTCCACATCCACGCCAACATCTCTGGTCTTGGGATTTTGTGATATAGGCTAGTCTCACTGGACTTAGATGATATCTCAAAGTAGTTTTGATTTGCATTTCTCTGATGATTAAAGATGATGAGCATGTTTTCATATGTCTGAAGGCTGTGCGCCTGTCTTCTTCAGAGAAGTTTCTCTTCAAATCCCTTGCCCAGCCTGCGATGGGATCCCTTGTTCTTTTCTTGCTAATGCGTTTGAGTTCTCTGTGGATTCTGGTTATTAAACCTTTGTCGGAGACATAACCTGCAAATATCTTCTCCCATTCTGAGGGCTGTTTGCTTGCTTTACTTACTGTGCAGAAGCTTTTTAGTTTGATCAAGTCCCAATAGTGTATTTTTTTTTTTTTTTTGTAGAGACAGAGTCTCACTTTATGGCCCTTGGTAGAGCACCGTGGCCTCACACAGCTCACAGCAACCTCCAACTCCTGGGCTTAAGTGATTCTCTTGCCTCAGCCTCCCGAGTAGCTGGGACTACAGGCGCCCGCCACAACGCCCGGCTATTTTTTGGTTGCAGTTTGGCCGGGGCCGGGTTCGAACCCGCCACCCTCGGTATATGGGGCCGGCGCCCTACCAACTGAGCCACAGGCGCCGCCCCCAATAGTGTATTTTTGAAGCAGCTTCAATTGCCCTGGGGGTCCTTCTCATAAAAAACTCACCCAACCCAATTTCTTCAAGGGTTTTTCCCTACACTCTCTTCTAGTATTTTTATAGTTTCATGTCTTAGGTTTAAATCTTTAATCCAGTGAGAGTCTATCTTGGTTAATGGTGAGAGGTGTGGGTCTAGTTTCAGTCTTCTACAGGTTGCCAGCCAGTTCACCCAGCACCATTTGTTAAATAGGGAATCTTTTCCCCACTGAATGTTTTTAATTGGCTTGTCAAAGATTAAATAACGGTAAGTAGCTGGATTCATCTCTTGGTTCGCTGTTCTGTTCCAGACATCTACTTCTCTGTTTTTGTGCCAGTACCATGCTGTTTTGATCACTATCGATTTGTAGTACAGTCTGAGGTCTGGTAGCGTGATTCCTCCTGCTTTGTTTTTATTTTTGAGTAACGTCTTGGCTATTCGAGGTTTTTTCTGATTCCATATAAAATGAGGTATTATTTTTTCAAGATCTTTAAAGTATGACAGTGGAGCTTTAATGGGGATTGCGTTGAAATTATATATTGCTTTGGGTAGTATGGACATTTTAACAATGTTGATTCTTCCCAACCATGAGCATGGTATATTTTTCCATTTGTTAACATTCTCAGCTATCTCTTTTCTTAGAGTTTCATAGTTCTCTTTATATAGATCTTTCACGTCCTTTGTTAGATGTTTCATTGTTCTTTAGAGGCAAAACACTATACCAAGCAAATAGGTTAAAATATGCCTTTATCTTAAATTTTAAATAGGTAGAATCTAGATAGAAAAAAGATACATCTCTAGAATAGAATTAATAGAACATCCTGTGTTGATGAAAATGTTCTGTATCTGTGCTGTCTGTCACAGTAACCAGTAGTCACATATGGCTGTTGAGAACTTGAAATGTGGCTAGTGCAATGGAGAAACTACACCTTATTTAATTTTAATGTAGCCATGTATGGCTAGAGGGTACCAGATTGGATAGAGCATCTCTGGAGTGTGTTTCTAAAACTATGGGAGAAAAAAAGCCAGTTATTTATAATTTTCAATCTGTTATGAATTAATATTTTTGTAGAATGCAGTAAAAATTGCTGCAAAGATGAAATGAAAAAATCAAAGACATGCAAAATACTACCTCAGTTTTTTTTATTAGATTCAGTAGGCAAAATAACTATGTCAAAATTGCTGTAAAAATTTCTAAATACTCTCAGCTTATGTATTTTACGGCATGTGCCAATGACAAGTAGTTTTTAGACTGGCAGTGGTCATGGACCACTCTTTGAGCTAAGTAGAGATCTCTTGCCCAATGTCCCTATGAATAATTTCCTAAAACCAAGAAAATTCCTGGTAATTTTCTTTTACAGATTTAACAATTCCATAATATATTACTGATATAATAGTTAGCACTCTTGGTAGCAAGTCTTGTCTGGGACAGCTGGACCTTGACAGTGTAATGTGGACAACTTAAAGGTGGACTGGGAAGGTTTATTTGATCCAGTGAAGCCATTTTTGCAGTTGGAGGTATAACCTGAAAAATCCTTCCTTCTATAAAGTTCAGCCCGATGTTTACAGCAGCCAAATTTACTCAGCAACAGAAAGAAATCTCTTCGGAATGTCTTTGTGAAAATCGCATACAAAAATGGATTGGCACAAGAATTAACAGGATAGAAAAGAACCAGTAAAACTTTAGAGTTGGTTACTGTAATGAAGGGCACTTTGAAGGCAGCTGAGATGGCAAAAAAGGAGATAGGTGCCATGCAGGTGAAATCAGTGAAGATGAGGATTGCCATTTTCTTAGCAATTTTTGTGTCTTTGTTGGTAGCCATCACTTCTGGATTTTGAACTGCAAAATAAATTTTAATGTAGCAAGCACAAATGATGATGAAGGCTACCACATTGAGAATCAGGATGGTTAATATGTAGACCTGTGAGAGAGTGGTTTCCACATCCATGGGGAGGCAAATACTGACCTTCATGTAGTTGCTGACACCCACAAGGGGCAACAGAGCAATTAGAGTAGAAAAGAGCCATCCTCCTAGCATAATTGGAATAGCATGTCTCAGTCTCAGCTTTTGGTCCAGCTGAATAGCATAGGTGATGGTGTGCCATCTTTCTAGAGTGATGATGGTGAGGGTGTAGACAGAAAGTTCACTCGCAAATACAGTGAAAAAGCCAGCAGCACTGCACCCACTCCCTGTCTGCCAATCTATGGCGTGGTTATAATACTGGCCTTTGGTTTGTGAATCAACTGAGGCAATGAGCAGCAGGTACAGTCCCATGCAAAAGTCTGCAAAGGAGAGATTGCACATGAGAAATCGGGGTACTGTGAGTTTATAACGACTGGTCAGGAGAACAAAGAGGACAGTCACGTTTCCCGTGATGGCTAGGATGTTAATCAGCCAAATCAGGACCCTGAGGAAATCATAGCCCATGATATCTTCACAGGGATTAAAAGCATCCGGTTCGGGAGCACATCGGGGTGTCTTGGGTGAGCAGAAACCATAATCATAATCCCAGCCACTCAGTTCACTCTCAGCAAAGATGGCAGAATAACTGCAAGAAGAATATTGGCTTGATGTAAATGTCAGAGAATTTCTACGATTCTGAGTATTTAAAAAATTCAAGAATCATCCTTAATGATTTTTTAAAGCCTAAGAAACAAAGGGAACAAAGCCACAGTAGTCTTAGCCTTACATTTATTTGTTAAGCTATCAGAAAACTCTTGATTTGATATACAAGTTCCTTAAGAAGGGAATGAAAAGCCATTTACACTTTTAATATATGTATGTGTATATATATATATATACATCTCATAGAGGCAAAGACTTAATGAAGCTGCTTACAGAGGATGATTTTCTTTAGAAAACACATTCAGAGACACAGGATATGCTTACTAAATATAAAAGAATCCTTTCTTGGCATTTTCTTAGCCATTTATCTCATTTAGTTGCTAGCAAAACTGGTACTGAACTGTTTGTAGTAGAACATAAATGGAATTGGAAGGCTCATGTTGTTGAAAAATCATCAGCTAGTGGTGGACTTGTTTGCACTTAAGTCCCTGGTTTATCAAATATCCCAATGAGAAATAGGAACCAAGGATAGATTCTTAGAAACCTCCGAAAAGAGGAAAAGTATGGTTGTGGACAGTAGGAAGAAAGTGAAAATAGATACTTCTTAGGGGTATGAGTCAAAGGCAGAAAGTGGACTGTCCCTAGTAAAGGAATGGTCCCTCCTTGGCCACTTTCAATGCCACTGTTACTTCCTGAGTCTAGGTTTTTATCCTTTCTTATGGGGCAATTAGATTAGTTTTTTCCTTACATCTTTCCTCCAATTTTAGCCTTCGCCTAGTCCATCTTATATGGTCCTCCTAAATACAAATTTGTTAATTTCATTTACCCAACTAAAACCTTCCCCAGGTTCTCATGGTTATGGGATAAAATCTAGACTCCCTGTGATGACCTCCACTACTATCTTTGGTCTGGGTTTTACATACCTCCCCAGTCTTAACTCTTAGAAAAATTCAGGGCATGAATTTTCTCTGGAGCTAGACTGCCAGGATGCAGTCCCAGCATGGATGTTCAGAGGCTGTATAAACCTGGGAGAGTTAATTAATCTCTGTGCTTCAAGTTCTTCATTTGCCAAGTAGAGATAATAATCACACCTTCCTTAGAGTGGTGCTAAAGATAAGTGCATTAATATGTGTAGAATGTTTAGAATAATTCTTCACACGATAAAGATTAGAGTTTTATAATCATCTCTTGCAAATACCCCATGTAACCTTCATGAAATGTCTTCTAGCTCTCCGAATTCCCCTGTTTTCATCCCTCTGCCTTTGTGCTCTTTCTTCTACCTGGAATTTCCTTCTGCTCATCCATAGAGACAAGTTCTTCTATGAAGCCTTTCCTGATTTCACTCCCCAAGTATTATTCTTCCTCTCGCCAGTGCTGAACTTAGTATTATGGTTATCAAAACAGTGGAATTAAGTGATGATGCATGTCTGTCTTCTCCCAATTGTCTATTAGCTTCTTGAAGGTAGGGGTGAGGATTTACTTCTAAAATCCCAGTGCCTAGCACAGTTTTGGCTCAGAGTGTTCATAGAATAAATATTGTGGAGTGAATATATCTAAACCAAGATGATTTTCAGGTTCTGAAAGAAATTGAGAGGATGCAGGGACAATGAGCATGTACCGCACGATGCACGTAGGCTCAACAGGTTTTCTCTTTGCCCACTCTCTGCTAACACAACCTTGGGAACTGGAGCAATGGGCATCTTTCTGTCAAGGCCATAATACATATTTGTGTGATGCATAAGGAACATTATGGTTACTTACACGTTAAAAGAGTATTTTACTTTCAAAACCTAATTTCTCATTGTCTATATTGGAAAGTATATACGTTACTCAGTGAGTGGCTAAAATAATTGTTTTGAGAAATACAATACTGAAGGGAATGGACACAGATTTAGAAACTCTGTGACTTGGGACTCCAAAAATGTGTTATTAGCGTAGAGCCCACTTTGGAAGTAGAAAAGGGCTACAGCTATGTAAAAAGACTTCATGGGAACCTCTTCTGTTTCGGTCTTAAATATCTTTGTAAGCAAAAATTTGTCCTTGTTTCATGGACATTCATGTAATTACCTGTTTTTTAATCTTTAGAGAGAAGCCAGTTACAGAGAAATATTAAAGAAAATAGATCATTAGTTTCTTAGCATTAGACAGTATTTTAAAAACCAAGATTAAAGGATGTGACTTTCCCAAGCTCCCTCAGGGGGACAGTGGCAGCACCATAGGCGTCATATCCATAGTTCAGATGCCTTTCCTCTACTTCATTTTCTCTCAGTGCTGTTCAAAGTGTGGTCCCTGCACCACCTCCAGGGTGTTAACACCCTGGCTTTACCCCAGACCCTGGTATTTTCTATGATTTATACAAAATAGTAGCCTTTATTAAAGCAGGTAGAAACTTTTCACCTATTTCTGATTTTCTTTACTCCTTCCCCTTATCAAAACTACTTCAGCTATTAAAAGCACTAATTTAAAACTTCTAAAAATTCTACTACAATATCTGAATAGTTTATATCAACAAGAAAATATGTTCCCTTTCTCTTGTCTTTTGCCTTTTTTCCCCTTCTAGGCATTTGTCTGGCAGTTTTCGTCATTGCTGATTTGTCTTCCAACCAAATACCTGCTTCTTGCTACCTAATTTGTGTCCTGGGATGGCTCCTGAGGACAGCAACCTGCTTATTGACAAAGCCCAGCGTGGAGCTATCTTTAGTACTGGAGGCTAGGATAGGGCATGTGAATGGACTCACACAGACTTAATATTAAGTTAGAGGAAGGACAACAAGAGAGAAAGAAGAAAAGACGGGGATTTTAGGAGTTCAGTGGTGTCAGGCCCAGCAGGGAGGATGCATTGTCTTGAGAGAATAGGGAAGGCTTAGAATTTTTGGCTCTAGAATTTCTAAACTTCAGGGATTTGGAAATGAGCATCTGGTGGGAAGTGGAGGTAGGAGATTTATCATAAAAATATGTTCACATGGAGAAGACTTTTTAAACTTAGATTATGTTAGTTAGCTTTGGGGCTGCTAGAAATTAGGGGACTTGGCTTAAAGCAAGGCTAGCGTAGCAGACGCAGTGTTGTGTGCTCATTTGAGAAGGCTTAGGGTGGGGGCTGATTATTGAGGGTGGATCAAAATCTCCCCTCCCCACAATCATTCCTTGGCTATCATCCAGAAATGGTTACCTGTTGATGAGAATAAAGCCTTACAGTTGCAGAAGGGACTGAGAAAAGAGTGGGAAGGGTGATGAGAATGAACACTGGAGGACAGATGGTGTCAGACCTAAATGAAAGAAAAGGAAAAGAAGGAGACAGAATACCACTTATCTACCCTCGGGGCTGTCACATTCTTTAATAACTCCTTTCATTTTCATGGTTCTCAAAACCAAGTGATATTTTGTATGCTGTTCCACACAGGTGAGGAAAACGTCTCAAAAGTTTTGTCCAGTGATACTCCGTGTTACATGAGTGCTCCTGCCAAGGATTCATATCCAATTCTGAGGAACCACAAAGTTCAGGGTCCTTTCATCATACCACCTTGCTGCTTCTAACCAGGAGATTCGTGGGAAAGGAAAAGAAGAGAAAATAAAGAGATTGGGCGGGAGTCTCAGAGGGGCCTCTAGCTTTGTAATCTGAAACATGGGGGAATAATAAAATTACTAAATCTTCATACATGTGTCATAGGGACACGAAGATTTTTCAAAGCAAGCGTTTTTACATTTGAAGTTAAGTGAAATGCCAAGGCAGCCAACATTTATAGCAGAAAAATGTTAAAAAATTAGTAGAATAAAAATGCAGCTCCCATCCAGTGTATGTTAGTGATAGCATTAAGAGTAATTAAAAGCCCAGGAGAAGATTGTAGTCAAGGTGGCCTACATTTCTTCTAGAAGTTATGTTTGTAATCAGTTAATCTTTGTGGAAGGGATGCTGACATTGACTAGTGAAAATTTCTACAATGAAATTATCATTTAGTATATAATATCAAAATATCTACAAAGAAAATTTTAATTTTTGAGAATTAATAGAAAATAAACGTTTAGGATAAACAGGATTTTTTAACAGTTGAAAGAGAAATTTAGCTAGATGCCAGATGCAAAGAAAAAATTCTCATTTCTAAACTATTAAAAAATACCTTGCAAACATCCCTCTAACCACGAAAATCATTGGCATTGATAATAAGGTGCACACAGCATAAAAGATGACTTCTGTTTCTTTGCATGTAAATACTTACAGTGTTTCATTATTTGATCTCCTTACTATGCTTTCACATTCTTGGGAAATGTTTTCAAAAATAGAAAATGAAAAATTCTGTCTGAAAGAGAAGAGGTTGAAAGGCAGTTGAGCTTTTGGTCTTTAAACCCAATCATGCGTCTTATTTACACTTTGTTCATCCAGATTCTTTACCTGTTACACCAGAATCATGTTCTACGCTATTGTCCTAATTGAAACCCTTCCTGAGGAAAGACTGAAAGGCTTCTGAATTGTCATTAGAGTACTTCTAGCTTGGATAAGATGCTTCTGGATACTAAACATTTTGTATGGGTTCTAGAGATGAAAGAGAAATCTTCATAGCAAATCATGGATTTTTCAGTGCGCTACTGTTGCGGTGTGCTAAGGTTTGCTCCCTTCCTGCTCTCCTTTCTGGATCAGCTTTGATTAACAACTAACCATTTGGAATTCATGGCTTTGAATTATACAACTGGGCATGTCCTTTCTTTCTTTTTTTAATTAAATCATAGCTGTGTATATTAATGCAATCATGGGGTACAATGTGCTGGTTTTATCTACAATTTGAAATATTTTCACCGAACTGGTTAACATAGCCTTCATGGCATTTTCTTAATTATTGTGTTCAAACCCTTATACTCTACACTTAGTAAACTTCACCTGCACCCTTCCAAGATGCACCCTAGGTGTGGACCCACCAATTTTCTTAGTTATTGTGTTAAGACATTTATATTCTACATTTAGTAAATTTCACACGTACCCTTGTAAAATGCACCATAGGTGTGGTCCCACCAATTACCCTCCCTCTACCCATCCTCCCCCCTCTCTCCCCTCTCTCTCCCCCTTCTCCACATTCTCAGGTTATAACTGGGTTATAGCTTTCATAAGAAAGCTATAAATTGGTTTCATAGTAGGGCTGAATACATTGCATACATTTTCTTCCATTCTTGAGATACTTTGCTAAGAAGAATATGTTCCAGCTAGATGTTGGAGCTGATACTTGATGTGAATTTTAGGCTCTTTTTCTTATGTGCAGAAACATGGAAGCTCCTTACTGCTTCATCTTTCACTTTAAGAATTTTACCTGAGGGAAAGAGGAGAAATGCCAGGAAAATACAAGAAGGCCTTTACTTATTTATGTAAGGGAGTACTTAGGTAGGGATGAAGCCTAAGGGAGGCACAAATGAATATGGAAATGGGGGGAAAGAGGGCAGGCTGTAGGAGTGTCAGCCTCTACTGAGGAGGAAGAGAAGTGAGGCAGTTCAGACTGGACCTCTCTGTGTTTCATCTTCTCTAATACTAATGAGACAATTTCTTTTTTTTTTTTTTTTTTATTGTTGGGGATTCATTGAGGGTACAATAAGCCAGGTTACACTGATGAGACAATTTCTTGTAGGGATAAATTTGTACAAAAGCAGGAAAGTGGGGAATATATCAGAATTTTTTGACCTCTGGACTTATTTTAAAAAATTAATGTGTTTTATTGGGTCAGTATTGTAAATCCTCAAACTTGGGTTAAACTGAGTGTGTTTAATGCTGGTGTTGCGTGTGACACTTAGAGAGATTGTTTGTGAACACATCCACAATTAACAGGAAATGTGGGTATTCTTGGCCTTCGGATAATAGTACCAGGTGCTGTCTGCTCTTCTTTGAAATTTTGACCATAGATACCAAGGAAGTCTTAAGACCAGGTGGCTGTGTGTATTATCCTGTTAGAAGAGTGACTTAGGGTTTGCACAGACATTCCAGAAGCCCGCATTTAGGCTCTCTATCCTCACTAATGTTTAAAGTTTCCAGCTTTAAGGGTTGCAGAGGCAGTCAGTTTAAGTTTGTAATTCCAGTCAAGGCAACCTCCATGTAACTACATTCCCGTCTCTTCTGATACTGGTTCATAATTGCATGGTCCTTTTTTTTTTCCTGCCCAGAAGTAGTTGATCTCTTTCATGAAAATGTGACCTCTTCGCCAAAAAAGTCCAGGTGTCCAGGACCAGCTTTATTATAAGCCAGAATCTGTATCATTCACCTACTCAGTCACTTGCCAGCTCTGCTAACTTCTAATCCATCTTCCACCCTGCTGAGTGACATTTTATAGAAGAAAATCTGAGTAATTTTGCTTTAAATTCTTCATGGGTCTCCATCCTCTACATAAGTTGGCCTGGCACTCAGAGGCCATTATGGGCACATTTCCCTGGTTTCCTCTCCTGACTCATTTTCCTCTGTGTACCCATAAATCTTCTTGTTCCAGTTTTTCTGAATGACTTCGATCTATGGTCTCTTGCCTTTGTGTTTTCACGTGAACCATTCTGTCTCTCTTGGCATGCTTTTCTTTACTCTTGTCTGGGCAACTCATCTTCTTCAAGACTCAGCCTAGGTCCCTTCCCTCAGGAGCCTCTGTAAGCCCTGCTGCCATTTGGAAGCTCCTCCTTTCTCTGTGTTCCCAGAGCACTCTGTTCTGTTCTCAGCTCTGTCAAAACATTTGCTTAACACAGCTGTCTGTGACTTATCTTAGTATCTTCAGACTTTTGCATGGTGTTTGGAACATAGTAAGTGTTCAATTCATGTTCTTTGAAGCTCATTTAATGGTGTATGACTCTCTGAATACAGGAAGCATTTTGTTTTCTCAGCTACCCTAAAGGCTTTAGGTAGAACCAAACCTCCTATGCAAGGCACAAATAATACATGCTCATTGATTAATTACAAACAAAGATAGCAGTATCTTAGTATCACTCAGTACCTTGTTTAATTAATTGATTGAGAATATCTCCTTAGGCTGTAATAATAACCCTTTAGGGCAATGTTTTTCTAACTGTGAGATGTGACCCCTTAGTGTGTCATGAAAACTGGCATTAATCACAAACATAAAATAGGGTGAAATAGACAAGAATATATCCAGGTGTATCACATAAAAATAAGCATTGCTTTGCATTATTTAAGTGACATGTGATAGGTATTGGATTGCAGTGTAAACAAGGGTATTTCTTACTATGCATCTCAATCAAAATGTCTGGAAAACAATGCTCTAAGAAAAGAATGAAATTCTGCCACCTTGCCACTCATTCTGAATTTAAGTGAATCAGTAAGGTACCTTCCCCTGGACACACACCCGCCAGGAGCTCATTCCCTTTCTGTTTCCCATACTAAGCTAATACTTAGGAAGCTGAGATTCTGTTCCGAAATAGAAGATGCTCTTCTCTGGGAGAGAAATAGCCTTAAAAAATCTATAATATTTTGTGTCCATTTTTTAAATGAAAGGTGAAGACATTAGTTAAGTTTTATCCTCCTGGGCCTACTTCCTGCACTTTATTAAAAATGATGCTCTCTGATAAGGATTAGAACGAATTGATCTTGGAGATGCAGGTTTTGTACTCCATTTTGCAATTGCTAAAACAGGCTATAATTCAGTTTACCCAGAATTGGCTACAGAGGTCTTCTGGCTGAAGGACGAATCAACTATTTGGCAACGATTTTCACAAGAGAATAGGACATTTTATTTTCTTCTGTCTGTCTCGAAGTGACCCCGTGGCTGTAGAGTTGGCCTAAAAGGCAAGGAGTGAAGGAGCAGGGGGCTGTCTACCCAGTGAACATTTTGAAATCTGAGTTTCTGCACAGCTTGGCAGTGGCAGCCTTTACCTTTTTCTTTTTAAAAAAAATTTAAAAATTTATTTATTTTTACTTACTCTTTTGTTGGCAAGTTTCTAAAAGCACAGCAGTGGCTGGGGTAAGTCAACATAGCGTCCAGGAGATTGGTAAATTTTTCTCTTGATGGCAATTTTTTTAGAGAATAAGATGATGTGGCAATTAGTGTCTGAATGGACTCTAGACCATAGCTCGGCAGGGCCTGCAATTTGGTAGAAGAAACATCCCTGAACAGTAAAGGGAAGAAAGGCTTTTTATTTATTTTATACATTTTATTCAGAGAATGAAACCTCCTCTCAACAACAGTATCAGTCAGGGTTCTGAGGAATCTTTTTTTCATCTTGCTTTCCCCCTGATTTTCCATTTCAGTTACTCTCATTAAAATGTGAATTCAAAAGCCTATATTCTGTGGGTTTTTTCCTCATTATTAATGCACCCCATTATTTTTTTCAAGGTTGAGTAGAGCTCCTTGTACCTGGCATACATTTATTAGCACTGTGTCTCTCTGCCCCTTTCTTGATTCCTTTTCTCCACTGTTTCTCTCTCTCTACTTCTCTCCACTTAACGGTAGTGAAATAATGGCTTGCTTTGTGAGACAGCAGGCACATGCAGTGACATCAGCTTTTGTGTTCTATGCAGGGGGAAATATTCAGGGCTTCAGATGCCTTCGTCTTTGATTGGCCAAGCCCTGCAGGAGAGGTTTTCATGAAGCACAGGTTGGTTATTCTATCAGGAGCTGCTGTGTGGGATTAGCCATCTACCTGGGAAGCAGAATGCACTCAGGTAGAATGACAAACTGGATTCATCTGTTCAAAGCAAGCAAACAACTCAGCTATGTGGAAATCTCAGGCTTTGTAAACAAGGTCTTGAACTCCTCAGTTAAGTAGACTTGAAGCAATGTCCAAGACAATTCAAAACACATGAAAAGTCAGAAGGATGAGGAGTCAGTGGGAATTTAAAAATTCTCCTCATCTTCTGAGTAGCTGCTGCTGCTGCCCTGTGAAGTTTTCCTGCAGCACAGCTGCCCTCAGCAGTTTGCCCCAATACCTAGTGCCTGGTACATGGCAGGGGATCGGTAGGTGATCCTTGGAAGAGGAACTTGATGACGGGGAATGATAACTGGTGTAGGCCTTCAATGGAACAAGGAAGGCAGCAGGGTTTGCCCCAGGGGCTTCAGGCTTTCCTGCTTTTGTGTCCTTGTTGATTTAGGTAACCAGTGTTCTGATTCTGCTTCATACAGTCATAATCTCCCCTGTGTTAGGGGTTGAGCCCAGGGCTCTGCAGATTTGGGTTGGTTGGTTTTTTGAATGGGTATATTTAAAATTAGGATCTTAGAAATGGCAAGGCCTCATCACAAAGGAATATGTCTCTGATAGTGGATTTTCAGTCTCAGTGACACACCAGAGGGGAAAATACTTTTGTGGTGTGGGTGGAACGGATGCTTCCATCCAATCCTAGGGGTTTAATGAGAATAACCACTTGGGAAGGAAGAGGCCTAGGACAGTGCCACAGTTCTAGGCATGACAGCATAGGCATCTGTAGTGCTCACAGTCATTTCTAAGCAGCTAACCAAACAGTTCTTTCAGCAAAGACTCATTCAGGGGTCTTGGTACCATACTAATTCAGACATGTTTCATGTCTGAGCCAGAGGCATCTCTCTTGGGACAGTGGCTGAGCAGGTGCCTGCTTGCTGTAAGAGCCCTGACCACAGGGTGTGCTAGATAGAGACTATTCAGCCAACCTACAAAAATCAGAGTCTGGTGTACTATGAATATGAGACATATAAAAGGACCCCAAGGATAAGGTGGCCAGAAACCAAGAGAGCAAAAAAAGGCAGTGGGCAAGAGCCACAAGGTCATGGAAGCCACAAGCAGAAGTCATGAGATTGAGTGGAGAGCAGAAAGAGTTAGGATTGATAGCAGCAAAAGTTAGGAGGTAGAACGGTTCTGGAATTTTTGTGGTGAGAGGAAGTGTCAGGATGACAGCGTGGGAATTCAGAAGTAGACAGAGTCAGAAAGGATAGTGGCAGGAGCTAGGAGATAGAGGAAGTTGGAGTAGATAGTGATTGGGAGCTAGGAACTAGATCTAGGGCTCAGTAGTGCCAGGAACAGGAGGTAGAGTCAAAGTTGATAGCAGGTAGGAGTTAGGATGTAGGTAGTGAGGAATTAATAGGGGTAGGAGCTAGAAAGTATAGTTTAGGGTTAATAATGGTTGAAGAAAGTAGAGTTATGAGTTGATACTGGCAAGATCTAGTACATGAAGGATAACTGGGATAGTTCATGTCCTTCCCTGGCTCAAAACCCTACAGCCTCTCCATCTCAGAGAAAAGGCAAAGTCTATACATTGGCTACAAGGCCCTTCAGGACCTGGCTGTCTGCCACCCCTCTGTCCTTATGTTCTGTGACTCTCCTCTTTGTTCACTCTGCCATACTGGCCTCCTTGCTGTTTCTCAAACACCCACAGCAAAAGCCTGCTTCAGTGCCTTTGCTTTTGCTGTTTCCTCTCCTAGAATGCTCGTCCTGCAGATATCCACATACCTTGCTCCCTTCTTTCAGGTCTTTGTTCAGATGATACTTTTTTGGGATTATCTTCCCTGGCCATCTTCAAAATGGTAACTCCCCCTCTCCAATCAACTAATACCATTTGGCTCACTCCATATTTTATTTACTTATTTGATTCTTATCTTCTCCTGTTTTATGAAGGCAGAGGTATTTGTCTTGTCTTGTTCTCTGCTATTTCTGTGATGACTAATGCAGCAACTACCACATAGTGTGGGCTCATGAAGAGTTACTGAATAAGTGAATGAATAAACAAACAAATGAACTGATGACCCTGCTCCACTATCTTTGCAGCACTTTTTTCATTAAAAAAATGACATATCAGGCTCGGTGCCCGTGGCTCAGTGGTTGAGGAGCCAACCACATATACCAGGGCTGGCGGGTTCAGGTCTGGCCCAGGCCTACTAAACAAGGATGACAACAATAACAACAACAAAATGACATGTCTATACATTGCTTTGCATGTTTATTGTTGTCTCCTCTGTGTGACTATAATCTCTTGAAGTGCAAGGACTATGGCTGTTTTGCTCACCACTGTCTCTTCAGCATGGTGCCTTGTAAATGAGACATTTCAATCAGTGTTTGTTGAATGAATAGCACTGTGCTATGGTAGGGAGTTATGGACTGGCCCCTCAGGGAGGGTATTATGGTTTCCCTGTGTTGGAGCTGCGGAGAGTCTGGAACCTTTCTCTGCAGGGAGCTGCCTTTCTCCCTGAAGCCTGATTACAGCTGTCTTCCTTCTTTGTAGGTTGTTCAAAAACTTTTTGGAGGCTTCATCAGGATACTACTGATTTAATTTCCTGTTGCTTCTAATTTTTCTGTATGTCTTTACACTAAATCCCCATTAACTGAGGGAGCCTGTCTCCAAACACACACAGCAGCTCAGCCTTGTCCAGCCAAGTGCCAGGGGAAAGTCAGATCTCTGACCTGGGACTCCCATGAGTGGGTTCTGCGTGGGTAGCCACTCTGTCTGACAGCACACCACATCACCATCTGTTTTTGGTGTTATGGGTTGAATTGTGTCCCCTCCAAAATTCTTATCTTGAGGACTAAACCTCATTACTTCAGAACATGACCTTATTTAGAGATAGAGTCTTCACAGAGGTAATCAAATCAAAATGAGGTAATTAGGGTAGATTCTGATCTGATATGACTGGTGTCCTTATAAAAGGGGGCAATTGGCAGATGGACACCACACACCCCCTCTGCTATGTGAAGATTGGAGTTATATTGCCACAACCAGAAAGAACTAGCAGAAGCAAAGAAAGAGGCCTGGAACAGATCCTCCCCTCACTGCCCCCAGAAGGAACCACCCCTGCTGACACTGACACCTTGATTTTGTACTTCCAGCCTCTAGAGCTGTGAGACGAAATTTCTGTTGTTTAATCACTCCCTTTGTGGCACTTTTTTATGGTAGCCCTGACACATTTGGTCTTTCCAACAGCAGCCTTTTTGCACATAGAGGCTGATGCCCACAAAGCAGCGGGGGATGATGTCACTAGACCCCCTCAGCAGGCCTGTGGGGCGCACGGGGTTGGCAGGGGAGGCAGCACCTCTCTACTCACAAGACGCTGGGCCCTGTGGCCCCCTGGAAGGCTCCATTGTGCATCTTCTCCAGGTGCACGTTTTCCTTTAGCTCCCTGTGGGGAAGGACATTTTCCTCAGTGGAGTTGGCACCACACATGTGAACAGTCATAGCCCTGTGTACACATTTTCATCAAACTGTGTGCATGGCGCATAGGGTTAGAGGGGAAAGGGAAGAACTGCAGGAAAAATGGGAAAAAGACATCCATGATGAAATTGTGAAATTGCTGACGTGTGTGTTTGGCCCCACCTGGTTTTTTGCAGTTTCCCCCTCACTTGTGGAACCCTTTGTCCTGCAACTTAAGGTGCTCACCCTCTCCTGTCCTAGAGTTGTAAAGACAGCTGAGGGATGAAAATACTACTCCACGTGACTGAGGCTTAATGGCTAAAGTGCAGCCTGCTCTGTATTGGACTCCCAGCCACTGTGACCATGGAGGCCTCAGAGTTTGCTAAAAGTAAAATATTAAATTTATAGACATTTAAAGAGAAAAAGGAAACTTTTTTCAAAGTTATCCCTTTTGCAATGCAATTTTTAACTCTTTTTCTTTCAGGTATGCATTTCTCAGTGGGTAAGAAAGGAGAAGAATTCAGTCTGTGGAGAAAATTGCCCCACACCGTAGGTTTCCCTGAAGGACCCAGTGATGCCATTTTGGGCTTTTCATCATTTCAGGCTTTTGTCCTCCATTTTAAAAGCAACCTGAAAATCCTTTGTTTCGTTTCTTAGTAAACCACACCCCTCCCTATCTCCCAGAGTGCATCAGAACCCCCCACCCTACCCACCCCCGGCCGTTGAGATTGGCGGGACCCTCTTAGCCTTAAATTCTAGTGTAAGCATAAGAGAGAACCGACCCAAAGGCCACGCTTTGTTTCCCACGTGCTCTCCATCCCAGCTGCATCTGGGAAGGCCGACAGCCCTGGCTCGAGCCTGAATAAACGCCCTCTTGTGATTGCATCTGTCTGGCTCTCTCGTATGGTGACTGGGGACCCCGATTCTCAGGTGTAACACCCCACAGGGCTGGGCAGTGTAAATGAACATCACAAGTGTGTGTGTGGTGGGAGAAGCCAAAAGTGGTTGGCAGCAGCTCCTTGGGGACTCTGTTGCCTTTGGGTACTTCTGCTGAGCACCCTCCTGTGTGGGCCCTGATGCTGGTCTCCAAGCAGAGGCTCTTCTTTGGGTAACTAGAGAGCAGAAGAGCAGTCGTTGGGGTCAGGCCTGCTGAGTACTTTTCTCCTGTAAGTGAAGGGTAGTGACTCAGAGCATTCTGGAAGACCCTGGGCTGTGGACACAGTGTGTATCCATTGTTGGTGTGATGATTTCAAGTACAGGAACATGATTCTGTGTACCACTGTTACAATGTTACACAGCAAAATAGACCAGCACCAGCTCCCCGCTCTTCTTCAGGATAACTAGGTAATTGCCTGTTTTCACCTCAAAGCTTTTCATATTCTTCATTGCCTTTCTGCATGTCTCTACATCTTGCCTGACATTTAAAAACTGCAAAAGCCCTGCATCTCACTCTCTGGGTGGCTGTTTTCCACATGTTTCTACTAAGCATTTTCCTTGGAAACCTGCAGCCCTTTCGTCAGATTGCACCTTTCAGTCTCACACGGTCCCATCTCTGGGTGGATTCCCATTTTAAAGAGATGAGGTTGTCAGAGTCAATTGCTGTTTAAAATCTAAATCAAAAGAAATTTTCCTTCCTAAACCTCAATGGCCCTGATTCGGTTTGTTTTAATTATGTTCAGTTATGGTTATAAATCGCTGAACCCGGGCTCTGTGAGCAAATAATCCTCACGTCGGGCAGGTCAGATTAACTGTTCAAATTTCACGACAGCACATTTTATTAAAACCCAGATCTTTCTTTATATTGATATTAATAACTTTGCATTATGCAACTTAGTCAAAAGAAGATAAATTCATGTCCCCCATTTTCCTGGTGGGGGAGAGGGGAAGGAAGTCACTTTTGAGAGTTCTCCCAAGGACATGACCTTGTGCAGATGTGAGAAGCACAGGCGGGATGACCTTTTGGAGCACAGTGGGGGAACTCACACACTCCACCAAAGTTTTCCTAACCGGGGTGTTCTGGGAATGGTAGGGACTGACTCCGGGGCCCTAAGGTATCTGAGGGTGACCTGGTTGGTCTATTCTTCCCTGTCCTTAGTAGACAGAGTATTTGAGAACTTTGCAGGGTTTCACTGTCATTGTTCTGAGCAAATTTGGATAGGCCTATTTATGAGGAAGAGCTGAATGTAAAAATTTTGCTTGACAGTTTTGAAAACTACTCCTCCATCCCTGTTTAAACTGCAAAATGGGTGAGCATTTCCCTAGAAGAGAATTCATACAGCTTCCCCTGGCCCTCAATCCTGCGTGGCCTGCTCCTGTGAGACCTCAGCTTTGTCTCCAACTCAACTTCTTTTCTTTCCCAACTCAGGACCTTTGCACATGCAGTTCTCTCTTTCTATAGTGAGTGTCCCCTCACAAATGCCAATGTAGCCTCCTTGTCATTCTTTTGGCTCAGACTAAAAATCATGTCCTTGCTGAGGCCATACTCACTTAGCACCTGACCTAAAAGACAGTCATCTACACTCTTTCAGATCCCTGTAATGGGTTATTTCCTTCATAGTGTGTATCACTACTTGGAATAATTTTATTTATCTGTTTACTTTCCATTTTTTCTGTCTCTTCTGCTAGAACAGAAACTTCATGAGGGCAGAGACTATGTCCACTTTACCAGTACAGATCCAGTATTTAACACGGCACCTAGTACATCATTGGTACTTAATAAATATTTGTTGAATGAATATGTGAATGAGATTGGTTTGTGTTCTTGGAAAACTGACTTATGTTCTTGTCTTTCTTGCAACAGTGAGGTATCGAGGGACATAGAAAGTTGACTAATTGGACTTTTTATGTTCCACACCCGTTTTGGCATATCTATCATGAAACACTGCTGACCACCTGAAGTCCTTCCTCCTAAAGTTCTGTCTTCCTTGACCTCCTATGGGGGATGTACTCTATTGGATTCCCTCCCATCTCTGTTTAATTTTACTTTGGTTTATCATCCTCATCTCTTGTTTAGCTCCAATTTTATCCAGTTCTCTTATTTTCTCTCTTGTCCAGGTGGCCCCAGCCACAAAGGACTTCAGCCGTTCTATTCAGGTGACCCTGCTTGCCTCTTTCAGCCTTCTTGGTAACGGAGGAACCTTCTTTAAGTACTCCTCTCTTGCTTCCCATCCCAGAACTTACTTTCTTTTGAGACAGAGTCTCACTTTGTCATCCTTGGTAGAGTGCTGTGGTGTCACAGCTCACGGCAACCTCCAACTCCTGGGCTTAGGTGATCCTCTTGCCTGAGCCTCCCAAGAAGTGGGACTACAGGTGCCCGCCACAACGCCCAGCTATTTTTTGTTGCAGTTTGGCTGGGGCCAGGTTCAAACCCACCTCCCTCAGTATATGGGGCCAGCGCCCTACCCACTGAGCCACAGGTGCCGCCCCATCCCAGAACTTTCAGTGGCTTCTCATTTTCTACAGAAGAGAGTCCAAATTCTTTACTATGGTATCCAAGGTCCTTCCTGCTTTGTCCCTAATTCATCTCTAGAGCTTTCTCAAAAGTACTATTTGCTGTTCTGTGAACACGTCCCATACATCCTGCTCTGGATCGTTCTTCTGCCTTCTATCTTTGCCTGGATAGGGTAAGCCCAGCTCAAAGTTCACCTCTCTCAGGGCCTTTCTCTAACTTCCTTTCTTCTTGCCTGTGAAATCCCAGAGGACTTCACCTTCCTCCGGGCAGGCCTCATGCTTTGCCTTCTGTTTCAGTTACTATTTAGGTTCGCTGTATGTCCCCCTGGAGATGCCTCTTCCCAGGCTGCAAGCCCCTGGGGAGCAGACACCAGGGCTTATTCATTTTCATTTCTTCTTAAAATATAGCGTGTTCCTTCAAACACAGCTGGCACTTGGTAAACACTTGCTGAGTGTACAAAGGAATGAGGTGTCTTGAGAGTGCTGTGCCAGGGGAGGAGATAAAGCCTCTGATTTAAGTTTGGCAGAAACAGATTTAATTGGCCAGAGTGAACCCTCCATTACCTCAAGGGTTCTTGTCAATGAACCTTTCAGTAAGTCATCAAATCAACAAGAAACGAGGGCAAATTCACTTCATAATAGGAAGAACAACTTTTTAAAAGTCACCATTTCTTAAGCATTTGGTATGGGCCAGAGCCTGTGCTGAACACATAAAAATACAATCTTATTTATTTCTTCACTCACAAATAATTATATAAGCAATAACTAATAAATAAGCACCTACTATGTGCCAGGCACTATGTTACTTAAGGGTACAAAATGTACCTTTTCATTTTGGTCAGAGTGTTCTCAAAACAAGCCTGTTTGTAGCTCCATTTTATAAAAGAGGACATTATGGCATGTCTCATAATTTACCATACATAGGGGAAAATGGGAAGTGGTAGCTAAATGTACCTTTGTTTACAAAATATTACAAGATTTTACAAAGAGGTGGCCAATACATAGAGAATATTTTGTGAATGTTTGTAAATAAAGGTACATTTAGCTATAAGTTCTCATTTTCCCAACGTGTGGCAACTGCTGGACACTCCGTAGAAAAGTTGAGTGACTAGCTCAAGGTCATACAAGCTAATAAGTAGTGGGTTTGGTCCCAGTCAGTAACTCTTAGGCCTGTTCTCTTAGCTACCAAACTATATAGCATGATATCAATGCAATAAGATCTTTGATTAAATATCTATAGTTAAAAATAAACAGCATGTCATATACGATTGTACTACTCAACTTCAGATTGGCAGCATCAGCATCTCCTGGAACTTGTTAAAGTTGCACATTCTCAGGCCCTGTGTGGACCCATTGAATCAAAACCTCTGGGAGTGGGGCCCAAGAATCTGCGTTTTAACAATCTGCAGGTTCTTACGTGTGTTAAAGTTTGGGAAGCATTGGTGTGAATCCTTTTAAATCTTTTTTATCTCACAGCACACTAGAACATATAATTAAACTTCCATGGCACACTTATGTTGATCAAAAATAACGAGTAAAAAAAAAGAAAAGATTATACTTACTGTGCTGTGAACTTCTTTTGAAAATAATTTAATTAATGATCTTTAAAAATGTTCACTGCTTACCTAAGATCCTCTCACAGCACAGCAGGGTGCTGCCGCATACCGGTTGAAAATAACTGGTGTAGATCATGATCTGTACAACTTATTTTGATAGGCTTTTTGGTTATTTTCCTTGATTTTGGATTTAGGTGAGCTTTTTTATGTGCTCTTAGTTTTTATTATGCACAACTGGAGGGTGATCAGTGCCTTACCCTACACTGTTATTGTTCCGACATCCCCAGCCTCACAGGCTCTGTGAATGTGTCACTTTTTTAGAAGAGGAGCCACAGAAAGAAAGAGAGGTTGAGAACAATGAAGGAAACGGTAGGGATGTTCCCCTTAAGTTAAAGGCTGTAAACATTGGGGCTGGGGTAGGGCTTGGTGAAATCAGGGCGCTCCCTCACCATGTGGAATATCCCCCACTAGCAGGAGGAGGATGGGACTCTCTGTTGTTGCTGCTTCAGCAGGTAAATAGTGTTACCCAATTTCTCTGTAGTGGGGCTGGGGGAAGAATTTCTTTCTGAAATTGTGTTAACTCTAACACACCATCAACCTCAGTGAGGCAGCTAGAGCAGGAGGCTGTGAGATGGGGGAGGCATAACGTAGGATGTTGAATATTTCAGCAAACTGTCAACTTCAATGTATTGAGACTACATCTGTCTTTGAAATCAGGGTGCTCTGGGGTTTCTAGCCAACTGGTTGCCTAGTAACATGCGTGAAACACTGAGAACTAGCCACTTGAAAGTTTATTTTTGCCCTGAGTTCGTTGCCGAAGATTGAATGTGATTTGGTAGCCGGAATAATATTTCATTTTTATTCATGAGCTGGGGAAATAAGCAAATACTTACAGTGAAATCAGTGTCGTCCCATTGAATGCATGACTTTGTACTTCCTTAAATCCATTTCCATACAGTTTGCTAATGGAGAGAGGAGAGAGGTTTAGGAATGGGAAGGAATGGAAAGACATGCAGTTTTGAAGCACACATTCTTCCTCCCATTTATTAACAAGGTCATTGCTGTCATTCATAGTATCTAGCTGTGTCTCTAATATGTGAGATTCGGAGGCCTGGGTGGATGGAGTTGTTCTTTTTACTCTAGTTTACCTCTACCTCTGCCATCACCACCACCACCACCACCAGTTTACTAAGTATTTATTGAGTGCCAGATACCTCCCCAGCTATTCCATGGTTTAGTCCTTCTAACCATTTCCATTATACTAATAAGAAATAGGCATCTCAGTGTTGTTCTGTAGCGTGCTTATGGTCAAAGGAAAGCACCGGCAGAGCTGGGATTTGAGGCTGGAGCTGGCTAACATATAAGCCTCTCCTCTCGGTCCCACAGCCTACATGGTGTATGGGCTTTCTTGGTTATTGAAAGATGAGGGCAAAGGAAGGCTCAAGCACTGAGTTAGCTTTTCTTCTTGGGTAAGTATGTGATTTGGCTGATGCCAAATTTGGCTCCACAACCAAGATTTCAGTGTCTATGGATAGTGAAATCGATTTGGTTGGGTGCAACTAACATTTTAAAAAATGAAATAGAATAGAGCAAAGGGAAAGTATTAGAGTAGTATGTTGCAAGTAATTGGGGTATTCTTTTTTATGAAATTTTGTCCTATTTTTATGTGGTATATATGTGTATATATAATATACACCTATAATACATATGTATATGTGCATATATATGTATATGTATACATAAACACACACATACATACTTCCACACAGAATAGGATATAAGAGGCCGCTTAAAACACAGATACTGGGTAATGCTAGAGACAAAAAGGAGCCCAGAGAGGATTAAGCAATACCTTTTCATTTTACAAAGAAAGAAATAAGCTTAGGGAGAGGAAGTGAATAGGCTCAGAAAGAGAAAGTGACTTGTCTAAAGCCCACAACTGGCAGGATGAGACCAAAACATATTTTACCTGGGGCTACTTACAGCACATCCCGTTTGGTGGTGGTTTTTACTTTTCTTTCTCCTGATATCCTCATGGATTCCCACCCTCTTCCTGCAGAGCTGTGTTCCTGGCTGTCCTATTCCAAATGTAAACCTTCCATCCTCCAACATTTGCTATCATCCTTCCCTGATTTGTTTTTCCTCTATTGCTTTGTCACCATCTTACTCACAATTATATTTTACTTGTTTATTATCTACATCTGCCAGCTGAACAGGAACATCATGAGAGTAAGGATTTTAAGCTGTTTTGTCTATTGTAGAATCCCTGCATCTAGAACAGTGCCTTACACTTGGGAATGTTATAGTTCTTTCATGTTAAATGAATTGGATGACCAAATAAGTCTATGTAAGATGATTTTCTTACTTTAAGAAAGTTTGAAAGCCACTGTTTTAAATGGATATATTTGTATAGGTTCTTTGTGAACAATGATGTAAGGTCCATGTGAAAAGGTCTCATCTGTGGTGAGATGCAAAATTAGTCTCCTTATACCTGCCAAGACCCTAGATTCCCTTTACAGGATTGCTGGCAACTGCATGGCCAGGGATAGCCTAGAGATTGTGACTTGAGAAATGGTTCAGACACATGCTTCACCTTCTCCTATTCTAGATGGCTGTTGTTTGCAAGGTTATTGTAGCCTTTAGAACTTTACCATTTGGTGTGTGATTATGAGGTCTGACAGTTAAGTTGGTGAACTTGTCACTATACACTTACATTGGCAGCACTGTACAAACAACTCGGTAAGCTTTCATAACCTTGGTATATAAGTGTCTCACAGCTGTGTTTGTGTAGACATGTGGCAGTGTCTTGCTGAGTGGAATTCATGATTGTTGAATGTTTTTGCATGCTGTAGTAAGAATGTCAGAGCTTGACATAGAGCAGCAAAAAAACATTAAATTTCTTATTAACCTTGGCAAGAATGGAAGTGAAATTAGGGACATATTAGTCCAAATTTATGGAGATAATGCCATGAAGAAACGGCAGTGTACAAATGGATAAAACGTTTTTCTGAGGGGACAGAAAGTGTCATTGATGAAGCAAGGTCAGAGTGGCCAGTAATGAGCAGAACTGATGAAAATGTTGCAAAAATTTGTTGAATTGTGTGTGAAATTCAAATTTGTTGAATTGTTGAATTTGTGTGTGTGTCAAAATTGTCAGCTGACTATGAGAAGTATAGCAGACCAAATAAACATTGATAGAGAAACAGGAAAATCTTAACTGAAAATCTTGGCATGGGAAAGGTGTGGCACTTGTATCAAAGCAATGCACAGTTCACACAGCACAATCTGTGAGGGAGTTTTTAGCCAATAAACAAATGATTGTGTTGGAACGCCCTCCCTACTCACCTGATCTGGCCCCCAATGACTCTTTTCTTTACCCAAAGATAAAAGAAATATTAAAAGGAAGACATTTGTATGACATTCAGGACATCAAGGGTAATATAACACAGCTTTGATGGCCATTCCAGAAAAAGAGTTCTAAAATTGCTTTGAAGTATAGACTAGGCACTGGAATTTGTGCATAGCTCCCCAAGGAAGTACTTCAAAGGGGACCATGGTGATATTCAGCAATGAGGTATGTGGCCCTTTTTCTAGGATGAGTTCATGAACTTAATTGTCAAACCTTTGTATGTGCGTGACATTTAAAGTATCTATGAACTCCGTGTAGGTATATTTGTCTGTGTGATCTCTTCATATTAACCCAGAGTACACCTGAAACAAACCAGCATATAAATGAAAGGTGGGACTCAGGTTGAAGTATAATATTTGAACTCTGAAATTCAGAAAATATAAATTATTTATATACATAAATATAATATGTAAATAATTCTTCAAGTAACCTCAGATTAGACTGAGTTCAAAGACAGCAGAGGAGCTAGTTAATTTATTTCTTAAAACCCCTGGGGCCTCACAGAATGCCTTGTACCTAGCAGGAGCTCGGTTGACATTCTGGGTAAAGCAGTAGCTTTGCCCTTCCATAGGGGGAAGAGATTTCCTTGGCTCCCCCTGCTCTCACGTGCTTTCTTCTGGAATTTAGAGTTTAGAGCTTCACATACTAGTTCTTAACTATGTTTCATATTGGATTGTTAGATGCCATTTTCCAATAGTTTTTCTTACCTTTTTATATCGTAGAATCTGAGCGTGTAGGTATGTGCTTTATATCTGTTGTCTGGGATAATTATACACAATTTTGTTGCCTCCTTAGCAGCTCAGTCCCCCTGGAATTCTTTTTTACTTTACACTTAGAATATTATTTAGGATTCTTTTGTCTGTTTAGGGGTTGAATTCCATTATAGCCATCTCTTTTAGATGAAGGAATCATATACTTTTCTCTAATTTTCCTTAAACTTGATTTTTTTTTTTTTTCCGTAGAGACAGAGTCTCACTTTCTTGCCTTTGGTAGAGTGCTGTGGCGCCACAGCTCACAGCAACCTCCAACGCCTGGGCCTAGGTGATTCTCTTGCCTCAGCTTCCTGAGTAGCTGGGACTACAGGCACACGCCACAATGTCTGGCTATTTTTGTTGTTGTTGTTGCAGTTCGGCCAGGGCCAAGCTTGAACCCACCACCCTTGGTATATGAGGCCGGCACCCTACTCACTGAGCCAAGCTTGAACCCACCACCCTTGCTATATGGGGCAGGCATCCTACCCACTGAGCCACAGGTGCTGCCCCATTAAATTTGATTTAGTATAGGCAAGTATTTCTCAAAGCATTTTCCTCCTTCACTGAGTTAGAATCATCTGCAGCCTCAGACGTACTGACTGGGCACTGCAGAACAACTGAATCAGAAGCTAAGAGTGGTGTCTAGGAACATGTGAGGGCTCGTTAGCTCTCCCAGTGAGCCTTGGGCTGCCAATATGGAAACCCTTGTCCCCGCGGGATGACGCAGTTCTTATTTCCATGGTACATCAGATGTTCTGTTGCTCAGAATTGAGTCCTTAGTCCCCTTACTGCTTCTTTACCTTTTAAGTGATGGAACTGTATGTGCAGTGGATCAAGAAAAAGTAGTCCCTCCTCTGCTTTTAGCAAAGCAAAGTGCCCAGCAGTTGTCTACATGCCCATTACCCGGCACAGCTATGTGCTGCCCTGATCCTTGTTTTCATACAAGTTAGGAGATTATACTTTTTTTTTTTTTTTTTTTAGCTCACAATACCATTGCTCTAAGTGCAGCCTCCTGGTTAAGTCTATAGGCATTGAGCTCAATTGCCTGGGTTTGAATCTCAGCTCTGCTGCTTACAACCTGAATTACTTAACCTCTCAGTGCCTCAATTTTCCAATGAAAATACAATAATAGTATGACCTCAAAAAGCTATTATGAGATTTAAAAAGGGTAGATGTATGCTAAGCACATATATTTAGGTTCTAGAATATAATAAATGCTTAATTTGTCAGTCCTGTTATTATTATTACATTTTTCACTAGCCTCCACTCTTCTGACCACAGGAAAAAGATCTCCCCTTCCGTGCTTTGGATGGGATTTCTATTCAATGCAGGCATCCTGTTTAATTGAATTGTCATCCTCCTCTACTAGGGTAGGGGGTCTTCTGTTCTAGGGAGGAACAGGTCAGGTCAGTGGCCTGGGCTGCCCCAAGTCTACTCACTCTTTGATGGCTCTCAACCCCCTTTGGTCTTTGCTAGCATCATGGACATTTTTGCATTTAGACATTTTTCATATCTGCTTTACTTTTCATTTTTTTTTGAATAGCTTCATTTCTGTTGTCCTAACTTTCCAAAGAACACAGCTGTTTCAGTTGCTCTTGTCTCTGTTTTTACCAGTCACACACAATAGAATGTGCTGCTTTGTTTTGATTAAAAGAGTAGCTTTCTTACTTTGGAGAAATTACAGATGCGAGTAGGAGACCTCATGCTGTCAAGCCTGCATAATGCTTTTAATGTCTTTTAAAAACATCTGGAGAGTCACTTCAGATAACTTTTTTTCCAAATTATTGTGGTGTCAAACTTAAGTGAGGAGGGCTTCCTTTGCTTTGCTTTGAGGATTCTGTCATGGGTACAGAAACGAAGATTTCCCCCTACTCTTCTGTTAACAATAGCTACACCGAACTTTAAAGCATTGTCTAAGTTCTCTACTCAAGTGTCAATAATTGTGACTCAAACAGAGAGAATGGCACTTTTTGTTCAGAATAAGACCGGGATTTACATACTAATCACAGATGATAATGTAATTCTGAATGCTACCTTAAAATGAACTCCATATATTCCCAGGCCTCTAAAAGCATTGCAGGGGTCATACTGCGTATTAACAGTATTAGACTTTCTGCCATGGTTCCTTCTTGGATCACCTGGTTTCTGGATGATTTCAAAAAGAACCTAATTTATGTTTACAGATATTCAGAGCCTCAAAAAATAGTTATACTGTCAAAGGTGAAAGCATACTATTTTAGAAAACATGCCCTTTAGTGGTATATCTGTAAGCAGATTTTTATCCAATAATGATACAAACTGCATCCTAAAGAAGGGGACCCTAAATTTACTTTCTTCCCTGTGTGGCACTTTGTTATGTCTGAATAACTCCTCATTTATTAAGATTCTTCTCCAGTGGACGGCCCAGCAGTGTTGTATAGATAACTTTCTCCTGGTTGCTACTATATGCTGCCATAATTCTAGTTGTGAATTACATCAGGGTGCCCCCATTTCCAGGGACTCATAGTCTCTATAGCAAGGGATCCCTTTCCCTAATATATCTATGCCTTTTACCTTTGCGCTGCACTGATTTTTCATGTTTCTCTCTACCTCAGCTAAGTTCATGTCAATTTACATGACTTTACCATATGTGGTAATAAAAAGGGTGATAGGCATCAAAAGAATGATGACATTAATGGATTCTAAGATACTGAATACACTTTTTGAAAAATCCATATTCCATTTTTTACTTAAAAAAAGACAGAACAAGAGAGAGAGGCAAAGGGAAAAGAGGAAACCTCTCCTTTACATAAGAGTATTGGCTAATAAGTGTAGAGGAATGATAATTAAAAATGACTATTTTATAACTCCCTTTGAAATAACTGAATAATCAATGGATGAAAGGTTGGTGGCCAACTGAATACTCACACAAACTCAAGGTATGTCACCGTTTACTTATTAATAATAAAGAGATCTGACAGTTATCACTTTAACCAAGCAGCCACGCTGTAGAACAGTGTGACCTAACGTACCGCCTGGTTTAAAACAGTGGGAGAGATACACTTCCCCTTTGCAGTATTCTTGTAGAAATATTTGACCTGTATTTAGTCATGGCAGTATAGTCAGATGAATCTAAACAACTGGTTTGGGCTCCTCAAAGGATTTCGTGTCATATAGAACAGAGGAAGACAGGGTGACAATTTGGGGCATGGAAGGAAGTGTGGGAGGTGAGGTTGGCAGGATTAAGGGACACAGCAAAAATGCATCGCCTAAACTTTGATTGTATTCTTAGTTTTAAAAAAATCCCTGAAAGTCATTTTCATTTGAATGTGCCCTAGGATAGATGATATCTTTAAGTTTATGTTGGTTTTCTTAGGTATAATGATGGTGTTCTTATGTAGAATATCTCTGTCTGGGGGAGATTCATGTTTAGGAATAAAATGTCATGATGTCTGTAAACTTCTTTTAGATGGTTTGGCAAAAGGGCAATATGTTGTCTATGTTTATATAGAGAGGTGGAAGGGGTATGGCAAACTGTTAATAGTTGGCGAATCTAGGTAAGGTATATAAGGGTGTTCGTCATACTGTTTTTTCCATTTGTCAGAGAAAAGATAAATGGAAAATGACTCCATTTGTCAGTTAAAAATTTCAAAATAAAAAATATTTTAAAGGAGGTGATAAGATGTGTTTTTAAGATGGTTTAAAACAATGTGCTTCCTCTGGGTTGTTAAATATTAGCTCTTTTTTTTTTTTTTTGTAGAGACAGAGTTTCACTTTATCGCCCTTGGTAGAGTGCCGTGGCGTCACACAGCTCACAGTAACCTCCAACTCCTGGGCTTAGGTGATTCTCCTGCCTCAGCCTCCGGAGTAGCTGGGACTACAGGCGCCTGCCACAACGCCCGGCTATTTTTTTGTTGCAGTTTGGCAGGGGCCGGGTTTGAACCCATCACCCTCGGTATATGGGGCCGGCGCCCTGCTCACTGAGCCATAGGCGCTGCCCTAAATATTAGCTTTTAACTGTGAGTAATTGTAATCATGGTAATTACATAGTTGACACGGCGTGATTGGATTCACACAAGAAGGTGTTTATAATCTCGTTGAATGGACAAAGACCGAGGTGTAGTGAGTGGCATGACTTGATTATGGCTGTTTGGTTAGACGTTGAGTCAGGCCTCAGCCAGGCTATTTCAGTGCCCAGCAACTCTCTACTGTGGCTTTTCTGGATACAGCCTGGAATCTTGTCGTGCTTTGTCAGATATCCCTTGTTTGTAGGGTCTTTGAAAATTAATTGCCATGACCTTTCCTTCTCTTTGTGGCATTCAGATGTGAACCAAGGTTGTATCCTTTTTGAGACTGGTATGACTAGTCATCTAGAATATTTTAAAGTTGGTGCAGCTAAATCCTGCTCACTCAGAGGGGATATTTCAAGGTGGCCTCTTGAGGAGATTTAATGAAAAGCCAAAGTGACTCTAGAGGGACATAAGTGCATAATGCATAGTTTTAGCATTAGCCCCACTGAGCTTCTCCAGCATCAAGTGAAGTGCTTGGTTTTCATTAAATGAGCTCACAGTTGGTAAAGATTTGGGTAGGGCGAGGGCCAGACACTTCTACAAAAAGCAAAATCTCAAATACCACTAATAATGAAAAGAGAATGTTTGCTTTCATTATTTTCTAATTAGAGAATTGAACTTTAGAGCTGAGAAAATAAAGCTTTCCTCTTTTAAGCGTAATACCCTTTTCCAGCGGGGTGCTCCACATGATCCTTTGCTTACAGAAGGGCCCATTCAGCGAGAACAAGTGGCAAGCAAATGACTAATTATTTCCCTTCTAGATGAAGGGCCAAGAGTGAGGAGGGAGATGGAAGCACAGTGCCCCACAGGGTCTCTGGGAGAGACGGATCTGCCATCTTAACTTCAGAGGTGAGGCCATTACACCCTGCTGGCATGCATTCTTCCTTTTAAAATCACAACCAAGTGAGTCAGTGGCCCTGTTATAAGAATGCTGTGCAGTGCTGTGTGTACACTCTGAAACGTGAGGTGTGAAAGGGCATCTTGGTTACTCCTGGGGTTTGGGGAATGGCCCAGCCTTGTGAACACACACTTCTCTGTGGAAAGCTCATCCATCCACATTTGTTTTCTTCTTGGTCCTCCTCCATGTCTTCTACCTTTCCATGCCCACGTATGGTACTCCTCTCACCGGCGTACATTTACCTGACAGGAGTACCGATTGGTCCCTGATTATTTTGAGATTTTGGTCAAAATCAAAGGGAATGTTGGATATTTGTGATCTTTCAATAAAGGATACTCTGTGGGGTGTTTTCTTCTTACTACTTTTTTCAGAGTTACCTCCAAGCCCACCTCCTTATCCTAGCACTTGAGGCCCTCTGCAATCCAGTGTCTTGTCTACCCTATCAATTCTCTAAACTTATTTCTCACTCCTTAAACAGGACGTTTGTCCCTCGTGGTAAGTCTCACCCTGCTCTCCTGCCTGTGGCCATGCTTGTGCTGTGCTGTCGCTTCACCTGGACTACTCGCTCCCCTTTCTCTGTATGTAATACCGCATGATGGTTAAGAACCTGCCTCTGGAGCTACAAGGCCAAGGTCCACGTCTTGGGCTTGGATAGATACTTAACCTCAGGGCCTTGGTGTCCTCACCTGTCAGGGGGTTGACAGTCCCTATCTCATGAGATTTCTGTGAAACTTAAATGAGTTTTATTTATTTATTTATTTTTAGAGACAGAGTCTTACTTTGTTGCCCTCAGTAGAGTGCTGTGGCATCACAGCTCACAGCAACCTCCAGCTCTTGGGCTTATCCTCTTGCCTCAGCCTCCTGAGTAGCTGGGACTACAGGCGCCCACCACAACGCCTGGCTATTTTTTGTTGCAGTTTGGTTGGGGCCAAGTTCGAATCTGCCACTCTCGATATATGGGGCTGGCGCCCTACTCACTGAGCCACAGGTGCCGCCCAGAGTTTTAAAAAGTATGTAAAGTAGTACAGGCATTTAATAAGTACTGTATAAATATTAGCTGCTATCATTACACTCACCTGTATCAATGTTACTGATGATACGAGGTCCAAATCAAGTTTCCACTCCACTCTGCAGCCTTCTCTTACTTCTCCAGCCCAAGAGGACCTCTCTGAGATCTTATTTCTACATGTCACAAACTTTCATAGCAAATATCTACTGGCTTGTATTATCCTTTCATTAGCTCATGTTTTTCCTTTCATTGAGACTATGAGCTTTTTAAGGACTTGACTCTTATCATACATCTCTTATGTTCTCAATATAGACATGGGAAACCCCACCTCCTAAGCAATGTGGTACCTCCTCACTCGGAGTTTATTTGATGAACCCCCCGTTTCTGATAGGGACATGATGAATGAGTAGGTACAGATCCAATGCCATGGGGAATTGAAATTACTTTATAAACAGCTGGCAGAGCCATGGTGTGTGAAGGAAGTGACAGGAATAGAGACTGTTGAGAAGGTATTTCTAGGATCAACAGAATCTCCTTTCACGTATTCAAGAGATGCAGGTAAGTGATTTGAAATTATTTGTCGTTGCTCTATATTCTTTTGATTGCAGTACCCTGAGCAGGGGCTACGTGGTTGTGAAACATGACAATTATACATGTAAAATTATACTTGCAAAACCAAAGTACTATACAAATACAGTTTACAATTGATACCAATTTTTGGACTATCGATATAAAAGATTTGGACTATCGATATAAATCTTTTATATCGATAGTCCTCTGAGATGGTCTCTTCTCTTGCTTCACATCTATTTCTTTACGTCAGAGTCATTCCAATTCATGCTCTGTTTTTTTTTTTTTTCATTAGCTCATTTATTGCCCCATCACAATTTTGCCATGGGCTGTAACCAAAGCAGAAAGAGCAAGAGGGATATGGATGTGGAGAACAGAACTAAACGAGGATCACTGGGCTTTAGGTGTAAAGAAATGAGACATATTGCTTCTGAGTGGTGGGGCAGAGAGGGTGCCTCATGTGAAGATACATGGCTGAGAAGAGAATGGGTTATTTTAGTACAGTGCCACTTAAACTTTAATGTACATATGAATCACTTAGAACCTTGTGAAAATGCATATTCTGTGTCAGTAGGTCTGGGTGGGCCTAAGACTTGCATTTCTTTTTTTTTTTTTTTTATTGTTGGGGATTCATTGAGGGTACAATAAGCCAGTTACACTGATTGCAATTGTTAGGTAAAGTCCCTCTTGCAATCATGTCTTGCCCCCATAAAGTGTGACACACACTAAGGCCCCACCCCCCTCCCTCCATCCCTCTTTCTGCCCCTCCCCCATAACCTTAATTGTCATTAATTGTCCTCATATCAAGATTGAGTACATAGGATTCATGCTTCTCCATTCTTGTGATGCTTTACTAAGAATAATGTCTTCCACTTCCATCCAGGTTAATACGAAGGATGTAAAGACTTGCATTTCTAACTAGCTCTCCAAGGATGCTGAAGGTGCTGGTTCCTGGACCACACTATGAAATGCTAAAGTTCAACACTATGAAAAGGACAGTTCATGTGAACCTGGTAGCCTGATGCATGAATGTAAAATAAAAAGACACTATGTTGAAGCATTAAGGACTAGAGGGACTGGCCATAGATGGTGTTGCTTTGGAAATAAAGTGAGAGGGACCCAACGGAAGGTGACAAATAAGAGGGGTGAGAGTCAGGCCCATTGATTGACTACTCTACCTCCTTGGAGTATATCCTTCTAAACTCTTCTCAGTTGAAATCTTGAAATTTCTGTGCTCTCTTTTAACCAAGGCAGCCATTCCCCTCCAGTTTGTATCTTTCCAGCCTCAGAGCCTTGCATTAAAGCAGTGTACAATTTCATCAGTTTGAAATTCAGTCCCTGAAAATCCTCAGGGATCATTTGATTAATTTTAAAATGAATTGGTTGATAGGTTGTTATGTGAACATATGGCCCAGCTGTGATCCACCTGTCTCCTCCCACACTTGCCACTTTAGGTGAAGAAGGTGAGAAATGTGGTAAAACATGAGAAAGAGCTTACCTCCAGCTAGAAATGAGAATGGGAGGAGGCTGTATGGTAGACCTGAATCTGGGAGTTTACTCACAGTGTTACGGATTCGTTATTCATCCCTCGAAAAGCATTTCCTGGTATGGTGGTTATGTGTAAGTTATCACAAATTTCCCTTGAGGAAAGAAATGAGAAATATTTACTTTCCAAATTTTAGCTGCAAATAAGAAACTGTTATGCATAGCAATCAGCCTGGTACTTACAGGATGAAATTAAATTCAGAGGAGAAGATCTTCGTCACATCTGGAAGCTTTTGGATGCCTGTGTTGCAGATGCTTCTGTGATTTGGGTTACGGTAGTGATGTGGGCAGAGAGTGGGTAAAAGGTGATTGTCATTAAGGTATACAGATAAAAAGGGAGTAGAAAGGCATTTTACAAATTCTGTTTTCACATTAAATTTAAAAATATTGAATTTGGCGTTCTTTGTAACACTTTTAAAAGCTGACGAGGACTGTTGAAATTTGAAAGTCCCAAATGCTATGGGGGAAGTTGCTTTAATTACTCTTAGAGATCTAGGGGCTGGGACTGAACTTTCAGATCTTTTTCATTTATATCTCTAACCTGTCTTTTCCTATTCAATCAATTGCACTTTCCTATTGTATTGCATTCCTTTTCTTTTTAATAATTAGTTTATTCCATGCTTTTTGACAGTTCTAGAAAGCATCCCTTTATTCTGGAGCAGGTTTCAACAGCTCAAACACTTCAGGAAGTTTAATCTTACGTGAGAAATCCATGTCCCTTATTATTAAAAATCTTCCTTTATTTAGCTACTCTGCGATTCAGGAAATTCTTTATTTCATTGAAATTGTTAAACATTCTTTTGGTGTTTGGAGCTACTCAAGGTTTCTCTTCTTTTCCTTCCACATTTTTAACCTCCAAAGAGGAGAGATGCTTAAATGATAGGTGAAATAAAAGAATATTTTATTACAAGAATGGGGTTCCTTTAGTGTCTATCCATCTAGATTTTCCTCAACTGAGTTTGAAATTTACCCTGGGCTCTGGACAACTGATATGAACTGCCTATTACCTTGGTGACAATGAAACAAAGCCTGGCTTGTTTCTTTTCTTGTAACTCCAGTTTACACTGATTCTGTGTCTTGCCTATGGCTGGGGAAATCAGTTTAGGCTTAGACTGCAGTGTGTGTTTGCGTTGGGGTAACGAGCTTTGAATGAAAATGCTATTTAATAAAGACAATGATTCTTAGATAATATGGGGCTGCGGTGGTCAAATTTGGTTCTGGGGATTTTCTTACGTTTTCCCAAAGTTGTTGAAGCTGCAGGTGCTTAAGTGCCTTGTAGATCCCCTGTAGGTTTGGAAAAGCGAAACACCTGAGTGTGCTATTGTTCAGAGTTAGACTTGGGAAAGGAGCTATACCATCTCCAGTAGCAGCGCCTGGAGAAGGCCCTGGAGCAAAACTGATGACATGGAACACCAGAGAGAGGACGGTCCTTCTCTTCTGCTCTGTTTTTCTATTTTTGTGTGGTGGTGGTGGTGGTGGTGGTGGTGGGGTGGACTTTATATTTTCAGTGGGGTGGGGATGGGGAGAGGAGTTACGAAATTTAATTTATCAGAAAAGAAGAGTAAGAGGGTATCTCTATTAGAGGGATTTAAATTTTTTCCTTAAAAAAAACTAGGAATGACTTAAAACATGAGAAGATCAGGGTGATAAATTTATAGATTGGATCAAATTTCAGGAATTTTGGTATTGCTGACAAGGCAATGACTCTGTTGGGCTGCAACAGTATTCAATTTATGATGGCAACTGATAGACCTAGTAAGATTTAACGGGAAATAGAAAATAATTATTTAGTTTATATGGCAGTGTCTACCTCAAGGTAATACTTAAAAAGTTTATATTTAATGAATGAATGAACAAATGAGATAAAAGAGATTGGTAATTTTTAACCAGTGATGGGGTTCAAATCAGAATTTTCTCTTTCACTTTCACCTACTCTCTGCCCACCTTAGAGATTCTGATTCCTTTTAAAGTGTTGTGGCCCCCATTCCCCATTCTTGCCACATCTTTAAAAATCACTGCAAAGGGGTATTGTTCTTATTTGGTGTTTGGGACAGAGAAAATGTTGGGAACCACATAGGCATATGTGAAAACACCCAACATGGTGGCTGACAAGAAATGCTGATTAAACTTAAATTAGAAGGCTGAAGAGGAATGTGGAAATAATGCTATGTATGTCATTAAAAAATTCTTCTCAACCTTTTCATCATTTTAATTTTCATCAGATGCCCATTTTCCCCTCCCCAGTTGTTAACAAGCAAAATTCCTTACAGGTATTTTAGCCGGGGAAGATTTGTAAATGCTCCAGGCTCAATGTATACCAGGTTTTTGGTGTTCTGGATTAGTCTGTAAGGAGAGAGGGAAAAACAGGCATCAGTTTAATAAATGTGTATTGTTTGGAATGCATGAGACCATGGTCGCCAGAGGTTGCTGGCTGAAAATAACATCAACAAAAGCAAGTGATTTTGATATGCTTGAGAGGAGCTCCAGAGACTTTAGGGATGGAAATGGCTTGGTGAGAGCCAGTTAGCTATTTCCAGGCAGCTCTTCTCTCTCAACCTTCTGAGAAGCAGGTGTAAGGCTGTTGGCTGGGGGTCTATCCAGCGCTCCTGGACAAATTGGTACTGCTTACTGTGGAGTCTGCTCACTGGGTGTGAAGAGTGTCCACCCTCAGGAGAGATGAGCAAATTAACCACTATTCCTTGGAGGCAAACTAGTCCTTTTTATATAGGTCTGGCAAGCACGCTGACCAATTATACAGCTGGGGACCCAGCAGGACAGAGGCCAGGGGGTTGGATTTGGGGAATTTTATGCCCATTCAATAGATAATTTGCTATATGATGATGCCCAGTCTTCTACCTTCCCTGAGCTAGTGTCCTGTCAGTAAAATTGGTATAATGATATTACATAATCTTCCTCCCTCATAAGTTATTAGGTTTTGTTTAATAGATTAAGTAGAAATAATACAAAGCAGGGTTTTGCTAAGTATGAAAGTATAGCCATATACCACAGTGGCATTATTGCCCTATCTCAGGTCCTACTTCCCCAGTGACTGTCACCCTTTAAGAGTAGCCAAAATTGCTGAGTCCTGTCTATTTTGAAATGGCCAGCAAATGCTTTTGGCTTTCTTAGCCTAGGCAACAAACATCTGAGGGCATGATATTCTTGTTCTACATATATAGGGAAAATACAGCATATTGATTAGGAACATGGGCTTTGGGGTCAGCTTTGTTTTTCATTCTGATTTTACTGATTGTATGAACTTGGATATATCACTTAAACTTCTCTGCATGTCGGTTTTTTCATAGAGTGGTTTTTGAGGAGTAAATATGTGTCTGGCTCACAGTAAGGCCTCAACCTTCTCCTACTGGATCAATTAAGTTTACTATGTTAACAATAATTTATGCTGGTTGGGAAGCTAAATGATTTGTCTACAGCTGTACGGCTGAGAAGTATTGGATGTGATCTGATTTTTCTGACTCCAAGTTTAGGGCGTATTCCATTGCACTATAGTTACCTACCATTGATGCCTATTTCCATCTTTTATATTTTTTTGATTCTTCAGATATGAGTGATATTTTGTGGAAATTATTTTTACCACTCAGTTAAGCAATCATTGGCCTTATAGGGCATTATGTGAGTAGGATGAAAGGGACTTTTATCTCTTAAAGATCTTTTGGGCCAGAGGTGTGGTGCACCCTGTAGTCTCAGCTACTCAGGAGGCTGAGGTGGGAGGACTACTTGAGCCTAGGAATTTGAGGTTAGTCTGGGCAACTTAGCAAGACCCTGTCTTAATTTAAAAAAATCTTCTGTTTTGTTTGGTCTGACCTTAGATGACTCATCCATTAATCCCTTCAGCAAACATTTACTGAGCACCTACATGTGACAAGCACTGTTGTAATTTCTGGAGATGTAGCTATAAACAAAGCAAAGGAGAGCCTCTGGACTTTCTTTGGAGTCCATAAGCTTTCCCTTGGCGTGCTTTATTTTTCTTTCTGTTGATAAATGTTGCTTTGCATCAGAGGAAGCTTCATTTGTCATTAGCTGTCCTGGTGGTTCTCCATATAAACTGCTTTAGCATTACTTAAGAAGTCAGTTAAACTGCAGATTTCTAGGTCTGGGATAGGACTGTGATCCACAACTGCAATGAACCCCACATGTGATTTCACTTCCCAGCCAAGTCCAGACTATAAATACCCAAGTTTAGTGCATTTAAATACCAATTGTTTTTGGATTTTTCCATAATTATTTGGTGAATTAGTTTCTCTTCCCTAGCTATACTGTCATCTCCTGGTGGACATTCATATTTTATCTCCTCTGTGTTCCATTAGCACTTGTACTAGACACATGGCAAGTACTCATATACTTATCAATTATTCTCTTTAGATAATTATTCACTGGACTATCTATAGAGAGGCCTTGTGCTATAGTGGAATATGCAGCATCTTTGAGGAAAGACGGTCTTGGTTGAATCTCAGCCCTGCCATTGTTTGCATGTCACATTGGTTAAGTTATTGCGCCTCTCCAAGTCTCCATTTGTTCCCCACCTCCCCATGAAAGGAATAATTACCCCATTCTGCAGGGTACTTATGAGGGTAAAATGACAAAACATAGAGGAAATGCTAAATAAGAGCTCAAAAAGTATTTGATATTAATACTTTTTACCTTCCCCTTTGAAGGTCCTGAGTAGGAGAAATTTGAGTGCTCTTTTTTTTTTGCGTTTTTGGCCAGGGCTCAGTTTGAACCCACCAACTCTGACATATGGGGCTAGCGCCCTACTCCTTTGAGCCACAGGCACCGCCCAGTTTGAGTGCTCTTTTAAAAGGTCAGGTTTGGACCATACAAGGAAGCAGCAAGGAGTGTGGGTTAGAAGTCACATGTCCTGACTTCTAGTTCCAACCCTGGCCTGACTTGCTGTGTGATGTCTTGCATGTCAGTTAACTTCTTTGGGCCATAGGTTCATCATCTGAAAACTAAATCATATCAGTCTTATCCCATCCATTTTGTGAATTGGGAGAAAATGATAATTTGACAGGGATCCTTTTCAAAACATTAGTACTGAAACATCACGATAACAGCAGTCAAACACAATGAACTCAATATACACATGCCTAACACAGGGCTTTTACATGTAGGTACTCAGGAAGCATTTGCTGAATGGACAAAAATGCCAATGTGGCCCCCAACAAACCAATTTATGACCTCCAAGCTCCTTTCCAAATTTTCCCACTGCCCCAAGTGTTCCACATCCTCCCTTCTGTAAGGCAAGAGCTACTTGGCAGGACTTTACAATGTCAATTTTAATTTCCAGCTTTGTGTTGTGATGTTTCAGAGTTTATACTGCTCCCAGGGAGAAGCAGTTGTCACCATGGCAACCTTCAGGCCACTGCAGTGAGAAAAATTAGTGCCTGCCCAGACCTAGTAATTGCTATAGTCTTTTCCTCTTGGATTCCTAGCAGTGGATGCTTGAATACAAATACCAAGTGGGCTCCAGCCAGTGAGGGTAATAGTTTACAGCAATAAACTATCTATTAGCTGATGCTTACATTTCAGACAAATTGAGGAGGCTGTCAAAGGCTTTAGCTTCTATCCTTTCCAGGGAATCGCTCTGAGAGATTTCACTAGGGAAGAAAGAGGAAAAATAGAAAGAAACATGAAAGAAATGACTGCATCTGCATGATAATGAGCTCTATCTGTGACCCAACATCTGCGGGCTGTACTATGTCCCTCTGAAAAAGAACGGGGACTTGTAAGTTGCCTTCACATCATAAAGGGCTAACAGCTCCCTTTAGGAGCACTGATGGGGTCTGCAACCCAGGTGCACCTGAAATGCAAGTTTCAGTAACCCCTCTTCATGTGACAGGGCTTTCTGTTGTTTATCTGTGTCTCAGAGTAACAGATTGTTAGAAGTGAATAGGCCCTTTGAGAAAACCTAGTCAGATTCCCTGTTTTATAGCTCTGGGAATTGGGGCCCTGAGAGGGGAAGCAAATAGTATTAGTAAGAAATTTCAAGACTAGGACTGGGATCTCTGTGCTTCCAATTTCATCACTGTCGTGAGGCTTTAATTTAGGTTGAATTGTTTCATAATTCTTTTTTTTTTTTTTAATTCTGGTATCATGTTTATTGAGCAAAGAAGTCTTCATATGGTTCTCCTGAGTAACATGTACATTTTGACATTTAAGGTATGCAGGGGCTGCAACCCTCTTTTTTTTTTTTTTTTAATTAAATCATAGCTGTGTACATTAATGCGATCATGGGGCACCATACACTGGTTTTATAGTGCGTTTGACACATTTTCATCACACTGGTTAACATACCCTTCCTGGCATTTTCTTAGTTATTGTGTTAAGACATTTACATTCTACATTTACTAAGTTTCACATATACCCTTGTAAGGTGCACCGCAGGTGTAATCCCATCAAACACCCTCCCTCTGCCCCCCTTCTGCCCCTCCTTTTCCCCCTTCCCCCTATTCTTAGGTTATAACTGGGTTATAGCTTTCATGAAAAAGCCATATATTAGTTTCATAGTAGGGCTGAGTACATTGGATACTTTTTCTTCCATTCTTGAGATACTTTACTAAGAAGAATATGTTCCAGCTCCATCCATGTAAACATGAAAGAGGTAAAGTCTCCATCTTTCTTTAAGGCTGCATAATATTCCATGGTGTACATATACCACAATTGATTAATCCATTCGTGGATCGATGGGTACTTTGGCTTTTTCCATGACTTAGCAATTATGAATTGGGCTGCAATAAACATTCTGGTACAAATATCTTTGTTATGATGTGATTTTTGGTCTTCTGGGTATATGCCTAGTAGAGGAATTATAGGATTGAATGGCAGATCTATTTTTAGATCTCTAAGTGTTCTCCAAACATCTGTCCAAAAGGAATGTATTAATTTGCATTCCCACCAGCAGTGTAGAAGTGTTCCCTTTTCTCTACATCCACACCAACATCTCTGGTCTTGGGATTTTGTGATATGGGCTAATCTTACTGGAGTTAGATGATATCTCAAAGTAGTTTTGATTTGCATTTCTCTGATGATTAAAGATGATGAGCATTTTTTCATATCTCTGTAGGCCGTGTGCCTGTCTTCTTCAGAGAAGTTTCTCTTCAAGTCCCTTGCCCAGCCTGTGATGGGATCACTTGTTCTTTTCTTGCTTATACGTTTGAGTTCTCTGTGGATTCTGGTTATTAAACCTTTGTCAGAAACATAACCTGCAAATATCTTCTCCCATTCTGATGGCTGTTTGCTTGCTTTACTTACTGTGTTCTTGGCTGTGCAGAAGCTTTTTAGTTTGATCAGGTCCCAGTAGTGTATTTTTGAAGCTGCTTCAATTGCCCCGGGAGTCCTCCTCATAAAATACTCGCCCAGACCGATTTCTTCAAGGGTTTTCCCTGCACTCTCTTCTAGTATTTTTATAGTTTCATGTCTTAAGTTTAAATCTTTAATCCAGTGAGAGTCTATCTTAGTTAATGGTGAAAGGTGTGGGTCCACTTTCAGTCTTCTACAGGTTGCCAGCCAGTTCACCCAGCACCATTTGTTGAATAGGGAATCTTTTCCCCACTGAATGTTTTAAATTGGCTTGTCAAAGATCAAATAACAGTAAATAGCTGGATTCATCTCTTGGTTCTCTATTCTGTTCCAGACATCTACTTCTCTGTTTTTGTCCCAGTACCATGCTGTTTTGATCACTATTGATTTATAGTACAGTTTCAGGTCTGGTAGCGTGATTCCTCCTGCTTTGTTTTTATTTCTGAGTAATGTCTTGGCTATTCGAGGTTTTTTCTGATTCCATACAAAACGAAGTACTATTTTTTCAAGATCTTTAAAGTATGACAGTAGAGCTTTAATAGGGATTGCATTAAAATTGTATATTGCTTTGGGTAGTATGGACATTTTAACAATGTTGATTCTTCCCAGCCATGAGCATGGTATATTTTTCCATTTGTTAACATTTTCAGCTATTTATTTTCTTAGAGTTTCATAGTTCTCTTTATAGAAATCTTTCACATCCTTTGTTAGATAAAAATATTTCATCTTCTTTGGCACTACTGTGAATGGAATAGAGTCCTTAACTGTTTTCTCAGCTTGACTATTGTTGGTAAAGGCTACCGATTTATGAATGTTGATTTTGTAACCTGAGACGCTGCTGTATTCCTTGATCACTTTTAAGAGTTTTTGAGTAGAATCCCTAGTGTTTTCCAGATATACAATCATATCGTCTGCGAAGAGTGAAAGTTTGATCTCTTCTGACCCTATATGGATACCTTTGATTGCCTTTTTTTCCCTAATTGCAGTGGCTAAAACTTCCATTACAATGTTAAAGAGCAGTGGAGACAATGGACAGCCTTGTCTGGTTCCTGATCTTAGTGGAAATTATTCAATTTAACTCCATTCAATATGATATTGGCTGTGGGTTTGCTGTAGATGGCCTCTATCAATTTAAGAAATGTCCCTTCTATACCAATTTTCTTAAGTGTTCTGATCATGAAGGGATGCTGGATATTATCAAAAGCTATTCTGCATCAATAGAGAGAATTGTATGGTCTTTGTTTTTTAATTTGTTTATGTGCTGGATTATACTTATAGATTTACGTATATTGAACCAGCCTTGAGACCCTGGGATAAAACTGACTTGGTCATGATGTATAATTTGTTTGATGTGTTGCTGGATTCTGTTTGTTAGGATCTTGTTGAATATTTTTGCATCTATATTCATTAGTAATATTGGTCTATAACTTTCTTTTCTTGTTGGGTCTTTTCCTGGTTTGGGGATCAGGGTGATGTTTGCTTCATAAAATGTGTTGGGTAGTCTTCCTTCTTTTTCTACTTTTTGGAACAGGTTGAGTAATACAGGTACTAATTCCTCTTTAAAGGTTTGGTAGAATTCTGACATGAAACCATCTGGTCCCGACTTTTCTTTTTAGGGAGGTTTTGTGTGGTTGATTCTATTTTAGAACTTGATATGGGCCTGTTCAACATTCCCACTTGATTCTGGCTAAGTCTTGGAAGGTGACATGCTTTTAAGTATTGGTCAATTTCCTTCAGATTTTCATATTTCTGATAATAAAGTTTCTAGTAATATTCATTCAGGATTTTTTGAATTTCCGAGGAGTCTGTTGTTATTTCGTCTTTGTCATTTCTGATTGATGAGAGTAGAGATTTTACTCTTTTTTTCCTGGTTAGGTTAGCCAAAGCTTTGTCTATTTTATTGACCTTTTCAAAAAACCAACTTTTTGATTTATTGATCTGTTGTATAATTCTTTTGTTTTCAATTTCATTTAATTCTGCTCTAATTTTGGTTATTTCTTTTCTTGTACTTTGTTTGGAGTTGGAATGTTCTTCCTTTTCCAGTTGCTTGAGATGTCCCATTAAGTTGTTAACTTCCTCTCTTTCTGTTCTCTTGAGGAAGGCTTGCAGTGCTATAAATTTCCCTCTTAGGACTGCCTTTGAGGGATAATTTGTGTCTTCATTTTCGTTTTATTCCAAAAATTTGGTGATTTCCTTCTTAATCTCATCTCTGACCCAGCTATCATTCAGCATAAGGTAATTTAACTTCCATGTTTTTGTATGAGTATGCAGATTCCTGTTGTTACTGAGCTCAACTTTTATTCCATGGTGTTTCAAGAAGATGCAAGGAATAATTTCTATTCCTTTAAATTTACTGAGGTTAGACTTGTGACCTAAGATGTGATCGATTTTGGAGTATGTTCCGTGGGCTGATGAGAAGTATATATATTCAGTTTTGTTGGGATGAAATGTTCTGTAGATGTCTGCTAAATCCAAATGTTGGATGCTTATGTTTAAATCTAAAATTTCTTTGCTGAGCTTCTTATTGGAAGATTGATCAAACACTGCCAAAGGAGTTTTGAAATCTCCAACTATTATGGAGCTGGAGAAAATTAAGTTGCTCATTTCTGTTAGAGTTTCTCTTATAAATTGAGGTGCTTTCTGGTTGGGTGCATAGATATTAATAATTGAAATCTCATCATATTGAGTATTACCCTTAACAAATATGAAGTGACCATTCTTATCTGTCCTTACTTTTGTTGGTTTAAAGCCTATTGTATCTGCAAATAAAATTGCAACACCTGCTTTTTTCTGATTACCATTTGCCTGAAATATGGATGACCATCCTTTCACCTTGAGTCTATATTTGTCTTTTAAGGTAAGATGTGACTCTTGTATGCAGCAAATATCTGGCTTGAGTTTTTGTACCAGTCAGCTAACCTGTGCCTCTTTAGAGGACAGTTTAAGCCATTCTCATTAGTGGAGAATATTGATAAGTCTGGTAAAATTTGGGGTATCGAGTTTTTCGAAAGTCCAGTGGACATTTTCAATCCTTTCGCCACTGTGGAAGTTGAAGTTTGATCAAAAGTATCTGAGTGAGTTTACTTTTGTGGTAGAGGATTGGGCTGGTCATTATGGAGGATAGGTCTGAGAATATCCTGAAGAGCTGGTTTGGTTATGGCAAATTTATTCAACATATGAATGTCATTAAAGTATTTAATTTCTCCATCATAAATGAAACTCAGTTTAGCTGGATACAGGATCCAGGGTTGGAAGTTATTTTGCTTTAGGAGATTAAAAGTCGATGACCACCCTCTTCTGGCTTGAAAAGTTTCAGCAGAGAGATCTGCAGTCATTCTAATATTCTTCCCTTTGTAGGTAACGGATTTCTTACATCTGGCTGCTTTCAGAATTTTCTCCTTCATATTAACTTTAGTGAAGTTAATTATGATATGCCTAGGGGATATCTTATTGGGATTGAGTCGTGCTGGGGTTCTGAAGCTGTCTGCTGTTTGAATTTCAGAATCTCTTGGCATGTCTGGAAAATTCTCTTTCATAATTTCATGGAGAAGGGCCTCTGTGCCTAGCGAGGCTACTTCATCACTTTCAGGGACTCCATTGAGGCAGATATTAGCCTTCTTTTAATTATCCCAGAGCTCTCTGAGTGAATCATCCGTTTTTGCTCTCCATTACTCTTCCTCTTTGAGAGTTTGGGAGTGTTCAAAGTCTTTCTCTTCAATGTCAGAAGTCCTTTCTTCTGCTTGCTCCACTCTGTTACTGAGGATTCTACTGTATTTTTCAGATCTTTGAGTGCGTCAAAATTTTTGGTTGTTTTGTCTTTAAATTCGTTAAATTCTTGAGACAACTTTTGAATTTCTCCTTGAATTTCTAATTCTGAGTTTTGAATTGCTGCTCAAATTTCTAATTCCAAGTTTTCCTCCATTTTATTAATCTTGTTTGCAATCCAAATTCTGAATTTGATTTCTGACATCTCGGCCAGCTGTTTATGAATGGGATCTTCATTTACATCTGCCATATCTTTCCTTGGGGGGATTCATCCTTTCTCGTTATTCATGTTGCCAGAGTTTTTCCGCTGATTCCGTCCCATGATTGTTTTACACTGTTTGATTTTTTCCCCTGGAGCTTTGTCGAGGATCAGTACAGGGCTATGGCCTGATAAACTGGGGACCTGTTTGGTGTGGTTGGGGCTAAATGGTTCTGCCTTGTTTTCAGCTGGTCTCTGTCTGCCCCAGTGAAACAGTTACTCTGGGTTGAAGTCGCAGCTGTGGAGAATTAAGCTGTGGAGAATTAATAATACCAGCAATTAAGTCACCCCACCCCCCACAGGCAACAATTGGAAAAGGAAAATCAAACCTTCCTACAACCACACACCCAGGGCACCACCTGAATAGTCCTCAGGCAACTGGCTCAGTTCAAAAGGTCCAAATCAATTGTCTCAGTCAGCACCTGTCTCAGGTGGGAGCGTGTAAAAGGTCTCTGGCAACTGGATCACAGGGGTCTGGTGACTACTCTGATATGGCTTGCTCCTGTGCTCTGTGAAGTCAGGTGGACCCATCCAGCAAATAGACCAGTCTGGAGAGGTTGATGCCTCCTTCCCCACCTTGCACCTCTGTCGCACCCAGTCACTGATAGTCCTGCAGGACTTTGACCCAGTTGCCTGTAGTGAATAGATACTCCAGGGGTTTGCAGCTGCCTGAATCACAAGGAAATCTATTTCTACTCAGCTAGGCCGCTGCTCTCTGCCTCTATCTAGCAGGGGGAGGTGAGGCCTGACAACCTCAGGCGCTTGATGGAGGCTGGGGGCTGTTGACTCAGTTCCAGCCCCACCCCAATTGATGTTACTGAATGAACAGAACAGAACAACTTTGCGGGAATTTGTTTCTGTCCCTGCTAAATTCCACTGCAGAATAGAAGCTGTTTTGAGTTCCCAGAGCCTGTGCCTCAGGCCCTGTCTTTGCTCCTGCAGGTTTGTATTCGGTTACTTGTCAGTTCTAGCCTCCTGTCTTTCTTTGTCTATAGGCTGACGATCCCCTGAGGGCCGGGTGCGTCTTAGGCTCAGTAAAGCAGTCCTGTGGGTCAGCCCCACCCTGGGAACTTCCTGGCTCTGCGTGTGCATTTCTAGTCCCGGTACTCCACCCAGGCCGGTACTGCTTCAGAGAAACCCTTTACTCACGGGGCCTGCGTTTCCGTCCCAGATCTGTTCCATGGTGGTTGCCACCTGAGTAGATATCCGGCCTCCTCTGGTTGCCCAGGGAGACAGGGGGTGTGGCTTCAGAATATCCGGGAGTGAGCCCTATCATTGCTAAAAGATGGCTGCTGCTTTGTGCCTCGGGGCACCGCCGCTCCGGTGTGGTTCCCTCTCAGCTGACTGTCCTCTCCTCACTCCCATGCCCCAGAGTCAGCACTGACCAGCTGCAGTTTAGGCCCTGTCCACACCCCTTGAGAAATCACCCAAGAATCTGGAGTCCTGGGGGACAGGCCTCCAGACCTGAGTTAGAGTGGAGGGGAGTGCTGGGAGCTCAGAGTTGCAGGTAGAGAATATATACAGTTTTATGCCTGGCAGGAGAATTCTGTGGCACCCTAGTAGGGGAGGTAGGTCCATTTTAGAGGGTCTCTCCCGTGGAGTGTAGTGGGAGGATCTTTGAACTCTGCTCGTTTGTTTGTGGGGCACTCCAAGCTATTCTCATCGGGGAGGGGACTCCTGTCCACTTGGTGATGGATTTTGTACCTTTTGTTTGTATCCTTGGGGTCACAGCTCACCTCAGTACGGTTGATGTGCGTTCTTCAACCTTCTCTCTTGGTGCAGCTCAAATCCACCCAGTTGCTTGCTAAATTTCTGTCCTTTAACTCTCCTTCTGTTTCATAATACTTAATTCTTATTTTTTCCAAATCCTTTTCTGAGGCTATTGTAAGGTAGTCAACTCTTATTTGTTTCCTTGGCTGTTTTTCTCACAATGTGAGCAGATTGAGGATAAGGAGTATATCCTGTTAGCTTCATATGGCTTGGCATATAGTTACAGTATAAATGAATGAATAAGTGAATGAACTAATGAATACACTGATTTTTTTTTAAGGCACAAAAATAAAGGAACACACTTTGTCATCTACTATCCCCAAGTATTTAGGCAATGTCAGTCTTACCCTAAAATCCCAATGTAAGGTACCATTTGCTACCATTTGAGAAAAAAAATCTCAGATTCACAAATTGTATGCTAAGGTTAATGCTCATTGAAGACTTCAGACTTGATGAGAATATTAACCCACAAAAAGACAGAGCCTAAGGCAGTGAACAACGCAATAATAGATTTGCTTTGCTGAACAACACAATAGATTGTTTTTGGACTGATTCATCGTATTCCTACCTAATGGTTTGCTTATTTAACTGTGGCTGCTTTCCTCAGTAGGAGGTCTTAATGCATCAAAATTTATCAAAACTCAACATTCAAACTTGAGAGCAGAAGATTATGGATTAGGTTTAAGCAAACTAACATGTCCATAAACTGCAGTGAATTTCCTGCAATATGCACTAATTCTTGAAGAATTATTTTTGATATTCTTATTGCTGGATAACAAAGTAGTAGAGGTTCCCCAGACAGTGAGGATTGACAGTATGTCTCTTCTTAGAGATGCAAATCTGCTTCCAAAGTCCAGTGGATTTTAAAGAAAACAGATGCTCTGTGGGAAGTAAATGGCCTTGAGGTCCATTGACTGAGGCTAATATTAAGAAGGATGCTAGAACACTGGATTCCTGAGAGTGTTCTCTATCTATAGGATTTAGAAGCAGAAACTCAAGGACAAATGATTCAAGTTACCTGTGACAAATGTGAGATCACACTACATTATCAGGCTGCTCTGCACTTTCGATAAATACCTTTCATCAATATAACTAAAAATATTGTTTTTTGTTATACACTTATTATATTTTAAATACAAAGATTATCTTCTGATGCATAATAAGCTTCCAACACATACTTCTATGTAGGTGTTATCTAAAAAAGCGGCACAAAGGAATAGCTGCTCCAGCAGAAGGGGAATTTTTATGACTGGAATCTATCTTCTTTTCACTTAAAAAGTATATCATCACTTATCAAAATTCATTCAACTCTTTGAAGTAAGGTTAATTATCTGGATTTTAATGACTCTTGAAAATTCTACCTTTCTTTCAAAGTTCCCTTGATATTATTTGTTTTCTAAAGATAAAAATGCTAGGGTTTTCTAAACATAATTTCTCTTCTAAAAAAACTTTCCCCTTTCAACTCTGTTTTCTTTTAGAAAAAGTTCACTATTTCACTTATGAATGTCTTTTTAACAATTTATTTATTTATTTAATTTATTTTTTTGAGACAGAGTCTCACTTTGTCACCCTTGGTAGAGTGCCGTTGTGTCATAGCTCACAGCAACCTGAAACTCTTGGGCTCAGCCTCCCCAGTAGCTGGGACTACAGGCACCCACCAAAATGCCCAGCTATTTTTAGAGATGTCTCTCTGGCTCAGGCTGGTTTTGAACTCATGAGACCTTGGCCTCCCAGATGAAAGTCATTTGATATGTAGTAACTTACTTACATTTTTACGACCTCATTAAGTCCTCTGAAAGCTTGAGATGGGATTACTTTGACAGGGAGATAGGTGAGTGATCTAGAAAAGAAAAAAGGAAAGGCAAGAGTTTAAAAACTTAAAATTGGATGCCTTTCAAGTTCATGAATACAAAGTATGTCTGTGTATGAGAGAGAAAGAAAGAGACACAACAGAGTTCTCAGTAACTAGATTCATTTTGAGAACTCTATATCAGTGAAGAGATATGCCATCTTGGTCTTTATCAAATAATGTGTAATTCTGTGCTTAAGACCATGAGTGTTGGAGGTTGGACACACTTTAAATCAAATCCCCACTGCCCTACTACCTTGCTGTGTTACCCTGAAAATATTATTTAAGTCCTCTGTTGCAGTTTCTTGTTTATAAAATTGGAATAATAATTCCTGTTTCACAGGGTTGTCATGATGATTTAATCAAAATAACCCATGTAAATAACAGGGCTTGTCACCAAGCAAATGTATAATTACATATTTATATAATATATTATTAGATGTAAGGCATTCTAGAGTAGTCCTATAGGCTTGGTTGGGAGGATGGAAAGAAGTGATCTTGAGAGGAGTGGAGAAATGAATGATAGAAATATAATTGGAAACCACACTGGCAGGAGAAAGAAGATTCCCTAAGAACATGCCTCTGTCTTTGCCTATTTTGTCTTCTCTAGGCAGCCAATTTCAGTATTATCCCAAACAGACCACTTTGGCCCTATGGTCAACTCACATGGACGTCTCCTGTCATTTTGGGGGAACATCCATGAAAGCATTTCCTTTGGACACTCATATCCATAGAAACAGTCTAGGTATTCTTAAAATTGAGATAAAAGCTATGCAGGATTTAAAAGTTGCAAAAAGAGTGACACTCAGCAATAGCAAAACCAGTACAGGATGCTGAATGCTAAAGGACCCCAGGGTTAAGATAATTTAGGAAACAGCATCTGTGAGGTGGGGGTGAATGTTCAGCCCTTTATTGAGCCATCTCTGATGGTTTAAGGTTTTGGTTTGAAGTTTGCCAAAGAGGAAGGGAAAGGACTAGGGCATTTCAAGCAGGAAGTGAATATCAGGAATATGAGAACAAAGGCGGGAGATGCTCCCTTGATTTTCTTTTTTTTTTTTTTTTTTTGTAGAGACAGAGTCTCACTTTATGGCCCTCGGTAGAGTGCAGTGGCCTCACACAGCTCACAGCAACCTCCAACTCCTGGGCTTAAGCGATTCTCTTGCCTCAGCCTCCTGAGTAGCTGGGACTACAGGCGCCCGCCACAACGCCCGGCTATTTTTTGGTTGCAGTTTGGCCGGGGCTGGGTTTGAACCCGCCACCCTCGGTATATGGGGCCGGCACCCTACCAACTGAGCCACAGGCGCCTCCCTGCTCCCTTGATTTTCATGTCCTTACAGTAGAAATTGCCTTAGACACTAGGAAAGAACAACTCCATGATGAGCAGATTTCAATCAGTGATTTGTCTTACAGTCCCAGAAGGGACTTGCTATGGGTATAAACTGCTGGATGAGTTATGCAACCCCCCTGTAACTTTACTTTATCCAACAATGGTGTGAGGTGGGTATTTCCTGTAGAAAGAAGAAGAAATTGGGTCACTAAGAGATTAAGTAACCTGAACAAGCTAACAACCAAGTCTGAGTCCAGGTGCCCTTTCCACTGTGTAGTACTGGCCAAACCATGCGATTCCCAGCCCACTGTCTCTTGGTGAGCAAGGTGAAGGGACAGGCACTGTAGCCTGCTTCTCTTGAGAGGAAGCACATGCCATTCTCTCTAATCCTGTAATGCAGTTTACCAGCAGTTTCTCCCTAGGAGTTAAGCAGAGGAATTTCAGAAATCACATTTCACAAAAATGCTTTCATCCAGAAGTGTCTTAGAAATGAGGCAACATAGAGGAAGTAATCCAAACATGGTCCTCTGGTTCTATTCCTGAAGACAGTCCCACCAAGCACATCATTCAGCACCCAAGCTCATTTAACAGAGGATCTGAGAAGAAATGGGACAGTGGGGGAAGAAATCCTGCAATGGCATGTTTGCTTCCTATATTTCTTCTGGAATCATGTCCGCTCGGCTTCCTGATTAAAAACGCAGTTTTATTGCTCGCTGTACTGCCAAGCCAATAAATTTCTAGAAGAGAAAGCTGTATTCCACTGTACCCCATGCAGCATCAATAAAACTGACAGCCAAATTCTGATTCCAGAATCTTTATTGCTGGGAATAATGCAATGCAGAACATATTTTGGAGAGTGTTTACATAAAAGCTTCAACTGAACCCTTCAGAGCTGTTTATTCATGCAAATGAAGCCCAGAAGCTGGAACCTCTCAGCAGGCAACCTCCTTCTCTAAATGGGAACATGGTGTGGCTCCCGCAGGAGCAGTTTGGTTGAGATTTGACCAGGGAGGTTGCCTGAGTTTTTGATTGAGGTAGGGAGGAGGGATGCAGGAGCAAAGGTCGGACAGAAGCAGGAGAAGCTGTGGATCATGCACTGGCAGTCCCCGGTGACTACAGAACAGCCCTCATCCAAGATGAAATTGTGCAGAGGTGATGTTGATGCTGCAAAGCAGGAAAGGCAGCAGTGATGAGAGTAAAAATAGAGTCCCCACCATAAAAGAGATGCTGAGAGAACAGCAGGTGACTTTGCAGACGTGGCTGGGTCAATAAAGTGGCCTGGGGGCCGGAGAATGGGGAGAGAAGAGGAGTTAGGTGTGCCATGCTTTTCACAACAGATGTGTCTCCATGAAGCAACATGGAGACTGTGGCTCTGTGAATTCAAAACCATTTTCCCTGCTGACTTACATTTTTATGTCAGAGATTTCACATCTTCATTTCTGATTCGTTTTCAGTGGGCAGCAGTTCATAAGCATTCACATGTCTGTCTCCCAGATTAAATTTTTTCACGCAATCTGTGATTTGTTAGTAACCATTTGAAAGTCCTCCCTTTGAAGGTGTTCCCCTCTCTGATGAATGTGTATATGATTCTTTCCATGATGCCATGTTTGGCAATGTGAGTAATGGTCTAAATAACCCTGCAATTCCACACCTGTGTACATGGGAGAGAAATTTCCAAACTGATACTTAAAGGTACCTGTACAAGAATTTTCTTCATAGAATTGTGTCATTAGGGGGTTGGAGGCAACCTGAGCATCCATTACTGTGTGAAGGAGTAGGTAAAATGTGGATAAGACACAAGCAGGTGAGAGTGTAGTAGCAAGTGTAAAGGCTCGCAAAGCAGCCTGGGTAGAGCTTAGAGTCATGGAGTTGAGAGAAACAAGAAGTTACTGGGATATATAAAATAGTATTTGCAGAAGTAGAATACATACATGCCAAACATTAAACATTTTAAAAGAAAAAGCACGAGCATAGGTTAGGATTATTATCTGAGTTGAGAGGAAAAGAAATGGAGCAAGGGGATAAAATAAATAAAAACAGAGGGTTTTTTTTTTTTTTTTTGAGACAGAGTTTCACTATGTCACTCTCAGTAGAGTGTCATGGTGTCACAGCTCACAGCAACCTCAAACTCTTGGGCTTAAGCGATTCTCTTGCCTCAGCCTCCCAAGTAGCTGAGACTATAGGCACCTGCCACAATGCTCAGCTATGTTTTTGTTGCATTTGTTTAACTGGCCCAGGCCGGGTTCATACCCGCCACCCTCAGTGTATGTGGCTGGCGCCATAACCACTGTGCTACAGGTGCTGAGCCCAGAGGGGGACTTTGAATGATCAAATGATAATGTTGCTTCAGTGATCTTCCATACCAGAGAGACAAATGGAAATGAAAGAAGTTTTATTTTAATGTTTTGTCTGCCTGTCTTTACTTCTTTCTTTCTTTTCTTCCTTCCTCCTTGTTTTCTTTTCCTTTTTTTTTTTTTTAAGTTAGGCATACATACATGTATGCCAAGAATTTTGTGAACTTCAGGAACTCTTGTGGAAAAGTCTAGTCAATATCATTTGATATAGAACAGAAGGCCAAGGAAAACTGGGAAAAAAGATCTAAGGCAAGGACAGTTGAGCAGTTTCACTGTCCAGGGTCGAAAAAAAAAAAAGAATAAAAACTATCTAAAGCAAAGAAAAATAAAGGAAGAACAAAGTCCTTTCCATCTCAGCAAAAGAGGATGTGATGACACTTCTAAACCACACTTTTCATCTTGGTGGTAAAGAATCAGGGTTACTAGGCAAACATAAGGTTGAACTTGCAGGGTTGAGAGTTCTGTCTTGAAAAATGAGACGGCTGTGGAAGAACATGGCTGAGGAACCCCAAAGCTACTTGTATTTATTACATTTTCACAGCCCTCAATATGGTTTTAAACCTTGATTTTTAAATAATACAATTATGCAACACAGGTGGCATTTGGATTATAGCCAAATCCTACCTTTCCCAAATGTCTTTGCCACAGAGGGTGAAAAAAGTACTTAGATTGGATAACAAAGGCTGCTGTTGCTTCCTCTGCTCTTGAACATACCTCTACTCATTAAACTCTTTACAGGCCCCAAAGCTTTCTACTTGTGGCTTAAAGTTGAAATACAGGCTGTTGGAGAGATTAAAGATGGCAGCCAAGTAACAGCTTCCCTGCAACTGGGCACGGTGAGTCTGGGGAGATAAGACTCCAGACATCTCTGGCTGGTGGGATCTGCCTATAATCATCCCTTTGAGGGTACAGGAAGTCAGCAAGGGACTTCTGGACCCCAAGATGAGGACAAAAACAGTGGGAAACTGGCAAGTGGTTGTGTGTGTTCGATTGACCTAATCACACTGGCAACTATAAGTACAAGCAGAAAGGCCTTACCTGTGAACTGTTTCAGTGTTTTTGGACTTGGCACTCAGTTGAACTGCCCTGAGGAGAGCTTGAGCAGGAGTGCGGAAAACTTTGGCCATTGTCTGGGGCCCCAGACAGAGCCACTGAGCTGGGTTTCAGGGAGCCATTGTGTGAGAGAACTGCCCCGGCAAGCTCCTCCCTCAAGGCCCCAGAGCAAGGATCAGATGGGACCTAGTAACCTAGAGACTGAGCAGCCTAAAGGCGGGGACTGAGCTGCCCTACAGCCTTAATTAGGGGCAGAGTGAGATGGTTTTGGCACACTAGAGGCTCGGGCTGTTGCCCTGAGTAGAGTGCTGTGGTGTCACAGCTCATAGCAACCTCAAACTCCTGGGCTTGGTGCTGCCCGGACCTCCATAAGATCTGTGCCATGACCCCACACCAACTGGGCGTCTGCATGCCCTGACCAGGAACTGTGGGAGCCGTGCAACCCTGCGTCCTCCCTCCTGTGTCCTCCCAGCCTCCACACTGGCCTGCTCGTCTGGCCAGGGATACTGGTAGCTGCATGCACTCTGGAGCCCTCCCTGCCTCTGCGAGAGCCCTTCCCCTGGCCAGAGACTGCTGGAGTCTTGGGCTCTCTGTGCCAAACTCACTGGGCTCCAGGCACTCCCAGAACCGTGCACACCACCTCCTGCTCTGTTGTTGGATGTGGGTGTGTCACACGCCGGAGCTGCTTCCACAACCAGAACTCCCTAGCTGGAGCAGCCCCAGAGGAACTACACAGGGTCACTCCCTACAACGATAAAGCAATAATAGAGTGATCCTGCTGGGATTTAATCTTGGAGAGACACCTCCCCAACTCTGAGGACGGCCAGAGGCAATGGTGAAAAACAACCATGAGGCGAAATCAACAGAAAAACTCTGCCAATATGAATAGTCAGAGTAGATCAACTCCCCCAAGGATCCCATGCACAAACAAATAGCTGAGATGTCAGAAATCGAATTCAGAATCTGGATAGCAAATAAGATAGAATTAGAACTCCAAGCAGTAACCCAAAAGCTATCTCAAGAATTCAACAAGTTCAAAGACCAAATGACCAAAGATTTTGGCAAATTGAGACAAGAAGTTGCATCCCTCAAAGATCTGAGAAACACAGTAGAATCCCTCAGTAACAGAATGGAGCAAGCAGAAGAAAGGATTTCTGACATTGAAGACAAAGTTTTCGAGGATTTCTGACATTGAAGACAAAGTTTTCAAAAGCTCCCAAACACTCAAAGAGGATGAGAAATGGAGGACAAAAACAGATCACTCTCTCAGAGAGCTCTGGGATAATTAGAAGAAAACTAATATTCGTCTTATAGGGATCCTCGAGAGCAACGAAGTGGCCTCACAAGGCACAGAGTCTCTTCTCCATGAGATTATGAAGGAGAACTTTCCAGACATGCCAAGAGATTCTGAAATTCAGATAGCAGACAGTTTCAGAAATCCAACATGACTCAACCCGAATAAGACATCCCCTAGACACATCATAATCAATTTCACTAAAGTTAATATGAAGGAGAAAATTCTGAAAGCTGCCAGACAAAAGAAAACCATTACCTACAAGGGGAAGAATATTAGAATAACTGCAGATCTCTCTGCTGAAATCTTTCAAGCTAGAAGAGGATGGTCAACAACTTTTAATCTCCTAAAACAAAATAACTTACAACCCAGGATCCTATACCCAGTTAAACTGAGTTTCATTTATGATGGAGAAATTAAATACTTCAATGACATTCACATGTTGAAGAAATTTGCTATAACTAAACCACCTCTCCAGGATATTCTCAGACCTATCCTCCATAAACACCAGCGTAATCCTCCACCACAAAAGTAAACACACCCAGAAAATTTTGATCAAATTCCAACTTCCACAGTCGCAAAAGGATTAAAAATGTCCACTGGACTCTCGAAAGGCTTATCAATATTCTAAATTAATGTGAATGGTTTAAACTGTCCTCTAAAGAGGCACAGGTTGGCTGACTGGATACAGAAACTCAAGCCAGATATCTGCTGCATACAAGAATTACATCTTACATTAAAAGACAAATATAGACTCAAGGTGAAGGGATGGTCATCTAAATTCTAGGCAAATGGAAAGCAGAAAAAAGCAAGCGTTGCAATGCTGTTCGCAGATGCAATAGGCTTTAAACCAACCAAAATAATTAAGGATAAGGATGGCCACTTCATATTTGTTAAAGTTAATACTCAATATGATGAGATCTCTATTATTAATATTTATGCACCCAACCACAACGCACCTCAATTTATAAGAGAAACTCTAACAGACATGAGCCACTCGATTTCCTCCACTTCCATAGTAGTTGGAGATTTTAACACCCCTTTAGCAGTGCTGGATAGATCCTCCAAAAAGAAGCTAAGCAACGAAATCTTAGATTTAAACTCAACCATCCAACATCTGGACTTAACAGACATCTACAGAACATTTCATCCCAACAGAACAGAATACACATACTTCTTATCAGCCCACGGAACATACTCCAAAATCGACCACATGCTAGGCCACAAATCTAACCTCACCAAATTAAAAAAAATAGAAATTATTCCTTGCATCTTCTCAGACCATCATGGAATAAAAGTTGAACTCAATAACAACAAGAACCTGCATACCCATACAAAAACATGGAAGCTAAACAACCTTATGCTGAAGGATAGATGGGTTATAGACAAGATTAAGAAGGAAATCACCAAATTGTTGGAACAAAACAACAATCAAGACACAAATTACCAGAACCTCTGGGATACTGCAAAGGCAGTCTTAAGAGGGAAATTTATAGCACTGCAAGCCTTCCTCAACAAAACGGAAAGAGAGGAAGTTAATAACTTAATGGGACATCTCAAGCAACTGGAGAAGGAAGAACACTCCAACCCCAAACCCAGCAGAAGAAAAGAAATAACCAAAATCAGAACAGAACTAAATGAAATTGAAAACAAAGAATTATACAACAGATCAATAAATCCAAAAGTTGGTTTTTTGAAAAGATCAATAAAATAGATAAACCTTTGGCTAACCTAACCAGGAAAAAAAGAGTAAATCTCTAATTTCATCAATCAGAAATGGTAACGATGAAATAACAACAGACCCCTCAGAAATTCAAAAAATCCTTAACGAATACTACAAGAAACTCTACTCTCAGAAATATGAAAATCTGAAAGAAATCGACCAATACCTGGAAGTACGCCACCTACCAAGACTTAGCCAGAATGAAGTGGAAATGTTGAATAGGCCTATATCAAGTTCTGAAATAGCATCAACTATACAAAATCTCCCTAAAAAGAAAAGCCCAGGACCAGATGGCTTTACGTCAGAATTATACCAAACCTTTAAAGAACTAGTACCTATACTACTAATCCTCTTCCAAAATATAGAAAAAGAAGGAATATTACCCAACATGTTCTACGAAGTAAACATCACCTTGATCCCCAAACCAGGGAATGACCCAACAAGAAAAGAAAATTATAGACCAGTATCACTAATGAATATTGATGCTAAAATGCTCAATAAGATCCTAACAAACAGCCAACAACACATCAAAAAAATTATACACCATGACCAAATGGGATTTATCCCAGGGTCTCAAGGCTGGTTCAATATACGTAAATCTATAAATGTAATTCAACACATAAACAAACTAAAAAATAAGGACCATATGATTCTTTCAATTGATGCAGAAAAAGCTTTTGATAATATCCAGCATCCCTTCATGATCAGAACACTTAAGAAAATTGGTATAGAAGGGACATTTCTTAAACTAATAGAGGCCATCTACAGCAAACCCACAGCCAATATCGTCTTGAATGGAGTTAAATTGAAATCATTTCCACTTAGAGCAGGAACCACACAAGGTTGCCCATTGTCTCCATTGCTCTTTAACATTGTCATGGAAGTTTTAGCCATTGCAATTAGGGAAGAAAAGGCCATCAAGGGTATCCACATAGGGTCAGAAGAGATCAAACTTTCACTCTTCGCAGATGATATGATTGCATACCTGGAAAACACTAGGGATTCTACTACAAAAATTTTAGAAGTGATCAAGGAATACAGCAATGTCTCAGGCTACAAAATCAACACCCATAAATCTGTAGCCTTTATATATACCAACAATAACCAAGCCGAAAGAATAGTCAAGGACTCTATTCCTTTCACAGTAGTGCCAAAGAAGATGAAATATTTGGGAGTATACTTAACAAAGGATGTGAAAGATCTCTACAAAGAGAACTATGAAACTTTAAGAAAAGAAATAGCTGAAGATGTTAACAGATGGAAAAACATACCATGCTCATGGCTGGGAAGAATCAACATTGTTAAAATGTCCATAATACCCAAAGCAATATATAATTTTAATGCAATTCCTATTAAAGCTCCATTGTCATATTTTAAAGATCTTGAAAAAATAATACTTTGTTTTATATGGAATCAGAAAAAACCTCAAATAGCCAAAACATTACTCAAAAATAAAAACAAAGCAGGAGGAATCACACTACCAGACCTGAGACTGTACTATAAATCGATAGTGATCAAAACAGCATGGTATTGGCACAAAAGCAGAGAAGTAGATGTCTGGAACAGAATAGAGAACCAAGAGATGAATCCAGCTACTTACCGTTATTTGATCTTTGACAAGCCAATTAAAAACATTCAGTGAGGAAAAGATTCCCTATTTAACAAATGTTGCTGGGTGAACTGGCTGGCAACCTGTAGAAGATTGAAACTGGATCCACACCTTTCACCATTAACTAAGATAGACTGTCACTGGATAAAAGATTTAAACTTAAGACATGAAACTATAAAAATACTTGAAGAAAGTGCAGGGAAAACTCTTGAAGGAATCGGCCTGGGTGAATATTTTATGAGGAGGACTCCCCAGGCAATTGAAGCAGTATCAAAAATACACTACTGGGACCTGATCAAACTAAAAAGCTTCAGCACATCCAAGAATATTGTAAGTAAAACAAGCAGACAGCCCTCAGAATGTGAGAAAATATTTGCAGGTTATACCTCCGATAAAGGTCTAATAACCAGAATCCACAGAGAACTCAAACATATTAGCAAGAAAAGAACACGTGACCCCATCTCAAGGTGGGCAAGGAACTTGAAGAGAAACTTCTCTAAAGAAGAGAGGTGCACAATGTACAAACACATGAAAAAAAGCTCATCATCCTTTATCATCAGAGAAATGCAAATCAAAACTACTTTGAGATATCACCTAACCCCAGTAAGAGTAGCCCACATAACAAAATCCCAAAACCAGAGATGTTGGCGTGGATGTGGAAAAAAGGGCACACTTCTACACTGCTGGTGGGAATGCACACTAATATGTTCCTTTTGGAAGGATGTTTGGAGAATACTTAGAGACCTAAAAATAGACCTGCCATTCAATCCTATTATTCTTTTACTAGGTTTATACCCAGAAGACCAAAAGTCACAATATAACAAAGACATCTGTACCAGAATGTTTATTGCAGCCCAATTCATAATTGCTAAGTCATGGAAGAAGCCCAAGTACCCATCGACCCACGAATGGACTAGCAAATTGTGGTACATGTATACCATGGAATATTATGCAGCCTTAAAGAAAGATGGAGACTTTACCTCTTTCATATTTACATGGATGGAGCTGGAACATATTCTTCTTAGCAAAGTATCTCAGGAATGGAAGAAAAAGTATCCAATGTACTCAGCCATACTATGAAGCTAAATTAAAGCTTTCACATGAAGGCTATAACCCAACTATAGCACAAGACTATGGGGAAAGGGCCAAGGAAGGGGAAGGTAGGGGGGAGGTATTGGTGGAGGGAGGGTAATGGGCGGGGCCACATCTACGTGCATCTTAGAATGGGTACAGGCGAAACTTACTAATGCAGAATACAAATGCCTACATACAGTAACTAAGAAAATGCCATGAAGGCTACGTTGAACAGTTTGATGAGAATATTTCAGATTGTACATGAAACCTGCACATTGTACCCCTTGATTGCACTAATGTACACAGCTATGATTTAACAATAAAGAAATTTAAAAAAATAAAAAGAAATACAGGCTGTTCCCAAAATTGCCATACATAGGGAATGTGAGAAATTATAGCTAAATGTACCTTTATTTATAAAGGATTCATTATACCGTTTTACATAGAGCTGACCGACATGTACAGAATATTTTGTAAATATTTTGTAAAATTGCATAATGAACATTTTGTAAATAATGGTACATTTAGCTACAGTTTCCCCTTATGTATGGTGACTTTACAGGAGACTTGGGATAGTTTATAGAAGCAATTTCTACCCATGAGGCTTGTAGTTAAGTTGTTCCCAGTCCTGGGATCTTGTGATTGGCCGTGACTCTGGCAAAGCATGACACATTGCCTAGTGCCCCTGTAGTGCCTACCTGCACGCCATGTTGGAGTTTGTTTTTGCCTTGGTCCCTTATCTTGTAGCCTGTTTCGTCTCAGAGTTATTGAAGCAGGTGACCATCCTGTATCGTGCCTTCCCTATTTCCCAATCACCAGATCCTAAGCCTGAATCTCTAGTCCCTATGCTGCTGCCCCAGAACAGTTCCTGCTTGCTATCTGGTTATGATCAACCTACTGTATCTAACTGCTGGGTTCTGACCTTCAAACTGGGCTCCCTGACTCAGATGCTGGGACTATTGCGTGCAGTTGAGTTAGGTTCTAAAGTGGATGTTGGGGTGTGCCACCCAAATCATCCTTTTTTTTATTTTTATTTTTATTTCTTTGCAGTTTTTGGCTGGGGCTGGATTTGAACCCACCACCTCTGTCATATGGGGCCGGCACCCTACCCCTTTGAGCCACAGGCATATGCCCCTCAGCTGATGGGAGGGTGTGTAGCTGAAACTTTCAGCTACAGTTTCTCTCCTGGAAGTGTGCCCTCAGATTAAGATAGCTATTTCACCCACGATTGTATCCTCTCTCCTGGATAGCTCTCAGCCAGTGACTGGACAAGGCATAAAGGCACAGCCCCCTTGTCTCAAGATGGGCCTACTCAGAAGGACATTCCTGTCTTCAGAGAGCCTTCTTGTTAACTCTCACCTGGGCCCCTGGTTTGATCCCCTTCCCAGCCAACTCTAATTGCCAGGCTTCCAGGGGTTGTGTCAGAATCCAGCAATGGGGAGTCTGGATAGAATATACAGAGAAGTAAAGAACATTCAGATAAGTCCAGTTACTTTAAAGAAGATAATGTCACTATATCATGCCCTCCCTCATGGTTTCTAATGCCTCTTGGGTTACTCAGGGATGGGGGTTGGGTCCCTTTTTTTTTCTTTTGAGTCTAATAACAGATGACCTTGGAAGAAGCTGGTTTGTTCAGCTGGCTTGTTAGGGGGAGAGCTTCAGTCAGGAGGGCTCTACTGTTCCCTTCAAGGAAATTAAAGATTTGGAAATCATTGCTTATAAAAACCTCCCAAATTGGGAGACATTTGTATTATCAGAATATTCTTTATTCTCTAGGAGGATTTATCCAAAGTTCCTTTAAATTGCAAACTCTCCGGTAGGGGTGGTGGCTCAGGCCTGTAATCTGAGCACTCTGGGAGGCTGAGGCTGGATGGTCACTTGAGCTCCAAAGTTGAGACCAGCCTGAGCACAAGTGAGACCCTGTCTCTACTAAAAACAGAAAAATGAGCCAGATGTGGTGGCATGCACCTCCAACCTCTAGTCCCAGTTTCTCAGGAGGCTGAGGCAGAACGATGGCTTCCCAGGAGTTTGAGGTTGCATCAAGCTATGATGATGCCTCTGCACTCTAGCTGGGGCAACAGAGCAAGACTCTGTCTCTTAAAAATAAGTAAATAAATAAATTGTAAACTCTCTAGGTGAAGGAAAAATACAGTTTAATAGACAGGCATTGCATAAAGCAAATTATTACTGTAGGGTCTTTAATCTTCTCTTGTTTTTTCAGAGCTTGGGTACAAGATGATTCCTAGGGCAGGACAGCCTTCTTGTCTCCACTGGCTGAGCTGGGCCAGGAGAGGAGAACTAGAGAAGAAACCAGCACCAGTCTGGAGTCTCCAAAGCCTGGGATAGGGTCTTTAGGCACAGTAGCAAACGTTTTACCTTTCCTTCTGCCCCAAACATGGCAGAAGTGAAATGAAATACTCACTACCTTCTCGTTGTTTTTGTTGTTGTTTTGTTTTTTTAGTTTTTTATTAGCAGGGGCTGGGTTTGAACTCGCCACCCCTGGTATATGGGGCTGGCGCCCTGCTCCTTGAGCCACAGGTGCCACTCACTACCTTCTAATTGTTTTAAAAACCAATCTATATTATTGATTTAAGAAACCTACAAACATCCACCTTTTTTGCACAGATGATTAGTTTATTGCTAGGACTACATCCTGAATTTTAATCAGAGGAAAGGGGGAAAAAAGAGACAGATCAGAGATGGTCAAAGCTTTTTTGTCTAATGAATTTATTGGAATGGGCAGGGGGTTATTTAATTATTTAAATTCAAAAGAATATTCATTTTTAAAATTTATTAAGATCTTCCACATTTAATAGAAACTTAAGAATTTTTATGTTCTTTTCAAAGTTGCTAAGTAATTATAATAAACTTGCTTTTATCTTGGAATGAAATAAAAATAGCCTTTCTCTTTTCAAATTATTTTTAATCTTTGAGCTTTTAAAGGCATAGATCTATATGATAACTTCATTACAGAGAATATCTTCACTTATTGGCCTAGTGCCTGCAGCATTTACCAAGAGGGAGCTGAGGCTTCGGTACCTGAAATATGAAGTCGATAGAGATGAACATCCAAAAACGTTAAGCTTTACATCAGAAAATTTTGGAATACTCCTTACAAATACAACCAAGTGTTTCAGATTATTTGACTATTCTCTGTACTTTCTGTATTAGGCTTAAGCAGTCAGAGTGGCAGGGCTGCGTTTAAGTTGTTAGTCCAACCCATCACTTTATACAGGAAGACTCTTAAGTTAGGAAAGGTGAAATGACTTCCCTAAATCCACAAGGCAACTCAGAGGCAGATCTGGGCTAAAACATAAGCCATTTCTTTCATCCCTTATCCAGTGCTGTGTCCTCTATTAATCAAATCACACTAGCACTGTTCATCTGGGGGCTTACAGGATCACCCTACTGCAGGAGCCTCTTTCTTCCTGTGAAAACTTGGCCTGTGAACAGAGCCAGCAGCTTCCTGAGGGTGTGTGCTCATTCAGCTTCCGGATGCCCCTAGGGTCCCTTTCCTCCATGAGCTTTGGAGCCTTTCAGGGCAGTTTTCCTGTCTCCTTGGTCCTCTGCATTTAATGACTACACTACTTTTCCCCCCTTCACTATTATTTGACCATTCCCTCTGTTCTACCACTGAACAATGTCTGGTGGATTCTGTTTTCACACTGTCTCTTGCTTCCTGCCCCCGCCACTCTTGGGCATTCTTTTCTTCACTTTTGTCTATTCTGGAGTCTTCTAATGGTTTCCTCTTGTTCCGTCCTAGCTTTCCCCTGTCCACTCTAGATTATTCTTCTTGATGACTACCACTGTGTCACTCAAATATCTTCTGTGCCTCCCCTTGGCCAACCTGTCTCCAAAAGTCTCAGGCTTGCATTCAAGGCTTAATCTTCATCAGCCAGTCATACTTTTCCAATAGACTAGACTTGCACTGTCCCATAGAGCAGCCAAGAGCCACAAGTGGTCACTGAGCAGTTGAAATGTGTCCAGTCTTAACTGAGAGAGCTGTAAGTATACAATTCATGTCAGGTTTTGAGACTTGGTAAGAATAAGGAATGTAGAATATTTCAATAATAAATTTTGGAGTGATAACATTTATCACTCCAAATACATGTTGGAGTGATAATATTTATACGTATTAGATTAAATGCAATATTTTTTTGAAGCTAATTTCACTTTAAAGACATTTTAAAATGTGGCTATTATAAAACTTAAAATGACTCATTATGACTCACATTATATTTCTACTGAATAGCACCTCTACACAAGTCAGACTGTGCTCCCTCAACTTGCCCCATGCTTTCCTGCCTGTATTCACACTGTTTCTACCATCTGGCACATCTCTACCCTTCTCTGCTGGTCACCTTCCACTCTTGGGCCATCATAAGTACTACATACGTTATGTATTATCTCTTCATCACTAATTGCACTAGCTTTCCCTCTTGAAGTAGCACAGCATAGTAGTTAAGAGTGTAGATTATAGAACCAGAATGCTTGGGTTCAAATCAAAGTTTTTTTTTTTGTTTTTTATTCTTGGGGATTCATTGAGGGTACAATAAGCCAGGTTACACTGATTGCAACTGTTAGGTAAAGTCCCTCTTGCAATCATGTCTTGCCCCAATAAAGTGTGACACACACCAAGGCCCCACCACCCTCCCTCCATCCCTCTTTCTGCTTCCTCCCCTCATAACCTTAATTTTCATTAATTGTCCTCATATCAAAATTGAGTACATAGGATTCATGCTTCTCCATTCTTGTGATGCTTTACTAAGAATAATGTCTTCCACTTCCATCCAGGTTAATACAAAGGATGTAAAGTCTCCATTTTTTTTAATGGCTGAATAGTATTCCATGGTATACATATACCACAGCTTGTTAATCCATTCCTGGGGTGGTGGGCATTTAGGCTATTTTGGCGATTGTAAATTGAGCTGCAATAAACAGTCTAGTACAAGTGTCCTTATGATAAAAGGATTTTTTTCCTTCTGGGTAGATGCCCAGTAATGGGATTGCAGGATGAAATGGGAGGTCTAGCTTGAGTACTTTGAGGTTTCTCCATACTTCCTTCCAGAAAGGTTGTACTAGTTTGCAGTCCCACCAGCAGTGTAAAAGTGTTCCCTTCTCTCCACATCCATGACAGCATCTGCAGTTTTGAGATTTTGTGATGTGGACCATTCTCACTGGGGTTAGATGGTATCTCAGGGTTGTTTTGATTTGTATTTCTCTAATATATAGAGATGATGAACATTTTTTCATGTGTTTGTTAGCCATTTGTCTGTCATCTTTAGAGAAAGTTCTATTCATGTCTCTTGCCCATTGATATATGGGATTATTGGCCTTTTTCATGTGGATTAATTTGAGTTCTCTATAGATCCTAGTTATCAAGCTTTTGTCTGATTGAAAATATGCAAATATCCTTTCCCATTGTGTAGGTTGTCTCTTTGCTTTGGTTATTGTCTCCTTAGCTGTACAGAAGCTTTTCAGTTTAATGAAGTCCCATTTGTTTATTTTTGTTGTTGTTGCAATTGCCATGGCAGTCTTCTTCATGAAGTCTTTCCCCAGGCCAGTATCTTCCAGTGTTTTTCCTATGCTTTCTTTGAGGATTTTTATTGTTTCATGCCTTAAATTTAAATCCTTTATCCATCTTGAATCAATTTTTGTGAGTGGGGAAGGGTGTGGGTCCAGTTTCAGTCTTTGACATGTGGACATCCAGTTCTCCCAACACCATTTATTGAATAGGGAGTCTTTCCCCCAAGGTATGTTCTTGTTTGGTTTATCAAAGATTAGGTGGTTGTAAGATGTTAGTTTCATTTCTTGGTTTTCAATTCGATTCCAAGTGTCTATGTCTCTGTTTTTGTGCCAGTACCATGCTGTCTTGATCACTATGGCTTTGTAGTACAGACTAAAATCTGGTATGCTGATGCCCCCAGTTTTATTTTTATTACTAAGAACTGCCTTAGCTATACGGGGTTTTTTCCGGTTCCATACAAAACGCAGAATCATTTTTTCCAAATCTTGAAAGTACAATGTGGTATTTTGATAGGAATGGCATTGAATAGGTAGATTGCTTTGGGAAGTATAGACATTTTAACAATGTTGATTCTTCCCATCCATGAGCATGGTATGTTCTTCCATTTGTTAATATCCTCTGCTATTTCCTTTCTGAGGATTTCATAGTTTTCTTTATAGAGGTCCTTCACCTCCTAAGGTCCTTCACCTTTGTTAGGTATATTCCTAAGTATTTCATTTTCTTTGAAACTATGGTGAAGGGAGTTGTGTCCTTAATTAGCTTCTCATCTTGACTGTTATTGGTGTATACAAAGACTACTGACTTGTGGACATTGATTTTATATCCTGAAACATTACTGTACTTTTTGATGACTTCTAGGAGTCTTGTGGTTGAGTCTTTGGGGTTCTCTAAGTATAAGATCATGTCGTCAACAAAGAGGGAGAGTTGACCTTCTGTGCTCCCATTTGGATTCCCTTTATTTCCTTGTCTTGCCTAATTGTATTGGCTAGAACTTCTAGCACTACGTTGAATAGTAAAGGTGACAGAGGACAACCTTGTGTGGTTCCAGTTCTAAGAGGAAAAGCTTTCAGTTTTACTCCATTCAGTAAAATATTGGCTGTGGGTTTGTCATAGATAGCTTCAATCAGTTTTAGAAATGTGCCACCTATGCCTATACTCTTCAGTGTTCTAATTAGAAAAGGATGCTGGATTTTATCAAATGCTTTTTCTGCATCTATTGAGAGGATCATGTGATCTTTATTTTTGCCTCTGTTAATATGGTGGATAAGGTTTATGGACTTCCGTATGTTAAACCAGCCTTGCATCCCTGGGATGAAGCCTACTTGATCATGATGAATGACTTTTTTTTTATAATATTCTCTAGTATGGCTTCCATTCCTCTGGGGCATTCTTCTTCCCCTTCTGGAATTCCTATAACTCGTATGTTGGAACGCTTCATAAAGTCTCATAATTCTGACAGTGAACGTTCTGCTTTCTCTCTCTTCTTTTCTGCCTCTTTTACTATCTGAGTTATCTCAAGAACTTTGTCTTCTACCTCTGAAATTCTTTCTTCTGCATGGTCTAACCTGTTGCTGATACTTTCCATTGCATCTTTAAGTTCCCTGATTGACTGTTTCATTTCCTTCAGCTCTGCTATATCCTTTTTATATTCTTCATATCGTTCATCTCTTATTTGATTCTGTTTTTGGATTTCCTTTTGGTTATTTTCCACTTTATTAGCAGTTTCCTTCATTGTTTCCATCATTTCTTTCATTGTTTTCAACATGTGTATTCTAAATTCCCTTTCTGTCATTCCTAACATTTCTGTATAGGTGGAATCCTCTGCAGTAGCTACCTCCCTTGGCGGGGTTGTTCTGGACTGGTTCTTCATGTTGCCTGGAGTTTTCTGCTGATTCTTCCTCATGAGTGATTTCTTTTATCTGTTTCCTTGCCCTAATTTTCCTTTCACTTCCTCTTGCTCTTTAAGTTCTCGTGCCTGTGGACTAAGGGTTCCAGGACCAGAAGGGTGAGAAGGTTGAAGAGCAAAAAAGGGATGAAAGAAAGGAGGACTGAGTGATAAGAAAAAAAAGGAAAAATAGAGAAAGGAGAGGTGGTGGGTAAAAGGAATATTGACAAAAAGAAGAGAGGCACAGAAAGAGGGAGACAGAGCAATATAGGTGTACAGTAGGGTACTTTGACACAACCTTAAAAAAAAAACGCCACCTTCTGGGGGTGCCCAGTTGGGTGGTTCCCTTGAGGTCAGCAGCTCTTTGCTAACCTGATCAGACACAGTACCCCACCTCCACCAAGTAGAGAGGAAAGATAAAAATGCTATAAATCAAAACAAGCAAACAGAAAACTTTATGGGATAAAATTGGGTGAAAAATCAAATAATAGCAGTAGAAACACTAGCAAAAATGAAGTTCTAGTTATTGAAAAAGGCAACAATAGGAAATTATAATTAAAGTAGAAAAATTGAGAAAGAAAAAGGATCTGTATGGAAAAGGTTGAAATTAAAAAACAAAACATCAACAACATCAAAATAAAGAAACAAAAAAAACAACCAAAAAAACACAACCAAAAAGAAAGCAGTATGTATATGTTATTGAATATTGTCTGGGCAACACGTGGTCTTCTGGGGTATCAGATGTTAATCACAGTTCTGATACGACTGGAGGCTGCTGATTTCTCAAACCCCAGCAGGTAGACACCCTAAATCTCTCTTCAGCCCACTTAAAAGGCACTTTGAACTTGTAAACTTGCTGATCAGAAGCTTTCCCAGGAAAGTGTTTGTCACTGAAATCACTGCTGAAGTGGCTATCCACTTACCCAGTATGCCAAAACCAGTCTCACTCTGCCCCTGAGGGTTAGGGCTGTAAGGCGACTCAGATCCCACCCTTAAGCTACTTGGTCTCTGGGTTACCAGCTCCCACCCGATTCTAGCTCTGCGACCCTGAGGGCAGAGCTTGCCGGGGCAGATCGTTCACAATGGCTCCCTGTGACCCACAGCCAAACACTATTAGCTCCGTCCGGCTCAGCGGCTCAGACTGGGGCCCTAGACAATGGCCAAAGTTCTCCGTACTCCAGCTCAGGCTCTCCCCAAGGCAGTTCAACTGAGTGCCAAGTCCAAAGACACCAAAACAGTTCACAGGTAAGGCCTTTCTGGTTTGCAGTCCTGCTGCTACTGAACTTACAGTTGCGGGCAGGTTTAGACGGATTGAACACATGCGACCACTTGCCATTTTTCCACTGTTTTAGTCCTCCTCTTGGGGTCCAGAAGTCTCTCGCTGACTCCCTGTATCCTCACAGGGGTGATGATAGGCAGATCCCACCAGCCAGAGATGCCTGGAGTCCTATCTCCCCAGACTCATGGTGCCCAGATGCAAGGAAGCTGTTACTCTGCCGCCATCTTGCTCTGCCCAGCATCCAACTCAAAGTTCTATTCCACATCTATAAAATGTGTGTAATCTAAAAAACTACTAATTTTTTAGATTAAACATGAAAATGGTTACATAATATTCATAAGCATTCAGCACAAAAACACAATGGGTAGTTTCAGTTCACAGCTGCTCCCTGTAAAAGATTTAGGCTACTTGTCCTATACCTAATATACCTTGGCAGGGGGTGAGGATGGGTGGGTTCAATAATTTGGAATTGGTTCTTCTGTTGGTCACGTGTCACCCTAAAGTCTGTAAACAGGGATCCTCAAACTTTTTAAACAGGGGGCCAATTCACTGTCTCTCAGACCATTGGAGGGCCAGACTATAATTAAAAAAAACAAAACTATAAACAAATTCCTATGCACACTGCACATATTTTATTTTGAAGTAAAAAAACAAAACAGGAACAAATACAATCACACCATCTCATGTGGCCCACGGGCCGCAGTTTGAGGACCCCTGACTCTGTAACATACCTATGACTTGTCCCTGACTCTTGACTCTCCACTGATTATACATAGGCCTGGAAAGGAGGGTATACACTAAATACCCACAGTTGATATCTTCTTTTGGGCTCCTTTTCTTATAGGCCTCACTTGATAACCTTTTACAGCAATGATTTAAAAAAAAAAAAAACCCTCTATTAAATACAATAGAACCTCTGTAAGTTGACCACCCAAGGAACTGTAACAAACTGGTCAACATATGAAGGTGGTCAACATAAGGAACTAGGCCTTTTGTACTGATATGTTCAAGTGGTGCATGTCTGGTCTATGAAAGTTAGACTTGAGATGGTCAGCGTAGGGAGGTGGTCAGCTATGGAGGCTCCACTGTATTTTGACTCTAGGAGGCGACTCTGCAGAGTTTGCATTTGAGCATTGATTTACAAAAATTCAGTGAGTTGGAACTGTCCTATTGGAAAGTGCAATTCAAGTGACTCCTCTAAGACAGCTATTCCAGAATACCCAATAAGCCTGTGAGGAGTTTATGACTTACCATGTGACCTAAGATGTTAAGAAGATTACTTGGGTAATAGATTTTCAAAGTCATTTGTGCAACAACTAAATTAAAAATATAAAGCCTCAGAGGAAAATGGTAAACATATCTAAGCCCTCACTCAAAACCCATTTAAAGTTCTTTAAAGAAACAAAGCAAAATAACTCAATCTCTACCTCCTAAACTAAAATTCTTCTAGCAATAATATAACATGACAAGAATAACTCTGGTAAATAAAGCTACATGTTGAATTCTCCCCAGGGAATGTCTGCATCATCTGTAATGATTTCTTAAAAATATTTTTCAGAAGCAAAGAATATTATGTTGTCAGGGCAGTGACATTGCAGATATGCTTCAGGGAGCTCTTTCATTATAAGCTTCTCTTTCCTGACACTTAAAAACTTTTTTTTTGAGTGAGCATATGAAAGCTGGTTACAACAGAATGCTGCACACTTTTAATTAATTTGAGGATGAGTTTTAAGTGCCTTAAATTACCCTGTGGTTGCCTGGACTGAACCAGGCAACCACATGGTAATTTCTCTGGAAGCATCTCATTGCATCATGGTGAAGCCTCATCCAATCAGATTGTCTCTGTTAAGAATGTGAACCATATAATATAGAGACAAAGAGAAGTCTCTGGAATTGACTCATTGTAAAGGTGATATCTAAAGAGAAGTTTCCTGATCTGTTGCAAAGATGCCAGATATTCTTTTTGGATTTTGTCAGCATACTTCTATATCCTTATCTTTCTATTAAGCACCTCTCTTATGATTTAAATTTGTCAAGTTGATTTCTGGTGCTTGCAAATGAGAAAAGCTTTACCAGAGTCCCACCCAAGGTTTCCACTGCTCCACTGACAATCCACAGACAGGGCATGTGCTATGCTGGTCATCAGTGAGAAGACAGACGGCTTTGGACAGTGATCCCCAGTGGCCTCTCTAAGCCAGCCGGGACTGAGCTTCTGTGATAACCATATTAGCCTGGCTATCCCTATAAAGAGTGAGCCTTAAAGCATGAACCACAGTTCAATGGCACTTCCACCAAAACTTCGTGACTCTGGCTAGAAGAAACAGCTCCTTCCTCTGAACTCCTGCCTTGTTTATCACCTTCATCTAGCTTTTATCACCTTCTGCATTTCCCTGCTGCCATCTGAGAACTGGGCCTCTTTCTCCTGTGTCTGGAAGACTGTAAGCTCCTGGAGTGCAGGGGTGGGTGTTTTTGGATCCTGAATGTTGTCCTGAACACTTCAGTATGTGGTCCCTGAGTGGTCAACAAATCTGACCTGAAGGTTTTCTTTATGTCCAGCCTGAGACTTAGGGATAGGGAATGGGGAAAGAAGAGGATCCAGAATGGGTTTGGATTCTCTAGCTGGGCAGACGGGACTGAAAACAGCCTATACACAGATGCCAGGAGTATGTTTCAGAGGAGCTCTGCCTAGGCTGAAAAAGCCAGATTATCAGACTCCAGGCAATAATGACCTCCCCTATTTTGAGACTATAACTTATTCACCTTATAGGTTGAAAAAACCTAAGGGGTCCATTTCTCTAATTAACATCTCCAGGAGCAAAACTATTCCTTCAGGCTTACCCCTTACATGACAGATACTTACTATTCAACCTCATAAATGGAGTGTGGATTTTTCAGTCTTCTCTGCATCATCAGATTGTTACAATAATACCTTGTAGTTATGTGAAACCTTTATTTCCAAGTACTTTGGGGCCTTTATCTTCACCACAGCCACTCCCACTCAGGGGCAGGAATCATTAAGCTCCTTTTACAGACAGCACAGAGGTTTCAATGCTTACCCAAACCTACAGGGTAAATTAGGGAAAGGGGACCTGGTGCTACAACCCAGATTTGCCTGGGGTTTGTCCTATTGATCAATTCAGTGAATTTGGGGGCTGTGTAGGAGCCTGCCCTGTCATACCAGGGTATCCCTACCCCTATGGACTCAGAAATGCTGTCTGCTACTGGGTGGGACTGGGAGTCCAGGATTAGAGTAATCTCACTGCATCAGAGACAAGAACAAATATAACAGCAGCAAGGGAACTAACCTTCATTCTGAAAGTTGAGTTTTATTTATAAATTGGACTGTTCAGAATTTGGCTCAGGTGGCATTAAAGAAACACGGGTCAGGGCCACATTGAGAGCAGCTGTGGGTGGTTTGCTATCTGGGAGAGGGGAGACAGAAGCTGGGAGTAACTGAGGACCCCTTGGAGAAGTTGCTAAAAGCTGCCCACCAACTCGGAGAGCCCACCTGCCTGGTGGGTGGGATTATTTTAATTCCTTTCTTAAAAAAAAAAAAAAAAAGCTGGGTGGGAAATTTGCTAAAATCTGCATTAAATATGATTTTTCTCTAACTGAGGGGAGCTTCCTGAACAAAGCGCATATGCTTCCATGGAGCCAGCCCTCTTGGGTCTGGGAAGTGAGCAGCAGAGCTTGTCTCCACCGCTGTGACTTAACTGGCTTAACCTCATGTGTAAGATCAGAGTTACACATGGCCAACACACCGTTTGGTGCAGCCACTCTGGGAGATTACATTTTGGAAAGAGACTGTGGTGCTTTATTTCAAGATATGAAAAGAAGCCAATTGAGAGGCGTAGGAAGCAGATAGAGGTGGGTAAAGGAGCAGAACTGGAGCCTTGAATTAATCTGATTTACTGCTTTTGAAATAATAATTTTAAAAAAGAAAGTAAAAACTCAAGAAGTTACTGTTTTCCAAGGAGGGAGTGAGGTCCAGTACCCAAGGGATCTGTGTGTGAATCTTTTGGCTCTATGCTTGCTCTTGCGTTGAGATTTTGAGAACTCTGTTGCTTGTTTTTTTAGTGCTCCTGCTAGCGGGCCATCATTCACTTTCTCTAAAACAGTGGTTCCCAACCTTCCTAATGCCGCGGCCCTTTAATACAGGACCCACAGGTTGAGAACTGCTGCTCCAAAACAATGATTTCTAAATAAATAAAATCTGATCTTTCCTAAGCTTCTCTCAAACAGTCTGTTTATTAGCATAACCGGCTTTAAGAATTGCCTCATAGGCATGGCTGGGAGAGCTGAGTCAGAACTGAGGTTCAAGATCAAGCTCCACCTTAAGCCTTTGGTTTTTAGGGGTCTTGGGGTCTTGCTAGGGAGATAAGATATGAACTTTCTGAATTCTGAGATTTGGGGGGTTGGGGGGAAGCTTCAGGGAAGCTGAGAGTAGGGCCACGCCATCCTACTTACAAGAGCTTGGCAGGCTTCCCTCTGTGGACTCTCTCCTGGGCACTGTTACCTGGTGTCCTGCACCAGAAACCAGTCTGTTGCAGTTCAGTCTGCCTTGGGTTTTCTTTCTTTCTCTCTCTCTCTCTCTTTTTTTTAATTAATGGATCTTGGGCTGGGGATTGATTATTCCCTACTGAGTGAGTTAAAAATAAACAACAGTGGAAACAGTCTAGGTGGGATATACCAATATGGGTAAGCATCAGGTCTTATTTCTCTGAAGCTGATACGTCTCCTATTTCTCATTCCAAGTATAGACTGGGAGTCTACAAATTCTAGGACCTGGATGCTGATGTAACAAAGAACTCCTTCCACTACCCGTAGCACCCTCTACCACCCCATTTTCTAGGATGGAGATTTTAAAAATGACATTTAGATATGGTACATTCTAGCTAATGTACATACTTTCCTTTTGCACTGGTTTATTGTTGCTTTTTAGACAACTGTTCAGTTTAATTACATAGCTTAATAAATACATTGATCATACTACATGCAACATTCTGGGAATCCTGGCCTGAACAAGACCTTTTCAAGTGATTCCCACTCTAGCACAGTAATTCAAAACCAAGGAGGGGTGGGAGCATTTTGCCTTCCAGGCAGCATTTGACAAATACCTAGAGATATTTTTGGTTGCCACAGTTTAGGAGGGCAGCGCTACTAGTACCCAATGGTTAGAGGCCAAGTGTGCTGCTAAACCTCCTATGATGTCCAAAATAACTTCCACAACAAAGAATGATCTGACCTCAAATGTCAGTAATGTTGAGGGTCTCTAGCAGAAGAAGGACACATTGTACAAATGGTGACATTGTGATGTCATATGTGCTACAATATATATAAGTACAGGACATTGAAGTAAGTATGTGGAAGGGGAAGCTGGAGCTGGGGGCAGGTGGGCCAATGGGCACCAGGAAAGTCAGTAGAGGGAAGTGAATCCTAATCAGGGTTTTTACTTAATGTGTTTGCAACCAATAATCAAAGAATGGCTTTTGTTGGAAATTAATTAGGCAAGAACTACATATTGGGATTTTTAATTTTTTTTTTTTTGCACAACTTCCCACATAATTTAATCAAATGTTTTTGATGACGTTATATCTTCCCTTAAAACACTATTTCCTCCAAAGAACTGGAAGAGGCATGAGAGGGAGGAATTCATTCAAACCTTAGTTTTTGCTTCTCAGCAGGAATCTCTAGTCTACTTTAACCAGTGGTTCTTCTGTCAAGACTCCTCTTTTTTTTTTCCTCTCCTTCAAGATTCAGCTTCCTAACTCTCGGCCCAGGAAGCCTTCTCTTGGAGACTTCAGTCCATAGTGATTGATTCATTCTCTGAATTGCTTAGAGCCTTGTGGCCTTTTCCCACACCTACATCTGTCTCTTTGGGTGTGTTTCTACCTAGACTGTGGGCTCCTCAAGGACAGAAACCACATTGCCCTCACATACATTCTTCTATAGCACTGAACACTGTTCTCCTCTAATTTCCATTGAAGTTGGGAGGAAGAGGAAGAAACTAAAGAAAGATGTCAGGAGACTAACATCTTTCTGTAACACTGGACTGATAGACATGCACATTTTATCCTCCCAAAGTCTCTGGATTGTGTCTTTATAATAAAGTCTAAACATTTAATCTCTGTTCAGTAGGCACAACATGCAAACAATAAATTGCCAAAAGAAAAGTAAATTGCCATAATTTTTTTTTTTTTTGTAGAGACAGAGTCTCACTGTATCGCCCTCGGGTAGAGTGCCGTGGCCTAACACGGCTCACAGCAACCTCTAACTCTTAGGCTTACGCGATTCTCTTGCCTCAGCCTCCCGAGCAGCTGGGACTACAGGCGCCTGCCACAACATCCGGCTATTTTTTTGTTGCAGTTTGGCCAGGGCTGGGTTTGAACCCGCCACCCTCGGCATATGGGGCTGGCACCCTACTCACTGAGCCACAGGTACCGCCCTGCCATAATTATTATTAGCATTTTCTTACTAACAGATTTTTCAGATGCTGTTTCCATATCAAGCAGATCAATCTTTCTGTTGTCATAGAGACAAAGATCTTTATATAACCATGGGCAAGGTGAGATTTTTTATTTTTCTCTCTCCCTTCTTCCAGTTGTCTCAAACTAATAAAGGACATTTTTGAAATCACTTCTTAAAATTTTATTTCTTTTCCCAGTTAAAGCAAGTGAAAATGTGGGAGACTATTTTGGTATCACATTTTAGATTTGAAATACCTATGTTTTTAAGAAAATATGGAAAGGGAGGAAAGATTTGAATGACACCCTTTTCAAAATTTGTGAGTAGTGGGCTTATTATAATCCATATACTGGTTTTCTTCCTAAAGAAAATAGTGAACTTCAGATGGAGGAGTTTGTTGGTTGGGTTACTGAGTCCTGAGAGCATAAACAGACATCTGTTGGGGACCGATAATGAATCCTGAGGTGCTCTGCAGGACTCATCTCCTCCAACCCTCAGAACCTAGATGCTCCCTTCTCTCTGCAGAGTCAAATACCATGGTTAAGTTAATGCAAGACCACACCTCTCTTCTGGAGGGCCTATCTCTTAATTTAAGCTCTCTTCTTTTTAGGAACTCCTGATAACATGTTATTCCTAATATTTTTCTATCTTATTGCTTACCATTTTATTCATTCATCACTAAGAAAAGAGGATTTCTTGTCTACTTTTCATGTTCTTTGTCTTAATAATGAGTGATTCCTTTACCTATCTGTCTTCTTCCCTCAGGACTCAGAACTGTCCTTACACTTTCTAAGATTCACCCTTCCCCTATGTTCCTAGACTGATGCTCTCCCATGAATCCCACTGAGATCTTACTCAACTATTCCTCCCTTATCCCATGTATATTTAGTCTGTCCTTCTTCATGGATTCCTTCTTTTCTTCCTCTTTGAAGGAAAAAAAAACCCAAACTTTTCTAAGTCCTTATTTTCTATCTGTCTCTGAGTTTAGGGTTTTAATTTTATGCCTTTTGTAGCAATAAAATAGGTGTTGTGTTGATGGGTTAAGAAAGGGAAGTATATGGCAGAAGGAAGTTTAAAATATACTTCTTGCTCTCCAAGATTATTCCTCCATGAAGAGAAGTGTCTTGGGTCTTAAACTTGAGAGTGTATCAGAATCAGCTGCTAACGTGCAGACTGCCAGGCCCCACTCCCAGAGTTTCCGACTCAGTAGGTTGGGGCTGGGGCCAGAGAGTGTGCCTGTCGTGCAGTTCCCAGGTGATGTTCATGCTGCTAGTCCAGGGCTACACTTTGATAAACATCGTCTTAATGTAACAACCTTCCTCCTGCTGCTTATGCATTTCTTTTGTCATATGGATGTTGGTGTCACTGTGTGGTGCCAGAGAAGTTACCCTGTTTGGGCTTAGACTCCACCTGTATAGAGCTCTCATCTGAAAGATAAGTCACCTTTCAATATGTGGTCTCAGGAAACATGACCTCGTGGTAGCCAGGGGTCACCACTCTTCCCCAAGGAGTCTGAATATTGAGGAGAGGATGCTCCTGGTGGCGGATGCTCAGAATCTCCACCCCAAACATAGTGTGCCCTGTATCATCTTTTCAAGGGGCTCTAGGCTTCTGTAAGTCGTGGTGTGGGGCAGCAAAAGAAAAGTGTTTTTTTTTTTTCTTTTTTCATTTCTGGTTTTGTCATGGAAAGGGTCTTCTCCTGAGGCCAGCACTGAGCGTATCAGCAGGAGCCACTGAGAAATCTCAAAACTGATACTGAAAATCTCAAAACTGCCCATTCTTGCCCTGTCCCTCAAATGGAGGTTCTTTACTCAGTACCAGCTTCAGAGAGGTAGGGAATTTTTTTTTAATTAAGCAATAATTTTTTTTACAAAATCAAGCAAATATAAAAAGATAATTATTAGATAAAGTCCAGAATTACTACTCAGTAGCACTGAGACCTTGAGCAAGTTACTTCGTCTCTCTGGATCTCGTCCCCGCTTGTCTGTATGATAAGGAACAGGCAAGCAAGAAAGGCTGCTAAGGGCACAATCATTCACAGAGCAACACAGAGGCTTGTCAGCGAAGGACAAGGGCTGGAACTTGCATGGGTCTGTGGATTGATTGAACTAAATTCTATCAGCGTGGCCATCACCTGCAAGGAATGGAGCTGACAAGATAATTAATGGAAATTAATTAATATAAGCCCCATACACCCTTAAACTGTCTCTCTCAACCACAGCTATTCCCAGAGGGCCATTAACTCTTCCCCAGGGAGAAGCCCAGCATGTAAGGAGAGTGTACCCTCTAGGAAGCAGGGTCCTGTCAGACTGTTGGGGGCTCAGAGGGAATGGGGGAGGGGTGGTCTCCTATCTGTCCCAGGAGAATTCCATCAGCTCTAATAGAATAAGCCTTTTGAGTATTTTTGTGATACTCTTTTTTCCATCCTTTTCTTTCTTGTTCTCTTTCAACAGAGATCATTTATTGAGATGTAAATCATATAAAAAACACCCACTTAAAGTACACAATGCAATGGTTTTTAGTATGCTCAAACACAACCATCACCACAATCTAACTTTAGAAAATTTTAATCACCCCTCAAACCCATGCTCCCCCTACTGTTCTCCTCCCCGCTTTCCAACCCCTGGCAACTACCAATCTACTTTCAGTCTGTCTGGGCATTTCATATAAATAGATCATAAAATGTGTGGTACTTTTATCTAAATGGAAAAAAGGAGACCTGGTGGCCCTCTGATACACTGCTGCTAATGACTCCCTTCTCTTGACCCCATCACTGCAGGAAATAACTTCCTCTCAACCTGCTTGCCTGCTTGCAATGCGCGCTCCCATTCCCTCCATCAGACCTGTGCCGCGTGCTGGCGGCGGGACACAAGGCCTTTCATTGATTACACCACTAGGCTGAAGTGCAGGACATCTGGGGCACCTGCGGAGCGGTGGCTTGTATGCAGGTGGGCACGCGTTGGGGGAGGCAGGCACGACCGTAGTCCTGGTTAACAGAGCAGGTCATTTCTGGCCGTGGGCCTGAGCTGAGTACCCCATTCCTGGAGGACCACTGGATACCAGAGCGCGCTATAACTTATGCTGACCGGGCTGGCCCCAAGGCGCAAAGACCACGTAGGACTTATCTGGCAGAGAATGTGCTTTTGTCACATCCATGTTCCCTTCCAGCACCGAGAGAAGCCTGAGGCTTCTACACTTAGTGCCGCAGCTCCAGCCAGGAGAAAAGGGCGGGTCTGGGTTGCCTGGGGCACCGGATGGTAAAGGCAGCCCCCCACGCTTTGGTTTCCCTTCCCCATAAAAAGTGGAGGAGTTTGATAGGGCGAAGCACAAGCTTCTAGGCAAAGAAGGCCAAAAGATTAGGGCGGAAAGTTGTCCGGGAGCGAGTGAGGGTCCCGCGCAGGGGGCCGCGGCGGGAGCGCTGCTACTCACAGTCGGGTGAGGCCAGCCCGCGGGCCCGGGCAGCTCAGGGCGCTGTCGGGCGCGCAGGTGCAGGGCTCGGGGCAGCGCGCTCCGCGCAGCGCCAGGGGGAGTGGTGGGGGCAGCAGCAGCAGCAGCAGCAGCGCCAGCACCGGCCGCAGCTCCGGGGACAACTGCCCCATCCCCGGCTAAAGCCTGAGCACTGGCTCCTGCTGCGTGACCAGCGTCCTGGACACCCGGAGGGCGGCCCACACCCCTCTCCCCGCCCCTTGGCCTGCCCACTCCCCACCGTCCTGCGCCTGCTGCCCAGCCCTTCCGCCTTACTTCGCCTCCTGATGAGTCTCTGCCCTGCCTCGACTTGGGACAGTGGCCAGTGACCCCATCCTTTCCTTTCTGCTGCCTTCCCCTGCCCTGTCCTGTCCTCTATATTTGCAAATGGCCTTAGTTATAGGTAGTTATGTAATGGAGAATGCTTTGGATTAGAAGTAGGGGTGTTCTGAGTGCTCCTGCTAGGCTGCAACCGTGAGTGTGAAGCTGGTGTGTCGTGGGCACCTACTGTGGCACCTCTTTTGTTTCATCTTCTCTCTCTGTACCCACATTAGAATGGGCAACGGTGCCCAGCTCAGATGCTTCTGCTTTCCAGCCCCAACCCCTTATCTTCCTTCTTTCTTAACTGTAAGTTCTTCCACACTACAAGTAATTTTCATCCTCCCAATTTCCCAAGATTTCTCTTAGTAGAAATTGCTTTCCCCTTAAAGTATAGCTATTTAGGTTTATCTTACATCTCTACTATAGATGGTGAGGTCTTTAAGAGCAAAATCCAATCCAGATTTATTTTTGTATTCTTTCTGGCATCTCCGGGGGTAAATTCTCAGTCAGGATTTGTTGTATGAATGGATGAGGTGAAACTGCTATAATATATACAGCAGCTGCCCCAATATAGGCTAGACCTTTTGATAGGTGTTCTGCCGCACATCATTTCTGAACTTCACATTGAACTAGCAGGGTGTTTGTAGCAAGAAAAGATGATATACTGAGAGGTATGCGACTTCCCTGAAGTCACACAGTTTGTAAGTTGTGGAACCCTGTTTGAACTCTATCACCCACTCTCTCTCACCAATGCAAGAAACTTCCATGTGATCTACATATGGACTTGGAAAGGAGACAAGATTTTATGGTAACCATGGGGATGTCTAATTTCTCCCTCTTTAATTTGATCATTAAATTCCTTTCCTTCTTCCAAGGACTCTGTTTAGACCAGCAGTCTTGCCAGAAGAGGTGGACTCTGAGAGCTGGGAAGGCATCTAAGGCTGTAATGGCAGGAAGCCTAAGAACATATTTGTTTCATTCTGAACCCACCTCTCAAAGGCAGATTCCCTTCATCACCAGTTTGTTGTCTCTTGCTCAAGGAGGGTAGTTGACTATTATTTAAAACACTCATTTGGTCTTGCCCATGTTGTACTAAATGGCACAAAAAACAATGCTCATGTCTATAATATTGTCTTCTCTGGATGCTTACCTACAATTGCTTATCTGGCGACTTTAATACCTCTGCATACGCGGTTTCCCTTATTTGGTATAATTTTCTCTTCCTTTTCCATTATTTCATTAGATAAACTCCTGGTTGTCCTTCAAGACTCAGCCCACTGTCATTTCTACTTTGAGTCTTCTTGGACTCAACCTACTTGAGTAGTTGTGGCCTCAGCACCTCATTCTATAGCTGGTAATACACTGTAATTATGGGCTTACTTAATGAACTAATATTCATCTTAAGTTTCTCAAGGTCATGTCATACCCTCTACCTCCTAGCAGGTGCTCTGTAATCTGTTGAATATAAAATGAATAAATGAAACCCAGGCTCTGATCTGTAGCAGATACTCAGTAAATTGAGAACAGCCAAACAGCTTTGCTTGGAGAACAGCCAAACAGCTCTCAACTACACTGGAGTTGTCTGGACAAGTATTAAGTAATCTATAACTACTTTGGGGCATGCTTTCTCTCCTCTTAGTTTTGTCCAATTTACTGGGCTTTTTAAATGTTTCCACCAGAAGGAATGAATAACTCAAGGTGGCTGAGTGGCATTTATTTCAAGTCTCATGTTTTATGTGGCCTTTTAAAACTCTGTAACATATCTGTTATATAAAAAGAATGGCTGTTCCTGCCCACCCCTGAATTTTCAAGAACAATGGATATTCCAGGACGAATCATTTAATTCTGTACTCTAGTAGGAGGACTGAGCAATCAGGACACTTCGATTTTCCTTCTGGTTCTGTCATCAACTGTGGCAGTTGGTCTTCAGTTTCTTCTTTTATAGGTGAAGAGTTGGAGTTCACAACCCCTAAGGTTCTTCTGGCTCTAAAATGCAAGGACTTTGTAAGCAGCTCCTGTAGTATTGCTGGTGGGAAGAAATGGGTTTTATATATTGATTTATAGCTTGTCTTGGATTGGAAATAAAATCGGGTTTAGGAAGAGGTAAGGTTGTTCATTTGAAAGAAAGCTCACATCTACAATGCGGTTTTCTTTTGAGACAGAGTCTCATTTTGTTGCCCTGGGTAGAGTGCCGTGGCATCACAGTTCGCAGCAACCTCCAGCTCTTGGGCTTAGGTGATTCTCTTGCCTCAGCCTCCTGAGTAACTGGGATTACAGATGCCTGCCACAATACCTGGCTATTTTGTTGTTGTTGTTGCAGTTTGGCCGGAGCTGGGTTTGAACCTGCCACCCTCGATATGTGGGGCCTGTGCCCTACTCACTGAGCCACAGGCGCCACCCCTACAAAGAGTTTTTCTAAAATTTTGCTATCTAGATTAATTTCAATTGGATCTTAACTATCACCAGTCACTTCTTACAATGTACCCATTATAATAAAATCATACTGATTTGTTTGTTACAATGGAATTTACCTGTCCTATTCATTAGTACGTGACCTACTTAGAGTATTTTTAAATCTAAAGGACTTTGTTTCATGCAATTATTCTTTTCTTTTCATGCAATTATTCTTATAGCTACTTTGTTACAGAACTCCAAAACAGCATAACCCACAAGGATTGTTAATTACATTTTACTGAGGAAATAATGTTCATGGAATTCATAATAAGTTTATCCTACCTTAGAGATAGAAAACTATAGTATCTGATACTATAACTCAGAAATCCTAATAAAACACTCCAAAGTTTTAGAATAGAGCTTCTCATTCTCATATTTTATGTTACAGAAGTATCATTTTGTAATACATTTATTTATTTATTTATTTATTTTGAGACAGAGCCTCAAGCTGTCATCCTGAGTAGATGTGGCATCACAGCTCACAGCAACCTCAAACTCTTGAGCTCAAGAAATTCTCTTGCCTCAGCCTCCCAAGTAGCTGGGACTACAGGCGCCCACCACAATGCCTGGCTATTCTTTGGTTGTAGTTGTTGTTGTTGTTTTGGCAGGGCCGGGCTGGATTCAAACCTACCAGCTCTGATGTATGTGGCTGGCACCTTAGATGCTTGAGCTACAGGCACGGAGCCTCTAATACTTTTAAAAACAAAGATTCCTGGAAGTCTTCCCAAGAGATTCTGATTCAATAGATATATAGTAGGACCTAGAAATCTACATTTTTAACAAGCTTCTCCATGTAAATTTGACACATGGGGTACTCAGAGCATAATTTGAGAAACACTAAAATGGAAATTCTAGAATTAAATTTGTCTTAGTAAGACAAAATTCAAGAATCTTTATTAAGGACTTTGAATGAAGCCTAAAAATTTTGACATATTTTAAAAGAAACATTGGTGTTGGTGAGCACTTCTATACTTGTAGTATTTTGTGTGTGTATATACATGTTTAAATGTTTTAATTTCTGAGTTTTTGTTCCTTTAAGTGCCGTTTACATAGTTTAGTTTTATTTATTTATTTTTGAGGGATGAGGAGTATCACAAAATCATAGGATCTATTTTCTTTATGCCTCAGCAGGTGAACAGCTCTTGAAGTCACACTAACACATTGGAGTTGAAGGAAGTTAGCAAAATAATTTTTAAAATGTCAAGTAAAATAGGCAAGATTTTCGATTCCTGAACACATCTCTGTTAGTAAAATAAATGATATTTCTTTCCTCTTAAAAGGAGAGGTTTTACCTTTCCTTTGGGGAAAAAACGGTAAACGAGGGCAGAGGTATAAAAAATTGCATAAGAAGGCCTCTTCCTCTCTCTTGTCCTTCCCCTTTCTGCCATCAGATGGTATAGAAAGAAGGCCCTCACCAGATGCCAGCCCCTTGACTTTGCACCTGCCAACCTCCAGAACTGTAAGAAATCAATTTCTTTTCTTTATAAATTAAAAAAAATTGCATAAGAAAAGAAAACTACTGTTATACCTCTAAGCTGTTCACAAAACAAGGAGAACAAAAAAGATGCCCCCTGAAAATTCTGTTTTGAAATTTCATGCATCCTTTCTGTTGCTTGTTTAGAAATTTCATCTCTATTTTGATGTCTACATAAGGGTAAAAATAGAGATGTGATAAACTGCTCTAATGCTGTACTGGGGTTCTGGTGGCCTTAGGATGAACTCAGAGCTGCAGACTGCTAGGTACCTGGGTCCTGGCTCTTGGGCCCAGTGGGAGATTAGAATGTGAGAGTCTGGAACAGGAGACTCTTTCTCCCAGACTAATGAAGAATGAAAGCTGGAGAAGAGGTCTTGCCTTTTTGGTCAGGTTGCTGGAGGGGTGGGAGTGAATTAGGGGCTGCGATCCTCCTTGTCTCATGGAAAAAGCCTGTCTACAATGGCAGCAGCTAGAGAAAAACAGAGATGAGAAACAAATGGGGGCAGACAGAATCCTGGTAATGTCCCAGAAGTCTGTGGAAGTGATCATCCCTGAGGCCAGCTCCACCCTTAGACTTTCCAAGTAATAATACACCACCTCTTGCTTAGGCTAGTCAGAATTGAGTCCCTTCCACTCACAACCAAAATTCTTCACCTTCGCTATCAGCTTTGCTGTGAAATTTATTTAATCTGTCTGTTCCCCCTATTTCCTTACAGGTATGAGAGATTTGGGCTTTCCTATTCTTATCTCTGTCATAGGATTCATTATATGTACAGTGAATTTTTCCCCTTTGCACCAGCAGGATTTATTACCATGCTTTGGGAAGAAACAAGTCAAATGCAAATGAATGAAAAAAATGGATGAATGAGTAAATGAGTGCTCAAAGAGGTAATGGTGTAGAACTGTGCCATTCCTCTTTTTAGAGAAACTGAATTTTGCTAAATAATTGACCAAACATTCTTTTTACTTTTGGGGAAGGCGCCTCTTAGTAAACTGAGACATTGGTTTAGAAATTAAACCTCAAGCTAAAATATTACATAGGTCCAAAGCAAGGAAAGAGAGAAAATTTTCTGAAATGATGATACAAGGCAATAGGGAAACAGGATTTAAGTTTTTAAAAGTTGATGTAGAATTAATCAAAGTATTAATTTGGCACAGTATCCTGTGTCACAGGATAGCGGTTCCCTGCCATGCTAATTGGCGGTATTTGGGGAAAAGTTATCAAAGCTCAAGAAATTTGGGGGAAATTGGGTTTAAAAAATTGAGATTCTTTACTAGAGAGCTTCTCAGAACTTGTAATTTTGGAGATCTAAAATGCATATTCCCTGCATTCAGCAACAGGGAATTCAGGGAAAACTGGTTTTCAGAAGTACAATATATGCAGGGGACTGGTGTGTCTTTGAAAAAATTGGAGAACACTGATTAGGGATACATTTTGAGAAAATGCAATTATTCACAAATTTTCAGCCCCCTGGATTTTATGGCCTTAAGAAGCTCTCCAGTGGGTGGAGCCAGAGCTGACCTTAGCATCCATATAGCAGCTTACCATGTGGTAGTGGTGATAGGTGAGACTGCCTGGACCCCTATTCTTCTATCTTCCGTTCCCTAACCTAGATATGCAATGTCTGGGAATTCCAACATTATCAATATATTCCTTGAGGGCATTGCCCTTTCAGGTTCTTTTTTAAAATGAAAATATCACACAGGATGGGAGTACTTTGAGTCAATTGTATCTTCATCTGAATTAGAATAATTTTTGAAAATCCCTGAATGATGGTGGGTTTGTAGAATATAGGAGGAGGGTCCCCACAGAGAGGAGGGAGGCATCCCCACAGGAAGCTTCCTTCCAGCAGAGCTGTGCCAGGAGGCGACCCTATATATGACTCGCTCTCAGATGTTTTCACAACCCAGAGATTGGGGAGAATGAAGAAAACCTATCTTTTTCTCCTGGCTGCTATGTGTGGACATAATGGCCCTTTTCTTTCATCTGCCTCCTCTTAAGCCTATGCAGGGTTTGCTCTCAGGAAGGCTGAGACTTTGTTAGAGCCTGCTGCCACTAATATCTGTCCTTGAATTATGCCTTCAGGACATCATAAGGCATGCAGAGAAACAGAGAGGCCAGTCATTACCCTGGGGCTAGTAAGGCCTTCATCAAAAGTGGTATCTCCTTCAAAGAATAGTTTATAAATAGCAGGAGGTACTGAATTGTGTAGATGGGGCTGACAGATTGGGAGAATGGTGCTCCTGTTTCAGCAACAGGGAATTCAGGGAAAACTGATTTTCAGAAGTACTAAGAGTGCCTGAAGGAGACTGGAATGACTAAGACCAGGAGTACCATTTGGATGTTTAGAGTCGAGGTGACATCTGCCTGAAGAGGTCCAGGAGGCTGCTGAACTGTACTCATGCAGAGCAAGAGAAACATCGACATCCGAGAGATGGATTTGGGAATCCTAAATCAGCAGTGATCAAATTTTAAGAATTACTCTTGAGGCTCGGCGCCTGTGGCTCAAGCAGCTAAGGCACCAGCTACATACACCTGAGCTGGCGGGTTCGAATCCAGCCCGGGCTGCCAATCAACAATGACGGCTGCAACCAAAAAATAGCTGGGCGTTGTGGTGGGCACCTGTAGTCCCAGCTACTTGGCAGGCAGAGTTGGAGGTTGCTGTGAGTTGTGATGGCGATGGCACTCTATCCAGGGTGGAAAAAAAAAAAGAAAGAATCACTCTTGAGAAGTTTCTTAAGAAGCCAGATTGGAGGACTCATGCTGGGAAATTTGCTTCTGTACTTTTGGCATCAGGATGGAAAATGTGCGTTTTAACAGTATCTCAGGTGAATTTATGAAGGGAGAAGGGGCCCCAGTCTGTCTTCTGAAAAATATTTCTCCAGAGTAATAGATGAAACCCACAGAGAAGAGAAGTGGGCTAAGGACAGCACCATGGGAATATATGCACCTACACCGGGAAGCAGGAGGAACCCGTGGAGCCAGAGAAGGCGGAGGCCTGGCAGAGAGCTGCAAGGAGAAATTCAGGCGTGGACCATCCGCCCAGCACGGCAATGTGAAGGACAGGCAAAAATAGAGAACAAGTTTATTCAATCTTGAAATTGAAGATATGAAAATTAAAGAAAACCCTATATAGGAATTTACTTCTAAATTAGCCAAGGAAAGATCATTTAAAGGAAATACCAAATGGTAGAGAAATAATTATAAAACAAAGACACTCATGCATTTAATATGATGTAAGCCTTTTGGGAAGCAATATGGTAGCTCCCATCCAGAGCCAGGCGTATGTGTATCCGTCAATCCAGTAATTCTAATTCTGAGAGTTTTCCAAAGAAAATAATTGAACAGAATAAATAAGCCATGAGAATGGAAAAGTTCTTTTTTTTTTTTTTTTTTTTATTGTTGGGGATTCATTGAGGGTACAATAAGCCAGTTACACTGATTGCAATTGTTAGGTAAAGTCCCTCTTGCAATCATGTCTTGCCCCCATAAAGTGTGACACACACTAAGGCCCCACCCTCCTCCCTCCATCCCTCTTTCTGCTTCCCCCCCCATAAACTTAATTGTCATTAATTGTCCTCATATCAAGATTGAGTACATAGGATTCATGCTTCTCCATTCTTGTGATGCTTTACTAAGAATAATGTCTTCCACTTCCATCCAGGTTAATACGAAGGATGTAAAGTCTCCATTTTTTTTAATAGCTGAATAGTATTCCATGGTATACATATACCACAGCTTGTTAATCCATTCCTGGGTTGGTGGGCATTTAGGCTGTTTCCACATTTTGGCAATGGTAAATTGAGCTGCCATAAACAGTCTAGTACAAGTGTCCTTATGATAAAAGGATTTTTTTCCTTCTGGGTAGATGCCCAGTAATGGGATTGCAGGATCGAATGGGAGGTCTAGGTTGAGTCCTTTGAGGTTTCTCCATACTTCCTTCCAGAAAGGTTGTACTAGTTTGCAGTCCCACCAGCAGTGTAAAAGTGTTCCCTTCTCTCCACATCCACGCCAGCATCTGCAGTTTTGAGATTTTGAGATGTGGGCCATTCTCACTGGGGTTAGATGATATCTCAGGGTTGTTTTGATTTGCATTTCTCTAATATATAGAGATGATGAACATTTTTTCATATGTTTGTTAGCCATTCGTCTGTCATCTTTAGAGAAAGTTCTATTCATGTCTCTTGCCCATTGATATAAGGGATTGTTGACTTTTTTCATGTGGATTAATTTGAGTTCTCTATAGATCCTGGTTATCAAGCTTTTGTCTGATTGAAAATATGCAAATATCCTTTCCCATTGTGTAGGTTGTCTCTTTGCTTTGGTTATTGTGTCCTTAGCTGTACAGAAGCTTTTCAGTTTAATGAAGTCCCATTTGTTTATTTTTGATGTTGTTGCAATTGCCATGGCAGTCTTCTTCATGAAGTCTTCCCCCAGGCCAATATCTTCCAGTGTTTTTCCTATGCTTTCTTTGAGGATTTTTATTGTTTCGTGCCTTAAATTTAAGTCCTTTATCCATCTTGAATCAATTTTTGTGAGTGGGGAAAGGTGTGGGTCCAGTTTCAGTCTTTTACATGTAGACATCCAGTTCTCCCAACACCATTTATTGAATAGGGAGTCTTTCCCCCAAGGTAAGTTCTTGTTTGGTTTATCAAAGATTAGGTGGTTGTAAGATGTTAGTTTCATTTCTTGGTGTTCAATTCGATTCCAAGTGTCTATGTCTCTGTTTTTGTGCCAGTACCATGCTGTCTTGAGCACTATGGCTTTGTAGTACAGACTAAAATCTGGTATGCTGACGCCCCCAGCTTTATTTTTGTTACTAAGAACTGCCTTAGCTATACGGGGTTTTTTCCGGTTCCATACAAAACGCAGAATCATTTTTTCCAAATCTTGAAAGTACGATGTAGATACTTTGATAGGAATGGCATTGAATAGGTAGATTGCTTTGGGAAGTATAGACATTTTAACAATGTTGATTCTTCCCATCCATGAGCATGGTATGTTCTTCCATTTGTTAATATCCTCTGCTATTTCCTTTCTGAGGATTTCATAGTTTTCTTTATAGAGGTCCTTCACCTCCTTCGTTAGGTATATTCCTAGGTATTTGATTTTCTTTGAAACTATGGTGAAGGGAGTTGTGTCCTTAATTAGCTTCTCATCTTGACTGTTATTGGTGTATACAAAAGCTACTGACTTGTGGACATTGATTTTATATCCTGAAACATTACTGTATTTTTTGATGACTTCTAGGAGTCTTGTGGTTGAGTCTTTGGGGTTCTCTAAGTATAAGATCATGTCGTCAGCAAAGAGGGAGAGTTTGACCTCCTATGCTCCCATTTGGATTCCCTTTATTTCCTTGTCTTGCCTAATTGTATTGGCTAGAACTTCCAGCACTACGTTGAATAGTAAAGGTGACAGAGGACAACCTTGTCTGGTTCCAGTTCTAAGAGGAAAAGCTTTCAGTTTTACTCCATTCAGTAAAATATTGGCTGTGGGTTTGTCATAGATAGCTTCAATCAGTTTTAGAAATGTGCCACCTATGCCTATACTCTTCAGAGTTCTAATTAGAAAAGGATGCTGGATTTTATCAAATGCTTTTTCTGCATCTATTGAGAGGATCATGTGATCTTTATTTTTGCCTCTGTTAATATGGTGGATAACGTTTATAGACTTGCGTATGTTAAACCAGCCTTGCATCCCTGGGATGAAGCCTACTTGATCATGATGAATGACTTTTTTGATGATAAGCTGTAATCTATTGGCTAGGATTTTGTTGAGAATTTTTGCGTCTATGTTCATGAGTGAGATTGGTCTGAAATTCTCCTTTTTGTTTGGGTCTTTTCCTGGTTTTGGTATCAGGGTGATGTTTGCTTCATAGAATGTGTTGGGGAAGATTCCTTCTTCCTCAGTTTTTTGGAATAATTTCTGCAGTACAGGAATAAGCTCTTCCTTGAAGGTTTGATAGAATTCTGGAGTGAAGCCATCTGGACCAGGGCATTTTTTAGTTGGAAGCTTTTTTATTGTTTCTTTGATCTCAGTGCTTGAAATTGGTCTGTTCAGGAGGTCTATTTCTTCCTGGCTAAGTCTAGGGAGAGGGTGTGATTCCAAATATTGATCCATTTCCTTCACATTGTCAAATTTCTGGGCATAGAGTTTCTGGTAGTATTCAGAGATGATCTCTTGTATCTCTGTGGGATCAGTTGTTATTTCCCCTTTATCGTTTCTGATTGAGGTTATTAGAGATTTTACTTTTGTATTTCTAGTTAGTCTGGCTAATGGTTTATCTATTTTATTTATTTTTTCAAAAAACCAACTCCTTGTTTCATTAATTTTCTGAATGATTCTTTTGTTTTCAATTTCATTGATCTCTGATTTGATTTTGGATATTTCTTTTCTTCTACTGAGTTTAGGCTTAGATTGTTCTTCTTTTTCCAATTCCATAAGATCTCTTGTGAGATTGTTGATGTGCTCTCTTTCTGTTTTTCGAATGTAGGCATCTAAAGCGATGAATTTTCCTCTCAAAACTGCTTTTGCAGTATCCCACAGGTTTTGGTAGCTTGTGTCTTCATTGTTGTTATGCTCAAGGAAGTTAATGATTTCCTGTTTTATTTCTTCCTTCACCCATCTGTTATTCAACAGAAGATTGTTTAATTTCCATGCCTTTGGGTGGGCTTGAGCATTTTTGTTAGAGTTGAGTTCCACCTTTAGTGCCTTATGGTCTGAAAAGATACAAGGTAAAATTTCAATTCTTCTGATTCTGTTGATATTTGTTTTGTGTCCCAGGATATGATCAATTTTGGAGAATGTTCCATGGGGTGGTGAGAAGAATGTATATTCTTTATCTTTGGGGTGGAGTGTTCTATATGCATCTATCAAGCATAGTTGTTCTAGGGTCTCATTTAAATCTCTTACATCTTTGTTTAATTTCTGTTTAGAGGATCTGTCCAGCTCTGTAAGAGGTGTGTTAAAGTCCCCTGTTATGATGGTATTATCAGATATCATATTGCTCAGACTAAGGTCTGCTTCAAGAATCTGGGAGCATTTAAATTGGGTGCATAAATATTTAGAATGGAAATGTCTTCTTGTTGTAGTTTTCCCTTGACCAATATAAAGTGACCATCTTTGTCTTTTTTGACTTTAGTTGCTTTAAATCCACATGTATCTGAAAATAAGATTGCAACTCCTCTTTTCTTCTGAATTCCGTTTGCCTGAAAAATTGTCTTCCAACCCTTGACTCGGAGCTTTAATTTGTCTTTTGAGGCCAGGTGTGTTTCTTGCAGACAGCAAATGGATGGCTTGTGTTTTTTAATCCAGTCAGCCAATCTATGTCTCTTCAGTGGGGAATTCAGGCCATTAACATTTATTGAGATAATTGATAAGTGTGGTAGTATTCTATTCGTCTTATTTGGTGAGAGTCCATTGCTTAATTTTATCTTTTGCATCAGTGTGGAGGTTAGGTTTTGTCCTTTGATTTCTGAGTTCTTACTTTGCTGCTGACCCATTGTGGTGGTCAGTGTGCAGAACAGGTTGAAGTATTTCCTGTAGAGCTGGTCTTGTTGTGGTGAATTTCCTCAATGTTTGTATATCCGTAAATGATTTGATTTCTCCGTCAATTCTGAAGCTTAGCTTAGCAGGGTACAGAATTCTGGGCTGAAAATTGTTCTGTTTAAGTAGATTAAAGGTAGATGACCATTGTCTTCTTGCTTGGAAAGTTTCATTAGAGAAGTCTGCGGTCACTCTGATGGATTTGCCCCTGTAGGTCAACTGGCGCTTACTCCTGGCAGCTTGCAGAATCTTTTCTTTTGTCTTGACTTTGGACAGGTTCATCACAATGTGTCTTGGAGAAGCTCGGTTAGAGTTGAGGCGACCTGGGGTCCGATAGCCCTCTGAAAGCAGTGTGTCAGACTCTTTGGTGATGTTTGGGAAATTTTCTTTTATAATATTCTCTAGTATGGCTTCCATTCCTCTGGGGCATTCTTCTTCCCCTTCTGGAATTCCTATAACTCGTATGTTGGAACGCTTCATAAAGTCCCATAATTCTGACAGTGAACGTTCTGCTTTCTCTCTCTTCTTTTCTGCCTCTTTTACTGTCTGAGTTATCTCAAGAACTTTGTCTTCTACCTCTGAAATTCTTTCTTCTGCATGGTCTAACCTGTTGCTGATACTTTCCATTGTATCTTTAAGTTCCCTAATTGACTGTTTCAGTTCCTTCAGGTCTGCTATATCCTTTTTATATTCTTCATATCGTTCATCTCTTATTTGATTCTGTTTTTGGATTTCCTTTTGGTTATTTTCCACTTTATTAGCAATTTCCTTCATTGTTTCCATCATTTCTTTCATTGTTTTCAACATGTGTATTCTAAATTCCCTTTCTGTCATTCCTAACATTTCTATACTGGTGGAATCATCTGCAGTAGCTACCTCATGGTCCCTTGGTGGGGTTGTTCTAGACTGGTTCTTCATGTTGCCTGGAGTTTTCTGCTGATTCTTCCTCATGAGTGATTTCTTTTATCTGTTTCCTTGCCCTAATTTTCCTTTCACTTCCTCTTGCTCTTTAAGTTCTTGTGCCTGTGGACTAAGGGTTATAGGACCAGAAGGGTGAGAAGGTTGAAGAGCAAAAAAAGGGGATGAAAGAAAGGAGGACCGAGTGATAAGAAAAAAAGAAAGATAGAGAAAGGAGAGGGGGTGGGTATAAGGAATATTAACAAAAAGAAGAGAGGCACAGAAAGAGGGAGACAGGGCAATATAGGTGTACAGTAGGGTACTTTGACACAACCTTAAAAAACCCCACCTTCTGGGGGTGCCCAGTTGCGTGGTTCCCTTGAGGTCAGCAGCTCTTTGCTAACCTGATCAGACACAGTACCCCACCTCCACCAAGTAGAGAGGAAAGACAAAAATGCTTTAAATCAAACCAAAAGAAGCAAACAGAAAACTTTACGGGGATAAAATTGGGTGAAAAACCAAATTATATCGGTAGAAACACTAGCAAAAATGAAGTTGAAGTTATTAAAAAAGGCAGCAATGGGAAATTATAATTAAACTAGGAAAATTGAGAAAGAAAAAGGGATCTGTGTGGAAAAGATTGAAATTAAAAAAACAAAAGAACATCAGCAACGTCAAAATAAACAAACAAAAAAAACAACCAAACCAAAAACAAAAAGAAGAAAAAAATACACAACCAAAAACAAAGCAGTTTGTATATGTTATTGAATATTGTCTGGGCAACACGTGGTCTTCTGGGGTATGAGATGTTAGTCACAGTTCTGATACGACTGGAGGCTGCTGATTTCTCAAACCCCAGCAGGTAGACACCCTAAATCTCTCTTCAGCCTACTTAAAAGGCATTTTGAACTTGTAAACTTGCTGAGCAGAAGCTTTCCCAGCTTTCTCGCTGGAATCGCTGCTGAAGTGGCTATGCACTTACTCAGTGTGCCAAAACCGATCTCACTCTGCCCCTGAGGGTTAGGGCTGCAAGGCGGCTCAGACCCCACCCTTAGGCTACTTGGTTGCTGGGTTACCAGCTCCCACCCGTTTCTAGCTCTGCGACCCTGAGGGCAGAGCTTGCCGGGGCAGATCACTGACAATGGATCCGTGTGACCCACCGCCAAACACTATCAGCTCCGTCTGGCTCAGCGGCTCAGACTGGGGCCCTAGACAACGGCCAAAGTTCTCCGCACTCCCGCTCAGGCCTTCCCCAAGGCAGTTCAACTCAGTGCCAAGTCCAAGGACATCAAAACAGTTCACAGGTAAGGCCTTTCTGGTTTGCAGTCTCGCTGCTACTGAACTTACAGTTGTGGGCGGGTTTAGACGGATTGAACACACGCGACCACTTGCCGGCTTTCCACTGTTTTAGTCCTCCTCTTGGGGTCCAGAAGTCTCTCGCTGACTCCCTGTATTTTCATAGGAGTGATGATAGGCAGTTCCCACCAGCCAGAGATGCCTGGAGTCCTATCTCCCCAGACTCACGGTACCCAGATACAAGGAAGCTGTTACTCGGCTGCCATCTTGCTCCGCCTCCGGAGTCAACGGAAAAGTTCTTTATATCAGTATCTATATGTATATAACTAATTTGAAATATCCCAAATATTCAGCAACATTACAGTGATATAAAGAAATTATGATTCACTTAATGAAGTATGTAGTCATTTAAAATACTTTGGCTAATTTAGAGGCATAGAAAAAATTGTATATGTTAAAAACTTTGAATACAAAGTAATATTTATATTGTAAGTACAATAATGTAAATACATGTTTCTTTGAAGAGAAAACATTGGAAATAATTTTCTGTCCCAATCCTGTATTTTCAAGTCAGTTAAGTACATGAACCATTTTTCTGGTACCTATAAAGTAAGTGTGGGTCCTGGTTGGTATTCTTGGTAATTATATGGTCCTCAGATGGTCAAGATAGCTCTGTAAACATCCTCTCTGCTCTTCTGCAGGTTCCTTAGGGATTTGGTTTCCCACACTTCCTTCTAACTCAGTGATTTTCAGGTAGTATGCCATAAGAGGATCTTAGGTGTGCCCCCACAACATTTGCTTTTCTTTTTTTTGAGACAGAGTCTCACTATGTCTGCCTCAGTAGAGTGCCATGGCATTACCGCTCACAGCAACCTCCAACTCTGGGGCTTAAGCTATTCTCTTGCCTCAGCCTCCCAAGTAGCTGGAACTATAGGCACCCACCACAACGCCTGGCTACTTTTTTTGTTGTGGTTGTCATTGTTGTTTTAGCTAGCCCAGACCAGATTTGAACCCTCCAGCCTTGGTGTATGTGGCCGGCACCCTATCCATTAAGCTATAGGTGCCACCCATGCCACAAAAATTTTGAATGATCATTAAATTCTTTTCAGAAGAATTCCAAAGTACAGTAAGCATATTCTCTTTTTTTTTTTTACTCTATTTTTGCTCAACATAATCTCAAGGTTCAAGTGTGCCATGAGATGAAAAAGGTTGAAAAACACTGTAATCTAACTCTTGCCTCTTTGGTTTAAGAAGCTTTTGACTGTGTGTACTTTATATTAGCATCTATTCTTTCACACTCCTGAATTTTACCTTTCCCTAAGACTCTTCTTTGACTGATTCTCCCATTTTCAGACAATCTCAGCTATTAAAGCCCACTCCAGCAGTATTTAATGAAAATACTTGTGTTTAAGTTTTTGCTTTAAAAAATTTTGCCTCAAAGTAATGCTCATGCTAAAACTAGCCGAATGGCTTTAAAAAGCCAATATTAGAAAATATAATATTTTATCATATTCCTCCGCTGTGCACCGCCCGGTGGCAATTATTCCAACTGTGTTGTTTCCCCTGGCATTTGCCTCATTTCTCAATAATGTACTTTTCTTGCTACCTGTTTTAATTATCTATTGCTGTATAACAAATCAACACAAGCTACACAGCCTAAAACAATACACATTTATTATCATATACTGTTTCTGAGGCTTGGGAGTTGGGGCACAGCTTAGCTGGTGGAGGACAGGAATACTTGGGGAGAGGAGATGGGGCCTAACCTTTCTATATACAGACTTTCAATTAATAGAGCTGTTTTTAGCCCTCCCCGGCCCCTGCTGTCCTCCCCACCTTCTGTAGTAACTTGTATCTCCAAGTCCTGAGACTTTCTGGATCCTCTAGTCCAATTGGCTGAATGCAGATCCTGCAGATCCTTGTGGTAGAGCTTTCAGGTAACACTGCTCCATCAGCTGCTCCTCCTCCGTCTGCTTATCTTTCAAATATTTGTTAAAAGATTTCACCTATAATTGTACATTACTTTGGGTCCTCTAAGAGGCAGAAGCCAAGATGATCCTGAATGTGTGAGGATTTTATTATGGAACTGACTATGTAAGAGGCAGGAGGAAGGAGCCAGAAAAGGCTTAGAGAGCATCAGACTGAGATGAGAATGAAGGAGAGAGAAGGAATGCTGGGTGGAAGTGTCCTGGGCCACTGTTCAGTCTAAGGAAAGTCCAACAAAGCTGGCAGGAGTACTTGAGCCAAAGTTGGTTTTTGGAGGAGTCCTGTGTCTCCTAGGAATGGGCCTTAGTTTCCCCACCAGGCTCAGTCATTAATTGGGAGCAGCTCTGGGGAAGCGTGGCCTGGGCCCAGACTCAGCTGTGGATTTTAGGTGGATTTCAGAACCCAGCAGTGGGTATCCTTGGTCAATTGCCCTCACCTAGGTGGAGACACGAGCAGTCTTATGGCCACCACAAATCGTTCCTTCTCTAATTCCCATTATCTCCCTGTCCTATCCTTGTGTGTGGTCCTTTTTGATGCAGGAGGGTATATTCTTAAAAAATAAAAAAAAATGTTTACTATATTTTAGTGATGTTTAGGGAAGGAAAGGACAGGAAAATAGATGATTGAATTTCAATGTTCATTTTCCTGTAATTTTAAATAATTTTCCTCCAAAGTTGCTATAATGTGCTTATACTTAAAAAAAAAAAAATGTTTAAAAGAGAAGGAAAAGGTGATCAGAAAGGTCATGCAGAAAGCCAGGGGGGAGGATGGAGGCTGAGAAAGCCAGTGTGATTTGCTAATTAGCAGGTCATTGGTAGGTAAATGTATTGCTCCCTCCACTGTTGTGGAGCCAGAAAGAGACTGAGTAGACACAGAGGAGTGAGTAGGTGCAGTCACACCTGTCAAGGAGTCTGGTGGGAAAGGGAGGAAGAAGAAGAAGAGAGTTAACCTAGGGGTATGCTGGGTATTTTTACAGGTAATTGTAAAAATTCAAAGGAAAGGGCCTTTTTAAAATAGAGAGATCCTAACAGTTTTATTAGTAGATATAAAAAAGAGCCAGAATGGAGGACAAAATTGTAACAACATGGCCAAGGAAGAGGCAGAAGAAGGGATGAGATTAAGAATGCAGGTGTGAGGTGATGGATACTCCAGTTATCCTGACTTGATTAACTCACACTGTAAGCCTGTTATCAAAACATCACACATACTGGGGCAGCGCCTGTGGCTCAGTCGATAGGGCGCCGGCCCCATATACCGAGGGTGGTGGGTTCAAACCAGCCCCGGCCAAACTGCAACCAAAAAATAGCCGGGCGTTGTGGCGGGCGCCTGTAGTCCCAGCTACTCAGGAGGCTGAGGCAGGAGAATCGCTTGGGCCCAGGAGTTGGAGGTTGCTGTGAGCTGTGTGAGGCCGTGGCACTCTACCATGGGCCATAAAGTGAGACTCTGTCTCTACAAAAAAAAAAAAAAAAAAAAAAAAAAAAACATCACACATACCCTGTAAAGAATGCAACTATTATGCAGGCAGAATTAAAAATAAAAAATTTTGAAAGAAACGTGAATGGCTAGTTAACAAAGCAGGAGGGCTGCTATCTCCTTCAAAGGAGGAAGAGCAATGCAGACATAAAGATGTTTCAGTGATATATCAGCTAGGATGGCTTTTAGTTGCAAGAAGCAGAAAACTGATGGCTGTGGGGCTTAAATAAGCAGGGGATCTAGGGAGGTAGGTAGTCCAACATTGGTGTAATGACAATAAGATGCTGCCAGTGACTCAAAATCCTTAAATCTTTCTGTTCCACCATGCTTGGTGAATGAATGAATGAATGAATGAGTGAATGAGCAAAATGATGGGACATAAATATAACAATTTCATTGAAATTGTGAAAAACAATTTTCTTTCAGTGTGAAAAACAATGTGAATGACCAAACTGTGGCCATTTGGTTAAATAACCTGGTGTGCTAACAATTTGAATATCACATTGCTTTTTAAAAATATGTAAATGACATAGGGACATTTAAAAAAGTCTAGATTATGTAATGTTAAGTAAAACCTTAAGGTAATATGGGTACATTTATTTGCAACTATGGAAAATTTATATCTTATGATATTAAGGCAAAAAAAAGACCATCATATCTTGGTACTAGTTTAAATTTTATAGTGAAGCGAGTTGGGCTTTTCCTTTTTTGATGATTCCATGTATTGTTCACTATAAAGTTGTTAAAATATATAAGTATAAAATTTAAAAGCCCATATGGAACATTTCTTGAACTCCTCTAGAAGAAAGGAACTCCATAAGCACACACACACACACACACACACACACACACACACACACACAATTACATTCTGATAACTAGGTTTCAACTAGAATGTTGGTGTGATTCAAGTCTCTTGTGAATTTGTTTGGTGAGTGGTCAGGTAGCAATGAGCAAGTAAGGACTAAGTTAGGTTTTTTGGAGCTGAGAGAAGGCCTGGATCATGTGATATCACCTCTGGGGTTCACGAAGACCCCTTGGCCGGAGGCCTCCTTTATAGGCTGGAGATTCTTTTTCTGGGCAGCAATGCTTTCCTTCATGCTAGGAGAGGCACTGTGATGTTCACAATACATGTATTAATACATGATTATGTCTTTCTAAAGAAAGGGTTTTAATACCTGTGAGGGACAAAGGGTGCAGAAAGGGGAGACTGGCTGCCCTGAAATTTAGTCCCTTCTTCAATGTGCTGAGCTTGAGTCTCAGTTCACATGCTATTCTGTCCCTCACTCTAAATTCTCTCTTTCCCTTTTATTGCCGTAAAGAATTGCTGGGCTGGAAGGGAATGGGTATGGCCTTCTGATTTATCATCCTTCCCTCTATCAGTAGCTTTCAATCATTCTGATGACGTGAGTTTCTCCTATTTTTAAAGCACCAGAAGAGGATTTTTCTCAGTATCCCTCATCATACATTCTTTGTCTGACCAGGACTCACCCCAGAAATGCTTCCTTAAGCTAAATTTCCTAAATTCCTCATTTGCACTGTTACAGCCTGTTCCTTGCTGGAGTGCCATCAGAATTTTTTTTTTTTTAATATAGTCTCACTCTGTCACCCTGGGTAGAGGGCTGAGTGCTGTGGCATCATCGCTCACCACAACCTCAAACTTATGGGCTCAAGGGATCTTCTTGTTTCTTGAGTAGCTGGGACTACAGGCTCCCCCAGCATCTAGTTTTATTCTTTTTTTTTTGAGACAGAGTCTCACTTTGCACCCTCAGTTGAGTTACATGGCATCATAGCTCACAGCAATCTCAAACTTTTGGGCTTAAATGATTCTCTTGCCTCAGCCTCCCAAGTAGCTGGGACTAGAGGCACCTGCCACAATGCCCAGCTATTTTTAGAGAGGAGGTCTGGCTCTGGATGAGGCTGGTCTCAAACTCGTGAGCTCAGGCAATCCATCTGCCTTAGTCTCTCAGAGTGCTAGGATTACAGGCATAAGTCACCATTCCCAGTCTTGTTGTTTTCTATTTTTAGTAGAGACTGGGTCTCATTCTTGCTCAGGTTGGTCTCTGAACTCTTGAGCTCAGGGGATCCACCTTCTTCGGCCTCCCAAAGTGCTAGGATTTCAGAAATTAAGAATTCTTTTTTTTTTGTAGAGACAGAGTCTCACTTTATGGCCCTGGGTAGAGTGCCGTGGCCTCACACAGCTCACAGCAACCTCCAGCTCCTGGGCTTAAGCAATTCTCTTGCCTCAGCCTCCCGAGTAGCTGGGACTACAGGCGCCCGCCACAACGCCCGGCTATTTTTTGGTTGCAGTTTGGCTGGGGCCGGGTTTGAACCCGCCACCCTCGGTATATGGGGCTGGCGCCTTACCGACTGAGCCACAGGCGCCGCCCAGAAATTAAGAATTCTTAATTGTAACTCTTTAGAATTTTTATCTGGCACTCTAACTTAGTGAGGGATTATCTATCCTCTTTCACTGATCAGACTCAGAGGTCTAATAATGTGTTCAGAGACTTAGGAACTCAGGATGCTTGTATAGGTCTATATTTTCCAATCTGAAAAATGGAGAGAGCAATCTCCATCGCTCTCTTCCTCACATGGACCCTGTGAGGACTTAGTAAAATAATATGACTAAAAATACTCTGGAGGGTGGAGGTCAGATTGAGGGAGGGTGAATGGTGGGATCACACCTATGGTGCATATTGCAAGGGTACATGTCGGATCTATTAAGTATAGAGTATAAATGTATTAACACAATAATTAAGTAAATGTGATAAGGTATATATTAACCAGTGTGATGTAAGCATTCCTAATTGTATATGAAATCAGCACATTGTACCCCATAAATGCATTAATGTATACGTGATCTATGTTTTTATGATTTAATTAAAAAAATAAAAATTTTTTTTAAAAAGTAAGAGAAAATATTCTGGGGAATATAAGCAAATTCAAAGTATTATATAAATGCTTCCTTCAGGTGCCACGACCCACGATCGGCGCCCACCTGACCTCCTTAAGAGCGGTGCCACAACCTGTGATCAGTGCCTGCCCGGACCTCCGGAAGAGCTGCGCCAGGACTTGTGACCCGCCATTGGCACATGCCTGGACCTCGGTAAGAGCTGCGCTGTGATCCGTGACCCGTGCACACAGGGCCTCCACATGCCAGAAGCCGCGCAACCCCACGTCCTCCCTCCTACACCCTCCCTGCCTCCACACCGGCTGCTCCTCTGGCCAGGGACTCTTGCAGTCCGGTGCCATCTGGAGCCCTCCCTGACTGTGCGTGGAGCCCTACTCCTGGCCAGAGACTGCTGGAGCCTTGGGCCCTCTATGCCAAAGTCACTGGGTGCAAGGCACTCCCAGAACCATGTGCACCAACAGCTTCCCTGCAACTGGGCACGGTGAGTCTGGGGACATAAGACTCCAGACATCTATGGATGGTGGGATCTGCCTATAATCATCCCTTTGAGGATACAGGGAGTCAGCAAGGGACTTCTGGATCCCAAGAGGAGGACAAAAACAGTGGGAAACTGGAAAGGGCTTGCATGTGTTTGATGGACCTAATCACACTGGCAACCTAAGTAAAAGCAGCAGTGAGACTCCAAACCGGAAAGGCCTTACCTGTGAACTGTTTCGGTATTTCTGGACTTGGTACTCAGTTGAACTGCCTTGGGGAGAGCTTCAGCAGGAGTGGGGAGAACATTGGGCACTGTCTGGGGCCCCAGACAGAGCCACTGAGCTGGGATTCAGGGAGCCATTGTGTGAGAGAACTGCCCTGGCAAGCTCTGCCCTCAGGGTCCCAGAGCAAAGATCGGGCAGGACCTAGTAACCTAGTAACTGAGCAGCCTAAAGGTGGGGACAGAGCTGCTTTAAAGCCTTAACCCTTAGGGACAGACTGAGACGGTTTTGGCACACTGGAGGCTCAGGCTGTTGCCCTGGGTAGAGTGCCATGGTGTCACAGCCCATAGCACCCTCAAACTCCTGGGCTTGGTGCTGCCCGGACCTCCATAAGATCTGTGCTGCGACCCTGCACCAACCGGGCCTCCACATGCCCTGACCAGGAACTGCAGGAACCGTGCAACCCTGCGTCCTCCCTCCTGTGTCCTCTCAGCCTCCACACTGGCCCGTTTGTTAGGCAGGGACACTGGTAGCCACATGTCCTCTGGATCCCTCCCTGCCTCTGCACAGAGCCCTTCTCCCAGCCAGAGACTGCTAGAGCCTTGCGGTCTCTGTGCCAAAGTCTCTGGGTGCCAGGCACTCCCAGAACCATGCGCACCACCTCCCGCCCTGTTGCTGGATCTGGGTGTGACACACTCTGGAGCTACTCCCACAACCAGAACTCCCTGGCTGGGGCAGCCCCAGAGGAGCTACACTGGGTCACTCCCTACGAATATCCAGCAACAATAGAGTGATCCCACTGGGGTCTAATCTTGGACAGACACCTCCCCAACTCTGAGGACAGCTAGGGGCAACAGTGAAAAACAATCATGAGGCAAAATCAATGGAAAGACTCTGGCAATATGAATAATCAGAGTAGATCAACTCCCCCAAGGATCAATGGGACAGACACAGCACAAGATGCCATGCACAAACAAACAGCTGAGATGTCAGAAATCGAATTCAGAATCTGGAGAGCAAATAAGATAGAATTAGAATTCCAAGCAGTAACCCAAAAAATGTCTCAAGAATTCCATGAATTCAAAGACCAAATGACCAAAGATTTTGACACATTGAGATAAGAAGTTGCATCCCTCAAAGATCTGAGAAACACAGTAGAATCCCTCAGTAACAGAATGGAGCAAGCAGAAGAAAGGATTTCTGACATTGAAGACAAAGCTTTCAAACGCTCCCAAACTCTCAAAGAGGAAGAGAAATGGAGGGCAAAAACACATCACTTTCTCAGAGAGCTCTGAGATAATTAGTTTTTCTTTTTTAATTTATTTTTATTTTATTTTTTTAATTAATTTATTTTTATTGTTAAATCATAGCTGTGTACATTAGTGCAATCAAGGGGTACAATGTGCAGGTTTCATATACAATCTGAAATATTCTCATCAAACTGTTCAACGTAGCCTTCATGGCATTTTCTTAGTTATTGTGTGTAGGCATTTGTATTCTGCATTTGTAAGTTTCGCCTGTACCCATTCTAAGATGCACCGTAGATGTGGCCCCACCTCATTACCCTCCCTCCACCAAAACCTCCCCCCTTCCTCCCCCATCCTTGGCCCATTCCCCATAGTCTTGTGCTATAGTTGGGTTATAGCCTTCATGTGAAAGCTATAATTTAGCTTCATAGTAGAGCTGAGTACATTGGATACTTTTTCTTCCATTCCTGAGATACTTTGCTAAGAAGAATATGTTCCAGCTCCATCCATGTAAATATGAAAGAGGTAAAGTCTCCATCTTTCTTTAAGGCTGCATAATATTCCATGGTATACATGTACCACAATTTGCTAGTCCATTCATGGGTCGATGGGCACTTGGGCTTCTTCCATGACTTAGCAATTATGAATTGGGCTGCAATAAACATTCTGGTACAGATGTCTTTGTTATATTGTGACTTTTGGTCTTCTGGGTATAAACCTAATAAAGGAATTATAGGATCGAATGGCAGGTCTATTTTTAGGTGTCTAAATATTCTCCAAACATCCTTCCAAAAGGAACGTATTAGTGTGCATTCCCACCAGCAGTGTAGAAGTATGCCCTTTTCTCCACATCCACAACAACATCTCTGGTTTTGGGATTTTGTTATGTGGGTTACTCTTACTGGGGTTAGGTGATATCTCAAAGTAGTTTTGATTTGCATTTCTCTGATGATTAAGGATGATGAGCTTTTCTTCATGTGTTTGTAGATTGTGCATCTGTCTCCTTTAAAGAAGTTTCTCTTCAAGTCCCTTGCCCACCCTGAAATGGGGTCACGTGTTCTTTTCTTGCTAATTTGAGTTCTCTGTGGATTCTGGTTACTAAACCTTTATTGGAGGTATAACCTGCAAATATTTTCTCCCATTCTGAGCGCTGTCTGCTTGCTTTACTTACTGTGTTCTTGGCTGTGCAGAAGCTTTTTAGTTTGATCAGGTCCCAGTAGTGTATTTTTGATACTGCTTCAATTGCCTGGGGAGTCCTCCTCATAAAATATTCACCCAGGCCGATTCCTTCAAGAGTTTTCCCTGCACTTTCTTCAAGTATTTTTATAGTTTCATGTCTTAAGTTTAAATCTTTTATCCAGTGAGAGTCTGTCTTAGTTAATGGTGAAAGGTGTGGTTCCAGTTTCACTCTTCTACAGGTTGCCAGCCAGTTCACCCAGCAACATTTGTTAAATAGGGAATCTTTTCCCCACTGAATGTTTTTAATTGGCTTGTCAAAGATCAAATAAAGGTAAGTAGCTGGATTCATCTCTTGGTTCTCTATTCTGTTCCAGACATCTACTTCTCTGCTTTTGTGCCAATACCATGCTGTTTTGATCACTATCGATTTATAGTACAGTCTCAGGTCTGGTAGCGTGATTCCTCCTGCTTTGTTTTTATTGCTCAGTAATGTTTTGACTATTCGAGTTTTTTTCTGATTCCATATAAAACGAAGTATTATTTTTTCAAGATCTTTAAAATATGACAATAGAGCTTTAATAGTAATTGCATTAAAATTATATATTGCTTTGGGTCATATGGACATTTTAACAATGTTGATTCTTCCCAGCCATGAGCATGGTATGTTTTTCCATTTGTTAACATCTTCAGTATTTCTTTTCTTAAAGTTTCATAGTTCTCTTTGTAGAGATCTTTCACATCCTTTGTTAGGTATACTCCCAAATATTTCATCTTCTTTGGCACTACTGTGAAAGGAATAGAATCCTTGACTGTTTTTCCGGCTTGGTTATTGTTGGTATATATAAAGGCTACAGATTTATGGGTGTTGATTTTGTAGCCTGAGACATTGCTGTATTCCTTGATCACTTCTAAAAGTTTTGTAGTAGAATCCCTAGTGTTTTCCAGATATACGATCATATCATCTGCGAAGAGTGAAAGTTCGATCTCTTCTGACCCTATGTGGATACCCTTGATCACCTTTTCTTCCCTAATTGCAATGGCTAAAACTTCCATGACAATGTTAAAGAGCAATGGAGACAATGGGAAACCTTGTGTGGTTCCTGCTCTAAGTGGAAATGATTTCAATTTAACTCCATTCAAGATGATATTGGCTGTGGGTTTGCTGTAGATGGCCTCTATTAGTTTAAGAAATGTCCTTTCTATACCAATTTTCTTAAGTGTTCTGATCATGAAGGGATGCTGGCTATTATCAAAAGCTTTTTCTGCATCAATTGAAAGAATCATATGGTCCTTATTTTTTAGTTTGTTTATGTGTTGAATTACATTTATAGATTTACGTATATTGAACCAGCCTTGAGACCCTGGGATAAATCCCACTTGGTCATGGTGTGTAAGTTTTTTGATGTGTTGTTGGATTCTGTTTGTTAGGATCTTATTGAGTATTTTAGCATCAATATTCATTAGTGATGTTGGTCTATAATTTTCTTTTCTTGTTGGGTCTTTCCCTAGTTTGGGGATCAAGGTGATGTTTGCTTCATAGAATGTGTTGGGTAATCTTTCTTCTTTTTCTATATTTTGGAAGAGGTTTAGTAGTATAGGTACTAGTTCTTCTTTAAATGTTTGTAGAATTCAGATGTAAAGCCATCTGGTCCTGGGCTTTTCTTTTTAGGGAGATTTTGTATAGTTGATGCTATTTCAGAACTTGATATAGGCCTGTTGAACATTTCCACTTCATTCTGGCTGAGTCTTGGTAGGTGGCGTACTTCCAGGTATTGGTCGATTTCTTTCAGATTTTCATATTTCTGAGAGTAGAGTTTCTTGTAGTATTCATTAAGAATTTTTTGAATTTCTGATGGGTCTGTTGTTATTCAGATTTTACTCTTTTTTTCCTGGTTAGGTTGGCCAAACCAGGTTTATCTATTTTATTGATCTTTTCAAAAAACCAACTTTTGGATTTATTGATCTGTTGTATAATTCTTTTGTTTTCAATTTCATTTAGTTCTGCTCTGATTTTGGTTATTTCTTTTCTTCTACTGGGTTTGGGGTTGGAGTGTTCTTCTCCAGTTGTTTGAGATGTCCCATTAAGTTATTAACTTGCTCTCTTTCCGTTTTCTTGAGGAAGGCTTGCAGTGCTATAAATTTCCCTCTTAGGACTGCCTTTGCAGTATCCCAGAGGTTCTGGTAATTCGTGTCTTGATTGTTGTTTTGTTCCAAAATTTGGTGATTTCCTTTTTAATCTCGTCTATAACCCATCTATCCTTCAGCATAAGGTTGTTTAGCTTCCATGTTTTTGTATGAGTATGCAGGTTCCTGTTGTTATTGAGTTCCGCTTTGATTCCATGATGGTCTGAGAAGATGCAAGGGATAATTTCTATTTTTTTTAAAATTTGCTGAGGTTAGATTTGTGGCCTAGGATGTGGTTGATTTTGGAGTAAGTTTCATGGGCTGATGACAAGAATGTGTATTAGTTTTGGGGGGATGAAATGTTCTGTAGATGTCTGTTAAATCCAGATGTTGAATGGTTGGGTTTAAATCTAAGATTTCTTTGCTTAGCTTCTTTTTGGAGGATATATCCAGCACTGCTAAAGGGGTGTTAAAATCTCCAACTACTATGGAAGTGGAGGAAATTGAGTTGCTCATGTCTGTTAGAGTTTCTCTTATAAATTGAGGTGCGTTGTGGTTGGGTGCATAAATATTAATAATAGAGATCTCATCATATTGAGTATTACCTTTAACAAATATGAAGTGTGCATCCTTATCCTTAATTATTTTGGTTGGTTTAAAGCCTATTGTGTCTGCAAACAGGATTGCAATGTCTGCTTTTTTCTGCTTTCCATTTGCCTGGAATATAGATGACCATCCCTTCACCTTGACTCTATATTTGGCTTTTAATGTAAGATGCGATTCTTGTATGCAGCAGATATCTGGCTTGAGTTTTTGTATCCAGTCAACCAACCTGTGCCTCTTTAGAGGACAGTTTAAACCATTCACATTAATTGAGAATATTGATAAGCCTTTCGAGAGTCCAGTGGACATTTTTAATCCTTTTGCAACTGTGGAAGTTGGAATTTGATCAAAATTTTCTGGGTGAGTTTACTTTTGTGGTGGAGGATTACGCTGGTCTTTGTGGAGGAGAGGTCTGTGAATATCCTGGAGAGCTGGTTTAGTTATGACAAATTTCTTCAACTTGTGAATGTCATTGAAGTATTTAATTTCTCCGTCATAAATGAAACTCAGTTTAGCTGGGTATAGGATCCTGGGTTGTAAGTTATTTTGTTTTAGGAGATTAAAAGTCAATGACTATCCTCTTCTAGCTTGAAAGGTTTCAGCAGAGAGATCTGCTGTTATTCTAATATTCTTGCCCTTGTAGGTAATGGTTTTCTTTCGTCTGACAGCTTTCAGAATTTTCTCCTTCATATTAACTTTAGTAAAATTGATTATGATGTGTCTGGGGGATGTGTTATTCGGGTTGAGTCGTGCTGGATTTCTGAAACTGTCTGCTATCTGAATTTCAGGATCTCTTGGCATGTCTAGAAAGTTCTCCTTCATAATCTTATGGAGAAGAGACTGTGCCTTGTGAAGCCACTTCATCGCTTTCGGGGATCCCTATAAGACGAATATTGATTTTCTTCGAATTATCCCAGAGCTCTCTGAGAGAGTGATCTGTTTTTGCCCTCCATTTCTCATCCTCTTTGAGCTTTTGGGAGCATTCAAAAGCTTTGTCTTCAATGTCAGAAATCCTTTCTTCTGCTTGCTCCATTCTGTTACTGAGGGATTCTACTGTGTTTTTCAGATCTTTGAGGGATGCAACTTCTTATCTCAATGTGTCAAAATATTTGGTCATTTGGTCTTTGAATTTGTTGAATTCTTGAGATATCTTTTGCGTTACTGCTTGGAGTTCTAATTCTATCTTATTTGCTATCCAGATTCTGAATTCGATTTCTGACATCTCAGCTATTTGTTTGTGCATGGGATCTTGTGCTGTGTCTGCCCCATTGATCCTTGTTGGAGTTGATCTACTCTGATTATTCATATTGCCAGAGTCTTTCCGTTGATTTCGCCTCATGATTGTTTTTCATTGTTGCCTCTGGCCATCCTCAGAGTTGGGGAGGTGTCTGTCCAAGATTAGACCCCAGTGGGATCACTCTTTTGTTGCTTGATCTTTGTAGGGATCAACTCTGTGTAGTTCCTCTGGGGCTGCTCCAGCTAGGGAGTTCTGCTTGTGGAAGCAGCTCCGGCGTGTGACACACCCAGATCCAGCAACAGGGCCGGAGGTGGTGCGCATGGTTCTGGGAGTGCCTGGCACCCAGAGACTTTGGCACAGAGACCGCAAGGCTCTAGCAGTCTCTGGCTGGGAGAAGGGCTCTGTGCAGAGGCAGGGAGGGATCCAGAGGACATGTGGCTACCAGTGTCCCTGCCTAACAAACGGGCCAGTATGGAGGCTGGGAGGACACAGGAGTGTGGATGCAGGGTTGCACGGTTCCTGCAGGTCCTGGTCAGGGCATGTGGAGGCCCGGTTGGTGCAGGGTCGCAGCACAGATCTTATGGAGGTCCGGGCAGCACCAAGCCCAGGAGTTTCAGGGTGCTATGGGCTGTGACACCATAGCACTCTACCCAGGGCAACAGCCCGAGCCTCCAGTGTGCCAAAACCGTCTCAGTCTGTCCCTAAGGGTTAAGGCTTTAAAGCAGCTCTGTCCCCACCTTTAGGCTGCTTAGTTACTAGGTTACTAGGTCCTGCCTGATCTTTGCTCTGGGACCCTGAGGGCAGAGCTTGCCGGGGCAGTTGTCTCACTCAATGGCTCCCTGAAGCCCAGCTCAGTGGCTCTGTCTGGGGCCCCAGACAATGCCCAACGTTCTCCGCACTCCTGCTCAAGCTTTCCCCAAGGCAGTTCAACTGAGTGCCAAGTCCAGAAACACCGAAACAGTTCACAGGTAAGGCCTTTCTGGTTTGGAGTCTCACTGCTTCTTTTACTTATGGTTGCCAGCGTGATTAGTTCGATCGAAAACACGCAACCACTTGCCAGTTTCCCACTGTTTTTGTCCTCCTCTTGGGATCCAGAAGTCCCTTGCTGACTCCCTGTATCCTCAAAGGGATGATTATAGGCAGATCCCACCAGCCAGAAATGTCTGGAGTCTTATGTCCGCAGACTCACCATGCCCAGTTGCAGGGAAGCTGTTACTCGGCCACTATCTTTAATCTCTCCAGCTCTGGGATAATTTGAGGAAAACCAGTATTCGTCTTATAGTGATCTCCGAAAGTGATGAAGTGGCTTCACAAGGCACAGAGTCTCTTCTCCACGAGATTATGAATAAGAAGTTTCCAGACATGCCAAGAGATTCCGAAATTCAGATAGCAGACAGTTTCAGAACTCCAGCATGACTCAAATTATAGACTAATATCACTAATGAATATTGATACTAAAATACTCAATAAGATCCTAACAAACAGAATCCAACAACACATCAAAAATTATACACCATGACCAAGTGGGATTTATCCCAGAGTCTGAAGGTTGGTTTAATGTCTGTAAATCTATATATGTAATTCAGCACATAAACAAACTAAAAAAGAAAGACCAATGATTCTCTCAATTGATGCAGAAAAAGCTTTTGATAATATCCAGCATCCCTTCATGATCAGAACACTTAAGAAAATTGGTATAGAAGGGACATTTCTCAAACTTATAGAGGCCATGTATAGCAAACCCACAGCCAATATCGTATTGAATGGAGTTATATTGAAATCATTTCTACTTAGATCAGGAACCAGGCAAGGTTGCCCATTGTCTCCATTGCTCTTTAACATTGTAATGGAAGTTTTTGCCATTGCAATTAGTGAAGAAAAGGCAATCAAGGGTATCCACATAGAGTCAGAAGAGATCAAACTTTCACTCTTCGTAGATGATATGATTGTATATCTGGAAAACACTAAGGATTCTACTACAAAACTTTTAGAAGTGATCAAGGAATACAGCAATGTCTCAGGCTACAAAATCAACACCCATAAATCTGTAGCCTTTATATATACCAATAATAACCAAGCAGAAAAAATAGTCAAGGACTCTATTTCTTTCATAGTAGTGCCAAAGGAGATGAAATATTTGGGAGTTTATCTAACAAACGATGTGAAAGATTTCTATAAAGAGAACTATGAAACTTTAAGAAAAGAAATAGCTGAAAATGTTAACAAATGGAAAAACATACCATGCTCATGGCTGGGAAGAATCAACATTGTTAAAATGTTCATACTACCCAAAGCAATATATAATCTTTTTTTCTTGTTAAATCATAGCTGTGTACATTAGTGCAATTGCCCGTACCCATTCTAAGATGCACCATAGATGTTGCCCCACCCATTACCCTCCCTCCACCAAAACCTCCCCGTCCCGCAATATATAATTTTAATGCAATTCCTATTAAAGCTCCATTGTCATATTTTAAAGATCTTGAAAAAATAATACTTAATTTTATATAGAATCAGAAAAAACCTCGAATAGCCAAAACATTACTCAGCAATGAAAACAAAGCAGGAGGAATCACGCTACCAGACATGAAACTGTACTATAAGTCAATAGTGATCAAAACAGCATGGTATTGGCACAGAAACAGAGAAGTAGATGTCTGGAATAGCATAGAGAACCAAGAGATTAACCAAGCTACTTATTGTTATTTGATCTTTGATAAGTGAATTCAAAACATTCAGTGGGTAAAAGATTCCCTATTTAACAAATGGTGCTGGGTGAACTGGCTGGCGATCTGTAATAGACTGAAACTGGACCCACATCTTTCACCATTAACTAAGATAGACTCTCACTGGATAAAAGACTTAAACTTAAGACATGAAACTATAAAAATACTTGAAGAAAGTGCAGGGAAAACTCTTGAAGGAATCGGTCTGGGTGAATATTTTATGAGGAGGACTCCCCAGGAAATTAAAGCAGTATCAAAAATACATTACTGGGACCTGATCAAACTAAAAAGCTTCTGCACAGCCAAGAACATAGTAAGTAAAGCAAGCAAACAGCCCTCAGAATGGGAGAAAATATTTGTAGGTTATACCTCTGACAAAGGTTTAATAACCAGAATCCACAGAGAACTCAAATGTATTAGTAAGAAAAGAACAAGTGATCTCATCTCAGGGTGGGCAAAGGACTTGAAGTGAAACTTCTCTAAAGAAGACAGATGCATGACCTACAAACACATGAAAAAAAGCTCATCATCCTAAATCATCAGAGAAATGCAAATCAAAACTACTTTGAGGTATCAATTAACCCCAGTAAGAGTAGCCCACATCACAAAATCCCAAAACCAGAGAGGTTGGCATGGATGTGGATAAAAGGGCACACTTCTACACTGCTGGTGGGAATGCACACTAATACGTTACTTCTGGAAGGATGTTTGGAGAATACTTAGAGATCTAAAAATAGACCTGCCATTCGATCCTATAATTCCTTTACTGGGTATATACCCAGAAGACCAAAAATCACAATATAACAAAGACATCTGTACCAGAATGTTTATTGCAGCCCAATTCATAATTGCTAAGTCATGGAAGAAGCCCAAGTGCCCATTGACCCATGAATGGACTAGCAAATTGTGGTACATGTATACCATGGAATATTACACAGCCTTAAAGAAAGATGGAGACTTTACCTCTTTCATGTTTACATGGATGGAGCTGGAACATATTCTTCTTAGTAAAGTATCTCAATAATGAAAGAAAAAGTATCTGATGTACTCAGCCTTACTATGAAGCTAATTTATAGCTTTCATATGAAGGCTATAACCCAACTATAGCACAAGACTATGGGGAAAGGGCCAAGGGTGGGGAAAGGAGTGGGGAGGTTACACTGGAGGGAGAGTAAAGGGTGGGGGTCACACCTTCGGTGCATCTTAGAATGGGTACAGGCAAAACCTACTAAATGCAGAATACAAATTTCTACATACAGTAACTAAGAAAATGCCATGTAGGCTACGTTGAACAGTTTGATGAGAATATTTCAGACTGTATATGAAACCTGCACATTGTACCCCTTGATTGCACTAATGTACACAGCTATGATCTAACAATGAAAAAAAGAAACTTACATGACATTCCACTTAACATTCAGAGTCTTCCTTTATAGGATAAATAATATTTAAAAAATAAAGTAAAATAAATGTAAAAGAAAAAAAAAATAAATGCTTCCTTCATTGTTCCTGTCTGTCTTTGCCAGTGTTTCATCCTCCTTTCTATACATGGGCTTTGGCACTTGATGGCATTCGCATCAGGAGCCATGCAGCCCAGTAGTGCCCTCCCCCTGACATCTAGCTTGTAGCTGTGCTCAATTCACAGCACTAATTGTTTGGCTTGAATGAATAGATTTCCTGGCCCACTGTCCACTCAGTTTGCTTTCTTTCTTTACCTGCTTTGTCCCTGCTAAACCCCTATAGGTTTTCAGTTCTCAATTTGGCAGTGTCTGGAGTCATCTTTGGTTATTTCTTCTGGTGCTGCTGATGTGCTACTGGCATGTAGTGGGTAGAGCCAGGGATGTTCCAAACATTCTAAATGCACAGGACAGCCACCACAACAAACGATTGTGTGACCTAAATTGTTGACAATTGAGAAACTCTGCTATAAAGTTCTAAGAACTATATACTCTTTTATTTTAAAAACACTGTATCAGGTATATAGGTGTTTGATCTCTACATGTGAAACCATCATTACAATCAAGAAAAGGAAACTATCCATCACTCCAAAAAGATTCCTCCTGAACTTTTGTACTCCAGCCCTCCTCTGGCCACCCATCCCAGTCCCTCAAACCCAGTCAACCAGTAATTTGCTTTTTCTCACTACAGATTAGTTTTCATAGCCTAGAATTTATATAAATGGAATCACACAGCATATGTTTCTTTTTGGCTTCTTTCACTCAGCATAATATTATGACATTTACCTGTGTCATTACTGAACTATTTATTCTTGAAAAGGAAAGAGAAGTTTGTGGTTAAGAACAAAGGGTTATGACTTCAAGGCTCTTGGGTGTCTGTTAGACACTCTTTTTTTTTTGAGACAGTGTCTTACTATGTTACCCTCAGTAGAGTGCTATGCTGTCATAGCTCACAGCAATGTCAAACTGTTGGGCTTAAGTGATTCTCTTGCCTCAGCCTCCCGAGTAGTTGGGACTACAGGTGCCTGCCACAACACCCGGCTATTTTCTTGTTGCAGTTGGCATTGTTGTTTAGCTGGCCCAGGCTGGGCTGGAACCTGCCAGCCTTGGTGTACATGGCTGACGCCGTAACCACTGTGCTACGGGCGCTGAGTCTGTTAGACACTCTTGATGCTTTTACTTGCTGAAGGGGATGTCTCACTTAGCTCTTCCACATTTAATAAATGGATTCCTTAACAAGGGGCTTTGTGAAGACCATAAAAAATGAGTATAAAATAATTGAAGTCATACATTTTTGTGAGAATTATATATACATTTTACTACATTGTTAGCCTCGACTTACTTCTGTACAGCAGTGACATGTGGTTTTGGAATTGGATTCTTGCATAAATCTCAAGTTGCTCCTTTCAAGATAACTGCTAAAATCTTTATGCCTAAGAAAACAGTCTTCCTTCTCATCTGTCCCATAGCTTTTCCCTCCTGTTATTCTGATCCTGTGGTACATGGCTTATTCTTTTCTCACACAGTCTGCTGTGGGGTGGTCCTTTCCTTATATTAACACTTGTACTGTTTTTCTTCCATTAGTTCTTGGTGCTAACACTAAATCCTCTAAGTTCATTTTTTATATAAGTTGTAATTAATATTACTCAGGATGTTTTGCTTTCCTTCTAGCAGTTCATTACCTGGAAAGGCTCTCTTCTGTCTGTGATGGGCATTAGTCATTTTGTCCACCTAGTATCCCCTTTGTTTGGTAACAATGAACAAGAACACTCTGCTCCTTTTTGGTGTATGGGGGGGTCTCCGTGTCCCCTCTTTAATGTGTTTGGTTAACTGACCTATCTAACTGCTCCTTAACCTTCAACTCTCCTACCTAAGAGGTGGTGAGCGCATAACCTGGGTTATGCCTGTCAGATTTTCTCCTGGGAAGTTTAGTCTTCAGTGGAATGCTTTATAGACAGAGGTGGCTGGAGATGAGTCACTCTTCTTTCTTCTGGGAGATTCTGACTGAAATTCTTGGATTTGCTCTTTTCCTGTCATTCTTGAGGACTGATTATTCAGATTTTTTTTCAGTTCTAGGACATTAACCAATGTTCTGTTCACCCATTTAATTATTATTATTTTGTCTATTCTAATTGTGGTTCAAGTAAGAGATTGCCCTAACCTAATTGGTCTTGTTGACGTCATTGAAAAGGCTCAGTTGACTGTCATTAAGAACACCCAGAGAAGGAGAGTGATTTTTTTGGGGGGTGGGGGGTGGGAGTCTAACAAAATACAAGGGTTGGGAAGGAGGACACGAGAAGCCCTGGACTTGGCAAGGTGGTGGCAAGATTTTGAAGAGAGAGTGAATGGTGTAACTAGGGAGGCTGAACCTTAGGCCCCCGGGCTCCTGGTAGCATAAATTCCTTCTTCTTTTTTCCCTAAGAGAGAAACCAGGGTTCATCATGGGTTGAGGCAATGAGGATACCAGCAATAGCCATTATGGACAGAAGGATAAAGGCCCTGACCTTTATTTTCTGAGCACTGTTGAAGCCTCCTAGATTCCAAGGAGACACTGAGGAGAAAGGAGACCCCTGTAATGCCTGACATTAAAATTCTTGTAAGTCTAGGAGGATGGAAACTCAAAATTAAGTTAATGAAAATAGAACTTTTTATGTGCCTTAGTCTGTAGATTGAGATTCATAATGGCTATTATGTACTTAAAAAGTTCTTATCTGTAGATTAATGAGTTTACTGACTGCCAACTCTATTCCAAATATTAGCAAGACTCTTTGGGTAAAACAAAGACTTACATGGCCTTGCATGTCTTCCAAGAACACATAGCTTAGTTGGAGAGAGAAGACTTGAATAGCTAGGAGGAAGTTAGATCCTTACAAGAGATAATTATCAGCTTCTGACAACAACTTAAGGGCTACCACTTGAACCTAATTGGTTAATGAATGGCCTGGTCAATAAGCAGGAGTTCAGCTGCTATAACATTAAAGGGAAATGGAAGAAAAAAAGAAAAACAATAAAGTAATGCCTTTGGTTCCACTGTGGGTGAATTTGCAGAGCTGATTGTTCTGAGAAAAGGAGCAATTTATTCCTGCAGCTTACCACTTCCCAAGGAGCCCATGCTTTGCCAGCCTATGGTCTCAAGGGTCTCCTCTCCAGAGGAGGGGTTCTGGCCACTGGAGCAGCCTGTAGAAACCAAGCAGGCTGATAATGTGCTTAAAGATGTTTTGTGCTCATCCTTTTTCCTGTCTTCCCAGATACATAGCACTTGTCTAGGTCAATGTCAGAGGAGCTTATGTTCCTTTTAAGCAATAAGACCCAGCAGGCAGGGAATTGCTCTGGGATTAGGAGAACTCAGAGTGGCTTTGTGTGTCAGGGACATCGGTCTCTGCTTTCATGCCAGTATCCAGCACAAGGTTGTTTGAAAGCCTTACTTGAAAATTCTTTTAAGTTATGCCTGACTTGGAGTTCTTGGCTCTGATATAGGCAAGGTGAAGAGATCAGATGTAGTACCTTTCAGACCCGGGCTGAGAGGTTGGGTGAACAAAGAAGGGATTTGGGTCATGATAGTGTGGAGTTAGTCTTAGGGTGTTAGGACAAGACATAATAACTTTTTGGAACTTCGTTTTACTTAGTTTTATAGTAAAATGACTACAAGGATATAGGCAGAGTTTTAATCCAAATGAAACACAAACATCTAAATATCTTACATTACGACATTAAGGAGTGGTCAAAAAGGACTGTCCCCATTATAACAGTCCTGGTAAAATCCATTTTCATGGCAGTTGATTTTTTTTTTTTTTTTTGAAAGCAGAATTTAGTTTGCAGAAAGTGATTGCATTTTTGGTTTTTAAGGAAAATCTTTAAGGAAGTCCTGCATGCCTTCTTGCTCTATTCCTCTTTCACCCCTCCATACACTGCCTTGTCTCCCCATGAAAACTGGGAAGATACTGTTTACATTGTGCTTAACAGATGTTTAAGAACTGAGCTGAAAATTTAAATCGATGGGCTCATCACTAAAGAAGAACTGGGGTTCATCCTCCAGTAGCTTCTAGCTGGGAGGGGAAAACCTGGGTTCTGGTTCAGACTTTGCCCCTAAATAGCTGGGTTCCTTTGGGCAAGTCTTAGAATCATAGAGCCATTGTATTGGGATGAAATTAGGAATCATCTAGACAATATTCCTTTGATGAAAATATTCCATGGATAATATCCCTGACTCATCTATAATATCCCCTACTAGTAAGTAGCTAGTATCTGTGTTCTGGGCCTCATTAGTCTTTACAAGGAGAGGAACTGCTCTTTCATTTGAATCAGGGCCTAAGGTGGAGCTGAGAGGGCCAAGATAAGTAGAGGCCAGGACTCTGAAAACTAAACGTGATGATGTCACAGTTTGGCAGAGGCTAAGCCCTAAATACTGGGTCTAAATAAGAGCCTTTACGGAATGAAACTTTATATATACCTTCACTCTTCACAGGTTCACTCTCCCCTGGGAGAAGAAGATTTCTGAGACCTTCAGACACCTGCGTTTTGGCCTGGAGCTGCTCACGGCTCTACCTCAATATTTTTAAGTCAGGATGTTAAGTGAGTTCTCTTCATATTTCAGCTGAGTATTATTCCAAGGTTAAGCAGCCTCAGCTGGCCTCTTCCCCTTTGCTACACATCCTACCACCTCCTTCCCCCTTCTTTATTTACAGCATGCAAACCTCAAGGGCATGCAGTTGGGTCTGGCTGAAATCAGCTGAGTGTTTTCAGGGTTTATCTGAGGAAGAGACCTTGGGTCATTGTCATGGCAATTTTGATAATCCTGACATCCTGCAGATGTGGCTGTCCAGGGCAATCTGAGAGTGCCTCCCACTCTCTAGCCTCAGCCATTGCTTGGAGCAAATGGGGCTGTTTACCCTCTTGTAATCTCCAGGCAAAAAAAGAATTCTCAAAATTTCAGTTAAAAAAATCCTGGGCCAAAAATGTTTTATCAAAAACTTCATCTGGAGTGAGAAAAGACTCTAAAATGGCTGAATGAGTCACTGGAAGGACAGGTCCAATGGCCCATTTCTGCAGATATTACATTGCTTCTTTACTCTATGTTAACATGTCTAATTCACCCTTTTCCATTCCTCCCCCTTTATTGCACCCAGATCCAGAATATGAACTACTTAAGGCCAGGGATCTTTTCTAATTCATCTCCTGATGTCTCCCATGCCCCATATTATGCCTAGGGACTGAGGAAATCCAGTAATGTTTGCTGGATGAGCTAACAAGTGGGCATAAGATTGCAGAAAGATGCACAATGAGATTCCTGGTTAACAGAGATTAGATAAAAGTAGCAATGAGTGGTATGAAGATTTGGGGGTCCAATGAGTGGTATGAGGATTCACAAGCTTCTGGACCAGAGAAAATGTAGCAGTGAAGCTGCTGGGGCAGGATGAGGCTGCCACGCTCTGAGTGTTAGCCAAGGCTCTTGAGCATAGAATTGATACCATGAAGATCATTTCCAAGAAAAACAAACCTGGGCCAAAATGTATGGAGAACTAGACTTAGAAAGAGGTCGGAGGCAGGGAGACTAGCAAAGAGTATGAACACATCTCCTTGAAAAGGCACAGAGTGGGAAGGCAGTGCTGGGGAAGCCCAGGAGAGACCTTCTATTTCAGGTGCATTCATCTGGTGGGAATACAGCCAGAAAAAGATTCAAATGACAAAAGAGTGGGTCACCAACATGTAAATGTTCACAGCAGCTTGATTCATAACAGCTAAGTGTGTAAACAACCCAAGTATCTATCGATAATGAATGGATATAGCCATATGATGACATACCTTGGGCAATAAAAGGGAATGACGTGCTGATGCATGCTTCAGCACAGATGAACCTTGAACATGCTAAGCAAGAGAGGCTCTTCATAATAGGTCATATGTTGAATTATTCTATTCATATAAAATGTTCAGAATAAGCAAATTGATTGAGATATAAAGTAGGTTAGTAGTTGCCAGGGGCTGGAGGAAGGAGAAATGGGTAGTGACTGCCAGTGTGTATGGGATTTCTTTTTGGTGTGATGAAAATGTTCTAAAATTGCACAGTGGTGATGGTTGTATACTGTGAATATACTAAAACCCATCAAATTATACACTTGAAAAGGGCGAATTGTATGGTATATGAATGACTTGTCAGTAAGGCTGTTCATGATCTATGTATATGACTTAATAAAAAACAAAACAAACAAACAAACAAACAAAAAGGAATCATCCCATCCTTAGTCAGACCTAAGGGTTTGTTTCCTGGGCTTTGGAGAAGAGGCAGCAAGGATCACAGAGAATAAGAATCAGCCAACAGACCCATAACATCTGTGTGCAAATCAGTTCTCAAGTTTGCAGATGGCTGTCTTCTCCACCCCCTCTGCCCCCATTTATTTCATATGTAGCTTCGGCAGGGTCCACTGGATTCTGCAGAGTGTTCCACAGTTGAGCCAGCTTCTGCTAGCTGAGCACTGGTGAGGGACCCTCAGGGCTGCCCTGGGCTCCTGTTCCATTGGCTCAGGAATCTTTAAGTTTTCAGGTTTCACCTGCTGTTTATTACAGCCTCTCCTCTAGGACTCCTGTGGGCTGCAGGACAATTTAGAGTAACAGACACTGTCTTCAAAATGACATCTTCCTTATTTCCTGACTGTGGTCCTTAAGTCAAGCTGTGAGCTATGATGCCATTAAAATGAGAGGCTTTCCTAAAGCTGCCACTGCTGTACGGTAAACCAGCTTTCTGGAAAAGAGGTGAAAGGAGTAGTAAATGGCAGAGCTACGGCTAGAGCTCCTGTCTCTCTGACTCCAAAGTAGATGCTTCAGTCACAGGACTGCCTCCACGAGCTCATCAAACACCCACATTAGTTCACATAACCCCTGACTGAAAGGCCTTTCAAGAGGAAACAACTCAAACCACGAGGTGTCTTGGACTAAATTAAGCTGAGGTGGATGTCGTTCTAAAACTATGGCCAATTTCAAGTCACCAATGTGATGTCAGTGAATACAGAGTGAGGATGAGAGACTCAGGAGCGGTCCTTGCCAGGTGGAATTAGCCCCCTCCAGCACACCACTGCTCTCACCTGGTGGCTCTTTCATGTGTGCTTCAGATGTGTTCGGATGGGTTTATCGTAGTGTGAACACATTTAACATTTTTCTTTTCTTGTTTTCATATAGCTTAACACTTGTACAGGCAAAAAGGCCAAGGGATAGTTATTGAGAAAATAATGTACAGGTTTTGATGTGAACAAATCCTACAGTAGGCTACTGACAGAGATGGGGATTTTTGAAAGCTTATGACTATGTAACTTAGAGTCATATGAGTTTATATGAAGTTTGAGTGAAACTCAAATCTTTTGTGTATCAAAACAAAAGATACACAAAAGATACGCTCTGGCTCAGGCTGGTCTCAAACCTGTGAGCTCAGGCAATCTACCCACCTTGGCCTCCCAGAGTGCTAGGATTGCAGGCGTAAACCACTGCGCCTGGCCCTATTAATGTTCTTTATATATTCTGGATACAATTACTCTGTCAGATATATCATTTGCAAGATTTTTTTTACTTTCCAGCCTAGTCCTGGGAATTACTCCTAAAGGAAAAACTGGACTCTTTCTTGATGGCATCAATTTGATACACAAAAGATTTGAGTTTCTTTTTTTAATTAAAAACTTTTTAAGAAAAACTTACATCACAATCTCATTTTAGAATGTTTTCAACAATCCACACAAGAAATTATGTTCGCAGTCATTCTTTCTCTTGCTCCCTCTCCTCACCCATTCTCAGGCACTTAACCACTTTCTATTTCTATTCTGGACATTCCGTTCAAATGGAATCATATAATCTGTATATAGTTGTTTTAGATCTGGCTTCTTTCATTTAGTATAATGTCTTCAAAGTTCTTCTGTGTCATAGCATGTATCAGCAATTTGTTCTTTTTTACTGTCATATTAAGTTGTATGGATATACTTTATTTTGTATACCCATTCCTCACTTACTGGAAATTTGGGTGGTTTCTCACTTTTTGACTTATGAATAATACTGCTATGAATATTAGTGTATAAGTTTTTGTGTATACATAAGCTTTTGTTGATCTTGAGTGTACAGTGAGTAGTGAAATTGCTAGGCTATAGTAATTATATGCTTAATCTTTTGAGGAATTTTCCAACTGTTTTCCAACATGGTTGTATCATTTTACAGTCCACGGTTGTTTCTGAAGGTTCCAGTTTCTCTGCATCCTCATCAATACTTGTTATTGTCTGTCTTTTTGGTTATTACCATCCTAGTAAGTGTGAAGTGGGATCTCATTGTGATTGTGATTTGCCCTTCACTAATAATTAATGATGTTGGACATCTTTTTATGTGTGTTTTGACCACTTGTATATCTTCTTTGGAGAAATGTCTGTTAAAATACTTTGCCTATTTTTAAATTGGGTTATTTTTTATTGGGAGGTTATAAATGTTCTTTCTTTCTTTTTTTTTTTTTTGAGATGGAGTCTCATGTTGTTGCCCTAGGGAGAGTGCTATGGTGTCACAGCTCACAGCAACCTCAAACTCTTGGGCTCAAGCAATTCTTTTGCTTCAGCCTCCCAAGTAACTGGGACTAGAGGTGTCTGCCACAATGTCCAGCTATTTTTAGAGACGGGGTCTCGCTCTGGCTCAGGCTGGTCTCAAACCTGTGAGCTCAGGCAATCTACCCACCTTGGCCTCCCAGAGTGCTAGGATTGCAGGCGTAAACCACTGCGCCTGGCCCTATTAATGTTCTTTATATATTCTGGATACAATTACTCTGTCAGATATATCATTTGCAAGATTTTTTTTTACTTTCCAGCCTAGTCCTGGGAATTACTCCTAAAGGAAAAACTGGACTCTTTCTTGATGGCATCAATTTGATACACAAAAGATTTACTTCTGATAGAGTCTAATTTATGTGTTTTTTTTTTGTTGTTGTTGTTTGTGTTTTTGGTATCATATCTAAGAAACCATGTAACTAACCTAGAATTACAAAGATTTATGCCTGCATTTTATTCTGGGAGTTTTTTAGTTTTAGTTTCTACATTTTGAGTTAATTTTTGTGTATAGTGTGAAGTAGGGGTCTAATTTGAATATACAGTTGTCTTAGCATCATTTCTTAAAAGACTATTCTTTCCCCCATTGAATTGTCTTGGCATACATGTCTGAAATCATTTGAGCATAAAAATGATGGTTTATTTCTGGACTCTCAATTTTGTTCCATTGGTCTACACACAGCTGTCCTTATGCCAGTACCACATTATCTTGATAATGCAATAATGACTATGTAATAAACATTGAAACTATTTTACCATGAATGTATGTGGATTTTGTCAAATGATTTCTCTGCATTTCTTGAGATGATCATGTAGTTTTTATACTTTTCTATGGGTCCTCAAACTTTTTAAACAGGGGGCCAGTTCACTGTCCCTCAGACCTTTGGAGGGCTGGACTATAGTTTAAAAAAAAACCTATGAACAAATTCCTATGCACACTGCACATATCTTATTTTGAAGTAAAAAAACAAAATGGGAACAAATACAATCACACCGCCTCATGTGGCCCGTGGGCTGCAGTTTGAGGACCCCTGGATTGATTGTTGGATGTTAAACAAACTTTACAACCCACTCTTGCTTTTAAGCCTTTAGGATCTACTTAAGTTAATGAAAAAGTTGGAAAAGCCTGGCTGCTTCTCTTAGATTTTGAGGTTTTGCTTTTGAATTAGGTTTAGCCTAACAGTAACTGTATAAATAGCTTGCTGAGCCTCGTCCTGGGAATTATGCCCAGGAGAAAATGGAATCTGGAGTTATGTATCCTTTCTGTGTAGTGGGATAGGCAGTCATCTTGTCCAAGGGATCAGGAGTGGAGCTAGTAGGGTTTTATCCAGTGCATAGTCAAAGATGTTACATAAACGACTTGAACATGACTGGGAGTCTCTGGTAGGTGTGTAGAGCTGTGCCTGGGGCAGAGACCAGATGGAAGGGAGAACACACAAACCAGAGCAGGGAACACTTGATGAAATCAGGAAAGGAGAACCTGAGGGCTTATTGGTCTAGAGTGCTCATACCATGCACTGGGATTGGTTACCCCTGTTAGGCTTTCAGTATATTGTGCCCCGGTCTCTCATCTGGGATAACATTAAACTTGTCCCAGCAAATAGACTTTAGGGACTATGTATATTTTCTGCTTTTGTCTTCTGCCTGTTGTGCTGGTATGTGGCTCAGTTGGGTTGGGTTGGTAGAGTCTACTTTCTGAAAGGCCTCAGGTTTTTGGTCATTAGACCCCTGGGGGTACCAGGAGCTGGTCCTTCCTCTTGGTAACTGTCATAGCTGTGGGTGGATTAGAATGGCATCCACAGTCTCAGCTTAATTTAGTTGAAGGCTGCTCTTAGCCTGAGTCCTTTACTTTCTGAAGGGTATATAGCCAGGGATCTTGCAAATTAATGTGAGTATTTTATGGGTGCACGGGGCAGTCCAGTGAATCAGAGCACCAACTTTGGAGTCAGAGACATAAGAACTCTGCCATTTTCTACCTAACCTCTCTAAATCTCAGTTTACTTATCTGCAAAATGGAAATACTATGAGTTCCTACCTCTTAGGGTTTATCTGACTGTATGAGTTCATATGTAAATGATGCCTAGGCCGTGAGTGTTCCAAGCAGCCATTGGATATAAGTAATAGTGATGATGATAGTACCAGTGCTCTGGCCCTTCTCTCTTCCCTGAGGATTAACTGACATTAGATCCAGTTCACTTTGGAGAGTACAGGAGTTTTCTAGCCTAGGCTTAAAAGTGGGAAAATATAAGAACAGAAAAATTTGTTGACAAAAATAAGTTTGTGGGGATGTGCATAGAAAATGAATTTGCATTTGTATTTGATTTCATTTCTCCAGTCAAGAAAATGCTAATGAGTATGATTAAATTGTGGTGCTTAATCCTGTAACTTAAGAGGGAAAGAAGTCATTAGCAAGTTGATTATTGTTATTAATACTCAAGGTAATCAGGCTCATTTGTAGAGGCTGATTAAAAGTAAATGTCCAAATGAAAACACTGAGTTTAAATTAACAAAAGCTGGAGCCCCAAATACTTAAAGCTATCATTTGTGGTACCACAGTAAGATTAAAATGATTAAGTTATTGGCAATATTTGAATAGGAACAGGTATATGTTGTGTATATTTTGTCTCTCTAAATAAGAATGAGGAATAGAGATTTTCAAGTCTGATACCTGAATGAAAACTTATAATTTTCTTACTCAAATATTAGTAGTTTCACTTCATAACTTTTGTTTTTTTCTGATGGTCATATGGATTTTTACAAATTCTAACATTTCTATCATTTTCTGATAGAAATACTTCAAATGAAGAGACTCCTTTGAATCAGCTCACGGTCATTTATTCTTTATTAGATTGCCTTTTGTTGAGATTAAGCACTTACCACCAATTTACACATGAAATAGCAGATTCTGGAAGGTCTCTAGGACTCTTGGCAGAAGTATAGTGCCTAAGTTTTGGCCATGCTGGCATTTAGTCACCTGCTAAGACGTCAAACCTTTCAGGGCTGGCATACCTTATTTTAAGAAATATGTGTTTTCCAAAAAATAAAATGTTTGCAAGTTAAATCCCATTTTAAATGCTGTGGGGTAGCTCTCCCCTTGCATTCCTGGTCTGCCGGATCCTTTGGAAAGAGCTGCCGAGTGTCGCTATTTCTTATGCCTTCAGTTGTTCCTTGTCTCTTGCCTCTGCCCTTTCTGCCTGGGTTGGTGCTTTGGGGACTCTAGTACCCTAAAGTCCTTTGACAAAGGAATTTCTTTTTCTTCTTCCCTTTCACAGACAAATCCGTCAAAAAAAAAAATAGTTTATTACTTGCTGCTTCTACTCCATCTTGCTTCATTTACTCCTCATCCTTTAACTCCTCACCAAACCTGCTCTTGTGAAGGTCAACACTGTTCTCTACTTAAACCACTTCTCTTTTGACATGGTGCTGCTGTCTACCACCCTCCTTGAAACACTTTGTTCCTTTAGACTGGAACACACCCTCTCTGGTTCTCCTTCTAGCTCCTTAACTGCTGCTGTTCCTTTTCCTGTCTCCCAAATGCAGAGCTTCCCTGAGAATTGGTTCTCAGCTTACTCCCCTCTATTCTCTTTCAGCAATCTAGTCTGTACTCATCCACACAGCTTTAATATGTCCTCTAAACATCACATCTTTATTTATAGTCCCAAGCTCTTTCCCAAGAAAGAGGGACTGTAAATCTAAATCTTTAGATTGATTTTCTAAATACATGTAGTATATCTCTTCCAAGTTTCTAGAAAAATCTCAAATTCAGTGTGACTGACATGGGAGCCATGTGCTCCTCAGGTTTGCCAACATTATCTTCTTTCTAGTCACCAAACTTGAAACAGTCTTGTCACCTTTTGCTCCTTCTCCTTATTTCCAACTCTGCACCAAGTTGCATCCATCCTCAGTCTTGCAACATGTCCTTAACCCAGGCCCCTCATCACCACTGTCCTACCCCATCCTGTCTTACTGTATCCTGCCCCCAGTGCTCTCAGGTAAGTACTTCTGAAGTAGAGTTCTAATCACATGATTGTCCTCATCAACGCTGACCACCCACCTTCACCGAGCATTTTTCAGGCACCAGACACTGCTAGTTCCTTTGTGTATACAGGTCTGACAATTAAGTTCACGAAGTTGCTTCCTTGTGCTTATATTGGAAGCACTGTACAAACAACTTGGTAAGGTTACATAACCGTGGTTTATCAGTGTCTCACAGCTGTGTTCATATCAATGTGTGGTGGAATCTTGCTGAGTGGCTTTCATTATTGTTATCTGTTTTTGTGTGCTGGAGTGACAATGTTGGAGTTTGAATTAGAGCAACCAAAAAAATTTGAAATTTCTTGTTAAACTAAGTGTAAATGAAATCAGGGACATGTTAGTCCCTATTTATGGGAATAATGCCATGAAGAAAATGATAGTGTTCAAATGGATTAAATGTTTTTCTGAGGGGAGAGAAAATGTTCACTGATGAAGAAAGGCCAGGGTGACCAGTAATGAGCAGAACTGATAAAAATGGTGCAAAAATTCATTGAATTGTGTGTTAAAATCATTGGCTGACTGTGAGAAGCATAGCAGATCAAGAAAACATTGATAGACAAACAGGAAAATCTTAATTGAAAATCTTGGCATGAGAAAAGTATGTGCAAAATGGTCCTGAAAAGCAAGAAAGGTCAAAGTTTTCCAGGACCTTTTGGAGAGGCAAGATGGTATTTTGGTCCATGTTATGGCTGGTGATGAAACATGGGTAAACCAATATGATTCTGAAACAAAGCTTCAAAGTGTGCAACGGAAGTCAGTCAGTTCTCCATAACCAAAAAATTTCTGCTAGCCCAAATCAAGAGTCAATACAATGTTGCTAACCTTTTTTGATATCAGAGAGATTATTCATTACGAATTTGTACCAACTGGACGAACAGTTAACCAAGTTTACTATTTGGAAGTTCTGACAAGTCTGCATGAAAAAGTTAGATAAAAATGACCTGAACGTTTCACCAACTTTTCACTGTCTTGCATCATGGCAGAGCACCAGCTCACATGGCACTGTCTGTTAGGGAGTTTTTTGCCAGTAAACAAATAACTGTATTGGCACACCTTCCCTACTCACCTGATCTGGTCCCCAATTAATTTTTTTCTCTACCCAAAGATAAAGGAAATATTGAAAGGAAGACATTTGGATGACATTCAGGACATCAAGGATAATATGATAATAGCTCTGATGGCCATTCTAAAAAAGGGTTCTAGAATTGCTTTGAAGGGTAGCAATTATCAGTGAATAGCTTCCAAGGGGAGTACCTTGAAGGTGACCATAGTGATATTCAGCAATCAATTATGCAGCACTTTTCCTAAATAGAGTGCAAACTTTAGACTACGTACTATCTCATCTAGTGCTCATATCAACTTTGTATATGTGATCTCATCTAGTGCTCATGAGCTCCATTTTATGTAGGAGCAATGGAAGGAGCTTCATTGGTCTTCACCACTGTGGTATAGATCTGTCTGGGCATATCTGGAGGCTCTGGGCTCAATTTATATTTTCAACTAAATATTTTACTTTTTCATTTGTAGGAGAGGAAAAATATTGTTTCCACTACCCATTGTAGGATAAGAGTGTACTAATTTACATACTACCAAATGACATAGGAGCTTTTATAATATTAGGAAATGATACCCCAAGACTTGAAGAAGTGATTAAAACTGAGTGTTTTTATGTTGGGTTTGAGGAAGAGTGGAAAGTTGTGGAGAAGTATAATAGGAGAGGGCAAAGGAAATATGAGCCAAGTGTAATAAATTGGGGAAAACAGAGAGATCTGTTGCTCCTCTTGGTGTCCCTGTGTCTTTGGATATAAGAGAGGGCACCTGTCACGTGGTCTTATTATCTGCTTCAAGGTTAGAAAATGCTTCCTATACAAGTCATTTCTTAAATTCCTTCAGCTTAAAAATTCAGTATGTAGTAATGCCATATTTTGAGGTAGCATGTTCTGAACCCATCACCTTCATACTCCTTTATTCTATAGAAAAACGAAACCATCCTTTTCCCCTATGTTCTTCTGAATTTGTGTCTTTGCTGGTCCTGTTTGCCCACATAGAATGTCCTTTCTTCCTTTCTCTACATATCTGAAATCTGGCCATCCTTCTGGGAAGTCTATTCCAGGAAGCTTTCTTTAATCTTCACCATCAAAATCTGTCACTTTTTCTTCCAAATGGCCATAGGGCTTTATCTGTACCTTTTTAGCCTATATAATGATCTACTTTGCATTAAAGGTACCAGGACTTTTTGCATATGTATTCTCCCCTGCCAGGCTGAAAGCCCATGGAGAGCCAAATTTTGTATTTTCTATCTTGGTATCCATCTTACAATAGTAGATGCCTGGGTGTAATAGGAGTTCAATAATTATTTATAGTATGAATGAATGAATGAATGAATGAATGGCATAAACTAGTGACAAAGTTGTAGGGAAGTCCTTCAAGTTTCCTGTCATCAGAATTTATCTTTTGGGTGTCCAGGTGCTCCTTGTAGGCCCCATTGTCCTTTCTTACAGTATTTCCTTGCCACTCTATTCCAAGCACTTAGTACACTCTTACTTTCCTTAGTTTTACTCTTTCTGACCCAAAGCAAGTCATGTAAGCTCTCACAGTCTCTTCTCCCTAAATATAAAGTAGGCATGATGTCACTGATCTCCTGGGCTGTTGTGAGGATTAAATATATTAATCCTACATAAGAATATAAATAATATGTCTAGCATAGCACAAACTATATACTACATACCCGGTAATTGTTGTTTATTTCCTCCCCATTTCTTCCCCTTTAAAATATTGCTTTCATAATAAGGTTTTAAGGACTAATAAAGATGTTTAATGAGTTGCCATTCTTAGGGGTATTTGCATTTTAGTCTAGGTAATTAGCTCAATCATTCATTTTTTAATTCTATATTAATGGTTTTTTTGGTGGGCCTCTGTGTATTTCATAAACTCTGTTAGATTTTACAATTATGAGATAGCCACATGCAGAAGAATGAAACAGGACCCTTGTCTCTTGCCATATACAAAAACTAATTTGAGATGGACAAAAGACTTAAATGTAAGGTATGAAACCATAACTGTTCCAGAAGTAAATGTAGGAAAGACTCTTCTAGATATTAGCCTAGGCAATGAATTTATGACTGATACCCCCAAAGGCAAATCCAGCAACAACAAAAATAAATAAATAAGAGTTGATTAAATTAAAAAGCTTTTGCACAGCAAAGAAAATAATCACCAGAGTAAACAGACAACCTACAGAATAGGAGAAAATATTCACAAAATATATATCTTATCAAGGGCTATTACTACATATCCAGAATCTACAAAGAACTCAAATAAATCACCGAGAAAAAAAATAACGCTATGAAAAAGTAGGGAAAAGATGTGAACAGAAGTTGTTCAAAAGAAGATAGAAAAATTTTCATTAATGTATGAAGAAATTCTCAACATCAGTATTCATCAAGGAAATGCAAATAAAACTCACAATGAGGTATCAACTTACTCCTGTTGGAATGGTCATTATTAAAAAGCCAAAAAATAATAGATGTTGGTATAAACACAGAGAAGGGAATGCTTATACACGGTTGGTGGGACTGTAAATTAGTACAACCTCTATGGAAAAAGTATGGATTTTCTTAAAGAAACAAATACGGACATTCAATCCAGTGATTACTACTTATCTATCCAAAGGAAAAGAAGTTATTTTATAAAAAAGACACCTGCACTCAAATGTTTATTGTGACACAATTCACAATTGTAAAGATGTGGAATTGACCTAAGTACACATCAATTCATAAGTGGATTAAGAAAATATATGTATACATCGTGGAGTACTATTCATCATAAAAAGGAAGGAAATAATGTCCTTTGGAACAACTTGGATGGAACTAGAGACCATTATCCTAAGTGAAGTTTCTCAGGAATGGAAAAATAAGTACCACATGTATTCTGTAATAATTGGGAGCTAATCAATGGGCACACCTGGGCACAAAGAGATGTGAATGTCATAGGCAATCAAGAAACAAAGTGGGGGGAAGGGAGAGGTAAGCCCCCCCATTGGGTACAAATCAACACTATTTGGGTGTTGGGCACACTAAAAGCCCCAACTTCAGCATTATAAAAGGTATCCGTGTAATAAAAACATTTGTACCCCCTTAATCATTTGAAATCAAAAATGAAAGAAAATATTTGTGGTCAGATGTTCCTGAAATTTTACCCAGTCGTTTGAATCCAGCCACCCAGACCTGGTAAGGTATTTAGGTTGTTTTAATGTTCCACCTCATACTAACATGGTATCTTTCCTATCTGAGAATTTCAGTATCAATGGAATGCCTAAAATGGTTACCAGAGCTGAGAAGTTTATCATCTCTGAAGATAAGGACAGAAGGAAAGAAACTCAGGAAAGACAGCAGGCTAAACCTTGTGGTTTCCCAAATATTGCTGTTTTGTCTTAACAGGCCTGTTTTTATAGCAAAACTATTTGATGGAGGTACATTTGGCATAATTCCCTAAGGATACTGGACCTCATGATAAAATGATTCTGAGTATCCTGTGAGTAGCCAGTGATTTCCTTGGGACCACTTTAGCCATAACAGAGATAGGACCCTACACAGAGCTAGGAGAATTCAGGAGGCAAGACATCAAAGGACTGGGGTTTTAGGAGGGTGTCAGTGGATTAGAACAGGGAACAGCTCTTCCAGACTCCTTAGCACTTTTTATCCAAAGAGCTAAAACTTCCTCTCAACCTCCTTATGAAAAATCAGGCCTCCTTAAGGCATATTTTCTGCCCACTTTAACTCAGAACTCAGAAGCACAGATATTCAAGACATCCTTCACCTAGCTGCAGCTCACCTATTTTTCTTTGTCTGTGGGCCCTTAGTACCACCTTCTGCAGCAATCATGCTACCCTTTTAATCATTCCCCAATTGTACCCTGTTCCCCTGCAGACTTTGGTATAGAAGAGGGAGGTATACTGATTCCAATTTGCATATGAGAAAACTGCAGCTCACAGAGCTTACACAACTTGTCCAAGCTCACTTGGTTAGTCATGGCAGGGCTGGGGTAGAATTTAGGCCTCCTGACTGCCTTAGGTAAGTGGAGGTCCCAGGAGGACCCCTCAGTGCACACTGAATCTCTGCACCAAGGACAGCAACACAGCAGGTGGAAGCAGGGAGGAAGCACTGCCTATCCATTAGGCCGTGCTTATTCCTCACCCGAAGAGTCTCCTTTCCGCAACTTTACCACCTTCTAGAGTCAGCATTTAGTGATGGTTGTAAAAACACAAACAATTTAGCGCACAACACTCTGAACTGTAAACCTGGTAAATAGGATCAGGGAGAAGATTTAAGTGGAAAGGACAACTGCTATAAAGACTTAACAGGAATTCATTAGGCTCCGCAGATAAAGCAGATAAAAGATCCATAACCACTGGCAGGAAGTGAAAAGAAAATCCTAAATCGTTAAGATGCAATGAGGTCCTGCCACAACGCATTAATCAGATCATCCTCCGGGCACTGGCTCTAGTGCTCAGAGAAACCCAGAGAAGGAAGGCTGCGGTGACTGCCGCCATTTCAGATGAGAGCAGGGTCGTGGTGGCAGGCAGGATGTGTTGGAGATTTACTGTCATCTGCCCAATGTTCCCACTGCTCCTTTGCCATTTCTTCATGCATCGATGTAGTACTGTTTTTTGCTTCCTTGCTCTCTTTCCCCTTGAATTCCTCCCTTTCTCCTGTTTTCTCCCTTGACTCCCTTTAAAAGAATTCCCTGCTCTTTTTCTTTCTCTACCCACTTCTGCCTTTACCATCTCTCTCCTACCTTCTCTCTCCGCATTTTAATCCCCCTACTCCTCAGCCTGTCCTTGGACTTGCCTTCCTCCTCTTCCTCACCTTCTCTGCCCTGGCCTTGCAGACTGTGGGATTCAGCGCTGGGTGCTGTGTGCAAGCTGTGTGTGGGGGTGAATTCACCCAACACTCTCTTTGTCTTTCTCACTTACATTTCTTTTAGCATTTATGTATGACTGAGAGAAGTGGAGGGGTAGAGCATAAAATAACCAGTAAATTTAGTCTTAAATTGTTTGCTTTTATCATTAAATTAGATGTCCTCAGATTTCTCTGTAAAACCAAATGTAAGTAGGCTGAAAACTATCTCACTGTTCCTTTGGAAATTTCAAGGAACATGGTTGAAGAGACTATTAACTGTTTTGAAAGGTATTTTTTTTCACCTTAACCTAGTTTTTTTCACCTTAACCTTTTTCTGAAGAAACTGCTTTTTTATTCTCCTATTCTCTGTCCTTTCCTCAGAAGAGATGTAACAGAGTCTCAAGAATTGAGTAATATTTTATTGTAATTTTTGAAGTAATTACTTATAAGTGGAAAGGAAGAAGGAAGGAACTTTGGAACGATGCTGTGTCACTTTTAATAAATCAATAGGAAGAGAGAGGGGGTATTGTTAAGTGACAGAAGAAAAACTGTTCAGAGAACAAACTGTGGGGTGTGTGTGTGTTTGTGTGCATGCATGTGCTGTTTCTGCAGGATCTTGAACTATTCCAGCCTCATGAGTTTTCTAAAATTGATGGCAAGATTGTGGTATGACTAATGCCTGCACTGCCCTTCATAGTAAGGCTCTGCCTGCACCCTGCGCACATTGGGCCACAGTAAAAAGCAATTTTCTATACACCAGGGGGCTGCAGTTTGAGTACTGTAATGATTAGTGATTTCATCCAGTTGTGGTTGACCCCCTGCTCATTTTTATATACTACATGTTAAAAAGGAAGGTAGAAAACTTGAGAGTGCTGGTTGATTGCAATTCCAAGAGGAGCTCTCATGCAGATAAAACATTTTGAGAAAAGCCAGTGTTCTGGGAATTTCAGGGTGAAAACAGGGAGAAATGGAGAAAGAAAAAGAAAATAATCTAACAGGAAGGTTCCCCAAAGTCTTTCTGATGGTGGATAGTGTGTGTATACTTCTGAGGCCTGTTTTGGTGTGCTGGTTCTTTATTGAATGGCTTTCACCTTCTCCCCAGGATCAGATTCTTGTTATTTCTCCAACTTACCCACCGTCCTCATTCTCCTTTCCTCTTCTTTCCCCCTTTCCTTTTTCTCTAGAAAAAAGCTATAAAATGCCTCAATATAGAAGAGGCAGACTCTATATTGGTGCCTGGTTGTCATGGAAACACACAGATTTCAAGACCTTGAGTCCCGCCACAATGATCTAGGATCAGAGTTTGACTGGGTCAGAGGTGAAGGCTATCCCCAGGATTTCTAGATAAGGGAAACTAGGAGATGTAAGGTCATTTGAGGTATAGGTCAGTGCCCACAGGAAAAGGCTAGAAAAATGGCATCTAAATAGTTGTTTCTTCTGTTTCATGCTATTAATAATTACATTTGCTGTTAGGAATATAGATGAATGTGGCTGTCATTATAAGGGAGTGAAAAATAAGAATAATTGCAGTATTTTCTGGTGTTTTCTTATTATTTATAAAATTATATGGTTTATGTCTTCAAGAAACCACCAAAGTTAGAAGAAATTTGGCCAACTCTTCCATATCAAATGTGATGCAAAGTTACTATTTCAATAGGATTTAAAAGTTCAGTTATTTTTAGATGCCAGAGTCATCTTTCTTCTCTCAAATCAGTAGCATCACATTTTACAAAGTACATTGAATTTTATTTTATTTTATTTATTTATTTTTTGTTGTTGCGATTTTTGGCTGGGGCTGGGTTTGAACCCGCCACCTCCGGTATATGTGGCTGGCGCCCTACTCCTTGAGCCATAGGCGCCACCCTACATTATATTGAGATTGTGTCACATTATCCCTGTGTTTCAACCTGGGTAACAGGGGTGTCACCTGTCTCAGACCAGGTCTCCAGAATATTCAGTTTTCATTTCTGTCCAATCTATACACAGGTATGGGGGCTCCCACTGCTGTGTGCAGAGTCAAGGGTCATTTTACTCTTAGAGATTCTGTACCATTCTGGATGGTGGTAGGCAATATGTGAATGGATGGACAAAATGTGATATATATGTATACAATAGAATATTAGCCAAACTTCCCTTAAAAAGGAAGGGAATTCTGACCCATGGTACAGGAATGGACCTTGAAGATGTTACGCTTAGTGAATAAGCCAGTCACAAAAGGACAACTATTATGTCATTCCACTCATATGAGGTACCTAGAATAGACAGAAAGGAGAATGGCAGCAACAGGAGGGAGGAGAAAATGGTGAATTAGTTAAAAAGTACAGAGTTTCAGTCTGAGAAGATGAAAAAGTTCTGGAAACGGATGGTAGTGATGGTTGCACAACAGTGTAAATATGTAATGCCACTGAATTGTGCAACTAAATATTACATGGTAAATTTATTTTATATATATTTTACCACAATAAAAAATTTACTAAATGCTACAAATATATAAGTTTACCTATGAAGGGAAAGACAGAGAATCAGTTGTTTATACTGGGAGGTGTGATATTAAAGACTGGTCTTTGATTAATTGCTTTCCTTTTTTAAATTTCTTTCTTTCTTTTTTTTTTAAGAATAGAGAAGACTTGAGCATACTAAAAAGCTGAGTGAAAAAAAAAAAAAACCAGTATAGATTTGGGGCTTGACAGAGCTGATGGGAGCATAATTGGTGGAGAGAAGCAGAAGTGTCTGCTAAAACAGGTATCTGAGCCAGGCAATTGAGGCTTGCTTGCTCTGAACGGGCTAAAAACAGTTTGGCTAAGCCAGTGGTTCCCAACCTTCCTAATGCTGCAGCCCTTGAATACAGTTCCTGTGGGTCGTGACCCACAAGTTGAGAACTGCTGGGCTAAGCCCTTGTCTTGTTGTCACAGGCTGGAACAATGACTCCTTTCCATTCCTGAGAGCCTTACAAAATAATACATGCCTCAAAAAATCCTACACATACCATTTATACATTTATCGACCAGTTGGAAGAAAGGATATTTTTATATATACAATATTGTCAAGATATTGTTGATCTATTTTAATAGGAAACATGACTACATATTGCTTTTGTTGTTCCTCTAGAGTAGACTATAAATATTTCCCTTATTTTCTAAGACAGTTTGTAGGGGCGTCCAACCTTTTTTTTTTCTCTGCTGCACACTTATATAAGAGTTGTCTTGGGCCACACATTAAGAACACAAAAACTAAGGAAAGCCGATCCTCTAAAAATAAGAGGTCTGTCCATACATAGCAGAACCACAGAAAAGCCAAAAAGAAGTCCTGACGCAATCACCATGCAGCCCACAGGCAGCCGGGTGGACGCCCTTGGTAAAGAGCAAACTCTCTTGCCATCACACGAAAAGGACAAGTTTTAAATGATTTGGACTCTTGGTTTTCAGGGTCATCAGAGTCTATTGTGAATGAATGACAACAAAATCTGCTTTGGGGATTTGAGAAGATGGAACAAGAAAAGAATTCTCTGAGATGATTTTTTTTTTCCCCCAAACTAAAAGGAGGTTGGAAGTCTTAGTGAACCTTGCTCAATCCTCAGCTAATTAGTTCACACTTCTCTCCACCAATTAATGCTCCCATCAGCTCTGTCAAGCCCCAAATCTATACCAGTTTTTTTCACTGAGCTTTTTAGTATGCTCAAGTCTTCTCTATTCTTAAAAAAAGAAAGAAAGAAATTTAAAAAAGGAAAGCAATTAATCAAAGACCAGTCTTTAATATTATACCTCCCAGTATGAACCACTGATTCCCTGTCTTTCCCTTCATAGCTAAACTTATATATTTGTAGCATTTAGTACGATTTTTTATTGTGGTAAAATATACATAAAATAAAGTTACCATGTAATCATATTTAGTTGCACAATTCAGTGGCATTACATATTTACACTGTTGTGCAACCATCACTACCATCCGTTTCCAGAACTTTTTCATCTTCTCAGACTGAAACTCTGTACTTTTTAACTAATTCACCATTTTCTCCTCCCTCCTGTTGCTGCCATTCTCCTTTCTGTCTATTCTAGGTACCTCATATGAGTGGAATGACATAATAGTTGTCCTTTTGTGACTGGCTTATTCACTAAGCGTAACATCTTCAAGGTCCATTCCTGTACCATGGGTCAGAATTCCCTTCCCTTTTAAGGTTGAATAATATTCTCTTATATCCATATACACATTTTGTCCATCCATTCACATGTTGATGGCCATTGGAGTTGTTCCACTTGTGGCTATTATTTTTTTGTTTTGTTTTGTTTTCTTGAGACAGAGTCTCACTCAGTCACCCTGGGGTTGAGTGCCATGTGTGACATCATAACTCACAGCAACCTCAAACTCTTGGGCTGAAGTGATCCTCTTGCCTCAGCCTCCTGAGTAGCTGGGACTACAGGTGCCCACCACAACACACAGCTGTTCTTTTTTTCATTCAGACTGGTTTTGAACTTCTAAACTCAAGCAATCCACCCACCTCAGTCTTCTAGAGTGCTAGAATTATAGACATCAGCCATGGCACCCGGCTACTTTTGGTTATTAGGAACATTGGTGTATCTGTTTAAGTCCCGGTTTTCAGTTCTTTCGGGTATACAACGCAAGTGTAATTGCGAGTATAGCCAAACTTTTAACTTTTGTTTTGCTCTTCAATATAGTCATATTTCATAGTTTTAAAAGTCAAACTTTTCTGTGTGAGGTGGCACTCGTAGCTCAGTGGGTAGGGCACTGGCCACATACACCAAGGCTGGCGGGTTGGAATCTGGCCTGGGCCAGCTAAAACAACAATAACAAATGCAACAAAAGATAGCTGGGCGTGTGGCAGGCGGCTGTGGTCCTAGCTATTTGGGAGGCTGAGGCAAGAGTATTGCTTGGGCCTAAGAGTTTGAGGTTGCTGTGAGCTGTGACACCACAGTAGTCTGCCCAGGGCAGCTGCTTGAGACTTTGTCTCAAATAAAACAAACAACAACAACAACAACAACAAAACAAACAAAATCCTGTTCTGTGTGGATTATAACAAAGAAAAGCAGTTGCCTGTCCTGCTCTCTTCCACTCTGATCCTTTCTTCAAAGTCAACCATTTTAAACTTTTCAGCTGTTTGTTCTGTTTATATTTCTTTTTTTTCTTTTTTTATTATTAAATCATAGCTGTGTACATTAATGCGCTATTTATCATATTTCTAAATTACATGCTGATTTGCTTATTTTTCCACATTGGACACTGTACTGATTTCCCACTACAGAGGATAAGGACTTACTTCTTATATGCTCTTAGACTAGAGTATTTGAAAATGTGGCCACAACAAATTCTCTCATCCCTGTATGAACGTCCCTTTTCAAAGTGCCTTTGTAGCTCCTTCTGTCGATAGGAAGGATCTATTTCCTTCTCCTTTGAATCTGGTCTGGCTGTGTCACTTGACTGGACCCATAGTATGTTCTGGCAATGACACTGTGGGACATCTAAACCTAGACCCCAAGAACCCTTTCATCTTTGCTCCTGGAACACTGCCCTGAGGCTGTCATGTAAACAGGCTCCGTCTAGTGGTGTGGTGGGTCACAGGCAACACAGACAATGTGTCCTGGCTGAGGTCCTTGGGCTTGTGGCACAGAGCCAGCATGAGCCCCCAAACACAAGTGTGAGATCATCCTGGATAGCCTGTCCTAGTGGAGTTCCCCACATAATATCAATCATATGAGTGAAGAATTGTCCATCTGAGGCCAGTCCGAATTGCAAATCTATAGATTCGTAAGCAGATAAAATAGCAGTTGTTTTAACTAGGTTTGGGGATAGTTTGATACATAAAAATAGATTCATGATATACTCATCCATTGCTCATACATATTTCATCCTCCTGTGTCTTCCCAATATAGTTTATCATGTATTTGATGACATCGATATTCATTATTTTTATAATGAACATTAACTAATAATTATGTTAACATTGTTTAATGCTGAGATAAGAACTATATTATGAATACCTTTACTTTTGTTCAACTTATGGTTTTCTGAAGTCATTTTTGTCTTTTTAAAATTTACTTAGCTTTCTTCCAGTCTTGGTTAAGGCTTTCTGTATCTTTGAATAACTGCAAAATGACTCTCAATCCAATCCTTGTCATTATAAACCTGTCAGAACACTTACAATTTTATTTTTTCTGGGAACTGTCCCTCGCAGAGTCTTTTATGCTTCTGCTTTAATCTGGACTGGTTGCCCTATATAAAATGATTGTCTAGCTATTGTCATGGGATTCAGTTTTTATTTACTGAGGATTCTATTGACCTCTTTTGCTCTGAGTCTCCTGTTGGTTCCCACAACTTCCTCTTTCTTTTTGGAAGTAACTTTTTTTTTTCCCAGATTAATATGAGGGTACAAACAATAGGTTACGATGTTAGCATTTGTTGAGTAAGGTTTCTTTTGTAGTTGTGTCCTGCCCTCAGGAGGTGTGCCATTAGGTGGGAGCCCACCAATCCTCCTCCCCTTTCTCTCCTCTCTTCTTTCCCCCAAACTTGAATTAACTCATGTTTTATAGGAACTTATTCTCCAGAAGTTTCTTGAGAAAGCATGCATAGGAAGAATATATTTTTTGAGACTTTGCATATAACAGAATAGCTGTACTTTCACTCTTGATTCATAGTTCAGCTAGGTATAGAATTTTAAGTTGGGCATTTTGTTTTCTGACTATCACTACCATCTAATTTACAATTCTGTCACTGAGAAGTCTGATTCCATTCTTATTTCTATATCTTTGTATACCATTTATTTTTTTCTTCTTAGAATCTTATCCTTAGGAGTCTTAAAATTCACAGTCTTGTCTTGATGTGAATTTTTTTTTTCTTTGGAGTTTTCAATCTGGAAACTCACTTCCTTCTGAAATACTCTTGTATTTCTTCTTTGATAATTTTGTCCCCTGTATTCCTATTTACTTGATTTAGAACACCTAGTTTTGGATGTTAGGCCTCTTAGATTTTCTAGCTCAGTGGTTCTCAACCTTCCTAATGCCACGATATATTTTCATTGTTACAAAGGGTTCATGACCCACAGGGTGACGATCACTGTATTAGCTTTATGTCTTTTTTCTTTTGCTTTCTATGAGATATTCTCAATATTTTCTTTTAGTTCTTTTTTTGATTTGCTCTCCAGATCCTCATATTCAGCTGCCCACTTGATATCTGCATGTGCTTGTTGCTTAGACTCTCCAAATTTAACCCATCTAGGACTAAATTCACCTTTAACAAACTTGTTAAAGAGGCTTGTCTCTTCTGTGGCTGTCTGGATGGAACGACCCTCTTTCAAGGAAAGCCAGCTGTCACTGACACCCTTTTTACTCATACTCTGTCCAAGTCCTACTTACTCTACTTCCTTAATGTTTCTTCAGTCTATCCCCATTATCTCTGCCCTTGCTCAGCCCGTTGCTGGATGTTCCTACATGATGTCAGTACTCTCTCTGCGTGCATCTCTGATTCCTGGAGGACCCCAGTCTAACTGATGTGTTATACTGAGATCAAACTATGAGATTAAACCCAACTGTCACTCTCCTTACCCTTCACTCCAGGCTCCCATTCTACATTGTCCTCATCTTAATTACACAGTTTTTACCTGGGTATTATAGTTGCCTATTCCTTGGCTTGGCTTCCACTCTAGACCCTGAATGATTTCGGGGTAGGGTAATGGTTGTTACTTAGCAAGTTCCTGATAAATATTTATTGCAAAAATCTCTACCCCTGGAGGCAGAACATTCAACTTTGGATTACTCTTTCTGTCAGAACATTTTCCCACATACTAAACTAGAATTTATCATCCTAGAATTTCTATACAGTCATTATACTTGTATTATGTGACCATAAGCCCCAGATTTTCCAGAACATATTATCTGATTTCAAACTTTTACCATTGTGTAAGCTATCATAGGGTTCTGAATTCCAACTCTCACTATTCAAATCACATATCCTAGGTTGTCTCTTACATTTAGAAGTGGCACAAAAACTCTGTGTCCTGATTTTAGATTTGGAAAGTTTTGGAACTGCACAGTAGAAAGCCAGTCTAACCCCTCCTGCCATGGCAGACCTTCAGATATTGAAGAGAAACCATTATGTCCCTTTTTTCCCTATGCTGATTTTTTTTAAGCTGAGTCTTATGGATTACCTTATACTCTGAATCTCTATACCCCTATGAAAAGTATGTGAACCCTAGGTGATGCTACTCATGCAGAATGGATCATCAGATAATCTCCTCTCTGCCTCCAGGCACTGACCTGCTTTTAACACAGCCCAAGTTTTCTTTTGTTCTCTTTGGAGGCAGCCATGTTATATTTATGACTCCTAGTTGTGTTTTTTAAAACCTATGATATGTATAGTAAGCCACATCTCCTGCATCTTACACTTGAACATTGTATTTATTTCTGTTAAAATGCATCTGGTTAGGTTCAGACCATTGTGCAATTTTATATTTTACTCTGGATCCCAATTCTGCCACCCAGTGTATTCTCTGACCCTCTCAGACTTGTGACATTAAAATAATGTTAGTTTGGGTTATTGGCCGGTACTCAATGTGGCTGGAACTTTGAAGGACATTTGTTAAAATAGAATTCTCCTTGTAAGTTGTTTTTCCTCTGAAGCTGTTTGCCTTGTGAATACCTATCTGTGTATTTGAATTTCACCCAGTATTGTATTTCACAGCAGGAACTTGGGGTCAGAAAAATATCTTTAGAGCTAACATATAATTAAGGAATATAGTTTCTCTAAGAAATAGTTTTCCTTTGTAACATTATAGAATGAAGGCTATAGTCCTATTCAAACACCTATTCCAATATTTGCTCATAGCTTTTCTGCCATGTTAGCATTTGCAAGTCCATTTTAGTAATGACACAAGTAGTTATAAATCCTCTTTCTCTATTTCTATCTGAATATTTTTAAGAAGCGATAGACTGCAATGTCCTCTTGGGCAGGGGCAATGCTTCCTACTGCTCTGTCAGGCTATCCCTCCACTCCTCCCCCACAAACAAACTTTCCTAGATAAATATTTTTTCTTTTCTATGTCTATATGTGCAAACCAGAAAGAAGAGTAGTGGCTCTTTTTTCTAGAATGTGTCTTCCCTTCCTATTCTTTGTGGCTAAGATTTCTATTCTTTCTCAAAGGCTACTTAACTTTTACATCTTTTGAAAAGCCTTTCTCCGTATTCAGTTGAGTTTCGATTTTTTTCCCCCCTTGGATTCTTTTTTTTTTTTTTTTTCAGTTTTTGGCTGGAGCTGGGTTTGAACCTGCCACCTCCAGCATATGGGGCTGGTGCCCTACTCCTTTGAGCCACAGGTGCCGCCCCCTCCCCTTTGGATACTTAAGGTATTCATTATGTTAACTGGGTTATTTTTTGTTGTTTTGTTACTGGGCTTAAATGCCACATTGTTTTTTTTTTATTTAAAGGATATAAATATGGTAGCATTATTTTTTGAGCTTGATTATAAACTCACTGAGTGTGGGGACCATATTCTTTTTCTATGAAACTCCCTACTGTTCTTTGCAGAGTGCTAGGCACATTCTATTAATCTAGTTGCACTGAATTTTTGGACAAGTCAAAGAAAATAAATGAGTCTAGGAAGGCAAAATTGGGGGAATCACTACTGTTCTTTAAAACAGTATAAACACATAAAAAAAGTATGTTCTTTGAAGGCCAGCCATAGTGGCTCATGGCATTTAATCCCAGAGCTTTGGGAAGCTAAGTTGGAAGGATAGGCTGAGGCCAGGAATCCAAGACCAGCCTGGGCAACAAGTGAGACCCCATCTTTGAAAAAAGAAAGAGAGTATGCTCTTTGAAGTCTTTAGAGAAATACTCTCAGAGCTGCTTCATTTCCTCACAAAAACATTCTGACTCTAATTGGAGCACCTGTCATGACAAGAATGTTTACATTCTTTCTGTGAAGTCATTAGACAGGGAAAGAGCTATGAAGGAAGGCTCTTATGGCTAGTCCAGGGAGCCCCAACCTAGCTCTGGCACAGAGGAAGGTTATGAAACCACACTTTCCAAGACCTGGCAGGGCACATTTGGGCTCTCTCCACAGTGTCAACACAAGGGGCCCATAATTTGATTTTTCATGTTTTGTACTTTTTTTTCCAGAATAAAAAGGAAAGTCCTTGGCTATTTTAGGACTTCAGTTATATCACCTCTAGCCATTTGGTTTCAAGGTAATGATACATGCTTCTTTCTTTTACCACCCTCATTCATTCCAACTAATCTGTGAGGTCAATGCTGAAGGATTAGGTTTGACTCTCTCTAAAAAGCTCAGTTTACAGTCAGCCTAATCAAGTTAATTTCCTCTCCTAGAGCCCTATGTAATCAATGGGACCATCTACTTCTTTCAGTAGATGTTAGGTATTTATCAAAATCCTAGATCATGCTTGAGGCAAGAGAATTGCCTACGCCCAGGAGTTGGAGGTTGCTGTGAGCTGTGACATCACGGCACTCTACCAAGGGTGATAAAGCAAGACTCTGTCTCTTAAGAAAAAAAAAAAAAAATCCTAGATCCTGCTATGTAATGGAGTTTCCCATCTGCTATGAATGACTTATACCTTGTAAATATGTTCCACACACATTTTGGGGGGATTATTGTGTAGTGAAGAATTGGATTCACTCAGTAAGAAGTCTGGCCTTTATCTCTGCTCTTGGGAGATAACCTCTAAGCCCTTGGAATTTACATAATAAAAAGTATCTTTTCTATTTTTGGTGGGTCCCTCAGACTGCATCTGACCTGACAGTTTATGCTAATGAGGTGATTTATGGGGCCCCTAAATAATTTATGCGAACGGGGTAACTCAGGGTGTATGCTGTTCACACCAAAAAGACCAACCATGTGAATAGAGGATGTGGGCTTTGAGCCATGTGATATCAACCTGACCCTTGGGAGGAGAGAGACATTGGAAACTGAGTTCAATCAGGAGAACAATGATTCAGTCATGCCTACACAGTAAAACAAACAAAAAAACAAAAACCCTTTTGGACACTGAAGCTTATGTGAGCTTCCCTGGTTGGCCAATACTCCATGTGAATGGTGTTTGGAACTCTCTTACTCTATACTTCTTTGTCTTTGATTGGCTCTAATTTATATCCTTTTATATAAAACCATAATCATAGGTGGGGTGTTTTCCTAAGTTCTGAGTCATTCTAGGAAATTATTGAACCTGAGTGTGATTGTGGGAATCTCCAAATTTGTAGCCAGCTGGTCTGAAGTATGAGTGCCCTAGTGATCTCCAAACTTATAAGTGATGTCCAAACTAAGAGAGCAGTCCTGTTGAGACTGTAACATACTCAGATGCTGTTTGTCTAACTCATTGATAGCAGTCTACCAAGAAACAGAAAATAAAAGAATAACAGAAAAAGAAGAAAAATAGCAAAAATATGAACATATTTTTGATATGGAGTCTCACGCTATTGTCCCGGATGGAGGGCATCATAGCTCACAGGAACCTCACACTCCTGGGTTTGAGGCAGGTCCTTCTGCCTCAAGCTCTGAAGTAGCTGGGACTACAGGTACCTGACACCACACCTGGCTAAGTTTTTACATTTTTAGTAGAAACAGGGTCCTGCTCTTCTTTAGGCTGGTCTTGAACTCTAGAGCTCAAGGCATCCTCCTACCTTAGTCTCCCTTAGTGCTAGAATTATGGGTGTGAGCCACTGCACTGGGCCCCCCCAAAATATTTCTGTCAAACATTGAAACCCAGGTGACTCAAAATGAATTTTTTAATTCTTTTTCTCTTAAAATAAGGCTGGGTGAAATCAGAGGTTATTTTTCTTCTGTGTTTCCCATTTAACTTAAAGCATAGAACTCTGAGCGAGTGCCCTTGTTCTTCCAGATGAAAGAAGTAGTCTATACCCTCAGGGGTGTCCAACCTTTTTCCTTTTCTGTTGCACATTGGAAGAATAAGAGTTATCTTGGGTGACACAGTAAATACACAAACACCAAGGAAAGTTGATTAGCTAAAGAAAAAAAAAAGGACCACCACATACTTTTCATGATGACATCACAGACAAGCAAAAAATTCCTCCCCAAATCAGCATGTGGCCTGCAGGTTGGACACCCCTGCTAGATTTTAAGGGCAGAGAATTCTGAATGGGTGAAAGAAGATGGAGGTGATGGTGAAATAATTCCAGATCTCCTCTCAAAATGGAGCTAATTAGGTATCTCTCTCTCTCTCTCTTTTTCTGCAAATGGAGATGCAGTGGCAATCACAGGATCAGTCTGTTTAAGGTAACCATCAATACCCAAGGAGAGAGGGCAAAATGTTCATTACAAGAGAAATGGGGATGGTGAGACATGGGGGAGGGCAAACCACTTTCCTAGGCTTCCCTGCTCCATCTTCTGCCCTCTCAACCTTTTCCTTTTCTCTTCTCCACTTTCTCTCAAATGGGCCTTTAGCTCTTTGCTCTCCCTTCCCTACCTCCCACCCATGCACAGTGATCCTTCATTTCTTGGTGCTGCTGGCTGCTGCTCCTCAACAGCCCAGCAGTTGATAGGGATACTTGCATTTTCACAGGGACAAAAGTTGAGATCAATCATGGGGTGAGGGTAGGGGTTGGAGAGTGGAATTTCAAGCCTCATTCCAGGTCAAGCTGTGGATTCAGTGGCCTTATCAGGCCTTCCAGTGCTCTGTGGAAGTCCAGCCCAGGTTGATTTCTACCCCCTCACCCTAATGCTGCTTTTGGTGATGACCTCAGGCTATGGGAGGGGCTGTAATTCTTCCTTGAGTTGGCCTTGAAAAGAAAAACTAATTTTGCCAGTAGTGTAGAGAGGTGAATATTGGGAATTAGTAAGTGATTCATGAATCATGGTAGCTCTCAGCAGCACAATTCTCAGGTGATTCTAGAGTCTGACCTTGAGTAAGCCCTTCAGAGAAGGTGGCTTGAGGCCACAGCTAAATAAATTGAGCCTGAGTGAGTAAGCTAAGCCCAGGAGGAAGCCAAGCTTAGGGGAAGCCATTCTTCTTGTGTAAATATACAGGGCTGTGCCTTCCTGACAAGTTTGGAATCCTGGACAAATCACTGCTTCTCTGTAGACCTCGATTTCTGTATGCATTAAAAGAAGGTGGTGAGTTAGGAGTCCTTTAAAGATGATTTAAGTTCTAATGCTGTGATAATTTTTAGCCTAGGAATGAGATTAGGAATAAGAGAGATAGCCATTGAAGAATGAACAGTTTACATGAGGTCAGGCTACTTTGGAAGCTCAAATACACTGTCTGTGGCCTGGGAATTTTATTTAGAGACTGTCTGCTTTGGGAACACAAAGGAGAAGAGCTATCCATGGATCTCAGAGTTGGTGTCTTTTGATGGTGGGACCAGTGGAGAAGCAGATAGTGGGAGTGCAATGCAATTGATTAGGAGAAATGGACAAGCTGAGCCATTGCCCACCTTTCCTCCTCAATCTATTGCTGTTGCATAGATAACCTCACCCATGAAGAGAAGAGAATATCTGGAATACTTGCCATTTATTATTTCATGAGTGTTTCTTATTACACTTTCTAACCAATAAGTCCATGTCTAGGGCTAGTCCTCTGAAAATCTGTGAATAAGGTAGTCTTTACCCACTTTCCACGTTCTCTAGCCTCCTCTTGTGCTCTCTCTCATCACAGACTCTCAAGGAAATGACACCTTCCTAAGTAATGGCAACAAATGAACTCCAGCTCTTTCTGCATTGGCTCCAAGTGGAGGAGAATCTCCCGCTGGGTAGGGGTGGGAGGACTGGATTGTTCAGGGATTCATTTTCCTTCTGTAGTTTCTTGGATGAAACCAGCACAAGTGGGTTCAAGAGTACTCTGCTCTGACACAAATGAGGTATGAGTGTGCTTTCCCTTGCTTCTCTAGCCAAGCTGAGCCAAGAGTAGATCTTTTCCTGAGCAGAACTAGAGATATACCCTCACAGGGAAGATAGTAAGTGGTACACTTCCATCTGATAGCTTTGGAAAATGGTGTGTTTGGGAAGCAGAGAGAAAGAAAGACTGTGAATACTAGAGCTTAGCCTTTCCTGAATGATCCCTGAGTAATTTAACTACTACTACTTCACACTCAATCCAGAAAATCAAAAGTCCAATGATTAACCAGTTTTACCCTTCTTGGAGGACCTGACTCTCAATGGTTTCTCCCCATTCCTTCCATCCAAGTGATTTTCCATCAGAGTTCTTTCTCCTTGAGAAAAGTTGTGGTAAATACAATTTACTTCTTGCTGCCTTTTTGCCTTTTTGATGATGGTGTAGCCCCTTCTGTAGGGGCATCCTAGGCAGTTGCTCAACTGATTTGATCTCTACCACAAGCTGAGACTTAAAAACTACCATAGCAAATCACCATGAATTTAGACATTTTGCTTTATAAAAACATCTGTTTTGAGTGCAGGCTATTCCTAACCCATGTTTTAGGGACCCTTGGAACTTTTCCAGCTTGGGCCCTTTTATCCTCAGTGCCTGGTCTCTCTTCACAGGGAGGACATCATCTTTATATATGCTTTACAGACGCCCATGCAGGCATCTAGACCCTGATGTCCAGACCTTTCAGCTCTAGTTTCTTCTTCTAATACATTAGCCTATACCCCGATTACTGGACACTAACAATAACCCTTCATGAGACAATATCTAGCTCCAGGGGTGGCCTTTATAGAATAGCCAGTCATCCTAGAATAAACATACAGAACATAACCCCAATAGTTATGTTACATTCATGGTAATAGGGAACATTTTTCTATTCATCCCACTTCCCTGCCTGCTTGAGCCTTACATTCAAGATGCCTTTACTATTGCTATTCAGAACCTTTTTATTCTTCCTCCACTCATACCTACAAGCACCCAAATTCTTTTTTCAATAAGCTGATGTTACAAAAAAACTGATAAGCTAAATTGTAAGAATGTGCTCCTGGATAAAAACAGCTCAATGGGTAACTCAACTTTGGAGTGACAATGGTTTCAACCCCAAAATGCCAGGTTCTAGAGGTGGAGTTCAGTCATTGTTATGGACCACTGTGAAGATATTATTTTGGGTCAAAGAGGCCTTCCTGCTTCAACTTAAATCACACCTATAAGTAGAAGCTTACTCTAGTTATGCCTGCATGACTCTTGCCTTGTGGCTGGCTGCTTGGTCTATTCGGTAGTAGAGTAAGGAGGGAGATATAAGAACTCTGTTCCTACTAGGAAGCCTCTCATTCCCCATTATTCCAATGGGATTATTTACTAAAACATCAATTTGTATTGGGCTTCCTACAGTTGTGTGTGTGTGGTGATCGTGGTGGCTCACTGCAGTTGCTGGAAGGTATTCAGAACCTCAGGGTAAACGTAACAATCCTTGGAGTATAAATCTTTTCTTGGATATTTGGGGAAAATAAAGCATTATTTAAACATTAACTTGTATTTTGCTTTTGAAGGTGTGGAAGCATCAGAAAGAATGAGAACTCTGTTTTTTCTTTTTTTTTTCTGAATTCTGAGAAAGACATTGTGCTCTCTTATTATAGTAGCAGCTTTAATAGAAACCATTTTTCAGGATTAAAAAAAAAAATCCTGGCTCAGCACCCATAGCTCAGTGGTTAGGGCGCCAGCCACATACATTGGAGACAGTGGGTTCGAACCCAGCCTGCTGAGCAACATGACAACTACAATAAAAAAAAAAAATAGCCGGGCATTGTGGTGGGCACCTGTAGTCCCAGCTACTTGGGAGACTGAGGCAAGAGAATCACTTAAGCCCAAGAGTTTGAGATTGCTGTGAGCTGGGACACCACGACACTCTACTGAAGGCGACAAAGTGAGACTCTGTCTTAAAAAAAAAATTCTAAGCTCTTTGGACTTGTGCTAAGAGCATGTATGCCTATATGCAGGGGTGAGGATTATAGAGAAAAGAGGTAGAAGTGGCAGGGGAGGGAGGTTCTCAGAAGCTTGGGGAGGGTGGAGTGCTTGAGGGGGCCCCTTTCCCTGATTAGTAACTCACAGGCCTGCAGAAGGAAGGCTGCCCTCTGTGCTGGCTCTAGCCTTAGCAAAAGCCCCAGTGGCCCAGCTATAGTTTGGTAGGGAATATGTGCAGCTTCCTTACCTCCTAAGTCCAAGGGGAATGCACAGTTGGGGAATAGTCCAGCAGTGATAAGCAATCCAAATCAAGAACCAGAGGCCCTTCCTCAAATGCCTTGGGTTTGGACCAGACCCTAGAAAAGCAGAAGTATATAGATTATAGGATTAAATAAAATGGTTTCCTGTCAATCTGACAGGGAGAGGAGGGGGGCCTACATTAGATTTAGTTTGTTTTATATTAAAAAATCTAATATTTGTTGAAAACATGGTACATTATTTATATATTGCTGTGTAACAAACTACCCCCAAATTTGGTATCTTACAACAATAAACCTAATAATTAGCTAGGTATCTCTGGCTCAGTTTCTTACGAGATTGCAATGAAGGTATTAGCTATGGTTGAAGTCATCTCGAAGTTTGACTGCTTCTAAGCTCACTCACACAGCAGGACTTAGGTCTGGGTGTTGGCCAGAATTCCCATTTCCTTGCTCTGTGGACCCTACTCTTCACCACATAGCAACGTGATTCTCTTCGTGAAGGGACTGAGGGTGGAGGAATGGGGAAGAAGAGGAGGATGGATTGGAAAAAAGAAAAGTCAGGGTAGCAGGAAGGGAAAGAAGGGCCATGTCCACTAAAGATTTTGAAGAAGAGATTCGACTTGACCTGCACTGGACATTGTGGGTGTGGAGGTGGCAGCAAACACTATGGGTGGGGCTTGGAAGGGGAGGGATGTATTTGGAAACTGACTTGGTTAAAGGGTAGGTTTACATGGAGTTCAGGTTTGGTTTTTTAATCATTGTATTGCTCCTCATCTTCAATGTGTGTTTTGGGGGTGTCTCCTGCCTGCATAGCTCTGGCCGAGGTGTCAGTGGAGAAGCTGAGAGCCCATGGTAACCTAGGAGAAGAGGCCCCTCCTTCAGGGATCTTTCTGTGGGGCCCAGCATTCCTTAATACCTTGTGTGAACTCACACTGTTCACCACTGTGACTTTAGGACATGAACCTGATGAGAAGCATTTTTTCTTTTTCTGGAAGGGATAGCCTTTGGGATCAAAGGGGAAATTGGTTATAACAGAACCAAATAAACTCATCTGAAGGAAGGATGTTAATCAAGGATCCTGAGGAAATAACTAACCAGCTCTTTTGAACTAATTGACCATTCTTTTGGAAAGAGTTAACGTGCCACATAATTATTTTTACAGTCTCAAACAGGGACTTGTTTGAAGCTTCAAATTAAAGGTAGATCCAAGGTTCCATGAGGTGATGGGCAAAGAGACCAAATCAAAAGTTTTCTGAACTTTGAATTTGTGTGATTTGTAAGGAAGAAGGACTATCTTATTTTATTCATTTTATGTCCTAGATGGCTTGTCAGGGCTTAGATGTCACACTTTGGGCATTTAATGAGTTGACATTTTCACGGGCTAACCTGTTAATTAATTTCTGCTCTTACTGCGGCCAGTGTGGGCTCATCCTTCCTTTCTGATCCAGAGTTGGGAGTATGAAGTCTGAGTCCTGTTTGTCTAACCTTTTTGGCAGCCAGCACTGGGCTTTAGAACAGAAATAGGTGCCTATGGCATGGGCTACTTTTGGGGTCAAGGTAGTAGTTGGGTGAGAGGTGAGTCTAGAAGAACCAGATTAGCCTCAGCAAATTTAGGGAGATGGAATTTGTGACTCCGTTCATTGAAACACACCTTCTATTTTTTTGTCCTTTTCTTTTCTCATAGTAAAGAATTGGTTAAATCAGGAAATTATTTTTAAAAAGCCCCAGAAAATATACATTAATATTATCTACCTCTTTACTTACTCACTTACTTAAAATAATAATAAGTTTTTTTTTTTTGGCCAGGGCTGGTTTTGAACCCACCACTTCTGGTATATGGGGCTGGAGCCCTACTCCTTTGAGCCACAGGCGCTGCCCAAAATAATAATAATTTTTTTTAACCTGAAATTCTAGGGAGCACCTGTCTGTTGATATAGGGCCAAGACTCCTCTTTAAGGATATGTCATGAATGACAATTTTGTGTTGTTTTTCTTATGTAAGACTTTCAAAAGGCATCATTTCTGATCTCTAATTTTAGTTTTTTTAAAAAGTAGAGTGAAAGTTATAGACACTTCCAAAAAAAATTTAATATTTTATGAGTCTACCCAATCTTTTGTGGTTGTCTCATTCTTACCTAGCTCCATAATAGTTTTTATTAGCATGTCAGGATGGAGATTTTTCAAGAGTATTCTGCTTAATTTTTTTATAGAAATTCAAACATATTTTATCAGTATACACAATATTTCATTGAACTAGATTCTTACATTAACATACAAACTGACGAAACATATTTGGGAACAATTTACTCTTAGGAAGTATACAACTAAATTGGTGGACTACATGGATGTATTACTTATTACTTACTAGCTTTCAGCTCAGAGTGCTCCATTTTTAAAGGGAATGGAGAGTGTCAGTTCATCTAGAATAAGGGGTTAGTAAACTTTTCTGTAAAGGGCCACATAGTACATGTTTTCCAGCTCTGCAAGACTGTACAGTTTCTTTGATTGACTACTCAGCCCACATAGCACAAAAGCAGCCTTAGACAATGTGTAAATGAATGGGTGTGGTTATGTCCCACTAAAATTGTATTTACCAAAGCAGGCAGCAGATGGGATTTGGCCCATAGTTTGCCAACTCTTGATCTAGAATATTGGTTAAACTAATGTAGATTAAGAGAGTTATTACTCTTCATGATTCACCCCACCAAATGTCTGTTGAATGCCAGTTGTGTACCTCGCTTTTCATAGCTGTAATAGACAAAGTGAGAATGTGAGTCATTCTTCTCAGCTATAATATGATGCAGGCCTCTGTGTTCATTCTTCTTTGGGCTTGATGTCCCAATTATGCCTATTTAATCTCTGGCAAATGTTTGTTTATCTTTCAAACATGTTTCAAAAATGACCTCTTGAGGGAAGCCTTCCCTGTCTGTTATGCCAACTTAGCCCTTCTTTAGATTGCTGCCATGTTACCTAGTGTGATCCCTTATCACAGTGCTTATCATGCCATATTGGAAACAATGGTTTTTATGTTTCTCTCTTTCTCAATGCTGTGACCTTTTGGAGGCATGAACTAAGATGTAGTCATATCCATAAAAGTTTGTACACAGCAGATGTTAAATAAATGTGGAACAAAAGACAAGGTCAGTGTGCAAAGCATGAAATAAACAGACTATTTGAGTAGCCTTTACTATCACTTATGTGTATGTCCATTGACCTTATACTTTTTATTTCTTTTACTTCTTCACTAAGAAGATGGTGGGTGTTGGCAGCTGCTCTTGGCAACTTTTCTCATAATTATATAAAAAAATTTATTTATTATTTATGTATTTTAAAATTTGCATAAAAAATAAAGTAAAATGCATATGTAGCTTTAAAGGTCCAATTGTAGTACAGGACTTATAGGCAGACACCTATTTGGCTATTCACAGCCATTCTCAACCCCTTTGTCCTTGCTTGCTTTCCACCATAGAGGATGAAAGCCCAGACCCTCCCTTCACCAGTCTCTTTCACAGCCAAGGGTGACCACGTGGCCCAGTTCCAGCCCATGAGATATAAGAGGGACTTCTCAAGGGGTCTGAACACTACATTGTCCAGCCTCTCTTACAGATAGTTATGGCTTTGTGACCACATCCCAGCCAGTAGTATATAAGCAAAAGTGTTTCATGGTACCTTTCAGGAACATTTTTAAAGAGGAAGCTCTCGGCTTGGAGTGGTGGCTCATGCCTGTAATCTTAGCTCTTTCAGAAGCTGAGGTGGCAGGATTGCTTGAGCTCAGGAGTTTAAGACCACCCTGAGCAAGAACGAGACCTTGTCTCTACTAAAAATAGAAAAATTAGCTGGGTGTTATAGTGGGTGCCTGTAGTCCCAGCTACTTGGGGAAGTTGAAGCATGAGGATCCCTTGAACCCAGGAGTTTGAGGTTGCTGTGAGCTAGGTTGAGGCCATGGCATTCTAGCCTGTGCAACAGAGTGAGACTGTCTTATAAAGAAAAAGAGAGAGAAAGCTCTCCTGTGCCTCTTTCCTGCATCATCTTTTCTCCTTCCTGCTGTCTGGAATATCAACATGATGGCTAGAAGCTGGAGTTACCTTCTGGAACCCTCAGATCAATCACCGTTGGAAAGGAGGCTATGCTTAGAGGAACAAAAGAGAAAGGAACTTTGCTCACTGAGAAGTTCACGGAGTGAAGCAGCTACAGGAGCCTTGGACTACCTACCTCCAGACTTTCACATGAAACAAAATTCTGCCTCATTCTATCCACTCTTGTTTTGGATCTTTGTCATGAATTACCAGTGCTAATCCCTTTCTGCCCCACAGGTTCTGACTGTGGAAGCATGATGTTTGGAGCTGTGGCAGCCATCTTGCAATCCTGAGTGAACAAGGTTGAAAAGCAATACACTGAGGATGGTAGAGTGGAAAGCTGGAAAGAAATGAGTCCCCAGCAATGTCACTGAGCTGCCAAGTCAACTCGTAGTCCCTCTATTTCTGTACATTTTTAAAAGTAAACAGTAAATATCCCCACATTATAAGCCACAATATTAGTTCAGTCTCTTGTTACTGGTAGCCAAAGGTGTCTTACCTGATTTAGTTTACACAAATCAGTGGTCTCTTGACTCATGCCTGCTTATCTTGATTCTGTCTACTGCAGGGAATCACTTTGAACTCTTAGCTGCTTTTCTTCGCTTTTTATCTAATTACATAAAACGAGAAGATGAAGATTTTGTTCTCTTAAATCATTCCTTTTATACACTTCCCTAGTGTTTTTTCTTCTTTCAATATAGCTAAGCCAATATTTCTGTTCATCATGACTTTTTTCAGTATAATACACAGCTGAGACATACAGTGTTCTACAATTTAATTTCTTTTCTTTTGTAACTTTTCCCTTGGAATTGTTAATTGACTTGCTTTTCATATGCTTAGTTTTCTATGTATCTATCAATAATTCATTGCCATGTATTCCATTAGAGCTATAGAACTATATTCACTCCATTTCAAAACATGAAGTAATCAAACAGTTCCTTTTCTCTGCTAGGAACCATCTCCCTGGGAACCTTTCATGCAACTACCCCAATGTTGACTGGGTGCTATGAGTATTTCAGTGTTTGGTGCACAGTTACTATAGTAGGATTCTTTTGACCTTCTTCCTGTGTTGGGGTCCCTGTTCTTGGTCCCCATATCTTTTATTTCCTGGGTTTTTTTTTTTTGTTGTTGTTGTTGTCGTTGTTGGTTTTGTTTTTTGTTTTTTCAGTTGTGTGGCTGGAAGACATTTTCCTAAAACTTTATAGGAAAGAATACTTGGGAAATTTTTAATTTTTTTAAAGACCTAATAAATCTAGAAATATCTTTATCTGACTTTAATAGGATAACTATTCTTACCAGCTTTTATAGGGGGTGGGGTTGGTGGGTCCGGAAGCTTTTAGCATCTTCCTAATCTCCAGTGTTCTAAAATTTCACAAGGATGATTTGTGTTTGTTGTTTTGTTTATTGCACAGGACACTTACCAGGCCCTTTTAATCTGGAGATTCATGTATTTTGGTTCCAGGAAATTGTTTGTATTATTTCTTTGGTTGTTTATTTCCTCTGACCTTCCTGTGCTTGACTTCTAGAACTTAGGCAAATCTGATGTTAAGTCTTACCTTCTAAATTGGCTCTCTATTTTCTCTTTTTTCCCCATTTTCCACCTTTGTTTTTTGTTCTAATTTCTGAAACATTTCCTTCACTTTATCTTCTAATCTAATAGAATTAGAAGGAAGAATGTTTATATTTTTATGTTTTAAATTTCCTTTATGTTTTTACTTTTCAACTGATCTTTCTTGTTCTCTCATTATATTCCTTTATATGGCATTGTATTCTTTATTCATAGATGCCTTACTTCTATCTTTGAGATAGTGTTTTCTGAGTGTGTTTGAAATTTTCTTCTGCTTTCTTCATTGTCTCTGTTGAGTTCATTTCTTTCTTGCTTGCTTTTATTTCTCTTTTATGTTAGACATTTCCCTCAAATAGCTTTCCATTAAAAGGAAAGTGCTTAAAAAATGATCAGAAGATGTGTATGAGGGAAAGGGGCGGATATACCAAACGGGGGGTGATTATATGTTGATTTAGCTGTTTTGTTGGAGGACCCCTAAGTGTTACCATCTGAAGTCCTTTTTTTCTTGGGCTGGCCAGTTTCTCCAGGGTAAGCCTCACATCTTCTGCCTACAGGTATAAGCTTGGCACATGGGATTCCCAAAACTGGGTCTGGGGTGATTTGAGAAAGTAGAAACAGAAGTGGGAAGGTCTTTCTGACTTTCTCACTTTGCCCTGCTATGAATGAGTTAACTGATCTTCCTTGAAGTAGATCTTAAGAGTCTCATGTGAAAGGTGCCTACCCTATACTCAGAGGAAAGGAACATCCTCCTCTCTCTGAAGACACTGGGACACAAGAATCTGAACACACTGGCTTTGCTAAGTTCCCCCAGTTTATTTAGATCATACCCCTCTTGTCCAATCATACTTCTCTACAACTATCCTCTTCTTTGTCAAACTTGGCGTTAAAATTCACAGATTTCACTGTTTATTTGTGTGTTCATTTCTTGAGGCTTCAATGTCATGTAAAACTTATATTATATCCATTTGTATGCTTTTCTCTTACTAGTTTGTCTTTTGTTACAGGGGCCCCAGACATGAACCTAGTGATGGGTAAGAAAAGCAATCTTTTCTTCCCTACAGGGGTAATATTCTACCTCCATAGAATGCTTTCTGTGTTTTCTTAACCTGGCCCTTCTGCTCATCTCTGGGAGCAGGGTTGAACATAGGAAAAAGTGTGAGATTTAACTTTCTTCCCCTCTCTGGGGCCTTTTAAGCTCTCTGTACTACTTCACTTGGGTACTTTGGACTTGACTTTCTCAGAGCTCTCTGGCTGTGCAAACTTCCACTTTGTTCTTGCCTTCCATGTGGTGATTTCTGCTTCTGTCCCCTCATTGCACAGAATGCGAAGATACAAAATGCCTTCTTTTTTATAAGCATTCAACATGTCATTTAATTTCTCTGCTACCTTGGAAGGCAGGCCTAGGTTTTACTCCATGTTGTAGACAGAGAAACCAACGCTTGGAGAGATGTAGTCTCCTTCTCAAATACACAGATAACAAGTAGCAGAGCTTGTTATGTTAGTTGCTCTGGTTGTAAAGCCCATGCTTGAACTAATACACTATACTACCTCATCGCATTTAATTGCATGAGTATTCATTTATAATTCTCTGTGAAAATGTTTATATAAGATGAGGAATCATCAGAATCAACTTTATGAACACATATTAGCATTTGATTGTACAAGGTACAATATAGATTCTCAGTGAGATGGGAGTGCTGCTTAGAAGGATAAAAGGCATAGTCCTTGCTTTCAAAGAACTTATCTTCTACCTCTCAATGTCAAAGTCTGGAATTGGGAAAGATAAGACTTTGGGATTTCAGGCATGTTATAAAATCAAGGTATAAATAATAGCTATGTTCCCATCTGATCTTCATAGGTATGAAAAGCAATGGAAAATAAGAGTTTATTGGAAAATAAGATTTTACCACCACCCTGTGCAATATGTAGTTATGTTATCATATATATTAAATGTAAGGAAAATGAACACTATGAAGCTGAGTGGCTTGACCAAGATCACATGACTAGAATCCAGTCTTCTAAAGATTAATCTATGTTTTCTCATCTCATTAAAATTTTTTCCAGTCTTATGGAAAAGGTCAGGGTTTTTAAAGCACCTCATAGGGAGACAATATACATAATATCATTTTTGTTTTGTAGCTGAACAAACTAACGTGAAGAGCTATTTTCAAAAATAAATGCCATTTTAGGATGGATTTGAATGGTACCCCCAATTTATTTTTTTATTTTTTTATTTTTGAGACAGTCTCACTTTGTCACCCTTGGGAGAGTGCCATGGTGTCACAGCTCACAGCAACCTCCAACTCTTGGGCTTAAGCAATTCTCTTGCCTCAGCCTTCTGAGTAGCTGGGACTACAGGTGCCCACCACAATGCCTGGCTATTTTTTGTTGCAGTTGTCACTGATATTTTAGCTATCTGGGGCCAGGTTTGAACCTGCCACCCTTGGTATATGGGGCCTATGCCCTACCCACTGAGCCACAGGCGCTGCCTGGTACCCCCAATTTCTAAGCAGGCTGGATCCATGGGAATGGAAGGATCTCAAGATAGCAGGAGGAATAGCCAGCATTTATTGAGCTTCTAATATATGCCAGATACCAGGTCTTGTCTGATCTTTACAACAGTATTGAGAGGTTATTCTCTTTATCTTTTTTGTAAAGATGAAGCTCAGAGAGGCTATGAAACTTTCCTGTTGTCACACAGATCATCAGGCTGTCATTAAATGAGTCCATTTTATTAACATGTGACAAAGTTGATATTCAATTTCCCGACTCTATTATTTTGAAGCCCACAGAAATATGTATTGATAACCTTTTCCTCAGTATCTATGACTTACTGAAATTTCCATAGCTTCTTCAAACTGAACCCAAAGATAAGCTTCTCAGCGAGCATTTTATAGAGATTCTTCTCATTTAAAGAACACACTCTTGTCTTTTCCTCTCTGTTCTTGGAGAAGAGTGAATTGTGTTTAAGGAGAGATTTCTTCAGTGGCTACTTAAATAATGGCTTTTCTTTTTTTTTTTTCCATCTGGGTCTATGGACAATATTTTTAATTACTCTGCTGTTTTTCCCTTGCATTATAAAAGCCATACTATGATAGTTATAAATGTTAAACATTTTATTCATCTGCTAAAATCTCTACCTTAGAGATAATATTCTGTTGGTTTGTATTTACTCAAAAGTGTTATAAATAAAAAATGCAAATAGAAAATGTGTTTGATATGGAAATTCAATAGTTAAGAGGCCCACAAAACTTGCCAGATGTTTGGGGAGAAGCTAGCAGTTCAGGTGGGTAAGTATTTATTGCTTCCTATATGGCAATATGAGCTACTTGGGAGCCATGAAGTAAAAGAAAAAAGAGACCTTTGTCTGTATTGGGGAAAGAGAGCATAGTGGCACTGACTTCGTAATTAGGAAAAAAAAAAAAATCTCAATGCACCAACACATGGTCCTCCTGTCTCAAGAATACCTTCTTATTCTCAGGATAATGACTTTTTATTTCCTTTTGCTTATGACGTAGAGGGGGTTCAAACTTTATGTTTAGTAAGTGACCCAAAGAGAAGTTTACCGGGCATGAGTTTTTATAGTATGTGAATTCTAGGGCTGTTTCTGGAAGCACGTATTGGCTGTCCTCAAAGATAAGGTCAGTAAGCTGCTGTCTACGTCCAAGGCAGCCTCCACGCAGCAGCACACCGTCCCCTCAGGATGGGGAACTCTTTGAGAGATCCAAGTGGCAGTTCTCCTTCCTTCCTGTATTTCACAGAGATCCAGACATATTCCTTGGCTTATCAAATACATGACCTTATTTCGAGCCCTTTCCAATGGGCTCGTTTTCTTGTTTATTACGCTTGCATTTTAAAAAGCCATACAATTTCATTACTCTTAGTTTTCTTTCTATTGTGCTAAATTGATAGCTAGTTCTGGATTTTCCCAATTGTTTTTTTTGTTTCTTATTTTTTTCTTTGGAATGAATAAGGCGCATGTTAACATGTGGGCATTAATTGATACTTTGCCTAGGAATTAGTGTCTCACTGTGGGAAATATAAAAGAATTGAAATGATCACCCAAGTTAGAGTGGCAGGATTAATATTCTCAAACAATCAGAGGAGAAAACAAGGAGCAAGAAGAACTCACTTGTGCCTGCAGTGCTCAAAGTGTTTGTTAGTTGAGTGATTGAGAGAAGACAACAATCCAGAGGACTGAAATAGATGGAAAGAATTCAGCGGGGAGGCAGGATTTCAGAGGAATCTTGACAGATCAGCTGCATTTAGACAGATAAGAGGGAAGTCCTACCCAGAGGGGAGAGCATCAAACAAAAGTGAAGAGTTAAGCAGTGGCTTGCTTCCTGAAGGGGCCAGTTAGAAGATCCCTATCTGGATCAATTAAAATGCCACTGCAGGGAGAAATGAGGAACAGACCTGTAAAATCCACATATTCCTGCCTCTTCCGCTAACCCATGCTGGTCCTTGTTGGTTACTGTTCCTTCCTGTGTGTGGCACTCCTGGCCTCTGGGGAGTTCCCTGCTGGATTTCATCTGTCCTGTGTGTGTGTGTGTGGGGTAGGTGGGGGGAAGGGAGGGGTCAGAGACACACTTGTTTAGAAAAGTAGCAATATATAATAAGTAGTGAAGGTGTCTTTGAGTCTCAACAGGGTGTGTGTGTGTGTGTGTGTGTGTGTGTGTGTATGCACATGTGCACGCAAATGAAGAGAGGAATTGTTGAGTTCCTAACCCTTGCCACCAAACGCCAGAGAGCTTAGGTCAGCATTTCTTTGGCGTGAATTTCCTCTTTGCAGAGTCTTGCATTGTATTTCAAAATTATGCAAAGAGGTTTTTAGCAGCATAACATGCTTAGTTATCCCTTTATTGGGGAGTAAAGTAGATGGTTATAAAGTTAAATAAAACCTAGAAAGTTCCTCCGACTGTGTTTTCTTAAAATCCTTTGTCAAAACAAATAGCCTTGATATGAACATAAAAACTTAAATGGCATTGACTCTAATGAAACAAGGAGCCTAATGAAGTTGAAGTGCTGTGAGAGTGTTGGAAAAGCAGAGCTGCTTTTATCTTACTGGAATGTTTATGTCCTTGCATATCTCCTAATCACACTGTGGTAACGTCATTCAGAGAAAATGCTTTAGGAAAGATTGCTAATAAAAAACAAAAATGATATAGCCTCAAGTTAACAGTGCAGAGTACCCTGAGAATTCGGAGCAAATCTGTTGTCTAGGACAGAGGGCATTGTGCCAGAAGAATACTATCAGAGATGCCTCTGATCTTGTACTTGGGTATGTGACTGTTTGACAACTTTGATAAAGGGATTCTCGGCTGTTCCCAGGCCAATGTCTCGAATTCTACTGCTTAGACATAAAGGCTTTACCATTCTCTTGGAAACCAGCTTTCTATCCACTGTTCTTTATTTCTACAAACAAGACTTCATTCTCCCAGACACTCAGACTCGGGGCTTTGTGTCATCCTTGCTTCTTTCTTTTCTCTTTTCATATCCTGAAGTTACTAAACTTTATCAATTCTTTTTTCAAGGCCTCCAGAATCCTCCTCACTCATTCCATGGCTACAGCTGTGGCTCACCATGTCCAGAGTGGTCGGATGACTCATCTTAAGCTCCATGTCATCATGTCATTCACCTGAACCCAGCTCAAGGATAATCCTGATGGTCAAGGCCCTTGCCCACCCAGTTCTAACCTGCTTTCTCAGCTCCATCCCTTGACATTCCTGTATGAACATGGGACCACTATTACCACCAAGCTGGCACTGCTCATTTTTCACTTAAACCTGGCTTATTCATTCATTCATTGTTCTTTTGTTTACTTGTTGTTCTATGAAGGATGCTGCTTCCCCCCCCCCACATTTGCAGTTTCTTGCAATGGAATGGCTTGTAACTTTTTCAGTCATCCTTTTGAGAAATCTGATAAAGGCCATGAAACTTCCCAGAAAAATGCATAGCCAAAGGTTCATTGTCCCTAAACCTCCCCCATCTATGCTGGAGAAAACATTGTCCTTAAATTCAAAACACTTGCTCAAGGTCAAGTTGAAATCCTCAAACCTCCATGAAATGTTCCTAAATCATAGTGGAGTGATTTCCAGAATGACCACTGGTTTTAAAATTCCTGATCTAGAAATAATAAAGGAAACCAACCATGTTGATATTTAGCAGCCTTGTAGAATGCAGCAAAGGGACTGAACTTAGTGTAAGATCTTGGCACAATTCTGAAGATGATGAGTATGTTTTTGGTGTGTTGATTTTCCCTTTCTCTACTCTCCGGACTCCCTGTTCCCTGACATTATGTATTGGAGGTAGCCCCTCTCCTAATCTGAATCCTAGCCTGAATGGTAGCTCCTTTTTTTTATTCTAGGATTGTTTACAATTAAATCTTATTTCCAATTATGGTATGAAAAACTCAGTTTTCTGATAAAGATAGTGCAGGCATCTGATCATGTGTAAGTAGGGCTCATATTTAAATTTGATAGTAAGATCTTATTGCATACATATAATACAGGCATATTATATATTGTAACAACTGTAATATCCTTTTAATCCCCAACACACACACAGACATAGACATTGCTGGGACTGGATTCTATGTGATGAATCTACAGTTTTACTAACACTAGTCCTGCAGTGAGGAAACCCTCTTTTTCTAAGTTTCCCCAAATAATCTTAGGCATGAAGTTTTTTCATTTCTTTTTTGAAATGCTTATGTCTAAGCATTTTCTTTCTTTTTCTTTTCTTTCTCTGTCACCCAGGTTAGAGTGCAGTGTCTACAGTGGCACGATCTAGCTCTCTGCAACTTCCAATTCCTAGGCTCAAGTAATCCTCCCACCTCAGCCTGCCAGAGTGCTAGGATTACAGGTGTGAGCCACCGTGCCCAGCCATCAGCCACAAAGTCGTTACCACAATGCCATCATGTTCTCCCATAGAGAAAGACTGTGCAGTAATAGGGAAGAGGTGATAAGGAGCTGTATGAGCCACATATCACAGTGTCAAGATTGAGAGTTGGTAGAGAAGTAACAGCTGCAGGGGAGCTCACAGCAGCAAAGGCTGCCTATATATTATAAGCAGCTAGAGCAGCGGGGCAGGGGCACTCACACTAGTGTGGGTCACACAGCTCATGGACAAGCTGGTGCTCTTTGCATATACCATACTCTTTGTGGAACACCATAAAATGGTGATATACTTCACCATAGCAGGCAAACAAGGAACAGTGTCGCCAATAGACACTATGCCTCTACTGTATGTATACAATAAGATCTTACTATCTAAACACATTTGCACCAAAGTGTGGCACATCAGTGGGGAGGAGTTGGAGGATGACTTCTCCAGCTTGCTGACACAGAATGAGAAAGTGCAGAGAAGAGCATAGCTCCAGCCCTCCCAGAGCAGTGACCTTGACTAGAAGTAAAATGAGTAGCCAGGGCTAACTGGAGGACAAAGGGCCCTTTCCCCACTTTTGCTTTTGAAAAAACATTTAGAAAATTTTTTTGTAGAACTACATAAACATCCTGATTCAACCAAGGAAAGAAGGAGGAGGTTCCTAAATAAATGTAACTAGGCTTCCTTCTCACCAGGTGGAGCTAAATAAGATTTAATTTGATTTAGAACTACAAACAAATGTGATATATCTTGCACCCAAGTGTCATCGAGCAATTGATATCATTATAGGTTTTGGTTCTTATTTCGCAGTTGGGGTTGATCATTCCCAACATTGCCTGTGTGAATTCCTGATTCAGAGCGCCTGCTATTGCTTTGTTGGGATCTGGCTCAGGTGTGCCCTATTGTTCAGCTTCTGGTGATCACCTAAACTGCCCTTGGCCCTCTGGGCTTCTGCCAGAGGCTAGAAAATGATGAAGAAGCATATCATTTTTTTCCCTATGAAATGAAGGAAGACCATCATCAGTCAAGTTTGGGTGAGGATTGCTGGGGTTCCGCTCTCATTGAGTGACACAGAAGTTGAGACCTGTGAAGAGTAGCCATTTTCAAACTTCATTGTGCATGTGAATCACCCTGGCATCTTGTTAAAAATGCAGCTGACTCTTTAGGTCTGGTGTGGGCTCTGAGAATTTGAACTTATAACTAGGTCCCCAGTAATGCAGTCCATAGACCACAAGATGGGTAACAAAGATAGAGTATTTGTCTAAATTTCTGTTCCATCTCTACCTCTAATTTGCTTTTTGGCCTGTAAGTTATTTAACTTTTCTGGGTCTCACCTGTAAAAGAAGAGTATTAGCTTCAACATTCCTGGGAAGGACATTAGTTATGTTTTTCTACTCAGTATACATCGCCTCCTCCCAACAGCACTTTGATTTCCTCTGTGTAGAAAACTGTGTGTAGTTGTAATGGGTGGGCTTTCTGTTACGTTGTGGCAGCTGAAGTTGAAGCTGACCCTAGCAGCTCATTTCTAAAGACCTTGGTACAACAAGTGGTAGGATAGGACCTAAGCCTGGTCTGTTGGTTTCTTTCTCTCTCAGAACTTTGAATCTTGAGTAGAGTGAACTTAAGTTAGAGGAACAGTTGAAGTTCATCTATTCCAGTTGTGGGAGCTGGCATCAACAGGCAGTAATTTTTGGAGTCTCCTCATTCCTGTCTGTCCCAAGGTTGGTTTTCTAGTCTTCTCTTCAATCTTGTGAGCAGTCCCATAGCTTTCCAAAAATTCTTTTTTTATTTAAGTTACCAGTTAAGTCCAGAAATTTCATTTCGGTTGCTTACAACTAGAGACTAATTTAATCTTCTAAGCCCCTGACTAGAGAATTATAGGATTCGAGTCCCAAGAAACTTATTGATGAGTTTGATTACTCTTCTGTATAAGAAAAGGAAAGGGGATGTCAGTATAAATTAGAGGCATTCCAAATTATGAAGTTGTGGCCTTTGCTAGGAAATGGCAATGAAGAATTGCAGGTTTTCCATGTTCAAATGAATGATGCAATCAACTCCAATGCACGGGCCTCTGAAGGAAATAGGAAGTCATGAGTCACCACAAGCTTGGAGACGCAACTGAAAGTCTCAAAGGAGGAAGAGCTGGAGGAGTCAGACATAGTGGTGTCTCATGACTATTGATTGACTATTGATTGAAGCACACTCTGGAACAGTGCCCGTATTTGGACCCATAGAACTCCTATGGATTAAAATCAAACAATGACTTTCTAATCACTGAACACAAATAGATGAGAGACCACAAAATAACTGAATTAGCATAAATAAAAGTTTTATTGTAAAAAAAAAAAAAAAGGAAAGGAAAGGGGGCGGCGCCTGTGGCTCAAGGGAGTAGGGGGCCAGCCCAATATGCCAGAGGTGGTGGATTCAAACCCAGCCCCGGCCAAAAACTGCAAAAAAAAAGAAAATAAAAAAAGGAAAGGGCATGAGACTATTTTCCCTAAGGAGGATCTGTGGCTTTGAAGTCCTGGCCATGTGGTTGGGAGTAGGTTACTGGTGCTGGTGAGGGATTTAGATGATTTTCTACCAAACTGGTAATTGCAGGAAGGTAATAGTTTATTCTTCTTGAGAGTCAAGTGGAGACTGACATACAAACTGTGCTTTAGAATCGAGCAGTAAGGCTCCTCATGAGAGGAGGGCCTACTTACACTCAGAAATCACTAAAGGGTAGGGTCAGAGTATGCAAATCAGAAATACTTTTGTGTTACAGGAACGGATGTCCTTTTTTTCTTGTTACCTTTGATTTGAAATATTCCAGGAATCTTTGAAGGATCCAGAAATTACATTGTTCTGATCTCGCCACCTGCCTCTTGCCCTTTGTGTCTCAAGCATTCTGATATTTTTGTTGTCAAAAATTCGTGCTGTATGAGGAGACCTGGCTATTTTCCATCTTAAATAAAGATCCTCTACCTGTCCACTGCAGTGGCTTACTTGATTTGCTTACTCTGACCCTACCCTTTAGTGAGCAGAGTTTTCTGAGGGACTCCAGCATTTTCTTTCCAAAATTGAGAATGGTAGCTAAAACCTGTCAGAGAAGATTCTGGAGAGCAAGACCATAACAGATGGTCTAAGCCATAACAGATCTGAAAGATCACTCACCTTAAATAGTTTGGGGAATGAAGACACCTGACACCTTACCCTCATTACCGACACAGTCACAAGAGTAGGAAATGCCATATGCCCATGTCACTACCTCCTACCTGGTATGGGGGGGGCCCGGAGCTCATGAGCTAAGTTAGGCCACTCTTGCTGGTAGCTTAGGGCATCAGCTGCTATGGCCATCTCCTGTTGCCTGTCAGAGACTGCTAGGAAGGAACTTGCTGTCCAATTGGTCAGTTCGTCATTCGTCTTTCTTGTCCCTACTCTACACTGGGGTTTTCAGGGGCCAGTAAATAACACTCTTCTATTCTCCTCAGTTCTGAGGTGTCAGGAAGATGAAGAAAACACACCAGTTATATTGATAAAACTGTATCAAAGGATGTGGCTTGGGCCACTGGCTGATAGGTGTTCCGGAACTTCCATCCTGGTCTGGTCTGACCGTAGGCCCCCAGCTAACAAGGGGCAGCACCTATTGTGTTAGCTTTCATTCAGAGCAGAGCAGAACACGTGCGTAGCCTGCAAAAGTAAGGGAGAATGCAGTCAGTGTGATTCTGGCTTTCTGTTCTCTAGTTTTAGTGACAAAGTAAATAATTTCTTTACCCCTTTTCAATGATCTTTTCAGTATTAAACTGGCCTGTTTTCCTCCTGAGCAGTTTTTTCCTGCTTGCACTAGCTTCAGTCTTTCTGCCTTCCTCCCATATTTAGCATTCTGAAGGCACAAAACAAGCATTTACGCTGAATATAATGTTTCTAGAATTTCTAATGTCAATGAAACATGGCTATTCTGAATGGCATGGCTCTCTCAGCCATTCACTTTGTGCAACAGGGCCATCTACAAACCATTTGCTGGGGGATGATATTGATTCTACCCAGCAGTGCTCCCTGGGCCAACGTGGGGAGGCTCTCTATTCAGGCTCAGTACTATGCAGGTGCCTTAGTTTTCATAAGAAAATGTCTCTTACAGAAGAAGTGCATGTTCCCACTCAGTAGATTTTTAAGGGATGCGGATATGCCCTGCTATATCTGTACTCTAGATTCCTGCCAGAGACCATGACCTTAAACTCTGTCATTCAGTTTTTATTGAGAGCTCAATTGTGAGAAATAAAACTTTTAGCAGAAATAAAACTTTAGCAGCAGAAAAATTGTATGTCAATTTTAGCCTAAAATCTATCCTCAGATCAAAACCAGCCATCAAAAAACTGTATGTGGACCACTTTCTTGTTGTCTCTTTTAAACTTCTTCATTGGACTTTGGGGTTAAGCAGTGAGGATGGTATGAGAATAAGTCAAAGAAAGCTGCTTAGTGTCCTTTTTGAAGGGGCATTGGTCAGAGTGTTGTCAACTATATCTCACTGTGGTGCCTTCTTATGAAGTCCACAGGAGAAGTTTCTTTCAGACCTAAATACCAGAAAAATCTACCTTTCTCCTGAATAGATGAAATTTGCAACTTTTCATGTTCATTGTGATTATTGTAAATCAATACTTTTCTTTTTGCTTTGGCGCTTTGACACTTAGAAGTGAATTTAGGACACTTAACATCTGTATATGACAATCTGATGCCCATTTTTTAATATATTCATTTTGCTTATACATGCAGATACTCTTTGCCTTATGACAGGGTTGTGTCCAGATAAACCTATTTTAAGTTGAAAATATCATGAGTTGAAAATGCATTTAATACACCTAACCTACCAAACATTATTGCTTAGTCTAGCTTACCTTGAACATACTCAGAACACTTAAATTAGCCCACAGTTGGTCAAAAATCATCTAATGTGTCACACTTTATGGGGGCAAGACATGATTGCAAGAGGGACTTTACCTAACAATTGCAATCAGTCAACTATAACTGATACAATAACCTGGCTTATTGTACCCTCAATGAATCCCCAACAATAAAAAAAAAAAAGAAAGATGAAAGACAAAAAGAAATAGACAAAAAAAAAAATCATCTAATGCTAAGTGTTGACTATCTCGTAATTTATTGAATACTGTGCTGAAAGTGAAAAACGGAATGGTTCTGTGGGTATTCAAAGTATGGTTGCTGTTGAATGCATATTGCTTTTGTACTTAGAGTTGAAAAATTGCACGTCAAACCACTATAAGTTGGAGACCATGTGTGGAATTACATTTTCGTCACAAAGGAGAATGTTCTTTTTTTGGCTTTTATTGTTATTTTTAATAGACACATAATAATTGTACATATTTACAGGATAGGAACAGCGCAATATTACGATGCATGTACACAATGTGTATTGATCAACTCAGGGCTAATAGCGTATTGATTACTTCAAATGTTTATTATTTCTTTATGTTGGGAACATTCAAAACATGCTCTTCTAGCTATTTGAAAATATTGCTGTTAATTAAAGTGCTGCAGAACATTAAAATTTATTCCTTTCTAGCTATACTTTTCGTTTTGTTTTGTTTTAGACAGATTCTCACTCTGGCAGCCAGGCTGGAGTACAGTGGCGTACTCATCTCATTGTTACCTTGAATTCCTGGACTCAAGTAATCCTCCTGCCTTAGCCTCACAAGTAGCTGGGACTGCAAGGGTCCACTCCCATACCTAGCTAAGTATTTTTATTTTTTATAGTGATGGGGTCTTATTGCCTAGGGTGGATAGGTGTACTTTTACATTCATTAGCTAACCTCTCCTCATCTCCCCTTCCCACTACCTTTCCCTACTTCTAGTAAACACTATTCAGAGGAGAATATTCTTACCATTTGCAAACACAGTGATTTCTGGTCTTATTTATTTGGGGTCAATTTTTGCCCATGTCCTCCAGGCCTCTGTCCTTGCCCTGCTTTGGAGCTTATTAGGTCCTCTGTCTTCCCTAGGACACTTCATTTCTAATTATATGTAAGCTGGTTCCACTAGTCTCCTTCCTAGGTCATCTCATAGCACCCAGTCTTGAGGGTGACCCCTGCAGACACATCTCAGGACTTGATTTCTGTGTCACCAACCCATAGGTCATATCGCTCAAGAGCTCCAATTCCAAGGCTTGCGTTGTTGCGTGACCAGAGACGCGAACAAACAGCAGCTTTGCTGTGGGTGTAAACTCGCTCCTGTAATTATTAAGTCAAGAAACAGGCTACACACTATGAGATGGCATGTAGCGAAAAACTTTATTCCAGGTTTTGAATTTATACTCTTCTAGTCACGTAAACACTTAATCTATTATCTGTTATTTTCACCATTACCTTAATTTACCTACCTGAGATCAACTAAAAAGGAAATATCCTGTTACCACATCAACACAATCACTTTTGCAGTAAACATCTTCTTCTAAACACTGACTAATCTCTGGGCAGGTGGGCAAATAAAATCATAAAGAAGAAAGTAAACAAGGGGAACAGAGTTAATGGAAAAATATTTTTAAGCATTCACTCAGTTTACTCAGTATGAAGTAATGACTGTGTCTTCTCCTCAGGGCAAAGCACCTATAGACCTCTGACAATATGTTGTAAACATAAGTCAACCCTCTGGCCCGTATCTCTGAGGAAGGGTGGCATGCCCTTTGATCTCAGGCTTCACGGGTTGTACAGCTTCAGAGAAAAGGCCTAAGGAATTTATAACTCCAAAAAAGCCTAACCCTGCGAGTAACCCAGGGGGGGTCCAGATCTCTTAAGCCTCTGGAAGAAAAGCAAGTCATTTTAAACTCATACTGAATTTACTTTGTGTGCTTGATGTAGGATATGTTTATTTCTAAATATTATCCTACATGCATTTTCTTCTTAGGTATGTCCCCCTCATGTGTTTCCAGGGTAGGAAATGGGGCCACCATTCCCAGAACACCTTCATCAGAGAACTGGGAAACATTGTAGATTTCTGTCTCTTCCTTCTGTTCTCCCACATCCAGTTCATCCCAAATCTGATGGATTTTCCCTGATAAATTTGAACTGCTCCACTCTTCTCCCCTTCCACCATGAGCTTGTCTCATATCGTTTCTAGTCTGGACTGTTGTCCTGCACAGCACCACTCTAACCCATTGTCCATGTAGCTCCCAGAGTCATATTTCTAAAATGCAAATCTGATTATACTAGCTACTTAGAAACCTTCAACATAATTCCATTCTTGGGGAATAAATTCCAGACTTCTTGGGATTGCATAAAAATGCCAGTGTAGGTGTGAGGAGAAGGGTGGCCCACCACTCCAATCTCATTTCTGCCATCCTTCCCTTCACTACCTTTACATTTGACTATTTGGGGTCATTTCCCTGCCTTTCCTTTTATAGGACAACTTCCTAATGCTGGTTCTAAATAAAAGCTAAGTTGGTAGCCTCTTAACTTACTTATGATTGAATTGAGGGACAAGGAATTCCTCCCCCACATCAGTCCTTTCAAGTCACTTAAGATGTTCAGGAGGAGTAACAGCTTTGTTCTGCATTAGCTGTTAACTATTTGGTGCTAAGGTGGATTGTTTAGTTCAATTATACAGTTCCTGAAGGACTGCAGCAAAAAATACATTTGAATGACAGAAGAGCTAGAGAAGTAAAAGTTCTGATTGTGGGTGTGAGGTTTTGGGCAACTCTATCTTGTCTCCCAAGTGAGGGTGCCTAGGGGAGCAGTATGAGGGCAAAAAGAGAAAGAAGGTTTACCTATAGGCAGAGAAGACAAACATGGTTTATATCATGACTTTTCTAAATATTGTAACTGATTCTGATCCTTTTCCTGCACTGCAGTGGCAGATCAGTCATCTGATGGGATGATTCTATTGTGTTTGTTCACTGTGAGGAAAGGGGTGGCATGAGGTTTTTTTTTTTTTTGCAGTTTTTGGCCGGGGCTGGGCTTGAACCCACCACCTCTGGCATATGGAGCTGGTGCCCTACTCCTTTGAGCCACAGGCATCACCCAGGGTGGCGTGAGGTTGGGAAAGCATGTGATGGAGTGAGATAGCCATCAGCCTTACATCAGGGATAATGGCACTATGAGAAGTGACACCTCTCTGCAGAATATTTCTAAGTTCAATATGGTTTAATAAGCATTTGTGTAGTAAATATCTTAATAGATCTTGCAGGGATATTTATTGTCAAGGTGATAGAAGGTCATCTTTAAGATAAGTAAGGTATATCAGTACAATGTCTTACACTAGAAAAATCATACTGAACCCTCAACATCAAAAAGGAAAATATTTTCAAGTTTTTAACACCTGAAGAATCAGAAACAGTCCTGTTGACAACTTTGACTGTCATATGTACCCCTCACTTCCCTGTATTGACCCCCAGTAGGAGCTAAAGGTTCCTACAAGGGAAATGACTCTGTGTCTGTGTCTTGGCACAGGAATGCTCAGGAATATTTTGTGTTTGCTGGCAAAAATGTACTTTCAAGGGGTCAGGTAGCACTAAAAGGAAAAAAGAACCAGTTTATAGGACAAAGTTGTAATTTGAGTATTAAAACATTATATTTATTTGTAGCAAGTTGGCTTTGTGAAAGATCAGATATGCAGAATTGTACTCAAAAGGCAAAGATTAATACAATATATTAAAAAAATTAGTTTTAATACAAAGGAAGAATGAATATAATAGTGGATGTATAAGTTTTAATAATCAGAAGAATGTTAATATATATAGACATTTTGTGTCTTCTATTGGGTCATTAAATACGAAATGTCCAATTTCAAATCAAAAGTTTATTTTGTTATATCTCAAACAAGAAGCAGTACAATTAATCAAAGTATGTGCCTAAGCTATAATGCAGTTCTGCCATCTTAATGGTAGTTTGTTTATGCCAGTGGTGAAGAAGCCCAAAGAACCAGCGGCAATGAAATTGTGAAAGGCATTTTCTATAACTTGTGGAGAGCTGAATATTTTTCCTTCCAAGAAGTGGCTTAAAGCCTGGAAGAAGTGGTAGTTGGTTTATGGTCTGGTGAATACGGTGGATGACAATTTCCAAGTCCAGCCTCTGTGGTTTGAGCATGTTGTTTATGAGACATGTGGTGCAGCAAGAGGATTGGCCCATCTCTATTGACCAAGCTCAGCAGCTTTATCACCAGCATCTTCATTATGTCAGCCAACTGCTTGCAATAGATATCTGCTGTAATGGGTTGACCAAGTTTCACAAGCTGTAGTGGATAATACCAGTGCTGGACCACCAGACAGACATTATTAGCTTTTTAAAATGAATATTGCCTTTGGACTGTGTTTGACACTTTATTTTTATCCAATCATTATGCTAAATGCTTGCAATTGTCGAAAAGAATCCATTTTTCATTACATGTAACAATATGATGTAGAAATGGCTTGCCTTTGTGTCATGACAACAAAGAAAGGCAAGCTTCGAGATGACTTCTCCTCTGACACTTGTTTTTTTATGCAGAACCAATTTATCCAGCTTCTTTACCTTGCCCATTTCTTTCATATGGTCTAATATTATTGGAATAGTAATGTTAGACCTTGCTGCTAATTCACATGTAGATTGAGGTAGATTTACTTCCACTACAGCTTTCGGCTCATCATTATCCACCTTGGTCTCAGGTCACCCATGTGGCTCATTTTCAAGATTCAAGATCACCAGAACATCTCAAACCATCAATGTGCTGTATGTTCATTAGCCACATCCTTCCTAAACATTTTGTTGATATTTTGAGCTGTCTGCACTGCATTTGTTACATGACAGAGCTCATATTAAAAAATAACCCAAGTTTTTCACTTATCCATGGTTTCATAAAGATTGCTCTAAAAAATATTTGAAAGACTCTGGGAGGCCTAGGTGGGGTGGATTACTACAGCTCATGAGTTCAAGAACAGCCTGAGCAAAAGTAAGACTCCCCCCCCATCTCTACTAAAAATAGAAAAACAGAGGCAAGAGAATTGCTTGAGCTGGAGTTAGAGGTTGCTGTGAGCTATGAGACCATAGCACTCTACCCAGGGAGACAGCTTGAGACTCTGTCTCCAAAAAAAAAAAAAAAAATTGAAAGATCATCACAAGCCAAAATGTACATTTGAAAGAATGAAGATATACTTTTACAACACAAACGAACAAAAACCAAGAAGTGTCAAAGATATGAACTGTCAAACTTGGTACTCAAGGAAATCGGCCTCATACTTAATAACCTAATATTGAGTATAACAGTTCTTACATTATGGAAATATTATTAAGAGTTAAAAATGTGTTCCCAAATATTATTAGGAAAAATAGTAAAAACTATTAAGAACAGGACAAATTGCTCAGTTATTCCTAGTACTCATTGTCTCACATAAAAATGACATAGAAGGTGGGTAGGCAAGATTTAATTAGCATGGTGATCAACAAGAGTAAGTTGAGAGAAAGGTCAACATTGTATGAGCAAGGTTTTCAGTTGTCCAGATGTGCTAAGGAGAAGAGGTAATAGCACAGATTTATCTGTTACCTTTTAGGACATGGAACCTCTGAATGGATCTGATACTACTAATAATATAGTAGTAACAGGCCAGGTCACTATAGTGTAACAATACAACTAAGCTTCATGCTGACAAGTAAAATTTAAAGAGTGTAATACCGTATTTTAAAAGGAAATTGTAAATCCTGTGTGAAAAGAAGGATCTTAGAGTCTTACTGACATAATCGGGAAGTTTAATTCTCAAAATAGCTTAACCAGATCCCATGTCAGACCACAAAACAAAGAACACAGAACTTGCAAACTTAATTGATTAGTTTGAGATTTTGTTTTGGTGGGGAGAAGGAGTCTGATAGCGTACCTACTGCAACCTTAGGAAGATAATTTAAGTTAATGTTATTAGCATTAAAAGTAGTTCTAGAGAGCCAGGAAGAAGATGTTGGCCAAGTAACAGCTTCCCTGCAACGGGGCAACGAATCTGGGGAGATAAGACTCTAGGCATCTCTGGCTGGTGGGATCTGCCTATAATCATCCCTTTGAGGATACAGGGAGTCAGCAAGGGACTTCTGGACCCCAAGAGGAGGACAAAAACAGTGGAAAACTGGCAAGTGGTTGCATGTGTTCAATCAATCTAATCCCGCCGCAGCCGTAAGTACAAGCAGCAGTGAGACTGCAAACCGGAGGGCTTACCTGTGAACTGTTTCGGTGTTTTTGGACTTGGCACTCAGTTGAAATGCCTTGGGGAGAGCTTGAGCAGGAGTGCAGAGAACTTTGGGCATTGTCTAGGGCCCCAGACTGAGCTAATAGTGTTCGGCTGCGGGGAGCCATTGTGAGAGAACTGCCCTGGCAAGCTCTGCCCTCAGGGTCACAGAGCAAGGATCGGTCGGGAGCTAGTAACCTAGTGACTGAGAAGCCTAAAGATAGGGACTGAGCTGCCTTACAGCCTTAACCCTCAGGGACAGAGTGACTGGTTTTGGCACACTGGAGCCTTGGGCTGTTGCCCTGGGTAGAGTGCCATGGTGTCACAGCTCATAGCAACCTCAAACTTCTGGGCTTGGTGCCACCTGCACTTCCATAAGAGCTGCACCGTGACCCCCGACCTGTGATCCGCACCCGCTGGGAATCCACATGCCCCGACCAGGACTGCGGGAGCTGCGTAACCCTGCATCCTCCCTCCTGTACCCTCCCTGCCTCCACACCGGCCTGCTAGTCTGACAAGAGACTCTGGTAGCCGTGTGCCTTCTGGAGCCCTCCCTGCCTCTGCGCAGAGCTATTATCCTGGCCAGAGACTGCTGGAGCCTTGGGCTCTCTATGCCAAAGTCACAGGGCACCAGGCACTCATAGAACCATGTGCACCACCTCCTGCCCTGTTGCTGGATGTGGGTGTGTCACAATCCGGAGCTGCTTCCACAATCAGAACTCCCTGGTGGGGCAGCCCCATAGGAACTACACGGGATCACTCCCTATAAAGATCCAGCAACAATAGAGTGATCCCGTTGGGGTCTAATCTTGGAGAGACACCTCTCCAACTCTGAGGATGGCCAGAGGCAATGGTGAAAAACAATCATGAGGCAAAATCAACAGAAAAACTCTGGCAATATGAATAATCAGAGTAGATCAACTCCAACAAGGATCAATGGGGCAGACAGAGCACAAGATCCAAAGCACAAACAAATAGCTGAGATGTCAGAAATCAAATTCAGAATCTGGATAGCAAATAAGATCAAATTAGAATTCCAAGCAGCAACCCAAAAGATATCTAAAGAATTCAACAAATTCAAAGACCAAATGACCAAATATTTTGACACATTGAGAAAAGAAGTTGCAGCCCTCAAAGATCTGAGAAACACAGTAGAATCCCTCAGTAACAGAATGGAGCAAGCAGAAGAAAGGATTTCTGACATTGAAGACAAAGCTTTTGAACGCTCTCAAACTCTCAAAGAGGATGAGAAATGGAGGGCAAAAACAGATCACTCTCTTAGAGAGCTCTGTGATAATTCAAAGAAAACCAATATTCGTCTTATAGGGATTCTCGAAAGTGACGAAGTGGTTTCACAAGGCACAGAGACTCTTCTCCATGAGATTATGAAGGAGAACTTTCCAGACATGCCAAGAGATTCTGAAATTCAGATAGCGGACAGTTTCAGAACTCCAGCATGACTCAACCCAAATAAGACATCCCCCAGACACATCATAATCAATTTCACTAAAGTTCATATCTGAAAGCAGCCAGATGAAAGAAAACCATCACCTACAAGGGCAAGAATATTAGAATAACTGCAGATCTCTCTGCTGAAACCTTTCAAGCTAGAAGAGGATGGTCATCGACTTTTAATCTCCTAAAACAATAACTTTCAACCCAGGATCCTGAGTTTCATTTATGACGGAGAAATTAAATACTTCAATGACATTCACATGTTGAAGAAATTTGCCATAATTAAACCAGCTCTCCAGGATATTCTCAGACCTATCCTCCATAAAGACCTCCACCACAAAAGTAAACCCACCCAGAAAATTTTCATCAAATTCCAACTTCCACAGTTGCAAAAGGATTAAAAATGTCCACCGGACTCTCGAAAGGCTTATCAATACTCTCAATTAATGTGAACGATTTAAATTGTCCTCTAAAGAGGCACAGGTTGGCTGACTGGATACAAAAACTCAAGCCAGATATCTGCTGCATACAAGAAATGCATCTTATATTAAAAGACAAATATAGACTCAAGGTGAAAAGATGGTCATCTATGCTCTAGGCAAATGGAAAGCAGGAAAAAGCAGGCATTGCAATCCTATTCGCAGACGCAATAGGCTTTAAACCAACTGAAATAAGGAAGGATAAGGACAAACACTTCATATTTGTTAAAGGTAATACTCAATATGATGAGATCTCAATTATTAATATTTATGCACCCAACCAGAACGCACCTCAATTTATAAGAGAAACTCTAACAGACATGAGCAACTTGATTTCCTCCAGTTCCATAGTAGTTGGAGATTTTAATACCCCTTTAGCAGTGCTGGATAGATCCTCCAAAAAGAAGCTAAGTAAAGAAATTTTAGTTTTAGACTTAACCATTCAACATCTGGACTTAACAGACATATACAGAACATTTCATCCCAACAAAACTGAATACACATTCTTTTCATCAGCCCATGGAACATACTCCAAAATCGACCACATGCTAGGCCACAAATCTAACCTCACCAAATTAAAAAAAAATAGAAATTATTCATTGCATCTTCTCAGACCATCATGGAATAAAAGTTGAACTCAATAACAACAGGAACCTGCATACCCATACAAAAACATGGAAACTAAACAACCTTATGCTGAGGATAGATGGGTTATAGACGAGATTAAGAAGGAAATCACCAAATTTTTGGAACAAAACAACAATCAAGACACGAATTACCAGAACGTCTGGGATACTGCAAAGGCATTCCTAAGAGGAAAATTTATAGCACTGCAATCCTTCCTCAAGAAAATAACTTAATGAGACATCTCAAGCAACTGGCGAAAGAAGAACACTCCAACCCCAAACCCAGCAGAAGAAAAGAAATAACCAAAATCAGAGCAGAACTAAATGAAATTGAAAACAAAAGAATTATACAACAGATCAATAAATCCAAAAGTTGGTTTTTTGAAAAGATCAATAAAATAGATAAACCTTTGGCCAACCTAACCAGGAAAAAAAGAGTAAAATCTCTAATTTCATCAATCAGAAATGGTAAAGATGAAATAACAACAGACCTCTCAGAAATTCAAAAAATCCTTAACGAATACTACAAGAAACTCTACTCTCAGAAATATGAAAATCTGAAAGAAATCGACCAATACCTGGAAGTACGCCACCTACCAAGACTTAGCCAGAATGAAGTGGAAATGTTGAATAGGCCTATATCAAGTTCTGAAATAGCATCAACTATACAAAATCTCCCTAAAAAGAAAAGCCCAGGACCAGATGGCTTTACGTCATAATTCTACCAAACCTTTAAAGAAGAACTAGTACCTATACTACTAATCCTCTTCCAAAATATAGAAAAAGAAGGAATATTACCCAACACATTCTATGAGGCAAACATCACCTTGATCCCCAACTAGGGAAAGACCCAACAAGGAAAGAAAATTATAGATCAATATCACTAATGAATATTGATGCTAAAATACTCAATAAGACCCTAACAAACAGAATCCAACAACACATAAAAAAAATTATACACCACAACCAAGTGGGATTTATCCCAGGGTCTCAAGGCTGGTTCAATATATGTAAATCTATAAATGTAATTCAGCACATAAACAAACTAATAAAATAAGGACCATATGATTCTTTCAATTGATGCAGAAAAAGCTTTTGATAATATCCAGCATCCCTTCATGATCAGAACACTTAAGAAAATTGGTATAGAAGGGACATTTCTTAAACTAATAGAGGCCATCTACAGCAAACCCACAGCCAATATCGTATGGAGTTAAATTGAAATCATTTCCACTTAGATCAGGAACAGGCAAGGTTGCCCATTGTCTCCATTGCTCTTTAACATTGTAATGGAAGTTTTAGCCATGGGAAGCCATAGGGAAGAAAAGGCAATCAAGGGTATCCACATAGGGTCAGAAGAGGTCAAACTTTCACTCTTTGCAGATGATATGATTGTATATCTGGAAAACACTAGGGATTCTACTACAGAACTTTTAGAAGTGATCAAGGAATACAGCAATGTCTCAGGCTACAAAATCAAGACCCATAAATCTGTAGCCTTTATATATACCACCTATAGCCAAGCCGAAAAAACAGTCAAGGACTCTATTCCTTTCACAGTAGTGCCAAAGAAGATGAAATACTTGGGAGTATACCTAACAAAGGACGTGAAAGATCTCTTCAAAGAGAACTATGAAACTTTAAGAAAAGAAATAGCTGAAGATGTTAACAAATGGAAAAACATACCATGCTCATGGCTGGGAAGAATCAACATTGTTAAAATGTCTATACTACCCAAAGCAATATATAATTTTAATGCAAACCCTATTAAAGCTCCATCGTCATATTTTAAAGATCTTGAAAAAATAATATTTCATTTTATATGGAATCAGTAAAAACCTCGAATAGCCAAGACATTACTCAGCAATACAAACACAGCAGGAGGAATCATGCTACCAGAACTGAGACTGTACTATAAATCGATAGTGATCAAAACAGCATGGTTTTGGCACAAAAGCCAAATGTCTGGAACAGAATAGAGAACCAAGAGATGAATCCAGCTACTTACCATTATTTGATCTTTGACAAGCCCATTAAAAACATTCAGTGGGGAAAAGATTCCCTATTTAACAAATGGTGCCGGGTAAACTGGATGGCAACCTGTAGAAGATTGCCACACCTTTCACCATTAACTAAGACTCTCACTGGATTAAAGGTTTAAACTTAAGACATGAAACTATAAAAATACTTGAAGAAAGTGCAGGGAAAACTCTTGAAGGAATCGGCCTGGGTGATATTTTATGAGGAGGACTCCCCAGGCAATTGAAGCAGTATCAAAAATACACTACTGGGACCTGATCAAACTAAAAAGCTTCTGCACAGCCAAGAACATAGTAAGTAAAGCAAGCAGACAACCCTCAGAATGGGAGAAAATATTCGCAGGTTATACCTCTGTTAAAGGTCTAATAACCAGAATCCACAGAGAACTCAAACATATTAGCAAGAAAAGAACACGTGACCCCATCTCAGGGTGGGCAAGGGACTTGAAGAGAAACTTCTCTAAAGAAGACAGACGCATGATCTACAAACACATGAAAAGAAGCTCATCATCCTAAATCATCAGAGAAATGCAAATCAAAACTACTTTCAGATATCACCTAACCCCAGTAAGAGTAGCCCACATAACAAAATCCCAAAACCAGCCGTGTTGGTGTGGATGTGGAGAAAAGGGCACACTTCTACACTGCTGCTGGGAATGCACACTAATACGTTCCTTCGGGAAGGATGTTTGGAGAATACTTAGAGACCTAAAAATAGACCTGCCATTCGATCCTATAATTCCTTTACTAGGTTTATACCCAGAAGACCAAAAATAACAATATAACAAAGACATCTGTACCAGAATGTTTATTGCAGCCCAATTCATAATTGCTAAGTCATGGAAGAAGCCCAAGTGCCCATCGACCCACAAATGGACTAGCAAATTGTGGTACATGTATACCATGGAATATTACGCAGCCTTAAAGAAAGATGGAGACTTTACCTCTTTCATGTTTACATGGATGGAGCTGGAACATATTCTTCTTAGCAAAGTATCTCAGTAATGGAAGAAAAAGTATCCAATGTACTCAGCCCTACTATGAAGCTAAATTATAGCTTTCACATGAAGGCTATAACCCAACTATAGCACACGACTATGAGGAAAGGGCCAAGGAAGGGGAAGGGAGGGTGGAGGTTTGAGTGGAGGGAGGGTAATGGGTGGGGCAACACTTAGGTGCATCTTAGAATGGGTACATGCGAAACTTACTAAAGGCAGAATACAAATGTCTACATACAATAACTAAGACAATGCCATGAAGGCTACGTTGAACAGTTCGTTGAGAATATTTCAGATTGTATATGAAACCAGCACATTGTACCCCTTGATTGCACTAATGTTACACAGCTATGATTTACGAATAAAAAAAAAAAGTAGTTCTAGTTTAACTTTAAGTTTAATAAATTCTTTAACCCTTACAATGTTTTATAAGGGTTTCGTCTACTTCTCAAAATGTTTAAAGCATTTCTGAGAATATGTCATATTAGGTTTATAGTTATAATTAAATGTTGAGGAGAGTTTGAGCAAAAAAATTTACATTCAATGTTTGAATGCTTAGAAAAGTCTAATTTATTAATTCAGGCATTAATTTATTATTGTGTAGCTAAACTATAAATCTTGATCCATATTGACTCCTTAATATTTAAAAGGATGTTATTTTATAGATTTATAAATTTTATATATCAAGCTTGAAACAATAGTCATAGTGGAAGTTCCTCCCAATGAACAAAAGCCATGACAGAATGTCTTTTTCATGATGTTATAAAGCAGTTACTGCTCTCAAGTTTCTCTCAAATTTATTAGGGGCCATAAGAATAATCTATAAGTAACAGAATTTGAGGCTCACAGCAGGTGTGGTAAACACTGATAAGAGAAAAAATGGTGCTGGATGATGTTTTGGACAACTGGACTTGCCATTCTTTCTCAATGAGCTTTTGAATGATTGGAGAGAAGGCATTTTAAAATTCAGGAATGGATCAGAGGACAGAGGGAAGTTAGCCAGATGATGCTTCAGAGCGTGTAGTAGCTAATCAGAAGGAGACTTATACTTGTCTTAACAACAGATGATACGCTTAAAAATAGGTCTAATGTTTACTACTTTGGTTAAATTATAGCTACACTGCCCAGTTTCCATGAGAATATTAAAATTTTAAAATTATTTTATTGCTGTTGAACTAGTATATATAATCTTTCTATAGATATGTTCCTTTTGTTATTTCCCTTGGATTGTTACAGGGTTCTGGACACCCTGGAAAAATCATATGAAAGAAGTGGGATTTATATCAATCTACAAAAGCAACTCCCTAGTTTAATTAAACTCAAGATGTCATAGGAATGAAAACCTGGTTGTTCCTAAGGCAGGCAGCTTCCTTGGGTGAGTAGGGAATGAAATTGTGAGTGATGGCCACAGCTTCATGGGTGGGACCTGCAGAGTGACAGCAGTTACCCTATACTTGGTGGGCCCTCTCCCAGTATCTGTAGCAGCATGTGCCTTTCCTCATCTAGTAAGGAAAGAGATGACAGCTGGTATTTAACTTTTATGTGCAAATTTTGCAGTGCAAGGGCCTTGGTTCTTGATTATAAAGAGGCTCTTTTCATCTGGTATAGAGAGCACACTACAATAAACAGAACATCTTTCTACTTTAGGCTGGAAGTCCAACAACCGAGAATATGGGACTTTTTATGAAATGATCTTGATGTTTCTGAAAATACCTAAAAGGATAAAATTCTTAAAGCCTTGCAGTTATCATCCAGGAACAGGTATTGCTAGAATGCCTATGATAATAGAAACTTGTTTGTATAATACAGATACCAAAAGTTGGTGGAGAGGACACTAAATGGGGGTAACTGACATCAGAGCGATTAAGATACCTGACCAAGTATCCTACTTGTGGGGTACAGAGATGAGGTTTGAATCCAGGCCTCCTGACTGAGAGTCCAGGGCTTCATCCACCTGCCACACTGCCTCCATGTGTGCTAGTTGGAGGGGGTGACACGTGACATACACATAGTAGACAGCCAATAAATGGTATTAACGAATAATTAGAAAAATAGCACTAACGTAGCAGCCATAGTATCTCCACTCGTGAGATTAGAGTTAAGTTGGGCAAGTGAAACAGACTTGTCAACTATAGAAAGCAGAAAAAAGTCATTGTGAAAACAGTTCTAATTTATATAGGGAAGAAGGTAGATGAAAGAGAGAATTTCTACTCACTCAAATTACTCAAGAAAAGACAAACAGTATAACCAAATGTGGACAAAAAATAGCAATAAACAATGTATAGAATAAGATAGCCAAATGAGCAAGAAACGTGAAAAGAAGTTCAGCCTCACCAGTAATCACTGAATTGCAAATACAGATCTTAATGCTGATAAACATTTATATTGCATATTTATATAACATATTACACTGATAAACATTTAAAAGTTGGTGATACTTATGGGCAAGGACAAAAAGAAATAGATCCCTTCACACAATGTTGGTTGGAGTGACTGATGATAAATACTTTTAGGGGGATGATTTTTTAATATCTTTCAGAATTTAAATTATGCTGATGGTCGACCCAGAATTCTAATTCTAGAAATTCTAAAAAAATCCATGTGATAGCTACAGAGATTTGATATCAGGTGGTTTAGAGCTATATGATTTTGCAGTAGTAGGCCTGCAAAATTGATGCTGCCTGAAAGTTCCTCAAAAGAAGAAATGAAGTATGAACTAGGGTATTTACACTGTGGGATACCATGTGGCAATTAAATATTAAAATTTAAAAATGTCTCTAGGAACAGAAATGGGGCAGATCACTGAATTATTTTGTTAAGGGACAAAAGACATGAAAAATATGTATAATGATCCCTTTGATGCAAAAAAGTGTGTATGTTCATTATGAAGGTAACAAATAATAAAGGAAATCCTAAATTGTCATTAGTGATTACCTTTGGAAAGAGGAGTGTATTTGGGGGTGGGGGTAAAAGGGACAATGTTCCATTTTATACTATATGAGTTTGGACAATTAAGTTTGTGAATTCATCCTAGAAAAAAGTTCTACACACATCATTGCTGAATATCACTACAGTCACCTTCAAATTACTCCCCTTGGCCATCTGGTGACCGTAGTGAAATTTAGCAATGAGCTAATTTAGCACTTTTCTAGGATGAATTTGCAAACTTAATTGTCAGACCTTGTATGACAACAGCTCTGATGGCCATTCCAGAAAAGAAGTTCCAAAATTGCTTTGAAGGGTGGACGAGGTGCTGGAGGCCCCTTAAGGGGGGACCTCAGTAGTGATATTCAGCAATAAGGCATGTAGCACTTTTTCTAGGATGAATTCAGGAATATAACTGTCTATATATTTATAGCCACATCTGTGCCTGTGTTTATACCTATATTTATGTTGATGTCTAACTGTATTGTTTCAGTCTCCGAGTTCATATAGTACTTATCTAGTACAAATTATCTAACAGAAGTTAGATATTTTTTTTTTGGAAAAAAGATAAAGTATGTCTAAAGCTGTGGCACTTTAGCCTAGTCCTGGCTCTGCTCAAACAATAGTCACTTATGGTAGAATGCAGGGGGTGGCGTGAAAGTCTTAAATGGAACAAATGGCTGCTTCTTGCCCCTGGTTTCTTCTCTTCTCTTTGCAAAATAACACGCAGAGGTAGAGATCATCTGGCGGCTCTTGTGTGTGCTTGCCCAACTTTTCCCTGACTTCTAGACATAGCTCTCTAAAGTGACTGGTGCCAGTTTTGAAGGTTTTTTTCCTGTGCCCAGTTTCCCTGTGCTGGGCTGGCACCCCTGGAGCTGTCCATCGTGCTTGCTGCTTTCCGGTGGGGGAATAGCGGTCTGTCTGAGGCTCTGCTTTGTACTCGCTTAGTGGAACCGCAAAGGAGAGCTTCTCAAACTGGGACTAGGACTGTAGACCATGAAGTGAAGACCTGCATTACATTTATCAAATGGAATAGTTCTGCCAAAGGATTCTATTGGGGACCTTGGACTTATTTCCCAGGAAAAAAAGATGAATAGCCTGCTTTGAGCATGTTGCAGCGCTGTGCACTTGGTTCATGCTAATTAGAGGTTGGTGCCAGCATGACACCTGTACCTCTGTGGATGAGAATCACAGCTTCCCTACAGGCAAGGTGGGGAACAGAGAAGCCAGAAAGGCACTGGCCACCAGAGGCTTAGGACTTCCCCCCTACCCAGCTTTTCCATTGATTTTTCATTTATTCAGCAAACATTTATTAGTTTTAACTCTGGTCTGCTCATGAAATTCATCACCAGGCACATATCAAAGGCAACCATATCTGTGGTCGTTTCACACTGCCCTTTCTCTTACCTGTTTTGACTCACTGTTCTTGGCCTCCTTTCTTTTATCCCTGGCTCTGCTCCCTTGGTCCTACACCGTTGCTCCCTATAGTGAGAATTCTTGGATTCATTTGCTTTGAAGGATGACCTAGCATAACTCTTTCTCTGGATAGTGATTGTCTTCAGCTCTTTGGCTTAGTCCTGGCCCATGAAGTCTAAATGAGCTTGGTCAACCCTGTAGGATCATCTAGAAAGTGGAGGGGACCAGATAACTCTATAGTCGGGCATTGTGCTGGGGACTGGGCTGGGTGGAAGAATTAGGGCTATAGACATTCATTATTCATTCATCCAAAATACAGAGAAATTAAAAAATACATAAAATAGCTTGAGCCCAGGAGTTGGAGGTTGCTGTGAGTGGTGATGCCACGGTGCTCTACCCAGGGTGACAGCTTGAGGCTCTGTCTCAAAAAAAAAAAACACAACAAAAAACCCCCCATTAAATATAAAGTCTTCCAGATGTGGAGAACTGCTTTGAAGAAAAAGTATGTAAGAGGAATAAAGGGCAGTGGGGTGGGAGTAGGGGTAGAAAGTTAAGCAAGGTGCAGTGGCCCACGTCTGTAATCACAGCAACTGGGAGGCTGAGGCAGCAGGATCACATAGCTCTGGAGTTAGAGGCCATAGTGAGCTACGAGGACGCCACTGCACTCCAGCCTGGGCGAAGAGCAAGAACTGTCTCTAAAAAAGAAAAAAAAAGGAAAAGAAATTAATCATGATTCAGAGAAGGCCTCACTCAGAAGGCACCAGAGAGAGTCAGCCTTATGGATCTTTTGATAAGATGGCACTCTAGACAATGGGAGGGGTGGGGACAAAGACTCGAAGGTGACATTGTGGCTGGAATGGCAGCAGAGGGGAGCCCGCCTGTGTGTGTAGTGAGCGGGCAGGAGAGCAGGGGGATGTGTTGAGTAGCAGAGTGTGCAGTGTGTACGGGGCTGTGTAGCCCTTCGTGAGGACTGCAGCTTTTGTGGCCAGTGAGCTGAGGGAGACTGCCGCGACTAGTGGGGAAGTTTTGTGAATAAAGGTGGACACCTGATAAGTGCACGGAGTGGGGACCGTCTTAGTCAGAGATGATGGAACAGGTGCCTTTGGGAGGTTGATGAGGAACAGGCAGCTCTGCCCAGGGTGGGAGCAGGTTGAGGACCTGAGTCTGGAAATGTCAGCTGTTGTCCAGGCAGAGAGACTAGCCTGGATGGAGGCTAGTATGTGTGACATTAGGACGTCTTCCAAGAACGCATGACAGCTTGCTCAGGACAGTGGCGTCAGTGTAGAGAGGAAGGAAGGAAGCTGAGAGGAGACTAGAAGGGCCTTTTGTGGTGCAATAAGGTGGTTAGAGCTAATTCTGCACTCAGGAAAAACTTCAGGAGGTTTTCAAATGGGGGATGTGACTTACTCATTGGGAAAATGGAAATAATTTTACTCTTATGCCTGTTTCTACCTCACCTGATAGTGGGCACATTCAGGATCTGGAGAAGGAAGAGGGACTGAGTTCTCACTTCTCACACAGTCCTACCTTCTCTGATGTATAAAGTTGGGGTTTTATCCGATTTATCTACCACACCAGGCTGCTGTGCAGGATAACTGAGAATGTCTGTGAGAGAGCATTGCAGTCTGGTGGAAAATGCATGGCTCTGGAGCTGAACTGTGGTTGGGATGTAGGTCTCACCACACAGCAGCACACACTGGCTGTGTGACCGCAGAGCACATGCAAGACCACTCTGAGCCTCAATTGCTCCATCAGTAAAGCAGGTTAAGTTTTGCTTCCCAGGATTGGTGGAAGGATTGGAGACACTGTGTAGGAAAGGCCTCACCCCGTGGGTCCTGTGGTCCAGATGAGCTGCTCAGTAAGTGTTGGCTATTGTTTTGTGAGAGCGATCATGCTGAATGCATGATCAGATGTAATTTATGACAGCCCTCCTCGAGCAAGATACTATGTCTGGTGCTGTAAGACAGGGCCAATGCTGGTGGGGCACGCCATCTGAGCTGCTTCACTAGTAGTGAGAATGGGTTTGTGCTAATATTCACCTTGTCTGGACCCATTTGTGCCAGTGGTAGGCTGTCTCTCCGTGGTCAGGAGTATGTTCTGGATGCAGAGAGAAAATGTAGCTAATGGCCTCCCAGGGCACCAGGCTCATGGCGGATGTGATATAAGCCGTAGGCTCTGCGCATCTAAGCTAAATAGCAGCCCAGCCTATGGCCATTGGTTCAGACAGGCCAAAGGGAAAGGAGGCTGAAACGTGGGTTCATATAACTAGCTCATAATTTCCTGCTAGTGAGGGGGAAAGGCTTCTTTTGTCTGAATTTAGCAGAGCAATTGTCCACATTGATTGATTTCTCCAAAAAACTTCTCATCTCCCTGTTCAGTTTTGTTTCAGAGCACATGGCTTCTCATTCAAAAGAGAGAAAGAGAAAAATGACTGTCCAGCAGCAGTTTCTCATTTGGCAGGCACCCAGCCATTTTCTCCGGATTTGACAGAATATGATCTCTCACTTAACTCCTTTCTTAATATTGCCCCTGGGCAAGACTGAAGTGAATCAGAGGCTGGTGCAATCATTATCTTGGCTGAAGATTCGCGCCTACAGTTCTTCCTCCAGATTGTTCACTCGAGCCACAGTTGACTTGGAGAAAAACAATCAGAAAACAATGCACTTGCCAAACTGACACGGGGCCCACCGTTGTTTCCAACAGGGCTGCTTCACTTCTGCCTTTTAACAGATCTCCACAGTCATTAGTTATTCATTCATTCAATGAATAATTAAGCATCCGGCCTGGTGCCTAATGCAGATAGTATAATCTATGGTCTCTTCCCTCAGGGAACTTACAGTTTAGTTGGGAAGGAAAGATGTACACAAATAACTAGACTCTCTTTTGGGAACAGGTAAGTGGAGGACAAATAGTAAGAGTAGGATTTGAGAAAGGGGGAAGAGACCTTTTTCTGAGAATTATTTCACAGAGCAGGTGGAATGAATGGTTTAGGTGGGGAATTGAAGGAGTGGGGATATGCAGAGATGGAGATGAGGGAGGCTGTGTGAGTATCAAGCTTGAGTGATGGGAGTAATAAGAATGGTGTGTTTTATAATTGCCTTTTAAATGGAGTTGAAGTATCGTTTGGAGTAATGTAATAGCATTCCATCTGCTTAACCTGATTCCTGTTCCTATGGATTTGGTGTCTATTGGTGTAGAGATCTTGGTCCTCAAAGGTAAGACTTTTCCTGAGCCACAGGAAAAGATCCACTGAATCAGAAGTTGAGACTGTCACCTGGTTGTGTTAGGCTCCTCACACCATTTCAAACAGGAAAAGGTGGTTATAGAGTGGATAGGTAATTCCCTTTGGTTATCAAAGAGAAGACTGGTGGCTACTACATAAAAATAAATGGTGCAATCAAAGGAAGCCTTTATTGTCCATCACAAATGTTCAAATTTATTGTGCAATTGTTGTACCCTTATACAGGAAAAAACTATCAAAGGCTCAGATCCCTTAGAAAAGTCACCCGTCCTGTCACAGCAGAACCTCAGCTGGTTCTTTTAGAGCAGTGGTTCTCAACCTTCCTAATGCCGTAGCCCTTTAATGCAGTTCCTGTGGGTCATGACCCACAGGTTGAGAACCACTGTTTTAGAGGTTCTCATCAAAGGTCGGAGCAACATGGAGTGGGCATTTGTGGTGGTGGAGAGATGTAACAGCTACTGCTCTATGGCCAGCTGGAGAAATCAGTTACAGCCTGTACTTGCATCTTCTTGCTACAATATAACATTTTAAAAACACTTTTTTCCCCATTTTCTTTCTTCTTAGGTTACTTGGGATTGTTTGCCATTTGTTTATCATTTAATCCCTAAGTGTAGACCATATAGATATGGAATTATCTAGGAGCTCTAGCAGCTACCAGGCAGTAGACCATAGTAGCAGCCGAGGACACACACAGACACAGTCATTTATTTTTATCTACTGTAATACTTTTCCTACCTCCTTCCAATCCCTTCTTCTGGTAACAGATGCTATATTCTTGACACTGTTCTGGGTTGGGCTTCAAGTAGTATCCCACGCCTTGCTTCCAGGGATAATTTGGGCCAATTGCCTTCTTTCTTACAGAACTTCTAAACTTGAGCCAAGCCATGGAAGAATGGAAGGCCATTAGAGCTGAATCACCCCCTGGAAATGTCTTTCAATGAAGGTCTGCAGGTTTCTTCTCTTGGGATTTACAGTGCTTCTTTGGTTTGTGTCTTCCCTAGGCCTGACAGCTCAGCTCTTCCTGAAATTTTGTAAGTGATGTCATGGTCCTTTCCAACATTAACACAGGATCCATGAATTCCAAAGCAAACAAGGCCTTCATGCCTTTCAGATACTCCCATTTCACAAATAGTAGAAGGGAAGTGACACAGCACCTTGCAGGAGTGGGAAGCACCACGTGTGGCCTTCCAGGTTCTTTTTTTTTTTTTTTTTTTTTTTGTAGAGACAGAGTCTCACATACCACCCTCAGGTAGAGTGCCGTGGCATCACACAGCTCACAGCAACCTCTAACTCTTGGGCTTACGCGATTCTCTTGCCTCAGCCTCCCGAGCAGCTGGGACTACAGGCGCCCGCCACAACGCCCGGCTATTTTTTTGTTGCAATTTGGCCAGGGCTGGGTTTGAACCCGCCACCCTCGGCATGTGGGGCCGGCGCCCTACTCACTGAGCCACAGGCGCCGCCCGCCTTCCAGGTTCTTAAATGCGACCTTTTGACTGAATCCAAATTTTATAGAACAAATCTTTCTATTAAAAGGGATTCAGCAGAGAAAGATGAACCTTCCTTTCTTCCTTTGGTGCTTAAAAAAGAATAATCTTGAAATCAGAAGACTGTAGCTCTCCTACCCCTGGAAGGCCATCAAGAAAATTGGTGAAGCCAGTACTGGGTCATTTGTTTCTTTTTTCAGTACTCTTTAAACTAATTTATATTATGCTCAAACTGCTTCCTCTAATAAAAACACAGTTGTTTTGCCCTTTTCTTCAAAGCAAAGTGAATGTAATCATGATGGTACAGGCTGTTAAACAAGGGACAATGCAGATCATCTTTGTCCATACTGGGCTTGGAAGCAAAAGAGCAAAAATTAAAAAAAAAAACAAAAAACAAACAACCCCCCTCCCCAAAATAAAAAAACAACAAAACCTGTAAGTGTTGATTAAAGACAGAACAAATTGTCCCCAAAGTTTACAATGTAAAACAAAGCAAATCCTGAAAATTAAGTTGACAAGGATATAGAGCAGTATAATTTTTTCTTAATTAAACTGACAAACATTCCCAGTTCCACATAAATCAATGAAAAACAACAAACTTAACGGCACTAAAAAGGGGGACATTAAGAGTTGCTGAAAGGAGAATCAAGAAGAAAAGCAATGAAGTAATCTTCACTTTGCTGACTTGATTTCCTTGGGGTGGGTGGGTGGCTGGAGTGGGGAGACAAAGAGTGGGTTCTATCGGTTAATCTCTACTGTCCTCCCCAGCTGGAGGTACTTGAAGCAGGTACAGTGTCTACCTTTCTCTACTGTTTGAATAAAAGGAACATAAAATTAAAATAAATATTAAAAGAAGTATCAAAAGAATAAAGAAGAGTTGACCCAAAAGAAAAGCCTGCTTTGAGAAGAGGGTGGGCTTTGAAGGGCCTGGTGTTGTTTCTGTTTTTGTCTCCCAGCCCCACTCTGGGTGGGGGATCCCCTGTGTGCATAAGCTCCTCTTCTTCCACCCTCTGTCCTCTACCTCCCTCAGTGGCTGGTGGCTGGATTCTTGGAAATTCTACTGATGGATTCTCTTCAGGATCTGTTGATATATCACACAAATTCAAACCACTTAAGTAATTCATTTTATTGTATATAACAAATGGCATGTTTTTGAATAAACAGATGCGAAATACAATACATATGCCTCTTGCACTCACATAAGTCCTTGCCAATCAGTATAGGCTATTTCTCAAGGCTCGCTGTTTCTCAATGACTTTGGTATGACTTTGGAATTCTTCTTGACACAGCTTCTAGATAGTCATACCAGCCAATCAGAGCTGGCTCATGATGTAAAATCCGAATGCCATCTCTGGACTAATTAGGAAGGTTGGCTTTAGAGGCAGATGGATGAGAATTTACTTGCTGTGTTTCCTTGGACAATTAAATTGTCCTTGAAACTACCCTTTGTCAATTTTATGAAGGCACTGTGGTAGGAACTGTGGTAATGGAAATATATATGTAAATATATATATATATATATATATATATATATATATATATGTAACCACTGTGGTAATGGAAATACATACGTTCCTTAGCTTGTCTTCTTGTGATTACTTACTACTTGGGAGTCATATAGCTGATAGTCACAAGGATTCTTGGCTGTATTCATTGCTCCCATAGATATGTATTCTTAGCTGTTTTCATTGCACCCAACATTACCCTTGTGAAACCTAAGGCTGGTTTTTGAGTTATCTTCTCTTGAGGTGTCTTGACCCAGACCAGTGGCCCATACCAATAAACTGACTCGACTAGTCTTGCATCCCCCACCCAAGAATGGATTCAGCCAAGAAGACAATTTCTACCCGCTGTGGTTCTGCCCTGAGCCCAGCCAATTAGCAGACACAATTACCTAGCCCTTTTCCCACCAAACTATCTTTAAAAACACTTTCTCCCAAATTCTCACAAGACGGATTCGAGAACTCCCTCCTGTTTCCTCACATGGCATCTGTGATATTAAATTCTTTCTTTGCTGTAACCTCCGCTGTCTCAGTGTATTGGCTTCCTCTAGAGCAGCAGCAATGAATCTGATAAGGCTTTAACACTCTGAGCTTCAAAAATGGGGTGCATAATGTTGTACTAAATTGTACCCTGGATTTGTTTCAATCAGGTATGATAAGACACAGATATGGAAATGATTGTCATGAAGGGAGACTCATATTCCATGCCAGTGTGGCTCCGGAGTGTGGCTCAGGAGACAGAGATGGTGAGCGGAAAGAGTGAAGTGGGTCAGTTCATTGAAACAGGTTGACCAGGTTTGATACTGGCTAGTTTTAATAATTTTAGTCTGCCTCTCAAGATGATTAGGGCAGAGGAATATTGTCTCCTGGAGTATAAAAGCTAGATAGAGGAGCCAGTTTGGAATATCACCTTTGGATTTATTGATTTGCATATCAAAGGGATGCTCTCCGGTGAGCCCTTTATTATCTCCAGAAATTAACTAGTCCTGGGAAGCTCTATCTCTCAGGATTAGCAGGTCCCAAGATGCCAAACCATCACTGAATTAAAAAAAAAGAGAGAGATTAGGCAGCTTCCGTAACTCAGTGGGTAGGGTGCCAGCCACATACACCAAGGGTGGTGGGTTTGAACCCAGCCTGGGCCAGCTAAAACAACAATGGCAAAAAAAAAAAGAGAAAAAAATAAAGAAAAAAATAGCTGGGCATTGTGGCAGGTGCCTGTAGTCCTAGTTACTTGGGAGGCTGAGGCAAGAGAATTGCTTAAGCCCAGGAATTTGAGGTTGCTGTGAGTGTGATGCCATGGCACTCTACTGAGGGTGACTCTGTCCCCATCCCCCAAGAAAGATTAATACAGTTGTCTTAAAGTTTAAGGAAATAGATGGGCAGCTGGGTCAATTTTGAGCTACTAATTGATATCTTCTCCTTCTTCCACCTCCTTGCCCTCTACCCATTGAAGCAGAAGGCAGTGCCCAACAGAAGCTGTGTGGTGAGCAAAGAAGTTGAAGTAGCCAGTGGAGATTTTTCAGCTTTCATTTTTGAAAGCCCAACCCCATTGGAGAAGGTAGAGGTTTTCCAGAGGAGGTAGAAGAGAGAGCTGTGGAAGAAACCTAATGCTTAGGAAAAGCAAGAGGAAGGGAGGGGGTTTTCTCAGACTGAAGAAGAAAAAAGGTTCCCCAGATTCTTTGAGAGGTTCTGAACATCTTCAAGCAGCAGGGATCCAGCCTCACTTCCTGACAGACCCTATAGAAAAATGGTTGCAGGTACATGTGGCTTTAGGTGGGGTTCCCTGCGTTGGCTCTGTTAAGTACACCTCTGAAGATAGAGTGAGGCACTGGCCAGGAAAGCCATGCTGGCTGGTTGGGTGTGCCTGAGAGAGCCTGTGTGCACACAAGACACAGGGCTGGAGGGCCCTGGTTCCTTGGCACTGTGTGTGGCCTCTTGGACTGGCAAAACCCAACGGATGATTGAGGTAAAGTACTCTGCCAGCCTGGTGGTTGGGAGCTGAATACGAAAATGAAATTAATTCGTATAAAATGAAATGGTGCAGTAATTCTTGCATCCTTGAGTCTGGATGGAGATTCATACCTGCCACTTCTTTAAAGTACCCAGAAGAGTGCCAGGCACACAGTGCACAAACACCTTTAACCACAGACACCGTCATAGGAAAGTTAAACCTTATTGTGAAAAAATATCCTTACAATGTACATTACCTGTCTTGGTAAAACTAGTCGTTTCTTTCCATGCTGCTTATTTTCCTCTTGTCCCCTGCCCCAGACTCATTTATCCTCCCTTTCCTGCTGTATTCTGTGTCCCTGCAGGCTAACTTTTATGGGCTGCATGACCCAAGTTACTTTGTTGAGGCTTCTGATTGGGGTTGACCAAGGTGAGTCGCCAGCCAGCAGGAGCTGGGGGTGTGGCAGAGAGAGAACTGGGGACTTTCTCACCACTTTCCTTCCTGCTAGGCACTGGGCGTCTGGCTGTGTCCCTGGGGACCAAAGCTCCTGCTGGGTGGCTCCTCCCTCACCAGGCTACAATGGCGCTGCTTTCTTCCTTGCCCCTTCAGGCCTCAGAGCGGGAATGGCGTCTTCCTGTGGTTTGCTCTGGAAGCTCAACACTCTTTCTTGGTTCTCTTACCCTGTCATTCCTCTGAAGGCAGTCCCAGCATTAAATCCTCTTCATTTGAAACATATGAGTAGAATTGTTTTTTCTAGGACCTTGACCCATATTATATGCAAGATTATTCTTTGGGTTGTTTTCCTAGCAACAGGGATGGTTATAGTGATTTGGTCACTTTGTCCAACTCCAATTCCATTAAGATCCACGGCTCATATCAGGCAGCATGAGGGCTGATTGGAGCTGTGGGTCAGTCTGTGGCTGGCGCTGTGGAGCTGGGTTTGGTTGAACATTGGAGGATGTACAGTCAGGGCCTTCAAAGGTGCTAGCATCAGCCTGACCTGGGTTCAAATTTCACTTCTATTTGAGATTTATTTGCATTTGGATAATTTAAATAACCTCTCTAAGAATTCATTTCCTCATCTTGTAATGTGTGCTTGATATTAGTATTTATAGTTCAAGTTTGTGTCTGTTCTCCTCACAGGAGGTAGTAAGTGTTGTTTTGAGCGTTTATTAATTCTAGCCAAGATTAGATATTAGGCAAAAACTATGGAGAATAACCTTTACCTTTGCGGGTTCTTGCCTGTAAACCATCAGGCTCCTCTTATGACATTGGGACAACTAAAATGAGGGGAGAACAAGAAGGACACCCTTTGTCATCTGCAGGTCATTAATTATTCCCTCCTCCTCCCTTTCTCAGTGGGGATGAATTTCTCAGCACAGAGGGCATCTGAGCTGGTGAGTCTGTGTTGGCACTCCTGCCTTTTGGCTACTCATTGATTTTGACTCAGTTTCTAATTTAGTTGCTAGAATTCTGCCTCCTTCCTCTCCTCCCCACTCTTTTCTCCTTCCCTCCTTTCTCCTTCCTTGGATTTACCAGCCCCCAAACCAGTCCCTGGTACTCAACAGTGAATGAATGTATTCATGAGTGAATGAATGCTTGCCTGTTTTCCTTGCTGTGGGATTCTGAGGGGACTGTGCTCCAGCCAGTCACTGCCCTCTCTGCAGGGTTTATCACCAGCAGCATACCAATTCTCAGCAGGAGTTCAGCCCCCCGGGGAAGCTTCCTTAGTTGGGTCCTCATTACCTGCTCCTCTCTGCTCTGGTTAATATCCTATGCCACCTGCTGCCACAACCTGTCCCTGTGGCCAACCTGTCAGTGTAGACCCTCAATCCCACTGAAAAGGTCAAACTGACCATCCAGTGGGCCTTTGCTGAGGCAGGGGGAAAGCTTTCATTTTAAATGACAATTTTGGATTAAATAGGAGGTAAAACCAAGCCTGGAAACCAAGGTGGGATTTTGGACTTGGTGGATGGAAAATCTTCTTGGCTATAGGTGCTAATTAGTTCATATGACATTGGGCATATGGCTACCACCTCTGGACCTCAGTTTCTCATTCTGTGCATTTAAGGGAATGAAATATCTGACTTCTAAGATTTCCTCTCTACACTGCTCTGCTACTGTGTCTCTTAGATCTGCTTTGCTGGTTGCTACCTAGCCACCAGCTGCTCTAGCTGGGGCCCAGTAGCCTGGGGTGGGAAAAATGCCTGCAGTGTTCTGTGGGAGGCCTAACACAACTCTCTGCCTCATGACGGGGCCATGGAGTCCTTGTACCATTCTCTTCTCTCACCATAAGTCCTTACTTCTTGAGAAGGAATCATTTCAGGAGCAGGGGCTTAGCTGAGCTGGAAAAGGTACCTAGGTTTACAGAACAGAGCTGGGCTTGGAGGAGAGTTAGGGCTTCCCTCACCTGGAGCCTCTCAGATCCTTCATCCATACATGTCTTTCAAAAGGGCCTTTTGGGCTGGAGATCAAAGGTCAATGGAGACCAAAATCTTGGCCTCATTTGTCTTCTTTTCCTCTCTAGATAGCCTGGCAAAGACCAGGCTGCAACCTGACGATACATTTGAATTGAGATAGCCTTTGTCAACAAATCTTTTATAGATGATGGCATTGACATTATACCTCTGTGAGAGTGATTTACTCTTTACAGTAATTTTGACTTAGTTTGTTCTACACAGAGGGCTATTTTAATCATCCTTTCAGTTGTTATTGATGAGGGCTCTTGGAAAAAGATTAGAAGATTAGTTTAAAATTATTCCCCAGACAATTTAAAACAATAATAGGGATGTGAATACAGACTAGAACAAATCAAGGACTACCACAGATGTATGAAAGGCATATTGTTTGATGAATTGGGGACATAATGGTAACACTACTGGCAAGGGTTGGGCCCTCCCTTCTTATTCAGCTTGTCTTGAGGTTGTCCCTTCTTCCCTCCTGGCTCCTGACCCCTTTCTTGTCTCCACCTTTGTGCCTTTGTTTGTGTTCTTCCCTGGTCTGCCATGTTGGCCCCTCTACAGATCTCTTTTTGGTCCTCATGTTCCCCCAGAAGCTTTCTTTAAAACTAGTGTCTTCACTTTCAATTGCCAGGCCAATATTATCTGTAAAAGTGCGCATCATTTTAAGAAGGATTTCTATTAGTTTTCCAAGATATTAATAATTATTCTGAGAAAGACACTGGTGTTATGAAAAAATATCTTTGGGGAATGGCAAGTCAAAGGTAAACAGGTTTTTTTTTGTTGTTGTTGTTGTTTTGTTTTGTTTGCATAACTTACTAGAGACTTTAATATACTATTATGCTTTGTGAATCTCTCAAGAGGAAGACATAGCACGTAGCTTTTTCCAAAGTCCCGTGGTTTATTGCCAGTGATGGGGATGTTTAACATAAGCATTCATAGAGAATACTCACTGGAATATACTCCTGTGATACTACCATGCTCAGTTCTCTATTTCTAATTCAAATTCATGAGATAGTTAATTTGTCTGAATCAGCTAGTAACAGCTGTTTCTGGTTGGGTAGACTCTTGTACCAGGCCATGACAAAGACCACTTAAAATAATGGGAATGTGCTCTCCTTTGGTCTCTAATGCAATCAGGGTCCCTTTTACAGGTGCAAATTTAGCCTTAACACCACTCTTAGAGCAGGAGTGTGGGCTAGGCAGCTCTATCTAGAAGAAAAGCTGGGTCACGAGTGATGTGTATAGGATAGTTCACCACTTGAACAGCCCCCATATATACACTCACGCACACTCACACACACACACACACACACACACACCTCTTTTATACTATATATTTATTTCCAAAGATACTACAACTGAAATGATCTAATTATCATACTTACCAGTACAAAGACACTCTGACCTCCACATGGGAAGAGTACAAAGTCATGGCAAATAGTGCAGGCAGAGTTTTATCAGTCATGAAGCCTCATGTGATCATCAATTCATAGTCTCTCTTGGTGATTTACCTAAAGCAATGGGCCTCCTCCTTAGCAGGGTCTGTGCCTCATGGCCTCAGTGGCAATAAGTGCATGGGTTGCTTAGCATCCGGATTAATGGGTATCCAGATAGTTCCTGCAAGCGTGTAGCAAATTATCATAATCAAACACAGATTTCAGTTGAGGCAAGAAATTTCTCTTTAGGTTAAAGGCAGGGAAGTTGAGTTATATTGTAGATTCTCTTGTGATTGAGTGCTTCACTTTGGAACTTGCTGTGTGGAGTTCAGATGGGCCAAATGCATCTTTGCTTCTTTAAGTCCATGTGGCCTTGGCTGACTCTTTAGGAACCATGCCACCAGAGAAAATTCAGATGCCCACCCTGTGTGCTCTTTTTCATAAAAAAGTCGACCAACCCAGTATTCAAGCTTTATAAAAGCAGATAGTCTATTCATTTGCATTTTAGAGAGTTGGAGAACGTGGTTATGTATATGGATTGAGTTCATAGAGAAGCTTCAAACTTCAACTACTGCATGTACTGTAAACTACCCATTCCTGGCTTCATGGTGGGATGGTTAGTGGGAGTGGTGGGTATATTAGTGCCAAGTGCTGATAAACACAGTGCGGGACGAGGAAAGCAGAATTCAGCACTCCTGGTCAGGGAATTCAAGGCATTTTGACCATTGCTTATCCAACCTGGCTGGTGTTAGTGCCAAAGGGTCTGACTCATGGGTGCAGATGTGTCAAAACTCAACTTTGCGGTTTTACTTATACATGATCTGAGAAATGATGATTACCAGTTAATTCTTTGGATTAAGTATGTGTCTGGTAGAAGCCATGTGGCATAGTTGAAGGTGGACACATTTGGGTATCAGACAGAGCTGGCATTGAATTTTGATTTTGCCATTTAACTAAATGTTTGCCCTTAGACTTATTTTTGTAGACATCTCTAAGATGCTCAATACCCTTATCCATGAAAAGAATATGATAATACCAACTTTGCAGGTTTTCCTGGGTATAGTACAAGACAATGAATGCAAAGGTTTAGAAAAATACCTGGAACCTCCTTGTCTCTCAACAGACTTCTCTGTTTACACTGGCACTGGCACAGGCATCTCCTTCCACCTTTTATCCCCATTGCCTTATTCTCTGTCCCTCTTTGTTAAAGCAGAGAAAAATAATAATTTTCTGAAGGTTATGGAGAGGCAGTTGTACCAAGAAGCTCAAATTCTGCTTGACGTGTTTCACCTTTTCTTTTGGGCTCTTACAGTTTAGTTACTGCTGATACCATCTTGCTTACCTCAGGAGTAAATCCTCCTCTGTACCATGCCCTGACTTTAAATTGCCCCAGCCCGTGCGTGGATATACTCCAAACTCAACTCTGCAGTTTCATTTCTACAGGACCAATGCAGACCGTCTAGGAGAAGGCATCTTCCTGAGAGAATAGCAATCTTTTCCCTTGATTCTCTTAGCACAGCTGAAGCAGCTGGATTTTTCAGGCACTACTAAATATTAGAAGAGAGCAAATAGGAAATAAAAACAAAAGAATAAAAACAGTTGGTTTACATACTTCAGATTTCTGATCCTTGCCCAAGTCGTTTGCACTGAAGGTTTCCAGGCCCTGTGCTTTGATCCTTCCCTATAACCAACCCTCTAGCTGTATGTGTGGTGGGGGGGACTGGCACAACTTTACAGGCTTGAGCTCATTATCCTCAGATCCTTGTTTCTTTTCCTTTGGAGGGGAGAGCTAACACCTGCTTCCAAGCTTTATCACTGCCATTTTCTTACTTTGTTTGCAGTTCTCTGAGGGTTCAGGCTTCCAGTTTAAGAGCCAGTTGGTTACATCCCCGACTAGGTAAAGCCAAAAGTGACTTAGCCTATAGGTTAACTTCTACCTCTTTGTCAGGGTAAGCTCTGATGAGATATGGGTTACATGTCCACATGATGATGATATCCACATACAGCCACTTACGTTTCTCATGTTCTCTTGAAGGGTGGCAGAGAATGACATAGAGCAGTGGTTCTTAACCTTCCTAAGGCCTCCCAATGCTGCAACCCCTTAATACAGTTCTTCATGTTGTGGTGACCCCCAACAATAAAATGATTTTTGTTGCTACTTCATAACTGTAATATTGCTACTGTTATGAATCATAATGTAAATATCTGATGTGCAGGATGTATTTTCATTGTTACAAAAGGGTCCGACCTATAGGTTGAGAATTGTTGACATAGAGGAATTCAAATGTGGAGTCCAGTCAGAGGAGAAGCTGGCAGGGGTTCTGCCAGAAGGTCAGAAATTCTCTGGAAAGCTGAGATTGATGGAAAACCTGGACTAGTGGCTCTGTAGACAAACAGGCAGACAGGCCACTCTGGGATTGTGGGTTGTCATACAGGTGTTCAGGGACCAGAAAAATCATTATCCTCAAGTTAGAAAGCAGGTTCATGGGGGCCAGACTATGCCTGGGCCTCACTTGATGGATGGGAGGGGCTTCTAAGGGATCAGTGAGTTTGGCCTTTTTTGGGCATAGGCTGTGGTGGGGCTAATCTTGAACTTGGTGGGGATGGAGATAGAGTTTTTAGGGGAAACTGGGGAAGGACTGTGGGGGTAATGACGGGCCTCTCTCTTTTAGTCTTATTCTTAGTTCTCCAAAATTTTCCCTATAAAAAGTTCTAGCCATTTCTCTCTTTTCCCAGCTCTTTTTTTTCTTTTTCTCTTCTTTTCTTTTTTTTTTTTTTTAGCCCTGAATGCATAGGAATCCCTTGGGTGCCTATTAAAATTGCAGTTTACTGCAACTCCATTTCACTAAGTCTGGGCTGGGCCAGTAGCCTGAAATTTTAACAGCCACACCAGTTGCTTCTGAGACAAGGGTCTGAGTATTCCACTTGAGGAGCAATACCTTGCAGGGGTCTTCAAACTGCAGCCCATGGCCCACATGAGGCGGCATAATTGTATTTGTTCCCGTTTCGTTTTTTTTTTACTTCAAAATAAGGTATGTACAGTGTGCATAGGAATTTGTTAATAGTTTTTTTTTAAAACTATAGTCTGGCCCTCCAACAGTCTGAGGGACAGTGAACTAGCTCCCTGTTTAAAAAGTTTGAAGACCCCTCAGCCGATGTGCTGCGGCACACTGGTGTGCCATCAGAGGGTCTTAGGTGTGCTGCAAATTATTAAATCATGCACTAAGTTTTTTTTGAAAGAAGTTCAAAGCACAGTAAGTATGTTTTTTTTATTCTTTTTTTTGATCAACATAATTTAAGTGTGCTGAAGTTTATGCCATGACATAAAAAAGGTTGAAAAACACTGCCTTAGAGTACTACATAAAATCTACAATTGGATTTTATTTGAAGAGGTATTAACAATCTGTTCTGAAGGATATCCACATGCCATTGATAACTGTTGCCTAAACCTGAACTTGCTGTTGCCTTTCTGACCCCATCATGAACAATATCCAGGAGCTAAAACTGATGTAAGGAAAAAGTGTACTTCATCATACGCACACATGTATAGAAACAGTTCACACACACGGAGTTCATTTATCTTGACTCTAACTAGCAGGGATTGTCATTGAGGACTTAAAACCCATTTTTATAAATTGATAGTGGCTGCTGGTGTTCCTGACTATGGATTGAAATGAACAGCCAGAAATGTTAATGTTTCCCTGTTTGTGTCATTATTGCTGCAATGTGATATTTCCCACCTGTTCCCCTCCCCAGACTCTAAAAGCCTTTGCAATGTGCTTTATTTATAATGAGGATATGAATAGTAAATGTTTTCCAAGTACAGAGATGATGCATCCACAGGGCCTCAAGATTTAACCATTTCTTCTTTTAGTCCTGGAGCAGAAATGTTTATGGAGACTCAGTTAACTCTCTGCAAGTCTGTGATGTGCAGCACTTGGCTTCCTTGTTTGTGAAATTTGCTGAGGAGATTCTGGAAAGTTGGGGCTTTTCTGGAAGGGTACCGTGATACTATAGGCAGAGACGATGGTATTCCTGGCTGGTTGTGCTGATCCTGGGTTAGCTTCTGGCTTCAAGTCTGAATTACTTTTATGTAAGGTCTCTGACATTATGTTCAGAGGTAATTGGTTATGTGGTTGGAGCAGGCCAATACTAGTACATATTCAGGGGCAGGCTGAAGTCTGAAATCTTGTTCCTGCACCTCACTAGGCAACTGTGTGACTCTAGTCCAGACACTGAATCTCTTGTGGCTCGCTTTTCTTATCTTTAAATTGAGGATAGTACTTGTCTTACTGTCAAAGTCTTTTTGGGGGGTGCTAAATGAGAAACTGGGTGGGAAATACTTGGGGAAATATAAACTTGATCCAAATCCAGGTAGTACAATTATTTTAGGCTTGGTTTCAATAGATATTTATGGTGGGAAAATGCACCACCATCTTTATATTGATGCCTAATGTCCAGAAATCCAGTTAAAAACAAATGCTATTTTATAAAGTCTTAACAATGAGGATTCCAGCTGTGGTGGCTCACTCCTGTAATCCCAGCACTTAGGAGGCAGAGGTGGGTAGATTGCCTCAGCTCACAGGTTCAAGACCAACCTGAGCCAGAGTGAGACCCCTGTCTCTAAAAATAGCCAGGTGTTGTGGTGGGCGCCTGTAGTCCCAGCTACTTGGGAGGCTGAGGCAAGAGAATCGCTTAAACCCAGGAGTTTGAGGTTGCTATGAGCTGTGACCCCATGGCACTGTACCGAGGGTGACAAAGTGAGACTCTGTCTCAAAAACAAAAAACAAAAAACAAAACAAAACAAAAAACAATAAAAACCAACAGTGTTTGGTTGGAATCCCTTCTCTTCTTGATAGTGATTTATTTGTTTTTAAAAACATGTGAACCCAAGAATCTCTCATCTGAAGAACTTAATATATGTGTGAGCTCATTTTTTTGGTATCATGGACATAGGAAGTGACCCACAAAATCTAAGGAATATTGAAAAATCATAACTCTAGACATATCAATGGTTCCATTGGTGACAGCAGAAGTTAGGTACTTGCCATGGAGTGCTAACATTGTCATCGGTCATCTAAGGTGTCTAGTACCAAGGGATCTTTATATCAGGAACCATGAAACCATTTATCAGCTGGGTGAGAGATAGTTTCACACATATCCTTTAGGCAATTAAGTCTGCAACTGAGCATATACTGAGCATAAATCAGTAAACTGAATGTCGCAACATCTGTCCCTGCCAAAGTGCAGGAAATCACTATTTATGAATAGGAGGTTTAATGCATTTGTCAATATCAGCACAGATCCACTGCATTAATATTAGGGCCATCTAGGGTGGAATAATTAAAATGCTGCTACTATATTAGGAATTGGTGAAGATGAAGGTTCTGGTGCAGAATCTACCATTAGCATACCAGGCAAGTGGCAATTTATTTTCCTGTTCTAAAAACAAGGATCATATTGGCAACTCAACCAGTCTCAAGAATTGTTAGCACACTGAATGTGAAATTGCCTAGAAAAGCTTAAAATGTGGGATAAATCTAAGGTATTATTTTCATTTTTTATTTGAGATGTAACATGAATGTCATGAGCAGCATACATCTTAAGTGAACATAAGCTCATTAATTTTTAAAGTTTGATTAAAAAATTTTAATTAATTAAAAAATCTTCTCTGCTGTGCCTTATATGCTTGACCAAGACAGCATTATTATAGTAGGTTATTCTAAGATTGCATTATTCAGGCATTAAAGCTGATATAATAATATTACTGGAACAGGTACTGGCTCCATATCCCCATCTGTCCAATCAGAAGCGTGTATGTGGATTTAAAAGCTTTAAAAGCATTTACATTTGTGAGCATGTGGATGTTAAAAGACATGTAGGAATTATGGTCAGAGTGTGTGTGTGTCTAATAGAGCTCCTATAATAACCATAAGGGGCAGAAACTGAATGAAGAAAGAAAGGATAAGAAGAGAGAGAATGCTGTTATAAAGGGGATTAAACTCCTCCCACCCATTCTGGTAGAAACAGGACTTGTTCAATGTTGGAAAATCATGAGCCAAGCTAAGTGAGCTAAACAGCTCCCTGTGAGGGTTGTGGCCCAGAGGGTGCTAACTGCAGCAGAGAGGTGAGGTAGCCCTGGCAGATGTCATTTCATAAAGTCCTGACTCATAAAACGATGTTCAAATGCAAGAGAGGCGAATGGCTTCTCCAGACTCAAGTATCCCAGGAATTCCCATAATCCTTGGTGTTGAAAATATGTGTGTGATGTTGTGTTTTCTAATTGTCTTAGTATAATTTTGTAAAATGAAGTCTTCTCCAGTATTTTAGACATACCCAGGAGAAAAAGGAAAAGGGAGTAAGTTGGAGAGAGGGCGTTCTCCCTGCCATCTTTCCAAGAAATGGAATCCCTGAAAGAGTTCAGAAAGTTAACAGGGAGGGAGGTGCTGCCCGGTTATATTGCTAAGGAAGAAATCCAGGCGTGACATTGAGTATGTGCATAAGCTTACAGGAAGAGACACCTTGGATGCCTGCTCAGCCAGAGTCAGAGAGGTCTCTCATGAGTCTTTTGTCACCGAAATTCCATTTATGTGTCAGGAAGAAGGAGGCTCCTTCTGTCTTATTACAGAGCTTTGGGGAGTAGGGGTGTGGTGAGCAGTCCCAACTCCGGCTCTTTGTTCCAGGGAGTGTGCTCAGTTTCTCCTCTTCTTCCATCCCAGCTTGCCTTAACCCTGCCTTCATTCATTCGTGCTCAGAAGAAACAGTTTAATACTTTGGTTTCCCAAATCAGTCTGCCCCACGAGCAGCTCCGGGTGCCGCGTGGCTGCTCCAGGTTGCCCTGGCAGCAGGTGTCTGGAGCGTTACTGGAAGTCCTTGAAGTCCTTCAGTTGCCTAAAGCCCGGGATGATTCTCTTTCTAGGAGCGTCAAGGAGGTTAGGAAATAGGAAGAAAGAAGTGGTTAATAGATTGCAAGAGGGACTTTACCTAACAATTGCAATCAGTGTAACCTGGCTTATTGTACCCTCAATGAATTCCCAACAATAAAAATAAATAAATAAATTAAAAAAAAAAGAAGTGGTTAATAACATTTTACCTGTTGCAGAGGCATTTACCACTTGTAGATGTGAGCGATTTCAAATACATAAAGGCCAGTGAGGTGCTACAGTTACAAGAGATAAATGTTCCTTTACTGAGCCTGAAACAAGTTTTGGCTAATAAGAAGTAAGGTGAGGGTTTCTGAGGAAACTACTTCCTTGATATAAGCACCATCCCTCCTCTTTTACTTCCTCCTGCTGCCTGGGATGCAGGCATCATAGATGGAAATCTTGCAACCATTCTAAGGGAACAAGGACAAAGCTCATGCCCTAAGCTTTGCCATGAGCAGAGCAGAAATCTTGAAGTGCTGGAGTCCCAGATAACCATAGTGGAGCTCTCATCTATCACTTCTGGACTTACATGAGGGGAAAACAAATCTCTATCCACTTAAGGCACTGCGATTTAAAATCTGGGTTGTCAAATCCAGCTTCAGTTAAACAGAGAAAGCAGTATCTTGGACCTAATCATTCAGATTGATGCCTTCACTTGTCCTGGTCTCTAAGGCATCCTTGACTTTCTGTGTAAATATTTGGTGAAGGGAAAGGACATTAGATTAATTTACCATTCACTAGTTGTATAATTTTGGAAAAGTCAGGTTCTTTGGGGCTCAATTCCCCCCTACTATGAAGAACAGTGTTGCAATAGATCTCAAAGTCTCTTTCCATTGCTCTTCATCAGAAGATCTTCATCCCGATCTTCTCAAATGGATCTGTGTAGAGTCACACTTTGGGGCAGTAGTTTCTGGTTAGGAAATTGCGAGTGTGACAAATATGAGAAATATCTTTGCTTTTAAAGGTTATTTCTTACTAAGATAATTCAGTTTCCTAAGGATTTTCTTCATACAAATCTTTTGTATTTTTTTGTGGGCTGATTATTGACTTAATTAGTGTAATTAAGCACACTTACAAAATTAGCGCAGATCTGTATAATCAGGTACTCACAATGTGCAATTAGGTAACTACATCTTGTAATTAGAGACTTGAAAATACAGTGCCATTTTAGAGTTCTTATTCTACTTTGTCAAAAATTTGACCCAAATCTACACATAGATCATTTAAGAAATGTGTTTACTCCACAGCTGAGTGGGTGGTTTTTATTCTTGTAAATTATTAACAGCACCTTTTTTTCTCCCTCCATTAGGTAGTAATAGCTTTGTATTGTTTTTTTTCAAATCAAACTTTTTTTGGTCACAGAATTAAAATAAATTTCCTTCATACTTTTTTTCTAAAATAATGTATAACTCAAAAATCAACTAGAGGGTTTAAAAAATGAAAAGAAAGAAATCCTGGTTTCATTTTGGAGCATGTAAAATAGAAGGTGAAAGGCTTAGAAACAGTGATATGAATTCTGAAAAAGGAGATCCAGATATAGCATTTTATGAATAACATTTTATGAATCACATCATCAGTCTCCGGATTAGTTTGACTAATTTTTTAGGTCTACTGCATATAAGTAATTCTTCCTTTTTGACAAGTTCCTTATAGAGGTTCTAAAATAATAGAATTGCTCCATATTTATAAGGTCCCCAGTTTTACAAGTGGATTTGTAAGAATGGTCTTCAAGAGAGTATCCAGAAAATTTCAAAGGGAATCTATTACTTTCTTTCCACTGGAAAGAACAGCATGTCTTATTGTTCTACAATGGGCTAGGAGCTTCATATGAGCAGCTACCATATTGATGGCGTAGAAAACCAGAAAGAATAACTCATATTTAAGACATGAGACGAAATGGTATTGCCTCTAATGCTCCCCTTCCTCAGAACTTGAGTGATCAGCCCCTATAAGATAAAGTGTCCCAGGCTGGGAGAAAGCATACTTAATTCTGGTGCCAGTTCTGCTATTGACCAGGATTGTGTAATTTTTCTGTTTCCTCTCCTGGGATATGTACATAAAATGGTTCTCTTAGTTTGTATAATTGAGTGAATCAAATGGAAAAAAGGTATTAGAAAGGGCTAAGAAAATATATTTAAATATATTAATAATAACAAATATATCTGTTATTATTTGGAAGTAGTGATATCTTTTTGGTGCTCTCCCATTTTCTGTACATAAGTGTCTAACTCTCTTACTTAAGCAAATATAGCTTTTTATAGCTGGCAGGGATCTTTGACAAAATATCCAAATACTCATTTTGCAGATGTAGCCCAGGCCCAGAGGGGTGAAGTGGCTTGTCTAGGGTTCAGAGTTAGCTAGCAACAGAGCTATTTTAGAAAGCAGTTCTTTTGGCTCCCAGAAAGTATCTTTTCCACTTGCCCTTATTACACATGGTTAGTGCAGTCTTTGGGGACTGGAACCGGGGACACCATCTCCCTTCATTAGAAGATTTCTAGGGAGATAGCAGACTCTTTCTCACGCGGACATCTTCCCTACAGAAGGTTTGAATGTTGACGCTTCTCAGCTCCCTTTTCTGAAAGATGGGAAGAGGCAGGCATTGCATTTGAAGTAAGACAAAGCTTTCCTAGGGGAATTATGAAAACTTGGGATGAAGATGAAAAGTCTAGGGTGAATTGGCTCTGCTTTTGGGTTTATGTAGCGTGTGGTAGTCTGGGGATTTGAGATGAGAAGAGAAGGGAGAAGTTGTTAGGGCCGTAGTGGTGATACTGAGTGTAGGGGTTTTTTATCCTACGAAGGGAGGTGGTTTTGTGGCTGTGGATAAAGCAGGCAGAGTGGTAGATTTGAAATTATGGCCCATGAGTACTCTAGTACCAGGTTCTTATAACACGATGCCTTCTTTATGTCTTAGCTTTTAGCAGTTACTACTTAACTCAGATGATTGGGCCTGTCAATCTGCTTCAGGAACTTATTCTTAAAATTGGTAGAAAGAGTACTTTTCTCACAGAATTTGATAAAGAAAATAGAAAGATTCATTGTGGATGACTGACCCTACTCTATGGAATGGATATATAATTTACAGAGGAGTTAACTATAACTTACAAGCAAAACTACTATCACTGTATAGTATGGTTTTTATTACTTTATCTCTCCTTAGTAAGAAATGGAAAAAATGCTAACCATTTCTGGTTCCTATTCGGCTTCTCTTCTTTCAACACTTTGGTTTTTCATTTCTTGCCTATGTTCACTGCAGTTCACATCCCATGCTGAATTGCGTTAGAATGGTTTCTTTATTGAATGATAGGCCTTAATATAAATTAAGGAGACTTTTCAGCCTCTTCAGTGGAATTATTCAACTCAAGGCTGCATTTCTAAATGGGCTGCATTTCTGAAGCTCTAGCTAGCTTCATGCCTCTTCCTCCTGTTCCATGTCATGTTAAATCTTCTGATTTACACTTTTAAAAATTCCTGCTACTTTCCTGATATTGGCAAAATCTGTTGAGTTTTATGTCTTTGTGTTGACCTGTGCTCTGGCAGTAAGAGATTTTCCAGCCCTGAATTTTGTTGGCCAGATGAGAACAAAAGCCAGGAAGTTCAGTCACTGCCTGCAGAAGAGCATCAACTTGCTCGAAATTCTTTCATCATTTGGTTTTGCTGAACAGTGACCTCATATATTTTGTCTACTTTGGGTCAATAGCATTATGTTTTACACTTAACTTAAGGCCAATATGTTGTTAATTGGGAATCTGTGAAGGGTCTGAAATTTTACCCTACCTGCACACTAACAAGTTAGCCAGCCTGAGTGTGTTGTATATTCTCACACACACCTACACACATACATTAATAGAACGCAGAAGACTTCTGAGGTAGAGAGTCATGTGCATAGCAAAAAATGTAGCCAGTTCTTAGCACTGGTTCCCCAAGCCCATCTCCACAGGTGATGTGATGAGGACCAGATGGCACCTGTATATGTAGTGGGGTGCATTACAGGAGAGGAACCCCCAGGTCAGCAAGCTCTGATCTTATATAGGGTTGCTGGTAACCTTCCCATCCTTCACCTCCAGGAAAGAGGTGTTATCTTTGCTCTGAAAAGTAAGTCTGTCCCTCCCTCTCCCTCTTCCCCATATTCTTAGGTTACAACTGGGTTATAGCTTACATATGAAAGTCATAAATTCATTTCATAGTAGGGCTGAGTACATTGGATACTTTTTCTTCCATTCTTGAGATACTTTACTAAGAAGAATATGTTCCAGCTCCATCCATGTAAACATGAAAGAGATAAAGTCTCCATCTTTCTTTAAGGCTGCATAATATTCCATGGTGTACATATACCACAATTGATTAATCCATTCGTGGATCGATGGGCACTTGGGCTTTTTCCATGACTTAGCAATTATGAATTGGGCTGCAATAAACATTCTGGTACAAATATCTTTGTTATATGTGATTTTTGGTCTTCTGGGTATATACCTAGTAGAGGAATTGTAGGATTGAATGGCAGGTCTATTTTTAGATCTGTAAGTGTTCTCCAAACATCTTTCCAAAAGGAATGTATTAATTTGCATTCCCACCAACAGTGTAGAAGAGTTCCCTTTTCTCCAAATCCACGTCAACATCTCTGGTCTTGAGATTTTGTGATATAGGCTAATTTTACTGGAGTTAAATGATATCTCAAAGTAGTTTTGATTTGAATTTCTCTGATGATTAAGGATGATGAGTATTTTTTCATATGTCTGTAGGCTGTGTGCCTGTCTTCTTCAGAGAAGTTTCTCTTCAAGTCCCTTGCCCAGCCTGAGATGGGATCACTTGTTCTTTTCTTGCTTATATGTTTGAGTTCTCTGTGGATTCTGGTTATTACACCTTTGTCGGAGATATAACCTGCAAATATCTTCTCCCATTCTGAGGGCTGTCTGCTTGCTTTACTTACTGTGTTCTTGGCTGTGCAGAAGCTTTTCAGTTTGATCAGGTCCCAGTAGTGTATTTTTGAAGCTGCTTCAATTACCTGGGGGGGTCCTCCTCATAAAATATTTGCCCAGACGGATTTCTTCAAGAGTTTTCCTTGCACTTTCTTCTAGTATTTTTATAGTTTCATGTCTTAAGTTTAAATCTTTAATCCAGTGAGAGTCTATCTTAGTTAAAAGTGAAAGGTGTGGGTCCAGTTTCAGTCTTCTACAGGTTGCCAGCCAGTTCACCCAGCACAATTTGTTAAATAGGGAATCTTTTCCCCACTGAAAGTTTTTAATTGTCTTGTCAAAGATCAAATAATGGTAAATAGCTGGGTTCATCTCTTGGTTCTCTATTCTGTTCCATACATCTACCTCTGTGTTTTTGTGCCAGTACCATGCTGTTTTGATCCCTATCGATTTATAGTATAGTCTGAGGTCTGGTAGTGTGATTCCTCCTGCTTTGCTTTTATTTCTGAGTAATGTCTTTGCTATTCAAGCTTTTTACTGATTCCATATAAAACAAAGTATTATTTTTTCAAGATCTTTAAGGTATGACAGTGGAACTTTAATAGGGATTGCATTAAAATTGTATATTGCTTTGGGTAGTATGGACATTTTAACAATGTTGATTCTTCCCAGCCATGAACATGGTATATTTTTCCATTTGTTAACATTTTCAACTATTTCTTTTCTTAGAGTTTCATAGTTCTCTTTATAGAGATCTTTCACGTCCTTTGTTAGATAAACTCCTAAATAGTTCATCTTCTTTGGCACTACTGTGAAAGGAATAGAGTCCTTGACTGTTTTTTCAGCTTGATTATTGTTGGTATATATAAAGGCTACCGATTTATGAATGTTGATTTTGTAACCTGAGATGCTGCTGTATTCCTTGATCACTTCTAAGAGTTTTGTAGTAGAATCCCTGGTGTTTTTCAGATATACAATCATATCATCTGCGAAGACCGAAAGTTAGATCTCTTCTGACCCTCTATGGATACCCTTGATTGCCTTTTCTTCCCTAATTGTGATGACTAAAACTTCCATTACAATGTTAAAGAGCAATGGAGACAATGGGCAACCTTGCCTGGTTCCTGATCTAAGTGGGAATGATTTCAATTTAACTCCATTCAATATGATATTGGCTGTGTGTTTGCTGTAGATGGCCTCTATCAGTTTAAGAAATGTCCCTTCTATACCCTTTTTTAAGTGTTCTGATCATGAAGGGATGCTGGATATTATCAAAAGATTTTTCTGCACCAATTGAGAGAATCATATAGTCTTTGTGTTTTAATTTGTTTATGTGCTGAATTATATTTATAGATTTATGTATATTGAACTAGCCTTGAGACCCTAGGATAAAACCGACTTGGTCATGATGTGTAATTTGTTTGATGTGTTGCTGGATTCTGTTTGTTAGGTTAATCCTTTCCATCTTTTAAGGACTAGTTTATCAAGGCTACATCATGGCTCAGGCATCCATTCTTCCCTATTGTAGGATAAGTACAACTTCCTATCTGAGCAAGTACAAAACCCTACATCCATCCTATGCTAAGGGAAGAGCATGATCTGATTTATGGGCAAGGAGATTAGCACCCATGAGGCCCAGGGCTCACCTGTTTTAAGGTTGGATCGCAATTGGGAATAAAGTGGATCACACTGGTCTGGGGTCCAGGTAGCCTTAGATTGAAAAGGTTGCTGAAGCTTGGCACCAGTAGCACAGTGGTTACAGCACTGACCACATGCACCGAGGGCAGCGGGTTCATTGTTTAGTTAGCCTGGGCCAACTGCAATAACAACAACAAAATACCTGGGCATTGTGGTGGGTGCCTGTAGTCCCAGCTACTTGGGAGGCTGAGGCAAGAGAATTGGTTAAGCCCAAGAGTTTGAGGTTGCTGTGAGCTGTGATGCCATGGCACTCTACTGAGGGCGACATAGTGAGACTGTCTCAAAAAAAAAAAAAAAAAAAAAGATTGCTGAGAAGGCCAGGGCTATGGATTTTATTTTGGTTCTCTAAAACTAGGATTAAAACATGTCCCCAGCTTTTTCACCTTTGTCCCACCTCTGACCAGATCTCCAGAGAAGGACTTTCAAAGTTTAACATGGATAAGAAATACCCAAAGACCCTGATTCAGTAGGTTTGAGAGGGGATCTGAGAATTTGTGTTACTAACAAGCTCCCAGTTTATGCTGATGCTGCTGTCCCACAGACCACACCTCAAGCAGCACTTTCAGTGATGGGGGTTGTGTGTGTGCGTGCGCGTGAACATCTGTAAATGCTATTTCCCTAGAATTTAGAGTCCAGAAAAGGAACTGATATTTTCTGAGCATATCATCTTATTTCATCTTCATGTGAGAGATAGTGTTTTTTCTTTTCCCATTCTGCAGCTGAGAAAACTGATGTTAGAGAGGTTAGTTAACTTCTGGAAACGAGCAGAAGAGCTGGGATTTGCACTCATTTCTCTTCATTCCAAATTATTCATTTGCCCACTATGCTAAGGTCAAGTACAGTGTTTTGGGTCTGCTAAGAGTGGAACTCACAGACTCTGCATAACTAAGAAGTGCTTTCAGCTGAGATGTGTCATGGATCAGTCAGGGGCATGTGGTCAGCTTGGCCCTATTTGCTCAGAGCTGCTTGGAAAGCAAGACACTTCAAACCAGGAAGTGTGCCTGAAAGTTCAGCTTTTCACCCACTCTGTAATTTTCTCTAAGTTATCCAGACCTCTTAATCCTCTGTGATTTTCAAAACCTAATAACTTTTACGGTCTTTTCTCAATATTTACTACTCAACTGATTGGATTGGTTAGCTTGTAACCAAATGGCATACACAGGTGAGCAGTGTATACTGGGCCTTTGGGGCTGGACGGAGGTGCCAGCCCTCCCTGAGCCTCCCCCAACCTCCACTTCCTCCTGAGTTCTACCTTGCCCTAACCACACTTGTAGTCCCTGTATGATCTCTGAGTTGAGCGTGGCCAGGAACCCATGGGGATGGTTATTTTACGTGCTTACCTTCAGATACTGGGGGCTACCCGAAAGGATGGGGTTTTCTGCCTTCAACTCCGTGAAGGGCCTAGCCGGCGTACAGTGTGGGAGCAACTGCCTCTCAACTGGAAACGTGTCAAGAGTCACTCGGGGAGTTTTATAAAAATTTGGATTCTCAGTCTTACCCAGATCTAGTGATTCAAAATCTTTGTAAGTGGGGATCCCACACTCTGGATCTTTAGAAAGGTGTTCTGTGTGATGTTGATATAGTTGGCTCTTTGATCAGAGCCTGGGAACCTTGTCTGTAGAATAAATATCCTCATCAGGCTGGCATTCGAGGTTGAACTTTGTCACTACTTATTCCTGGACTCCTGAGGGATCATTATGCCTGTCCTAGGCCTCTATTGTCATATCTAAAAAATCAGGCGTTGGGTTAGGTAATGTATTTGGCTGCTTACAGTTTTATATGCCCAAGGCTCAGTTGGGATTGCTCTGGCCCTAGAGAAAGCTGCTGCTGACCTTTTCACCTTCAGCACAAATCCTCTGAAATGTGGCTCCATGTTTAGCCCTTGCTCATCCCCTCCTCAGGTGCAGGAGAACATTGGTCCCCTTCAGGGTGCTGTGGTACAGCCACAGCCGGTGTCTCTGCCCACTCACAGGACTCACCTCCTTCTCTGCCAGTCATGTGGAGATACTGGGCTGTACCCTTTTCAGGGTATTAGTATTTTAATTGGCTTAATTCAATTTGGCCTAAATTCACTCAGCAGTATGATGTGTCTCGTAGTCTGTAGGAGTTTATGAGCTATGATTTCTGTAGGTGAGTGCTTTATCATCTGACTTTAGAAACAGAAACTCGATATATTGATCTTGACAGTGATTCCACATGGGCTTGTAGGTCTCAGGGATGGGAAGATTGAAGTCAGCTGGAGGAGGTGGGCAGGTTTCATGGAGAAGCTCACCAGCTTGGTTTTAGCCAAGTCTTTAGCACTGGTACAGGTTAGATGGGCAGAGAGAAAGGGCAGGTTGATGCAGGAGGAAGGATGGGTCCTGTACACATAAGCCAGGAGACTAACTGGAAGCAACATACTGGGAAGTATGAGATGAGAGTGGCATGGTAGATTGGCACATTAAAGAACTCAAACACCGTCCTGGGGCAACAGGGACACGTGAGGCAGGAATGTGATGAAAGCATCGTTTTTGGAATACAGTTGCAGGTGGCGGCTGACACAGTACTCTGGAGAAGGAGACAGTGATTGTAATATCAGTGCCTGTGGCAGACAGCCCCATTCTGGGTCTGCTTCTGCTTTTTTGGCCTGATGAAAACCCCTTGCCTTAGGTTGAGTTCCTTGGTGCAGGATGACCTCAGGCAATTCATTGTACATCTACGTGAATAATTCTTTGTTCGCAGCACTTTGACCTCCTGATGAGATAATCAGGAGAGAGACCCTCATTCCAGGAAGATCATAATCTAGTAAATAGCTGTGTTCCTGACTGCTAGGTCTTGGCTCCCACCAGCGAGGGTCAAGAATTGTCTGTTTATTCTGCATCCATTCATCCACCCTTTTCCTGAGCCCCTTACTTATCAAAGAGCTAAGGGGAATTCAAGTCACCACAAAATTGTCACCTTGCTCTCATGGACCCATATGGAGAAACCTGTGGACTTGCAATGACACAGCTAACAGTCATCTGCTCAACTGTGAGATCTCTAAGACAGAAGCCCAGGGATTCACTCACTGTGGTGAGAGAGCGGAGAAGCCTTCTTGGAGAGAGTGAGTGTTCATCTTGCAAGAGTGATCAGATGTGCCAGAGCAGTGCAGTCTAATAGTATATGGTGCAGGCCACGAGATGTCATTTTAAGTTTTCTAATAGCTGTATTAAAAATGCAAAAGAAACAGGTATAGTTTGTATGTCTTATTTAACTTCCTATATCCAAAATATTATCTAAACTTGTAATCAATATAAAAAGAGACATTTTTACCAAATTTTCAAGATCCAGAGTATATTTTATACATATGAGGTAATTAAGTTTGTAAACTCATCTTAGAAAAAGTGCTACATACCTCCTTGCTGAGTATCCCTATGGTCACCTTCGTAGTACTCCCCTTGGCCATCTGGTGACCATAGTGAAATTCAACGAGGAGGTATGTGGCACTTTTTCTAGGATGTGTTCGCTAACTTGATGTTGTCTAGTATATCTTGATTTGAACTAGTCACATTTCGAGTGCTTAATATAGTGAGTGCCGCATGTGTTGGACAGCTCAGGAGGAATAAGCAATTTCATGCAGCTATTCGGTCCCTAAATGTCTGATCTAGAGGCTGAGACTCTAGGGTGCTAGGTGGGGAGATGGAGGACTTGGCAGCTGTTGCAGGAGGGAAAAGCCTGGGACTGAGGAAGCAAAGGGCTGTAGGAAAATAAGGAATAAAAATAACTGAAGGTTCTAGGGAGTTAAAAGACTTGGTGCAGGGAGATACGCACCGCAACAAATTCTAAATGGCTCTGGGAGAAAAGAGGCCCCGAATAGGAACTGCGTTTCCAGAGAAATGAGAGTCCTTAAAGCTGTCTGAATAGAAAATAAGGTTATCATTATGCCTTATCATTAGAAGAGAGAAGAATATTAAAAGGACTCAGTTCAGCTTGAATAAAAAAGATAAATTTCAAGTAAACTGGCATACAGTTTATCCATGACTGGATTTGCTGTAATAAAGTCAGTGAGGGAATAAGCTGGGTGATTTACAGGGAGCCTGCTTCTGTAAAATTTACAAACTGCTGTGATAAAATGTCACCTTTTATGATGTATTCCACCCGGGTTGCATATATAAAGGGCACTGCAATGGAAAGAGTTGCAGAAACAAAGCAGCAGCCTGGCTCCCAGCTGCCTTTGTCTGCTTTTCCAGCAGAATCCGGGATTTATGGAATGATGATCTGGACGCTTGTCTTTTCTGTCTTTTCCGGTTGTGGATTGCAAGCAGTGAAATGGCATCATCTCCTTTAGTTGTTATTTTGTGACCTCAGGGACTGCTTTTAATAATTTTGACTAGGGAAACAAAAACTTGGGGTGGGATAAAGAAGGGTAGGAGGAGGGAGGAGAAGTTCCCTGATTCTAGGAGTTTCTGATCCAGTGGGGAAGGCCAAAACCTCATGAGTGATTTCACACAAATGTACCAAGTTTGAATTTTTAATACAATCATGTCATAATTCTTTGCTTTTCTAAATCAAAGCTTATTTGCTCTGAGATTCCACCTGCCTGTTGGTTGGAAGTTAGATCTTAGTCATTGTTGATTTCCTCCCTGACGTTATTGAGATAATAGAAGAATTCTGAGCTTGCATGTTTCCCCAAGCTGGGGAGGGCCTGCCCTTGGTTTATGCTGTTTCCCTTTTCCCATTTGCCATTTTGTCTACATACTGGCTGGGTAGACAGTGACCTGTCCTTCTGCCTCCCAGTCCTGATGCTCTGGGGGTGTCTCAGAGATGTCCCTCCTATACCTTTCCCAGGGACTGCAGACTGCCATCCAATATCCCCCAATCTCTGATCCCCACCCATTCATTGGTGCCTCACCTTAACCTCTGTCCCTAAAGAAACTTCAACACCAATGACTTTCTCAATAATTCTTCTATTTATACTAAGTAGACAAGGATAAATACTATCATGGGGCTGGAAGCACAGGGCCTTGAGATACCAGGGGCGAAAGAGATTATTTTTGACATGGGGAACCAAGAAAGCCTGCATGGGAGAGGTGAGAGTTGATCAGGGCTGTGAAGAATGGGAGAAGTATGCTTCATGGGTGAGGTCATTTCAGGCAGAGGCTACAGTGTGAACCAGGTCTGCAGTGGGAACATGAGGCCCCAGAACATTAAGTTTGTTGTGGGGCAGCACGGGAGCCAGGAGAGGTGGGAGCGGGGCTGGGGTTTGACAAGTAGAAGGGAGATTGGTGGCTGTTGTGTCAAGTGCTAAGCAGTATAAAACATAACATGGCTAGATTCAAGGTCATCTTTGGGAGGTCTCAAGTAGTAGAAATAATTTCACTAATAGAACTGGGTATGTGGATGGCACTGAACACAAGAATTCTTTCCTGAGATTTTACCACAAAAACTCTTGTCCAGCCAGATACTAGAGAAAATCCAGACTTTCAAAGCCAAACTTTCAATAGCTAACTCCATTCAACATACACTCCTTTATATTCACTTGGTATTCACTGCACTAAGGGCCTGGGCAGCACCTTTGAGCAACCTCCCCGTGCTCTAAGCTCTGCCAACTCCTGTTTCGCCTCCTCCTCTGTCATATAGGAACTCACATCCAGACCCTGCTCACTAGACCTGGGCAGTCCTGGAGGGGGAGAACCCAGCAGAGGTGCCTGGGCTGGCCCTGGCCAGGGCCGCTGGCAGCCGCTGGCAGTCATGCTGTGAGGAGAACGTCAGGACGTGGTAATGGGAGAATGGTGAGGTAGTCAGTGCAAGCTGGGAATAGACAGCAAGCAGGCCCCCAGAGCAAAGAGGAACTGGACCATGCTAGTCCAGGGACTAGTAGAACCAATACTTAACCAGCAAAAGACACCAGCATTCCTTGGCTATGTGCTTGGAATGTTATAGTCCTCAGAAGTCCTGTGTGTGGGGACTTGTGAGGACTACAGCGCAGCCTGCTAACGAGGTTTGAACTTCAACTTCTCTTAAGTTCTCAACTTTCTTAGCTGGATGAGGCAAATTATCAACTTCCTTGTTTCACTTTTCCTTTGTAAGAAGGTACCTGGGGGTCTGGTAGGAGAATGGCCTGGATAGTTGCCTCTGTGTAGTCACAAAGGGTCACATCTGGATAGTGTCCGAAACCCAAATTGTTGGCTTGGTGCTCCTATGCCTCCGTTTCCTATTTTTCTGAAGTCGAGTCGGGCTTTGGAAACTGTCTGTTAAGGACCTGTCAATTGCAAAAGATGTATCTCCCAAATTAAGAGTGTAACTAGATTTCATTCTGGGAATTAAGCAAGAACTGGCAATAATTTAGCTTATAAAACTGTAGTTTAATGAAAGTATAAGACAATAGGCCTAGTAGAGGCTTTTTACTATCATAAAATGAGAGTTTCTATGGGCTGTTCTGACAGATTTACTGTTGTTTTAACTTAATAAGCTATTTCTGTTTTAGCGTTGTTATTGTTTCTCTGGGTATAGGACACTCTGTATTGTTTTATTATATTATCCCTCCCCCGCAGGTTTTATGATGGCATTTTTCTCTTTGCTTAGCTTGTAAATATACAGATTTACTCTGATCTTCCCAACTCTTCTGGGCACATGTGGAAACGAAGCAGTTTGTCAGCACATGGGGTGGAATTTGCCTTCTTTATTCTGGTTCATAAGGGCAGGTTCTTCTTGAAATTGGTGCCCTCCTCACAAATTGTTTTCATTTCTTCCTTCAAGCCATCCAGATAAGAATAACACGAATAAGGTCTTATGCTCATAAAACATTTTTAGTTTTTGACCGTGTCATGATTTTTATGACCACTTTCTGCGGTTGGTCAGGCATGTTGGTCAGGCACCCTCTTCTTACCCTTTGGCAAGTATTGTCCTAAGAGAGTGTAGACAGAACTTAGGTTTCCTGGCCAGTGGTCCAGGTACTATAAAGGTTAGAAGTCCTGGACTGAGGCAAGCGACCTCTTCTAGCAGTGAGAACTGATTATCAAAGTGGTATCCTGTTGGTTGTGGAATTCTGTATCGCTTGTTCCTGTAGCAACTCAACAGATGCTACAGAGTTTTTTATTCCCTCTCAGTATTCCCTAAAAATTGTAGTGGGGGAGGAAAAGTAAGTTTAAACCCATCTTCTTCACTGTTACTGAGCAGGGCTTTTTGCCCAACATGTGATGGGCAAAAAGGTGTTCAAAATTAGAGAAGTTATAATGTTCACCTGGGACTGAGGTAAGAGCAAATTTCAAATCTAGGGACGAGAATGAAAAGAGAAGCAATATCCATTCCAAGTGAGTTGTCTTGGTTAATCCTTTTAATTCTGCAAGGTAGGTGAATCCCAGCTTATCAAACAGGAAATATGGGGCTAGAGTCAGGGACGTTTTCGGGATGAAGCAGCTAAGCATGTGGCAGAGTTGGGACCCGAATCTTCCTCTGAAGCCCATGGGCGTGGGTCCCTGTCTACTTCTATTTCTTCTCTTTGTCCCCCACAGGTACCCAGGAGCTACATCCGTATTGAGGGTCTCTAGTCTCTCTCACTTAACCCTGAAGAGTACAGGGTAAAAATTTAGCAACATCTGATTATCTCTTAAAGAGATAAAGGACCAATGATCAAAACCTTTTGGCTATGTTTGAATTTTAAGAAGATGAGATAAATTAATCTGTTAGATCAATCTTTTTGGGAAGACAATCAGGGATGAGAAAAAATGAAATGACCATTCCTGGAGCTTTAGGTAGCTGATCAGCCTCGGGCTCCAGTCCTTAGCAGACAGCATTCATCAGCTTCCAATGACGTTGATATGCCCAGGTTAGCATTCTAGGTTTCTATGACTGAGATCGTCTAAGTTGACCTCTACCTGGGCCTGGCCACCGTGCTCCATTCAGGAGGATCATGCCCTAAGTGTGTGAGGCCCATCTACAGAGTTTCCCTCTTTGTCAGAGCTGGTTCCTGACCCAGCCCACCTCCTCCTTCCTTTAGACAATTTCCTGCCCCAAAGTCCTCTACTGAAAATGCAGAGTGCAGGGGAAAGTGCGTTTTCTGCCCATTTGGGTTCACATTCTCTATTTTGTCTCGCTTTGTTTTCCCTTCCCTCTACACCTGCAGATTTAAGATTCCTGGGGTTTGAGTTTCAGAATGAGAGTGAGAGGGTGCTTTTCCTAGAGAAGGAAATTTTTCTTGATCTGAAAAGATCTAGTTACCTATCTAGCTCTCTCTCTGAGCCTTCCTATAATGTCAGCTCTTGTTCTGCCTGCCTTCCTTTCCTTTTCTTCCCTTCCCTTCTTTTTTCATTGATTAATATGGTTTTTATTAAGAACGTTCCTTTGGGGCACAAATCAGAGGGAAAGCTAAGCAGGATAGATGATGGAGGTCATTCTCAGAAGCTGTTCTGATATTTTTAGGGTCTTTTTTCCAGTGTGGTCCGGAAGTGCCAGCACTGCTAACTTGGGGTTGAACTTCTTGACTCCTTATATTCTTGGAGAGTATTTTTACTATTATTATTAGTATTCTTTTTGTGCTTTCTCAGCATCAGCATTCCTAGCTCCAGATGACTGCTTGATTTATCACCAATATTTTAATTTTGGCCAATTCTGCTATTTCTTTGAGCCCCAACTCAGCATCTCAAGTCTCAGCATCATAACTCAGAGAAGAGAAGCTGCCAGGCATTGGCCTAGACTCCACTGTGGCTCATACAATGCACAGTAACTATTATTTAAACACTGAAGTGAGTTTGTACCTAAATCTAGCCACCAAGGCCAAGGATAGAACAGATTTTTGGCAATGATTATGGACTCCAGACATAAGGAGCTGCCAAAGGTTTTGAGGAGGGAACAGAATATAGACAATGTATTGCTTTATGAAGTACTGCTGAGATTTTGAGGTATTTCAAGTCTGCAATTGTGTTTCATTCATCTTTGATTCCCTAGTGTAGAACTCAGCACCGAGCATATACAGGCATGAATAATTTGAGTAGCAGTAATGAATAAATGAATAAATATGTGCATGACACTGATTGTAAAGAGGAGAAATCAGTGGCTTGAACATTTTCAAAAGGCTTTTGTAGTAGTGAGATAAGATGACATGGTGACTGATCACATATGGATGGAAGAAAATAATACAAACTGATTTTGGGTTTATTATAAAAACTTTGGAGAATGGAGATAGTAAGTCTTTAGAAATAGGAGTTGGATAAGGGAGCGGGATTGAGGTGGGGAGGGGAGGTGTCAACATTCATGGAGGCATGTTGGGACTGAAGTGGTGCTGGGGCATTTGATGAACACACAGGAGAGGCAGCTGTGGCGAGGACAGAGGTCAGGACAGAGGGCAGAACTAAGGGTGGAGTTCTCTTCTAGAAGGTGGTATTTGCTGTGGACAGAGATATTTGAGGGAAGTGGCACAGGGAGAATGAAAGAATGACAGAAAAAACTGTGACTTGATGAGAAATAATTACCTTCCTAAGGTTGGTGGGTTTGACTAAATCTACTTCGGTCATGTAGAAATTTATGGTACCTTTTCCAGTGGCATATACCAACTCCTAGTGACCACTGTTTAAAAATACTACTGTTTGAAAGCAAAGGAGTATGGAGATCTACCTATTTGTCTACCCATCTATCCATCCAATTATTCATCCACATCCATTTCCTTGCCGGTCTCCCCATCTGTCCATGCATCACCCCCACTGACCCCCCCACCTACTCACCTCCCACCCGCCCACCCTCCACCCACTCACCCCCTACCTACTCACCCCCTATCTGCTCACCCCCGACTCACTCACCCACCCATAATCTCTCCAGTATTTATGGAATGGTTGCTCTAAGGTAGGATGAGGAACAGAGACTTTTTAGCACTATTGATAAATCTTAACACCAAATTGACGGTAAAGTGAAATTTCACTTGGAGAAAAATTGGCAAACCGCCTTAAACCATGAAACTAATGTTTGGACCTTTTCCCTCTTACTTCTGCAGATCCAGGGGAAATAAAACTGAAAAGGGATTTCAGAGCCTTCAGAGGTCAGATATCAGTCTTAAAATGTGTCATAAACCTTGGCAGTGAGCTTTAGGTACTTCTCCATTTCTTCTTTCCCTCAGCAATTCCATCTTTCCTTCTTTGTCTCCAAAATATAGCACTTGTTCATCTCCCTGTCTCTGGAAAATATAGTGATTGATATTTTTAATATGGGTGGGTGATCTATGAAGAGAGGACGTCTCGTTGGTGGCAGTATTGGGGAGGATGAGCTGTTGTATGAGCTGTTTTATTCCATATCCTGGAAAGGGTGATATGAAAAATGTGTTGAGGTGGGAGGAAAAGTTCATCTTGTCCTTTCCTTAGGTGTGGGATGGTGAGAAGTCCTTCTCTATCTCTTTCTTCTTCTTCTCTTCTTTCCTTCTCCATCATTCCTTTCTCTTTCTTCTCTTTATTTCCTCTTCTAGCCTCTTTATGCTGGACTGAAATCACTGGCCCATACCAGTTCAGCCTTCTTAGAGGTTCAGGGTCAGCTGTCTTCTCTCTTCAGGGAGGAGGGTTGAGCCAGCTCTGTGTCCATCTCACCTGTGCCCTTGGTTGTTTGGTCACTGCCACAGCAGACAAGGAAGGTTAGAATAGTCTGTGCTTAGCATAATGGAAAGCTCACCTTTTCCTTCTTTTACCAAGTCAATTTAAGCAAGCAACCACGAGGAGCAGTTCTGTAAGGGCCACATTCGCACCAAGTCTGCCCACACATGTGTACCTGGAGCACTAGCTTCTCACCATGTCTACTTCCATTTCCTTCTGCTCCAGATTGTACACAAATGTGAAACCACGTCTCCCTTAGAGCCTACTTCTACTAGATCAGTGCAGCTCTACCCAATCCTAACCTTCCAAGATCCATCTCCCCTCACCCCCAGATAAAATAAAAAATCAAATGGCTTAAAATCAATGGCCCAAGAATTCCATTCTTTGGTGATCCTTTTGCAACTGCTGATTAGTTAGGCAGGGTCTTTACAAAAGGAGCTTGGAGTGAGAAACCTTAACTTGAAAGGTAAATAAACACTGTAACTGCCTAATGGGGAGAAGTTTTGCCTAAAGGCTTTCCCCAGAGCCCCTCCAGGCTCTCCGGCACTCTTGCTATGATAAGACTGGTTTTTGAGCAAGTCATAGTGGTTAAGAGCATAACTTTTGGAACCGAATAGGCTTGGGTTGAATCTGGCTTTGTTAGTTCTCATCTGTGTAGCCTTAAATAACTGCTTTTACCTCCTTAAGCCTTGGTTTTTGCATCTCCAAAGTGTTGATGGTACTTGTTTTGTAGGGCTGATGTGAGGGCTAAAAGGATTGTAACAACAGCCAATATGAGATAGCTCGGTGTATACCAGGAACCAGCAAGATTTAGTCCTTGTTACAACTGTATTATTTCCATTCGGTAGCTGAGGAAGCTGAGGCTAAGAGGGGCTAAGTAACTTGTTCAAGGTCATGTAGATAGCAAGTGGCAGAGTTGGGTGTGACTCTGACAGCATGATTCTGCAGCCATAGTCTCATCATATTGCCTACTAGATTATGAGAGTATAGCCTGTGGCCTGTGGTTAGTACTCAGTAAATGGCAACTATTATCACATAGACTTTCTCCTCCTCCATCCCCTGGTAGTGAAAGCCTTAATTTATTAAGTGCTTTTACTCAATTATTCACTCATCCAATTTCTAAAATGTAAGCCCTATGAGGGCAGGAGTGGGATTTTTGCCTGTTTTGTTTGCTATTACATCCCAAGAGCCTAGGGCAGGCTTGGTATAGAATAGTCAATAAATTTATAAATGAATCCATCTATTCACCCATACATTTGTCAACAAAGGTATTGAGCACCTACTATGTGTCAGACTCTATGTAGAGTGCTAGGATAAAAGAGCATTCCTGACTGTGTGGAGCTCAGAAGCTGGTGAAGGAACAGATTTGTGAGCCAGTAACTCAATTTCAATATGAGATAGCTGAGTGTTGCCAAGTATTAGGACAGATGGAGAGGACAGGTCTCTTTTCTTCTGGGCTGCCTGAATTTTCATTTAGTGTTGCCACTAGATATTCTTCTAGTCAATAAATTCCTGTCTATCAGAGCTAGCTTATACTTAGCTGGATGTGGTACAATTTCCTGCAAAGAGGAGGCAGGCTGGAAGTGTTTTGTTGAGCAGGTTGCGTACTGCACAACTCCAGGGATCTGTTAATGTACACTATGATGGGAATGGTGACATCATAATTGTGCAGTGTGGTGGTCCTGTGACACTGCTGCCTTTAAAGCATCTCTGAATCATTTAATTTAGGGCCTGGGAGATTAGAGATGAGATAAAATTTTTAAAGGCACTTCCCAGTGCATATTTTGGGTTGCAATGACCTGTGTGGAGAGCCACGTCCTGGTCTGTAAGCAGTGTGAACAGACTGCATTGCTAAAGGGGATGAGCTCTACTGGGGTTCCATTCCTGCTTAAGCCTAACTGGGTGTGGGCCACATTGATATTACCAGGGACATGACATTGACCTCTAGGTTTCTCCTTATGCAAATTTAGGCCCTTTTTATTTGCCTCATATTCTCTGCTCAGCACTATAGTGGGGTCTGACAAAGTAGGCTGCAAGCCTTACCAGTTCTTCTTTTTTTTTTTTCCCAAGTCTTTCCTACTGGCTGCAGAGGTGGGGGAGGTGAGAAGTTTCTGAAAGCATCACCCTGGAATGACTGAGACTCAGTGCCAAGCTATCCTAAGATTTAGCAAAAGACTTTGGAAAAGTGGAGGAGGATGCTTCAATAATGGGATTTAAGTCTTACTGACTAGGCTGAGTCCCTCACATTAGAGCTTGTGGACCCACCCTATTTCTTGATACAGGGGCTCTTCAAAAGGTTGATACCTGACCCTTCTTGTCCAGGATCTATTGCCACCATACAGGGTTTTGAGGTACATCCAAAGCCTAAACATTGTTTCTTGCCTTGCTCACTTTCCTTTACTCATAGTTGGATCCTCTCTCATGACAAATTAGTTCTTGTCTTTTGGCTTGAGACTCTAATAAATGTTAGAATTTCAGGGTATGGTGAAAAGAACACTGACCTACAAAATTAGTTCTGGACTCTGGATCTACTACTCCTTGACCATATATGTCATGGAAGAGTCAACTGTGGGCCACCATATCTCCATCTGTGAATGACATTATCACACACTCTGGAGGAGGTCCTCCTCCTAGAGCTCTTATGAGGGTGCTAGTGTCTGAATGTTTGTGCCCTTCCCAAGTGCATGGTGAAATCTAATTCCCAAAGGAATAGTATGTGAAGGTAAAGGATCCAGGGGTCCTCAAACTACGGCCCGCAGGCCACATGAGGTGGTGTGATTGTATTTGTTCCCATTTTTTTTTTTTTACCTCAAAATAAGATATGTGCAGTGTGCATAGGAATTTGTTCATAGTTTTTTTTTTTTTTTTTTTTTTAAACTATAGTCTGGCCCACCACAGTCTGAGGGACAGTGAACTGGCCCTCTGTTTAAAAAGTAGGATCTCTAGAAGACCCCACCCTCAGGATTGGGATTAGTGCCCTTATAAAAGAGGCCCAAGGGAGCTACTTGCTTTTTGCACCATCTGAGAACATAGTGAAAAGACAGCCATCTGTGAGTGAGCAAGCAAGCCTTCACCAGACACCGAGTCTGCTGGCTCCTTGATCTTGGGCTTTCCAACCTCTTGAAGTAAATTTCTGTTTTTTGTAAACCACCCAGTTTATGGTATTTTGTTGTATCCATCTGAAAAAACTAAAAGGATAAACCGAAATAAAGAATGAGGTGTTTAAAGCAGTGTCTATGCTGTAGGAATGTGAAGCAACTGTTGCTGGTTTGCTGTTTTGGCACAGTTTGGCTTGATCTCATGGGGCTACAGACACAGAGAGGCACCTTTCAGTTCCCAGACATCAAGGATTGAACCTGTCCCAGGCAAAGTAGATAGTAGCAGCAAAGCACATCTTGAGTATGCTTTGGAATAAAAATGAAAACATTTTATTACGTCTGGATTCCTAATGGACTACATTCATTGGAATAATACTGGCTTCTCTAAGAAATGCATTTTCAAAGTATCAGTAATTTAAAATATTAGAAGTTTATTTCTCATTAACGGTAAAATGCATGTCTTTATTGTTAGTGAGTGGGTTTTTTCCTTGCACTGCTTAGAAACCCAGGTTTCTTCTATCTTGTGGCTTTATCACCCTCCTAGGGCAGTGCTTCTCAGTCTTGGCTGAATACTAGACTCTCCTGTGGAGCTTTGAAATTCAACACCTGCCTTTCACCCCAAGATTCTGATTTGATTGGTTTTTGGTGTGGCTTTTGCACTGGAATTGTTAAAAGCCTCATACGAATCTAATGTGTAGCCAAGGTTGAGAACCTTGCTAGCATGTATAAAAGTCCTCTACTTTTGGCCATCAGACAGGGAGAGAAACAGCGAAGGTGGTACATCTACTTCTTGAAAACCTCAGGCTCTCGGTGGTGGGAACGTTGCTTCTGCTCCCATTCCATTGGAGCCACATGGCTACCCTGGGTGCAAGGTAGGCGGTGAGATGTGGTCCCAGGTTGAGTGGCGTTTCCCAGCAATGGCTTTATGTTGTGGCAAAGGACATGCAGTTTGCAATTGTTCAGTTATACATCTGGTCCCAGGGGCACGCACTGAAGCTTGGAGTTGTTAATTCAAAGAGCCCTTCCTGGGGGCTGGAAGAGGAATGGGGATTGAGTTGGGAGCCTGTATGAGTGGGCAGTTTGTTGTTGTGACAGAGTGCTGAATTGCAGGCAAGCAAACTTGGCTTAAATTTTCACTGACTTCTTACTACACTTGTGATTTTGAGCATGTTAATTAGCATCCTTAACCTTCGTTTTTCCCAAATGTAAAATGTGTGTAATTATATCTATGTTGAAGAGGCTTTATAATAATACAAAAGTGCCTACCTTACCTTAAATAAGATAATGTCTGTTATGGTGCTGGACATGACAGGCTGAGGACACGGGTGGGATCCTTGTAGACATCCCTTTCAACAGGGGAAGGGAAGGGGCTGTCTGTAGCAGCTGGGAATGAGGAGAGTCTGTGTTTCACCAACAGGCTGAGAAAAAAACCTTAGGACCACACTTCCCTAATAGATGGGAGCGATGGCACTAGTTTCCCCTAACAGGTGGGACCTCCTGAGAAGTTAAGGAGCAGGCTTCTCTTTTTAGTCCAGCGGCATGAGGTGGCAGGGTGCCACTCCTTCACTCTGCAGCCTCCTGGTCCTCTGCCTCCGGTAAAGAGGAGACCTTATGCCTGGCACCCTCTGCAGCTTGGTGAAAGACCTCCTTCCAGGAATGAAAATGTTTGAGCTGCAGGGCCCATCCTGGCCAGGCAGAGGCACCTGCTGGGGTTGTTGAGACTGTCACCTGGGGCTGTAGATGAGTGAGATGGCAGAGAGACAGTAAGGAGCCTTCCTGTTAGTGCCAGCAAAAGAATAGCTGGGCACAGATAATGCAGCCCATCAGCTCCTAGCCTGGATTGTAGCAAGACTGGCTTTGTGTGACTCAAATTAATTCTGCCTGTGTCTGGAAGGGGGTGGAGTGATAGCAATGGGAGGGGGAAGAGGCTACCGCAGGACCAGGAAACTGACAAAGATAGCCTTTGCCGGGCTTTTCCTTTTCCTCTTCTTCTCTCTGGTCTTTTCTCTTCCACTCCTTAGCACCTCTGGGTTTCACCATAAACACCTTCCCTTCTTAACAGTCAGGGAGGTGGGGCTAGATTATCTCCTAAGATTCCCAGGACAGAAAAGGGAAGCAGCATCTGCTCACGGCCACTGCTTGTTGGCTGGTGCTATGGAGTCTGTGTGATACTCCAGGCAGATGGTGTCAATATCCCTTGGGAAAAATCCTGCTTACCTTACAGGTTATCTTTTGGGGGTCCTTAAGTCCTCCTCTTTTGTTTCTCCTTGTATTCAAGAGTCTGCAGGGAAAGCTTCTGTCATAACAAATTGCTGAAATGATATGAAACACCTACTGCGTGCAATGCCCTGAGCCTGACATATATTCTAGTAATGGTTCGAATTGCACAGCAGATGTTCAAGGTATTGATTTTTATTCCATTTTTACCACTGAGGAAAAAAGTGTCAGAGAAGGTAAGGAATGTGCCCAGGGTCATGTACCTTGTTAAGAAACTATCTGGTTTCAAAGCTGCCTCCTGTGTGCTCTCATTCCCGGCTGGTTTTCTAAAACATCTTTGTAGGTGAACAATGAATTATTATTATATATAAGAGATGGGATGCTATTTTATGAGACAAAGTTTTACAGTCTTGAATCCAAACATATCATCCTCTATCCTTTTGGGAAAAATTATGGTTCTGTGTCGATAGTTACAGAATTAAACCCTAAGATCTCAGTATGCCTACTGTGTCTCCTTGGCCTAAGGTGACACCCTGTTATTTTGGTACAGTCATCAGCAATCCTGTTTGCTTTTCCCCCTCTCTGCCTAACCATTACCAGGCAGCTTTATTTTTTTTTTTTGTTGTTGTCTAAACCATGTTCTCAGCCCGTTCTAAGGTGTTACTCAACCAGAGGATGGGTTGGTGTGTGCGTGAGGTCTGGGATGGAGGAGGATCAAAATTTATGGAGAGTGTATGTGTGTGTATGTGTGTTTTAAAGTATATTCAGTACCATGGTTTCTTTGATTTTAGTCATGATATTAAATAGTGGTGATAATGTTAAATAATAAAGTAATAAAATATCTATCAAAAAGGAGCAGAGGTTAAAATTTGGGGAAATGTAATTTATAATAAAGGGTGCAAGTGAATTTAAAATGTCTCACCTTTCTCAGATACGCTAATTGTAACCCTGTAACCCGTGGTTATAACAAAGGAAAGGTGAGATTCATAATGAGGCAGGCCAGTGAGATAAATGGGGAGGAGAAATTTTAGGAGCAGCAGGGTTACTTTTCAGCACCCCTAAATCAGACTCCATGGAGCCCAGTGAATGGTTTGGAAGCAATTGGGGAGATTCGAGTCCTTCATGTCCTTCTCGACCTCCCCAGTGGGAACCGAATCCTCAGGAAGCTGCTCTCCGGCCAGTGCGTTCGTGGAAGGAGTGCAAGGGGTGCGAGGGACAGAGCCCTTGTTTGGAGTGAGATAAAATTCACTGGACCATTTTGTTCTTACTGTCTGGGACGACTTGACTGTGGCTAAGGTCATTTTTATCATGACTAGTATATGGAAGAAGGACATCACTGTCCCTATGTGTAGATTACCTCAGTGGGGAGATCTCTGCTCTTGGAGGAAAATGCTGGGAGTCTCCATGGCCTTTATGCTCATCCTGAGGCCATCATCTGGAGGACCCTATCAATTACAAAGACTCGATCTGGGAATCAGAATGGCCAGGCTGAAGTACCCATCACAATTCTGAACTAGCCGCACAGGAGACATTTCCGGCTCCTCTCCCGAGTTGGGGCCTGCTCGCTCTGTAGGTCCTCCGTGGGGTGGGGACTTGGCCCGTGCTGCTTCTCCTCTCCTTCCACCTTTCTTTGCTGCTCTTTTGATCCCCCATAGATTCATGTGAGAAGAAGGGAGAGAAGAGGACAGTTTTGATTAGCTGGGTGGCTCTGGAAAGTGGTTAAAGGAAAGTCTTTTTCTGAGTGCTTTATAGGCCCTTTGGGGTTTCCCTGCTGGGTCCCTCTCCCTGTGCTGCTATTTCAGGTGTTCCTCTGGGATTCCTTCCTCAGCCTCTGGACACTGCATACACCGTCAGCCTCTTACAGACTCCCCTCTCAGGGCCCACAAAGACCTGTTTGCTTTCCCAGGCGGCTCACAGGCAGCTCCGTGGGAGAGCTCACGTGCTCCTGTGAGTGCAGGCTCACTCCTGGGCAGCAGCCTCTCTTGGCCACCACCACGCAGTTGCTCTTTTCTCGACTTCTACATTTCCCATACAGGAGTCAGACCTCAGTGGTCTTTGTGGTCTTCCACAGATATGAGCCAGGCACAGGTCCTCAGTGTCCCCCTTTTGCAGAGGTCACAGTACAGAACATCGTGCTGGTTGCCTTGGAGCCCCTCTTTAGGTGAGTTGTTGGCAGTAGGCCATCCCTACCCCTGAAAAGAGAGGGAAGGGGGGAAATCACAGCCCACATCCACTTCTTGCAAAGAAATCTCTCAGTCAACTTGTCTCAGGGTCCTCCTCTGACCCAGTTTTGTTATCCTTGATCTGGCTGAGGGGTCCATACATCAGGGAACAGGTTCCCCTTTGTTCCTTTTGTAAATTCTTATGCTGTGCTTACCTGCATGGAGCTCTGCCTCCCATTTCCTTTGACATCCTGATATCTACTATTTTGGGGCCTCCATTAAAACTGAGGCATCGCATTCTGTTCTAACATCCTGTGTATGAGGCATCTGACATTGGCTGTTATTCTTCAAGTAGACTGTCCCAGTGAATGGAGACACGACAGACTTGGCAGTGAGTGATGTGAGGATAATACCTACCACAACAAGCACCAAGCTGTGGGGCTTGGGGGTGGTGCTGCTGAGACGGGGAAAGGAGAGCAGGGTTGGGGGACATTAACTGGGTGGAGGAAAGGACATCTCATGTGCCTTGTGGTTGTAGACGCCTCTGATGAGACTTTGACCCCTGCATGAGTAGATTTCACTCTCCTGGGAAAGGGACATCATTCTTGGATCTATGCAGCCCAAATCCCCAATGCACAGGCATTTGGCAAGGACCAGCTGCCTACCTAGAAGGAGCAGGAGGCAGCTTTCCATGATGGTACCACTTTGGTTCACACTATGGAACCTCCAAAGCCCATCCTCTTCCCTGGTCTCAGTTCAGCCTTTTCTTAGCTTCTCTCTGAATCATTATAACACTGTGTCTTATTGAAGTCAAGATGAAAAGGAGCAGCTCAGGCTTCTCCACGTCTCAGGAGCAGGACCCGGGGAAGAATGCAGGCTGCTCGATACCTAAGGCTAGAAATCCCATTCCACGAAATGCTTCCAGTATTGAAGGATTCAGCTTAGTAGAGAGCTCTGCTCTCTAGTTAGAGTGATGGCCTCAGTTAGGGGAGAGCTCCAAACAAAGCTCATAAACTCCTGCAGAAGCTCAAAGCTTTGGTGTTTTGGCTCCTTACAGCGCGGTGCCACACCACATTGGGGTTGGGAACCCCACCTCTGGAGCAAGGGGACCTACATTTGAATTTCTACTGTTTAAATGTCAGGTTGTATGACCTGAGCCACGGTATTCCCATCTGTGATATGGGAGTAATGGCAACATGATTGAATGAGATAATTTATGTAAGCCATTAGGTACATAATCATTTCTTTCTCTAAAACACACCAACAAAAACAAAACAACAACCAAACACATACATGTACATAAAACCCTCCACAAGTGACCCAGGTAGCATGGGAAAATCTGTTGTGGGAACAGACCCTTAATTTGACAACCACAGAATTAATGATATTCATGCTCACATGGTTTTAACAGAATGAAATGCTATCCCCTTCCATTGGAATGCAGAATTCTCTGTCTTTCATGAAATTGCATTGTCCTAAAAGTAGCCTGGATTAGTGAGCAAGGGTTTGTGACAACCTCACTTACCTAGGCAATCCTATTTGAGAACCATATCTGATTCCCAATGTCCTTACCCCCTAATCTCCCAGCCCCATCTACCATCTTGTTAATATTTACAGTTGCAGTTTGTTGTTCCAGTAGAAAAAGCCAGAAGTGCTCACGAATTGCCTCATAAAAGAAACTCAATTTAAAGAGTCTTATTCACTAAGGATTTATTAGCTCTTCACACTCTGGAAGCCTGTAGTTTTATTTTGAGTCAGATAGTCGTACCCAACCAGGCTGAATAATTCTACCCTGGAGGCAGCAGGCCAGTTGGAAGCAAGAGTTTTTCTGCTGCCAGCAACTTCCCTTTGAGCTTAGGTTGCTAGTGGGTGGAGTGTGGGTGTGTGTTTTGGGTGAGGATGGGTGCTTCTTCCCCCAGAATGTAGCCTTATAGGTGGGCCTATCCATGTAAGCTGAGCCAGAATGTCTTAAGTTTTAACCTTGCCACCAGGACTTGTCTGTCATTGAAAGGGGAAACCGTTACAGATTTTGGAGCTATGCTCAGTTTTAGCTGCATGTGCCCACACTGAGTATTTGGGAACATAAGGAAAAAAGAATGATAAGAAAGCTTGTCTCTAGCTCCTTCTACTTTCTATCCTCCCACCCAAGTCTTAAGAACCAAGCAGACTCAAGGGAAAATAAAAGTTGTAAGTAGTAACATCCATTTTAGGTGTTCCCTAAGTTTTTTGGGGGGTGGGTGGGGGTGGGGCGGCAAGAGTGTTTCAACAATCTGGAAAACATCCACAAATAAGGAAGTGGGATCCAAAGACTGAGCATGGAGGAGAGGAGCTGCCACGGAGCCTGTGAATGTTACTCTACAGGAGACAACAGCAGGGGCCATAATCTATTTTGAACTATAGTTTTATGAAAATTGAGGTTGTTGATGTAGCAAAGCCCAAGCAGGAGAGGGAATAGGGAAGGAGGGAAGGAGGGAGGGAGAGCTGGTTGCAGCTGATGCTCTGAAAAGTTCCAGAAAGGGGAAAGAAGATGGCAGAATCGACAATCTGGAACCCCTCTGTGTAGAAGGGGACAGCCTTGCATTTCAGTTACAATCCTGAGATATTGAGAGGGGGCTGCAGGATGTACATTGTGTTCTGCTTAATCCGTCAAGGAAGAACTCTAAGGAGATTTCTGTAGAAGTTGGCCAACAGTGTCATGTCTAAGGGGAAGTTTTGGATGTCCATGTGGGATGTTTTTGCTCTGTTAGGTGAGCTCACCATCGTATCATGTGATCATCACCACTTCCAGTGAGGTGTTCTTATTCCACTTTTCCTTTGAGGAAACTGACGTTCAGAGAGTCCAGGTAATTTGCTTGTAGTCGCATAGCTGATTCATAGCTGGAACTCACTTCTTAGGCCATTGCAAATCATATCTCCATGTGCATAGAAACTTTGTTTTTCAACAATGTGCATGGGACAGACATTCTCTCATTCCACTTCGTGGGTCCTTTGTCAGACTGCCTGAAATAAAACCATCTGAGGACAGGCACTAGTCTGGTTTAATGTAAGGAATCAGTGCTGTGTGTTTTCTGATACTTTACATCAGGCGTCCTCAAACTGCGGCCCACGGGCCACATGAAGGTGTGAATTGTATTTGTTCCTGTTTGTTTTTTACTTCAAAATAAGATCTGTGCAGTGTGCATAGGAATTTGTTCATAGTTTTTTTTTGTTTAAACTATAGTCCGGCCCTCCAATGGTCTGAGGGACAGAATTGTCCCCTGTTTAAAAAGTTTGAGGACGCCTGCTTTACATATTACTCAAGGCTAGGAGGAAGATGAGAAATGGTAAATAATATACAATGACTTGCACATAATTAGAATTCAATGAATGTTATCTATCATGATGATGGTAATGAAGATGATTAAACAATCTCTGCCCAAAAGGATTTCCTGACAGACGATTGATTTCTGCAGAAGAATCAGCTTATTAGGATAAAGATTGTCATCTCAACATCATTAATTATGAAGCACTTATAAAATGAAGGTGGGTAAACAGTCTCTGCAGTCCAGAGCTTGGCCCCCCTGTTCTACTGCCTCCTAATGGCTCTGCAGGATTCTGGCCCTATGCAACAGAGGGCAAGGTGTGTTTAGTCCCTAGTTTTTTGAGGCAGTGAGAAACAGTAGAGGTTCCTCACCTTTTAGAGTTAAAGTAACTTGCTGAATGATCTTGTGGAGGTTTTCTTTGGGAATATCCCCAGCCTTTTCTCCTGCTGAGTGACTAGTATTCACTCAGCCGATAGCTAGTTTTTCTTTTGCATATCACAGGCCCATCTTCCCTTGTTCAACCCCTCTGTTTCTTTCGTGAAGATGAAATTCTATGCACAATCAAATTCCCATTTGGGGCTAAGAGAAGATGAATAGACAGGAACTTCTGGCCTTGACTTTCATGCAAGACCTCCAGATGGGGAGTTAATTACCAAATAAATTGTGCTGAAAATAATTGCTAGAGGGCTTCAGAGAGTGGATAGAATTTATACTTGGGTTGGGGTGGTCAGGTAGGTTTCTTGGAGGACATCACCCTGAACTGGTGGGGCCCAAAATAGTCCTCGAAGTAGATAAAAGCCAGACTGCTTAGCTTTGAATTTCAACTGTATTGCTTATTAGCTATATGGCCTTATAGGTTTCTCCATCTTTTTTGTGTCTCAGTTTCCTCATCTATAAAATTGGGATAATTATAGTACCTATCTCAGGATTGTTGTGAGGACTGAGTGGTGAGAACTGCCTGAGACCTAGTAAAAGCTCAAAAATATTAGCTCTTCTTATTAAATACTGGGGAGATTTGGATAGTCTGAGAGGAAAAGCCATATCTCAGAGGCAGGAAAGAGAATTCAGATCAAATTGATGCTGCCTTTCAGCCCAGGCAAGAAGGCCTGACTTATCCTGTTCATTAGTGAACACATCCAAGGCCAAAATGTTTTCCTATGTACATCCCTGAAGACATAAGTGAGTGACTCCATGGGTGGCTATAGTCAGGTACAGTTTTCTAAAGAGCTTAGTTTGCTTTTGAGTAGTATATATGGGCTTGGGGAAATGCTGGCCCCGAGGGGGACATTTTTGTTTCTTTTAGAAAACATGGCTTGTGGGAAATTCAGAAGACTTGCTTGCTCAGCTTCACTAAAAGTCATGCCTAAACCTAGTTGCTAATTTATGTAAGAGACGTCAGGGAAGAGGTGGTTCTAACCTGAGGTTGCATCTGTTCCTAAGGCAACACCTGGACTCTTTTTAATACTCAATATGCATTTATCAGATCTCTGAATGTGCCGTGTTTCTGCCTTTGCAGAGCTCACAATTTATTAGGTGACACAGATAAGGAAGGAAGTAATTATATTGGAGTGTGATTAAACACTCTCATGGGGGGGATGTAGGGCCCTATAAAAACAAGTGGGAGAGCAACTAGGTTAGTCCTGGATGCTAGAAGGAAGGATATGTGAATTCAGACCCACAAACAGAGGAAGAGGAATTACCTTGAGCTGTGGGGTGAGGGTGGGAGTGAGAAATAGAGGGGCCAGCTGAGAGGGGTCAGGGTTTGGGCTCTGTGTGTGTATGTGTGTAAGGGGGAAGAAAGACGGGTTGGGGGTATGGGAAGTTTGGGATATTTAAGAAAGACCTGATCTAGATTAAGGTGAAAAATATAGATTTTATAAAACCTTAGTGGCCAACATTGGGCAAGTCACTTCACGTGTATGGGACTTAATTTTTTCATCTGTAAAATGGAGATTTTATATTACAAATGTGGCCTACTTTGCAAGCCTATTTCATAGCTTACAATGTACAGTATTACATATATTTAAGGAATTATTGTTGCCATGTTATGAGGCTGACAGTACTTCTTTTCTAAATCATAGTTCTTGGAGTATGTGAAAGTGATTAGGGATCACTATCTTCAACAATATCTTTAATACTTCTCTAATGCCATTTTTAGAAGCAGAGAAGTAGAGCCTCCGTTTATGGTGTCAGGCAGTGTTAGCCTATTAGCAGGTAGAGGAAATGGTCACCTGTACTGTCCATTCCCCCACTTCACCTGCTCACACACAAAAGGGTGGGGGTAACAGACTACAGAAGAAGATGGAGGCTGTGTCTCTCTATATCCCAGTTATAGAACGATTCTCACTACTATTATACTTTTCCATGACAGGGTGGCAGTCATTACTTGGTCAGATGGATTAGATAATGGTGGGACAAAATGATACAGTGGGAAGACTACTCCCTCTGCAGAGAGCCAAATGGCAGAACTTTAGAGACAAGTTCCAGAAATAGGGCGTATAGACGGCAATTGGGCAGTCAGAAAAGTCAAGTTATTTCTTTCATTCTGATCCGGAGTTTCAAGAGTATTATGTGACCTTGGTGCAGGTTATTTTCCTTCTCAGAGCCTCAGTTTCTTTATCTATAAACTCAAGATAATAAAATCAATTTTATAGAGTTATTAGAATTGTTTGAAAAAAATTTTTTATTTAAGTCATATCTGTGTACATTAATGCAATCATGGGGCACCATAAAATCATGACACAGATAAAAAATGAATATGTGTCAAAAATTTTATTTAACACATTAATAAGTGAGCCAGTGAGATGACATAACTGACTTGCAGAAGAGTTCAAGGAATCATACATAATATAGGCAACAAGGAATTACAAAATGGATTTACCAATAGCTGGAAACTGAGTCTATTCAAAAGGTAATCAATTGCATTCTACTGGATGCCTTTCATTTGCTTTTCAATGGATGAAAATTATTTTTATTGTTATCAGTTTCCTACCTCTTATAGTGTTGTAGAATAGCTCAAAAAATTATAATCCAGATTATGCCTTGTTTTCCATTCATGACCCCCAGTAATCTTTTTTGGTCCATTTTAGTTTTTCTTATAATTTTTTCCTCACTTAAATAGAGATCACACATGCAGGGTACTTGACAGAAAGTAATTGCTGAATAAATGCAAGCTGTTTTAAAAATCATTGAAATAATAGTAATACAAAATATTCACCACTGTCAGTCACCTCTCTGAAGTAAAGCTTTGGTTATGATACTGATACAGACCTGGTTCAGGGCTGGACAGGAACCTCATTTTCTAGGTCTAAGAAAGCTCAACCATGTTCTCCAGGCCAAAGCAGGTCCAAGAGTCAGTCTGACTAATGTCCCACCTAAACCAACACTCCTGGAACAAAGAATACACCCTAAAATAGAATGTACCCTTACACAAGGGTAGTTTTAAAATTAACTTCTGCCTTCAGGCCCCTGGTGCCAAACAGTTGTGACATTCCATCCTCCCAAACCCTCCTGGCACACAGGGTAGGAAAGCTGTAATAAACCCCTGGAACAGAAGGCTTCCATGGGCTACCCTCGTGGGAACCCCCCTTTGGTGTGCTGTAAGCTTTGTCTATTTTTCTCCCCTTATCTATCAATAAAAAAACAATCTGTCGGTTTGCTTACTCGTGGTGGTCCATGGATTTATTATCTGAATCTCCAAGATCAAGGACTCAGCAGACAGAGATTCTGGTAACAATACCTTCTTCTCAAGCACATTCAGTGACTTGTCATTGTTTCTAAAATAAATTCCATACTTCTTAGCTAGGCATTTAAGTTTCTCTGCTCTTCTCCCCATCCCAGCTTGCCAGTCTAGTTTCTATACGTAACTCCCTGCAAGGTCTGTCATGATGCCCTTTAATTTTAGGGATTAATCATTTAAAATGAGGACGGGAAAGGCTGGCTTCACCATTATTCCTCAAACTTACTCAGTTGAGTTTTCTTTGTTATGAGATCAGGAGAGCGCTCACCTGATCAACCCTGTACCTGACTGCCCTATCCCACAACACCAACAAGTGCTAGCTGGAGAAGAGGATGGATGAGATTGTGTGTTCTTCTGCCAGTCTCTTAGCCTGTAGTGAGTGTCTCACTAAAGCTCAAAACACAAGCAGCTGCCTAGAACTGGCTGAAACTTTCACTGGGAGAGGAACACCCAGAAACACCCAGGTTCTCTTAAAAGAGTCATAAAATTCTGTGGTTTTCTCTGTTTTAAATATCTTAAAAAATTTGGTGGAGACAAGTTTCACTGTGTTGCCCAGGCTTGTCTCAAACTCTTAGTGATCCTCTCACCTCGGCCTCCCACAGTGCTATGATTACAGGTGTTAACTACTGCACCTGGCCTGGTTTGCTCTTTTGAGAGGCAAAAACATGTTTTTCTTTGTTCATACATTTGATTTTTGTCCATACATGTTTAAAGAATTTTTTCATTCATACCACTTTTTAGGGACATCATAGGGCATCATTTGGCTTAATCACAACAATCCACTTTATCCCAATGTAATTGGTTACATTTAAAATAAACATACAATTTTGGGGTAGCAAAGCAGTTGGTATTAGCTAATGATGTTTTTCATCTGGGGAAAAGTATTATTTTGTTTTCAAAGTGATTTGTATGCCAGACTCTATTACTAAGGTTTGCGGGAAGGCATCTGAGTAATTGCTGGAACAATTTCAGGGTAGGTACTATGTATGTATCATATGAAATTGTCTGCTGAGTGGGTAGATACCACTTCCTTCTATTATAGTTTATTTATTAGGAGCCAAGTAGGATGAGTGTGGTAAGTGGTGTGTACGTAAGTTTAGTGTGTGAAACAATGAAAAAGAAAAAAAATGTTATGTCACATTGGGAGCCTAATAGACCAGAGCTTGTCACTTACTAGCTCTGAAACATTGGGTATGCCCCTTAACTTTCTAGGCTACAGTTCCCTTATATGCCAAATAAATAATGGTGACTTCTAAAGTTCTGTAACAGTTCATATAATTTTAGCTGTTGTAACCAACTTGGTAATTCCAATGGCTTAACATGATAGAAATAACCTTAAAATAATAATGCTGTTGAAGTTTTTTCTTTTTTAAATGAACTTTTAAAATTGAAATGTAGCATGCAGGCTGAAAAATATACACATCAAAAGCTTGAAACCAATTAAGTTATATGAAAGTGAATACCTTTCGTAGCTCTCCTATAACTTCTCCCTCCAAATTTCTCAAAGCAACCAACATTCCGAATTCTAAAACTAGAACTTAGTTCTGCTTGTTTTCATATACTATATAAACAGAATCATATAGCTCATCTATGAGAAGCGTAAAGGGCGCATACTTTTGTTATTTGTCTCCCCTGAGATAAAATTGTAACACTGACATATATTGTTGCATGTAGCAGCAATTCACTAATTTCTATTGCTTTGTGGTATTCTATTATGTAAATACCCCCAAATTTACTCCTCCTTTGATGTTTTGGATTGTTGTGAATAATGCTGCTATAAACATTCTTATACACATACTTTTTGGTACATGTGTAGTATATCCATATCAATTGGTATATAGTTAGGAATCACATTGTTAGAATACCAACAGTAAAAAACAAACAAAAAAGGAAAAAATGCTGACAGTTTTTCTTTTTTTTTTTTTTATTAAATCATAGCTGTGTACATTAATGCAATCATGGGGTACAATGTGCTGGTTTTGTATACAATTTGAAATGTTTTCATGAACATAGCCTTCACCGCATTTTCTGCACTAACAGTTTTCAAAGTGGTTGTACAAGTTTGTTTCTACCAGCAAGATCTGAATGTTTCTTCTCCTCATTCTCACCAACAGTTGGTATTGTTAATTTTTAACTTTTTTTTTTTTTTTTTTTTCTTAGAGACAGGGTTTCTTTTTTTTTTTTTTTTTTATTGTTGGGGATTCATTGAGGGTACAATAAGCCAGGTTACACTGATTGCGATTGTTAGGTAAAGTCCCTCTTGCAATCATGTCTTGCCCCCATAAAGTGTGACACACACCAAGGCCCCACCCCACTCCCTCCATCCCTCTTTCTGCTTCCCCCCCATAACCTTAATTGTCATTAATTTTCCTCATATCAAAATTGAGTACATAGGATTCATGCTTCTCCATTCTTGTGATGCTTTACTAAGAATAATGTCTTCCACTTCCATCCAGGTTAATACGAAGGATGTAAAGTCTCCATTTTTTTTAATGGCTGAATAGTATTCCATGGTATACATATACCACAGCTTGTTAATCCATTCCTGGGTTGGTGGGCATTTAGGCTGTTTCCATAGGAATTTATTATCATTTAACAAAAAGAATATTCGAATGGCTTGCAAACATATGAAAAGTTGTTTAACCTTGCAAGATCTTAGGGAAATGCAAGTTAAAGACGCAATGAGATTGTCACTTCGTTCCCACCAAAATACTTACAATTAAAGAGTTAAAAATTAACTGTGGAAATTAATTTATTAATTTAATTTATTAATTAACAGTTAATTTAACTGGAAATTAATTAACAGTTAACTGGAAATTAATTTATTAATTTAATTTATTATTAACAGTTAATTTAACTGGAAATTAACAGTTAATTTATCTGGAAATTAATTTATTAATTTATTAATTATTAACAGTTAATTTTTAACTCTTTAATTGTAAGTATTTTGGTGGGAATGAAGTGACAATCTCATTGCATCTTTAACTTGCATTTCCCTAAGATCTTGCAAGGTTAAACAACTTTTCATATGTTTGCAAGCCATTCGAATATTCTTTTTGTTAAGTGATTATAAGTTCCTGACATTTTTTTGAGGGGGGGATTATCTCCTGTCCATTGATTTGTAGGAGTTATAGTATTCTGCATGTGAGTCAGCTCTTTGCCAGCTTTTTCCCACTATATTAACTTCTATTTTCTAATTCTTTTTTAAATTCTCTATTAAATCATAACTGTGTCCATTAATGCATTTATGTTTTACAATGTGCTGATTTGATATAAAATGTGGAATGCTTACATTATCTCTTGCTAATTCTCTATTCTTTCTCTAGTTTTCTTTAGTTTTTCTGGTTATACTAAGTATTTGAGGTGGTAGCTTAATCAATGCATAATCTTTTTTGCAGTTAAAAAAAAATAAAGTGATTAAGGCAGTGTACTATTCCTCTGAACACTGTGTTAGCTTTTCCTGTTGTTCTGTGCTGTGGTTTGACCACCATTATTTTCTATATAGTCTCAATTTCAACTTGGATTTTCAGTTTTGGAAATTTTTTTTGTGTTTAATTTCTCACTTATCATAGGGCATTATTTATAATTTTACTTTCGGAAATTTAATGATTTTTTTGTGATCTAATAGATAGTTTTATGGTTGTTTTATAAGCACTTGGAAAGAAAACATTTGGGAAATAAATACATATTTTCACATTTACTTTCTTATGTTATTGTTTTTATAACCTTATTTTTCATTGCTTTCTCTTGTCATGGATTGAGATTAGTCTTCAAAGATTGTGTTTTTCTCTACTTCCCTTTGAATGTCCTAAAGATTTTTTTTTTGTGTGTGTGTAGGACTATTACTTTAAAGCTCACAGATATTCACACTGTCTAATCTTTATTGAAATTTGACCTCTTTGATGTTATAAAACATTCTTTCTTAAGTTGTTAAATAATTTTAGCCCGAATTCAACTTTGTATAATATTCATATTGTGATATTTTCTTTTTCCTATGCATTTACCTCATATATTTTTGTCCATTCTATTTTTTCAGTTTCTCTGGGAATCTGTATTCGGCAGACTTGAATTTTATGTTGTGATTCAATCTGAATGTGTTATTCTTTAAAGGAGTGATTTTAGCCCTTTCATATTTACTGGTTTGACAAATATATAATACCTCAATCTTCTATTTCTTTATAGTCTCTCCTCAGTTCCTCCTGTGGTCAATGGATAGAGTGGGTTGTGGTCTCCTGTCTCCTGCTTCACCTCTTGATACTACAATTACATTATTGTTTTTACTGTTTGTACTGTTCCACGTAATTAGGTCTTTATTTGATTAACGTTTTTTCCTTTATGGTCTTTCCACAATATTAGGACATAGTAACTCCACGTTGTGAGGATGTATGACGTTGTCATTTTGTTTTGTCTCCATTGACTCACATTTATTTTGGTCTCAGTGATCCAGGTAAGCAAAGGTGGCTGTGTTCCACTTGTCTTTTTGTCCTAGTTTTTCTGGTAATCTTTTGGTTGGATGAGGTTTGGCTCCTAGTAGGTTCCTTAAGATGGCTAAGTCAAATGATCCAGTTTGTTTTATTTAAACTTCAATCACAGTTTAGCTGAACATAAAATTTGTGGGTTCCGTTTTCTTATTCTGAGGATTTGATAGTGGCTGTGTCATTCTTTCTTACCACTGAACATTGCTCTGAAAAAATGTGAGAAACCTTTTTTTTTTTTTCTAAAGACCTAATTATATGAAACAGTACAAAGGCCATTTTCTCTTTTGAATTTGTGACTGTAATTTTTTGTCTGAGTGCCTAAAAGATTCCTTCTTTATCTTTTATTAGTATAGGTCTTAGCATTGGCTCTACAGAGTCACTTATCTCTAATATCTGTGAGATGTTTCATTTCCATAGACAGATTCATATGATTTTGAATTATATTTTTACAATATTGTGGAAATAATCTAAGACTATACAAATGAGAATGAGCAAAGGTTATTTATTCGGGGCTTGTTGTGCAAGGAAGTCAGCAACCATCATTTATGTTGGGCAGAGACTCAAAGGCAGGTAGAAGAGTGGGAAAGCTTTCTAGTGGGGAACAAAGGAAAGCTTCAGGTATGCTCTGAATGGAGGAATGTTTAGGGTAAGGGAGCTGTAGGTGGGTGCTATGGTCTGAATGTTTGCATCTCTCTGGAATTCATATGTTAAAACTGTGTGATAGTGTTAGGAGGTGGGCCCATTGGGAGGTGGTTTGAACCCTCATGAATGGGATTAGTGCCTTCATAAAATAGGCCTGAGGGAGCTTATTGGCCCCTTCACCAGGTAGGGACAGAGTGGGAAAGTGACATCTAGGAAGCAGACACCAAATCTGCTGGCACTTTGATCTTGGACTTCCCTGCTTCTGGAGCTATGAGAAATACATTTCTGTTGCTTATAATGCATTTAGTTTATGGCTTCTTTGTTATAGCAACCTGAATGGACTGAGACAGTCGGCTAACCAGAAGGGGGCATCTTATGTGATGGGTGTAGGAAGCAATTTTGGCTTTCTTAGGTTGTTACTAATTGGTAGTTGGGGCAAAAATTAAGAAAGCTGGCAGTTATTGATCAAGTCCTGGTTGTTTGGGGATGTTTGCTATAGTCGTAGATATTTGGTTTTCTGGACTGGTCACTGTGGAGTGCGGGGTAATCATTGTGTTTTGTACATATGATCTGGATATTGCCCATTTGTATGTTCAGTCTCTCAATTCTTATTTTTACTTTAAGTTTTCTTACTTGGACATTCTAATTATGTTTATTCTGGCTATTCTTTAACTGCTTTCCATATCACTTATCTTCTCTGAAGTCTTTTGAATTTCACTTCCACTTAATTTTTTTTTCCTTTTCTTCATTTCTCTTTTATATCTCATACTGCGTTCATTGGTGTTTATTTTTGTTCCTTATAATTTTGCTTTTATTTCTGTGATGACTGTATTTTTATTTTTCTATTTTTTCCTGAGGGCTTTCAGACCACATTTAATCTTTTCTTGTTTTGCTATTTCTTTCTTGAGTTCTGAATATGTGTTTTGTGCTCATGTTTAAGAGAGGAAATTTATTTTATTAGGTATTTTAAAATTCTGTCTTAAGTTTTACTTTCTCTATGGTAACAACGTTCTGTGTTATTCACTGCCATCTGCTTTTCTTGATCTTTTTCTCATTACATTATCTTTGTAAATCCTATGCTCTCCCCCCCACCCCCCAATTTAAGTCTACGATTTTGATGTGGTTGGTTTGGCCTCACCAACTCTCATGTTGAAATTTGATCCTGAATGTTGGAGGGGAGGCCTGGTGGGAGGTGTTTGGATTATGGAGGCAGATACCTTATGAACAGTTTGGTGCCACTTTGGGGGGAATGAATGAATTCTGACTCTTATTTCCTGTAAGATCTAATTGTTAATAAAAGCCTGGCACCTCCCTGCACCCCACCCGGTGATCTGCACACACCTGCTTTCCTTCGTCGCCTTTACCTTCTTCCTAAAGTCCTCACCAGAAGCAAATGTTGGCGCCATGCATCTCATACAGCCTGCAGAACCATGAGCCAAATAAACCTTTTTTCTTTATATCAATAAATTACCAGCTCTCAGGTCTTCTTTTATAGCAATGCAAATGGACTAAGACAATTACTCAATTTGAAAAGAGGCGCATATTTCTCTACTCACTAAATGTGTCAGGGAGGAGCCAAGGTGATCCAGATTAGTTTACTTTTTCTCTGTGATTCAGGATTTTGTGTGTAAGTTCCTTTAGACTTTTCTTCACTCAATGAAGATAGCTCCACTGCTTTTTCTTTACTATTTATTTACTATTATTTTTAAATGTATTTCTTTCTTCTCTTTGGGTGCATTAGACACAGATTGAGACCATAACCTATGTTTTCTGTTCATCTCAGCCTTCTCTGTTTCTTGGGTCTCACTGGTGTCCTCTCAGTTAGTCTATCTTCTTACTACACCCTGAAATTTGTTTCACAGTGGGTGCCCCTCACCTTCAAGGATTATATCCTGGGTCACACTTTTGGAAGCTGCAGTTTAGCTGCTTTCCCCCTTTTCCTACTCATTCCTGCCTGGCTCCTTCTCAGTTATAACTGTGGTTGCACCTCTTGAATTATTACAAGGAAGGGTGGTGTGATTGTTTGTGTCTTAGTATGCTGCTGTAGCCAAGTATCTGAAATAGGGTCATTTATAAAAGGCAGCAATTTGTATCTCAGAGTCAGGAGTCTGGGAAGTCTATGATCAAGGCACTGGTGGGCTTGGTGTCTGGTCAGGGCCTGGTCTCTGTTTCTCAGATGGCTCCTTGTTGCTGTGTCCTCCAGGGGCCTGATGCTGTGTCCTCACACAGTGGAAAGCCCAGAAGGCCAAAAAAGGGCCAAATGACATGTGGAACCTCTTTGTTCCCCATTCCCAAGGTGTATTTCTTACTCCTCACCATCCCAGTGAGGTTAATTCAGAAGGTTAGATTAGATGTTGGTATTTTGATAGGAATGCCATTGAATAGGTAGATTGCTTTGGGAAGTATAGACATTTTAACAATGTTGATTCTTCCCATCCATGAGCATGGTATGTTCTTCCATTTGTTAATATCCTCTGCTATTTCCTTTCTGAGGATTTCATAGTTTTCTTTATAGAGGTCCTTCACCTCCTTCGTTAGGTATATTCCTAGGTATTTCATTTTCTTTGAGACTATGGTGAAGAGAGTTGTGTCCTTAATTAGCTTCTCATCTTGACTGTTATTGGTGTATACAAAGGCTACTGACTTGTGGACATTGATTTTATATCCTGAAACATTACTGTATTTTTTGATGACTTCTAGGAGTCTTGTGGTTGAGTCTTTGGGGTTCTCTAAGTATAAGATCATGTCGTCAGCAAAGAGGGAGAGTTTGACCTCCTCTGCTCCCATTTGGATTCCCTTTATTTCCTTGTCTTGCCTAATTGTATTGGCTAGAACTTCCAGCACTACGTTGAATAGTAAAGGTGACAGAGGACAACCTTGTGTGGTTCCAGTTCTAAGAGGAAAAGCTTTGAGTTTTACTCCATTCAGTAAAATATTGGCTGTGGGTTTGTCATAGATAGCTTCAATCAGTTTTAGAAATGTGCCACCTACGCCTATACTCTTCAGTGTTCTAATTAGAAAAGGATGCTGGATTTTATCAAATGCTTTTTCTGCATCTATTGAGAGGATCATGTGATCTTTATTTTTGCTTCTGTTAATATGGTGGATAAGATTTATGGACTTGCGTATGTTAAACCAGCCTTGCATCCCTGGGATGAAGCCTACTTGATCATGATGAATGACTTTTTTGATAAGCTGTAATCTATTAGCAAGGATTTTGTTGAGAATTTTTGCATCTATATTCATGAGTGAGATTGGTCTGAAATTCTCCTTTTTGTTTGGGTCTTTTCCTGGTTTTGGTATCAGGGTGATGTTTGCTTCATAGAATGTGTTGGGGAGGATTCCTTCTTCCTCAATTTTTTGGAATAATTTCTGCAGTACAGGAATAAGCTCTTCCTTGAAGGTTTGATAGAATTCTGGAGTGAAGCCATTTGGACCAGGGCATTTTTTGGTTGGAAGCTTTTTTATTGTTTCTTTGATCTCAGTGCTTGAAATTGGTCTGTTCAGGAGCTCTATTTCTTCCTGGGTAAGTCTAGGGAGAGGGTGATTCCAAATATTGATCCATTTCCTTCACATTGTCAAATTTCTGGGCATAGAGTTTCTGGTAGTATTCAGAGATGATCTCTTGTATCTCTGTGGGATCAGTTGTTATTTCCCCTTTATCATTTCTGATTGAGGTTACTAGAGATTTTACTTTTCTATTCCTCGTTAGTCTGGCCAATGGTTTATCTATTTTATTTATTTTTTCAAAAAACCAATTCCTTGTTTCATTAATTTTCTGAATGATTCTTTTGTTTTCAATTTCATTGATCTCTGATTTGATTTTGGATATTTCTTTTCTTCTACTGAGTTTAGGCTTAGATTGTTCTTCTTTTTCCAATTCCATAAGATCTCTTGTGAGATTGTTGATGTGCTCTCTTTCTGTTTTTCGAATGTAGGCATCTAAAGCGATGAATTTTCCTCTCAAAACTGCTTTTGCAGTATCCCACAGGTTTTGGTAGCTTGTGTCTTCATTGTTGTTATGCTCGAGGAAGTTACTGATTTCCTGTTTTATTTCTTCCTGCACTCATCTGTTATTCAACAGAAGATTGTTTAATTTCCACGCCTTTGTGTGGGATGGAGCGTTTTTGTTAGAGTTGAGTTCCACCTTTAGTGCCTTATGGTCTGAGAAGATACAAGGTAAAATTTCAATTCTTTTATTCTGTTGATATTTGTTTTGTGTCCCAGGATATGATCAATTTTGGAGAATGTTCCATGGGTGATGAGAAGAATGTATATTCTTTATCTTTGGGATGGAGTGTTCTATATGCGTCTATCAAGCACAGTTGTTCTAGGGTCTCATTTAAATCTCTTATATCTTTGTTTAATTTCTGTTTAGAGGATCTGTCCAGCTCTGTAAGAGGAGTGTTAAAGTCCCCTGTTACTATCGTATTATCAGATATCATATTGCTCAGACTGAGTAAGGTCTGCTTCAAGAATCTGGGAGCATTTAAATTGGGTGCATAAATATTTAGAATTGAAACATCTTCTTGTTGTATTTTTCCCTTGACCAATATAAAGTGACCATCTTTGTCTTTTTTGACTTTAGTTGCTTTAAATCCACATGTATCTGAAAATAAGATTGCAACTCTTCTTTTCTTCTGAATGCCATTTGCCTGAAAAATTGTCTTCCAACCCTTGACTCGGAGCTTTAATTTGTCTTTTGAAGCCAGGTGTGTTTCTTGCAGACAGCAAATGGATGGCTTGTGTTTTTTAATCCAGTCAGCCAATCTATGTCTCTTCAGTGGGGAATTCAACCCATTAACATTTATTGAGATAATTGATAAGTGTGGTAATATTCTATTCATCTTATTTTGTGAGAGTCCATTGCTTAGTTTTATCTTTTGCATCAGTGTGGAGGTTTGGTTCTGTCCTTTAATTTCTGAGTTCTTACTTTGCTGCTGATCCATTGTGGTGGTCAGTGTGCAGAACAGGTTGAAGTATTTGATGTGGAGCTGGTCTTGTTGTGGCAAATTTCCTCAATGTTTATATATCCGTAAATGATTTGATTTCTCCATCAATTTTGAAGCTTAGTTTAGCAGGGTACAGAATTCTGGGCTGGAAATTGTTCTGTTTAAGTAGATTAAAGGTAGATGACCATCGTCTTCTTGCTTGGAAAGTTTCATTAGAGAAGTCTGCGGTCACTGTGATGGATTTGCCCCTGTAGGTCAACTGGCGCTTACTCCTGGCAGCTTGCAGAATCTTTTCTTTTGTCTTGGCTTTGGACAGGTTCATCACAATGTGTCTTGGAGAAGCTCGGTTAGAGTTGAGGCGACCTGCGGTCCGATAGCCCTCTGAAAGCAGTGTGTCAGAATCTTTGGTGATATTTGGGAAATTTTCTTTTATAATATTCTCTAGTATGGCTTCCATTCCTCTGGGGCATTCTTCTTCCCCTTCTGGGATGTCTATAACTCGTATGTTGGAATGCTTCGTAAAGTCCCATAATTCTGACAGTGAATGCTCTGCTTTCTCTCTCTTCTTTTCTGCCTCTTTTGCTATCTGAGTTATCTCAAGAACTTTGTCTTCTACCTCTGAAATTCTTTCTTCTGCATGGTCTAAACTGTTGCTGATACTTTCCCTTGCATCTTTAAGTTCCCTAATTGACTGTTTAAGTTCCTTCAGCTCTGCTATATCCTTTTTATATACATCATATCATTCATCTCTTATTTGATTCTGTTTTTGGATTTCCTTTTGGTTATTTTCCACTTTATTAGCAGTTTCCTTCATTGTTTCCATTATTTCTTTCATTGTTTTCATCATGTGTATTCTAAATTCCCTTTCTGTCATTCCTAACATTTCTTAATAGGTGGAATCCTCTGCAGTAGCTCCCTCATGGTCCCTTGGCGGGGTTGTTCTGGACTGGTTCTTCATGTTGCCTGGAGTTTTCTGCTGATTCTTCCTCATGAGTGATTTCTTTTATCTGTTTCCTTGCCCTAATTTTCCTTTCAGTTCCTCTTGCTCTTGAAATTCTCATGCCTGTGGACTAAGGGTTAGATGAGTCTGTTTGGTACAGGGCCAGAAGGGTGAGAAGGTTGAAGAGCAAGAAAGGGATGAATGAAAGGAGGACTGAGTGAAAAGAAAAGAAAAATAGAGAAAGGAGAGGGGGTAGGTAAAAGGAATATTGACAAAAAGAAGAGAGGCACAGAGAGAGGGAGACAGAGCAATATAGGTGTACAGAAGGGTACTTTGACACAACCTTTAAAAAAAACCACCTTCTGGGGGTGCCCAGTTGGGCAGTTCCCTTGAGGTCAGCACCTCTTTGCTAACCTGATCAGACACAGTACCCCACCTCCACCAAGTAGAGAGGAAAGACAAAAATGCTATAAATCAAACCAAAACAAGCAAACAGAAAACTTTACGGGATAAAATTGGGTGTAAAACCAAATAATAGCAGCAGAAACACTAGCAAAAATGAAGTTCTAGTTATTAAAAAAGGCAGCAATGGGAAATTATAATTAAACTAGAAAAATTGAGAAAGAAAAAGGATCTGTACGGAAAAGGTTGAAATTAAAAAACAAAACAACATCAACATCAAAATAAACAAAAACAACCAAACCAAAATAAAAAAACAAAAACAAAAAAACAGTAAAAACAAAACACAACCAAAAACAAAGCAGTATGTATATGTTGTTGAATATTGTCTGGGCAACATGTGGTCTTCTGGGGTATGAGATGTTAATCACAGTTCTGATACGACTGGAGGCTGCTAGTTTCTCAAACCCCAGCAGGTAGACACCCTAAATCTCTCTTCAGCCCACTTAAAAGGCACTTTGAACTTGTAAACTTAATGAGCAGAAGCTTTCCCAGGAAAGTACTTGTCGCTGGAATCACTGCTGAAGTGGCTATCCACTTACCCAGTGTGCCAAAACCAGTCTCACTCTGCCCCTGAGGGTTAGGGCTGTAAGGTGGCTCAGACCCCACCCTTAGGCTACTCAGTCACTGGGTTACCAGCTCCCACCTGATTCTAGCTCTGCGACCCTGAGGGTGGAGCTTGCTGGGGCAGATGGCTCACAATGGCTCCCTGTGGCCCACAGCCAAACACTATTAGCTCCATCTGGCTCAGTGGCTCAGACTGGGGCCCTAGACAACAGCCAAACTTCTCTACATTCCCGCTCAGGCTCTCCCCAAGGCAGTTCAACTGAGTGCCAAGTCCAAAGACACCAAAACAGTTCACAAGTAAGGCCTTTCTGGTTTGCAGTCTTGCTGCTACTGAACTTACAGTTGGGGGCGGGTTTAGACCTATTGAACACACGCGACCACTTGCCATTTTTCCACTGTTTTAGTCCTCCTCTTGGGGTCCAGAAGTCTCTTGCTGACTCTCTGTATCCTCACAGGGGTGATGATAGGCAGATCCCACCAGCCAGAGATGCCTGGAGTCCTATCTCCCTGGACTCACGGTGCCCAGATGCAAGGAAGCTGTTACTTGGCCGCCATCTTGCTCTCCTCTCGAAGTCCCAACTCTTAACAAGAAACTGCTGCCTGAGGGGGACCTTGTCTTGTGTCGTGTCATACCTCACCCTGTTCTAGGCACACTGACCTTTAATTCCCTAGATTAAGCAAATCCCACATTGATTTTGAGTCTTAACATCATAGGTGCTGTTCCCTCTCTGAATCTGTCTCCACTTCAGTTCTCTAGAGAAGTGTAGCAGGTGTCCTCTGTTTAACCCACAAAACTCAGGTGTGTATCAGACATATTCATATTTCAGCTATCTTTAAGTCTTGTTTTGTCTAATGGCAGAGGGAAAAACCCCTACAATTTTGTTAATTCATTAAACACAATTACTTCTTAGATTTTTCTCCACAATTCCAGGATTAAATTTTGGGTCTCTAAGTGGCTGCATCTGATTTTGGAGGGTTTCTGGCATTTGGGAGAATATCAAGTCCATAGCCTTACAATGTCTGCTTCAGTGACTATCTCTATGATGGCTCTTTGGCCCATCTCTGGTCATGACATCTGTCCTGGCATCTGTCAATGTGTGCCACCTTGTCTGGCCATGGGGTATGGAGATTATCAAGAGGAACTCAGTACGTACCCATCCCTTCCACAATTGGGCAGTCACCACCCAGCCTCTGCTAACATGCTGCTTTTCCTGGTCATAAGCCTGTGACTTCACAGGCATGCTGATTTTCTCCTTTACAGCTAATCTCTTGGGGGGGGGGGCGGGGAGTAGTGTCATATAAATATGTAAATTCACTCTTCCCTTATTCTCATTTTGAAGCATTATCATGGGAATAATCTGATATTCTAATTCTTTAAAAATTGTGTGACTGATTGTAGTTGTAGGCTTTGAGAACTCAAAAAGCTCTAATTTCTCAAGAAGCCCAGCACTTGTCAATGAAAGCTTTGGCTTTCAAGCCAGTTTGCTCTTATAGCAGATTTTAAAGTCTATTTTCAAACTCAAAAACTGTAATGGACTGTTTCTTTGTATTCTTGCTATAAAAATTCTGTTCCTTTTTTAGAACATGGGCTGCCTCTGACAGTATAGAGGAGAGTCACAACAAGAAATTATGGGATAGAGAAGAACTTTGTTCAAGAAATTAACCCACCACAGAAGACTTCCTCAGTGTCAGGGCCAGATCAGTGTGAAGTTATGTGTTGAAGTGACCTGTGTCTCTATCAGTGTCAGGTCCCTGTGTTCCACCAAACTCTGAGCTTTGTGAGAGATCTGGGACTGTCTTTCTTACCACCAAAGGCCGAGCTCTAAGCACAGGACTTGGCAGAGACAAATGTTCCACAAAGTCTCATGAAATGGTTGAACAATCTGAGGAGAAAGAGAGATCAGTCTGGCAGCAGGAGGATTCTGATGCAGAGTTGGGGGGCTGAATGAACAAAAAATGGTTGCAAGCTAGTTTCTCTTAATTTGTGTAGTGAGGGCTTCAATATTGCTGTGGAACCCATTGGTCCAGAATCTTTATGCCCTACAGATTTCATGTAGACATTGAGTTCAGTTGGGAACAAATTCTGGGATAGCAGCAATGTGCATGCAGTAAAGAACAATGGGGAAACCACATCTGCATGCGAGTATCACTATTTGTATCCAAGTATAGAAGCCTTACGTGATTCTTCATCCAATCCCCTTCCCTCCCCGTGAACGTGGACTGAGTGTAGCTTTGGTTCACTACAGAGGGATCTAGTTTCCATGGTGAGGACAGGGCTCTGCACAGTTCTGTGCTTGTCTTTGTAGCACCGGGGTCAGAGGTTCTCTGCAGAACAAGCAGGCTTGCTTGAAGAAAACAAATAAGTTAAAAATAACAAGCTGCTGATTTGCGTTCTCATTTTATCAGGTTGTCAGGAAATTTGTGAGTTTTGTGTGTGTTTTCATAATTTGAAAAGCATATCTGACTCTTCTTTGTCAGAATTGATTTACTTTGGGATTTTAAAGGTAATACAATTCAATTGGAATAAAATTGTGGAAATTCCTGACATTAACGCAAATGGTGAGATTTCTTACTCATTTGGCCCTTAGGGAATCTTGGCACTCCAGAAACAGGGATAATATCATTAGTGTCACTGTGCCAATTTATTTTTCCCAGAGAAGTACTCAAGAGGAAAATAAGGCTTAGCTTAATCTCTACATGACCTGAGCTTCAGAAATTGGTGGCTTGTTATTGGCTTTGGAGCTTGACATTAAAGAGAGAACCTTTATGAAATGGATTCAGAGACCAGGAAAGGCCCTCCAAGGCCAGTACCCAGCCTTTGTATTTTACAACCAAGGAAACGGAGGCCCAGGGAAGTGAATTAACTTGTTCAAGGTGACACAGTTACTTGATTAATGAGAGGGCTCTGATATGGTTACTTAAACTACCACTTCTCAAATGTATAAGTCACATGAAGATCCTGTTAAAACTGCAGATTCTAATTTAGGAAGTTAGAGACGTGGCCCAAGAGTCTGCATCTCTAACATGCTCCCACATGACATTGGTGCTTCTGTTTCCTATGCAGCAAACACTGTGAATTATTTTTTTAAAACTAGGTAGCAAGGACCTAATCCTAAATCATCTCTCTTTCAGAAGGGTTCTGCACTAAGGTGAAGGAAGAATGCTTAGAAGCACTCCCTCTCTGCCCCGTGGGTTCTCCCTGGGGCGTGCTGAGTTGTGCTCACCGGGGAGAGGATAAAGGTCAGAGGAGTTAGGTCTGGTTTAAAAGGCTCTGACTGTTCAGGTCATTTTTCGCCCTTTCATTGTTGACTCTGTTGCAGTTTCTCTGCTTCTCTTGTGGAACACTATCTTGGTAAGATTGGATACAGGTTAATTATGTAAAAGATTTATAAGAGTTTGCAATGACCAAAAAAAAAAAAAAAAAAACCAAAAAGATTGATTATGGGGTATCCTCTGGAGTTCTAGGTGTGGTCTGGCATCTCCATCTGGATGACCTGACGCTGTAGTGGTCTGTTTCTCTCATTACCTATGAGCTGATTCTTAATCTTGCCCAGTTGTAGAACTCTAAGTCTAATGCAAATGATTCCCATTTCATGAAATGGAGTTGATTATTGCCATACGGATATTGACCATTTCTATTTATAAATATGTCTTAGCATTCTCAATTGTCTATATGTTCTTTGAATTCTTTGACCCAATTGTGACATCTTACTGGTTCTTTTATTAATTAATAGGTTGTATAAAATAGTTGACACAGCTTTTTATTTTCTATATTTTTGCAAGAGTTACAATTTTGCCCTTTAAATTGTCCTTTAAAAATAAGTTTATTTGGTTAAATAACTTCTCCCAAAGAAGTAAAATTGAATCTGCTCTTTAAGTGTGAAAATTTAGAATCCTGATTTTCAACACTTATATAACAATGTCACACCATCTTGTGTCTCAAAGGATCCTAAGTTACTAATGTGGCAACTGAAGCTCACGGAAGTGAAGAGATTTATTCAGGGATAAACTTTGGCTGGGTGAAGGACTCCTTCCATTTTTCACACTATCTTTTAGTTATTTGAGTATTTGAATGACCCAGGTCTGTCTCCAGACCTGGACCCAATCAGTGAGTTGATCAAAGACAGGAGAAGAATTGACATGTGGGAGAGGGGGCCTTTGGAACTGGTACCTTTGCCTATTTGATAAACCTTTCTGGACAGGAATTGAAAAAAAACATGCAAACTATGTCTTGCCGTAAATAGATTTTTATGTCCTATTTTCTACCTCTGGTCTGTGGCCTGCAAAGATATAGAGTATTTTGGCAGCTAAATGGCTCAATACTACTGCAGATGAGCATGGCTGTGGTGACGGTGATGGTGGTGATAAAAATACAATAGAACCTCTGTAAGCTGACTAGCCAAAGGACTGCAACAAACTGTCCAACACATGGAGGGGGTCAACATAAGGAACAAGGCCTACTGTATTGATATGTTCATGTGGTGCATGTCTGGTTGGCAAAAATTAGGTCAGCTTAAAAAATTAGGTCAATGTAGAGAGGTGGTCACCTATGGAGGTTCTACTGTACTTGGAATGAGCACAAGCTTTGGAGTCAGATTGACCTGAGTTTGAATTGTGTTCTGTTATTGACAAATTTTGCATTTGGTAGAGTTGCTTAACCTCCTTTGACCCTTTTTTCTGTTTAAATCTATAAAATCGGATAGCACAATCTCATAGAATTACTGCAAACAATTCATGAAACAACGTGAAAAGCATCAAATGTTAGTTCTTTTCCCTTTTTATTTCCTTCACTTTTACCAAGAAATATATTCATTTACATTCTTACCCAGAACAGAGTTAACTGCTCAATGACATTTATTATGAATTCAGCCTTGTGTAGGCACCGTGGGGTGTACAGAAACATACTCACTACTTTCAATGGGTGTATGGTCTAATTAAGGAGATGGTGGTAACTCACCTAGAACAAATAAAGACATCACGCATTAAGAGTTTGGAGAAATGAGGAATCGGTGAGGATTGAAAAAGGTGGTTGTGGGAACAACACGGACAAAGGGGAGGGTGTGGGAAGGAACATGGTGTGGGGAAGAAATTGGCTTAGCCCTCAGGGAGGCAGGAGATCAGGGAAGCACAGATGGGGAAGGCAGGCCTGTGCTGGCACAGGGAAGGTTACGGATGCCAAGCTGCATGGTTAGGGCTTGGTATCATAGGTGGCAGCAACCCTCAGCAGGTTCTGAGCAGAGGAATGAGGGCCATGCCTTGTAAGCCAGGATGTTGCCTTCTGGAGTTTCTTTCCTGGGGCTCTATTTGTTCCTGTTGAACACCCTGCACCTCTCCTGGAGGTCAGAGACGTTGCTTGCTGCCTGGTGCTGATTCAGAGGTTGACTCTGAGGACTGGTGAGGAGGAGGCTGCCGTTCTGGGAAAGATGACAATTCACAGGCCCCACGAGGGATGCTCCCCCAGCTTCCTGCACATCATACTTTTTTTCTCTCTGAGTGTCTGCCCTCATATTTACTTTAAACAGGATCATGTTATCTGTAGTTTTTCATTATACATCTGTTTAGTTATCTTTTTTTTTTTCTCTCTGGGGCTTCAATTTAATGAAAAGATATAATTTTGACTGCTAAAAAAGAAATCAAGCTTTGATGCTCTAGTCAATATTTTTCATCACCATTGTCATTTCTAGATAAGACTTTTGATAATGGCGTTGCATATGAGCCCTTTATGAGCATTTGGACAAACCTCCATTCTAAACCAAGGAAGTTTCAATGACTTAGATAGCAGATGCTGTAGGCTTTGGGCAGGAGGGTTGGGGGCAGCTTTCTTCTTATGGAAGCATAACTACCAACGGTTAGTGCCTGATCATCATGACCATGTACCATATTTACCAGGGATTGAAATGTGAGGCCCTGAGGCCCAGAGCCAAGGGGACATAGAAAACACATACATGAGCCACTGGGAGGGGATGAGAGGCCATGTATGGGGAGAAAAGGCAGAATGCAACTGATAAATGATGTTGACAGGAGCAAAGCCAGGGTAGCTCCCAGCTCCTCAAGTGATCAGGATGATAACGAAAAGTAAAATAACAGACACCCTTGCTGAGTATTTCACATATACAATTTCATTCTTATCCTCACAAGAACTCTGAAAAGTCGCTATTATTAATCTGATTTTATAGATAATGACAGATCGAGGATTGAAGTCCTGGTCTTTCTGAGGCTAAAGGCTGAGTTCTCTGTAGCACTGCATTCCCTCCTTAGGGAGACATTCTAAGTATGATAGAGGGATCTTGGGTTGATGTGAAACCGTTTTTAGCTTAGGATTCAGATGAGTCCCAAGGAACGGTGAGTAGTGCTTGCAGTAATCCATTTGCTATGGGGGACTGGAGAGCATCTGGGAACGAATAACTTCTAAGTGAAAGAGAAGGAGAATTCTTACTTGTGAGAATCCGAGTCTTCCTGCTGAATTGGAGGACTGATTTTGAGTAAAGCTAGTAGCAGACACTCAGGCCATCCTCTGGTTCTGTCCCTGTGGAACAATACATGCATCAGGATTACTGGACAGGATAATACCTAAAAATAAAGACTAGGTGAAGCATACCATCAAGGCCATCATAAAACGCTGAGAGAAATAAGGTGCTTTTGGTAGAGCCAGGAGAAAAGTTTTTTGAAAGGTTTGGTTAGAGAGGTACTCTGTGAGCTACAGGTGTGTGGGAAGTAGATGGGGGAAGGAAAGGGAACTTCATGAGCTGGGTCCCCATTCAGTGTTTGATATGGGCAAGCGAAGTTATTTTGAAAATAAATTTTGGTCTGTCTCTTTAACTGTGATTTCTCTCTGTGGTGTCTGCTGGGGTGTTCATGGTTTTGTAGTTTTTATACCAAAAAATTTGCCATTGGCCGTGATAACTCTTAGGGATATGTTCACGGGCACTTCTGTATAAGCAGGCGTTTAAAACAGGAAAACAGGGTTGGTTCTCAGCTCAAAGAGTTATGGGTATGTGAAGTCTCAGCAAAATCCAGAAAACAGACCCTGTTGTTTTTCCTTTTAGTTTTCTACTCCCGCTTCCCATTTTTCTCTCATTTCTAACAGTGATGCTGGTTGATGTTGTAATGCAGTAGTAAATTATACATTTTTGCTGTTGCTTGAAGTTCCTTGAACTGCTGATTTTACTGGCTGTATATTACATGCTGTGGATATAAGGAATAATTTTATTCTTTTCTTAGATGGACCAAGAATAAATGACCGGGGCCAATTTTTCCCCCTACAGGTCTTCTGGCCCTGCAGAAAATATGACCTTGACCCAGATAGAAAAATTTCTAAGAGATGCTTGGATAAGAGACCCAATATCCATAGGTCACATTTCCATCTGAGCATCAGCCTCTATGCCTCCCTGTCTGATTGAATATTGGGGACCACATGTTAGACTTTTGATAAATGTTCATCAAAAGGAAAAACAAAGACTTGACAGTTATCACAAGCAGTTTCAGGTGGGACTTATCTCTGCCTGTCATTATATGGCAGTCCTATTGTAAAACATGTCCTTTTGTTATAATAAAATATGAAATTGGTATCTCTAGACTCAGGTTCTTTATCTGTAAAGGGAAAGAACTAGACTAGAAGATGACTACCAAACTACATTTGAGCTTTAATGTTCTAAAATTCCATGGATTTCAGGCATGAACGATAGGCAACAGTGATGTCCCTTTCACCTTCTCGTCATCTCACAGTCTGCTGCAATTCTGGCCTTGGCCTTGAATCTACTGTTAAATAGAAAATAAAATTAACAGGAGTAAACAGTTCTTTCTCCTTGAATATTTTGGCTAATTAAGATTTCTTTGTAAAGACACTCAACTGCCCAAATCACTGCTATGCCCTGAATGGAAACATGAGAGCTCACGTAGGCAGAACAGGTCAAAATTGGTAGAATTCAGTCAAATGACATCTGGATGGTACCAGCCATTGGTGCTGGTTAACACTGGTCACTTTCCCATGGATTCTAGGGGTTTTTTGGAAACTTTGCAGAACCTAGATAATCAAGTATTTTGGCACTGAGAAGCTGGGACAGGATAGGAGGTGCCACAGAGAGGTCAGCAAGAAAGCAAACAAAAGTGCTAAAGGCGAGAGTCTGGGCTTTCCATCTTGCTGAGGGACAGAGTTAGCCTGACCCAAGGATCCAGGACAATCTAGTGTTCCTCAAGTTTCCTGTCTGAGTCTCCTGGACAAGACTAGCTCTTGGCCACCTTTAATAGACTGACACAACCTCTTTCAAAGCCCTGTGATGGTCACTGAAAAATAACACCCACCCATTGAAACGTGTATGTGTTGCTTGAAAATAACACTTATTTTCTGGTGATAAAAGAATTGTCTTTCTTTCATTATTGTTCTATCAGATCCAACTTGCAAAAGGGCTTAGGTTTTGAAGAGCACTCATGTAATTGCCGGCTCCAGTAATAAAGAGGTTACATTCTCCTCTGTTGTGATGGCAACAGAACATTTTAGGAATTTCAGCTCTCCTCTGGCCTTTCCACTTGCAATGTGTTTTTTAGGGGGAGGGATTCTGGATCTGACTCTTTTTCTATTTTCTAAAATGAAATTCCTCTGTAAGTTTGCTCCAAACAATTTAGATGAAGGGTCAAAATCATGTGCTAACTGCTTGATAGTTGTAAAGTTTTTCCCTGGTTTTGGCTGGTGGCACTTTGAAACCACTTTCTGGGCTTTAGCTGTTCCACTTGTTTCAGGCCTTCAGAAACATCTGCCTCTCTCTTTAGTCTTACTTTTCTTGATTTTTTGCTCCCATTCTGGCAGGCCATGCCCTTAGGACTTGCCACTCTTCATTCTTGCCAGTCTACCCTTCCAGAACATACCACACCATCATCAGGCCAAGGAGACTTAGTGCAGTTCATTTTGCCACAGAGAACAGGTAGTTGGGAGAGGTGGTCACTGTCCTGGTCTCTTTAGATTCCTTTTCTTACAAGTTCTGCCAGAGAATGGAGAGCCCACGTAGCTCATCCATAATGGGGACATTCCTGGAGAGTGCCTATTGACAGGTCTTGACAATTACATGTGGACAGCTTGAAACAAACCAGGACCATCCCAGGTGAGCAGGAATGTATGGCCCCCACACCAATGGACTACGCGTTCTTGTGAATGCCATTGTGGCCATCTAGAATGTTCTTCCTCTCTCTTACACTGGCTAGTTCCTGTTCACTTGCAGGGGTGTCCAACCCATGGCCTGTGGGCCGCAGTGGGTTATGTGAAGACTTTTTCACTTACGTGTGGTGTTAGATATCATGAAAATTATGCACACCCTTTTTACCCCTCTTTTCTCATTGGCTTTCATTAGTATGTCTGTATTTAATGTGTGGCCTAGGACAACTCTTCTTCCAATGTGGCCTAGAAAAGCTGAAAAATTGGATACCTCTCTAGATGATGAAATTTCTTGTAGAAAGACTTCTCCAACTCCCTAAGGCTGGGCTAGATGCCCTGCTTCCAAAACTTCCTCTTCCCCGTAAAGGCCATCACACCATATTGTAGTTGCCTACAACTACGATATGTAGTTTATTGCTTGTTCACTAGTGCACACACATGTTCTGTTTCTCTCTCTCATGAGCATGCACCTGGGGCCCAGGGGCTTGGCACTATTTCCCTTGTTTCTACAGCACAGCACCTCACTTGGAGATCACAGCTCAGGGAATATTTATTGAATGCTGCACTGATTTCCTTCCCTCCCACCTTCCTCTTATGGTGCCTCGAGTCTTGAGTGTCTTCTACTGTGCTTGCCTGTATTTAGTTTAGGTTTTGGCTTATTACTCCTGATTTCTGTGCATTGATTTCCCTCCTCATGCTTTTTTTTTTTTTTTTGTCAACCGATGCAGTTGAAATTTATTTTATTTTATTTTTTTATTGTTAAATCATAACTGTGTACATTAGTGAATCAAGGGGTACAATGTGCTGGTTTCATATACAATCTGAGATATTCTCATCCAACTGTAGCCTTGATTCATTCAACGTAGCCTTCATGGCATTTTCTTATTTTATGTAGACATTTGTATTCTGGCTTTAGTAAGTTTCGCCTGTACCCATTCTAAGATGCACCCTAGGTGTTGCCCCAGCCATTACCCTCCCTCCGCCCTGACCTCCCCCCTCTCTTCCCCTTCCTTGGCCCTTTCCTCATAGTCTTGTGCTATAGCTGAGTTAGAGCCTTCATGTGAAAGCTATAATTTAGCTTCATAGTAGGGCTGAATACATTGGATACTTTTTCTTCCATTCCTGAGATACTTTGCTAAGAAGAATATGTTCCAGCTCCATCCATGTAAACATGAAAGAGGTAAAGTCTCCATCTTTCTTTAAGGCTGCATAATATTCCATGGTATACACGTACCACAATTTGCTAGTCCATTTGTGGGTCGATGGGCACTTGGGCTTCTTCCATGACTTAGCGATTATGAATTGGGCTGCAATAAACGTTCTGGTACAGATGTCTTTGTTATATTGTTATTTTTGGTCTTCTGGGTATAAACCTAGTAAAGGAATTATAGGATTGAATGGCAGGTCTGTTTTTAGGTCTCTAAGTATTCTCCAAACATCCTTCCAGAAGGAAGGTATTAGTGTGCATTTCCACCAGCAGTGTAGAAATGTGCCCTTTTCTCACATCCATGCCAACACCTCTGGTTTTGGGATTTTGTTATGTGGGCTACTCTTACTGGGGTTACGTGATATCCCAAAATTGCATTTCTCTGATGATTAAGGATGATGAGCTTTTTTTCATGTGTTTGTAGATCGTGCGTCTGTCTTCTTTAGAGAAGTTTCTCTTCAAGTCCCTTGCCCAACCTGAGATGAGATCACGTGTTCTTTTCTTGCTAATACGTTTGAGTTCTCTGTGGATTCTGGTTATTAGACCTTTATTGGAGGTATAACCTACAAATATTTTCTCCCATTCTAAGGGCTGTCTGCTTGCTTTACTTACTATGTTCTTGGCTGTGCAGAAGCTTTTTAGTTTGATCAGGTCCCAGTAGTGTATTTTTGATACTGCTTCAATTGCCTGGGGAGTCCTCCTCATAAAATATTCACCCAGGCCAATTCCTTCAGGAGTTTTCCCTGCACATTATTAAGGTATTTTTATAGTTTCCTGTCTTGAGTTTAAATCTTTGATCCAGTGAGAGTCTATCTTATTTAATGGTGAAAGGTGTGGGTCCAGTTTCAGTCTTTGACAGGTTGCCAGCCAGTTCACCCAGCACCATTTGTTAAATAGGGAATCTTTTCCCCACTGAATGTTTTTAATTGGCTTGTCAAAGATCAAATAACGGTAAGTAGCTGGGTTCACATCTTGATTCTCTATTCCATACATCTACCTCTCCGTTTTTGTGGCAGTACCATGCTGTTTTGATCACTATTGATTTTGTAGTACAGTCTGAGGTCTGATTCCTCCTGCTTTGAGCATGATTCCTCCTGCTTTGTTTTTATTTCTGAGTAATGTCTTGGCTATTTGAGGTTTTTTTCTGATTCCATATAAAATGAAGTATTATTTTTACAAGATCTTTAAAGTATGACAGTGGAGGTTTAATAGGGATTGCACTAAAATTGTATATTGCTTTGGGTCGTATGGACATTTTAACAATGTTGATTCTTTCCAGCCACGAGCATGGTATGTTTTTCCATTTGTTAACATTTTCAGCTGTTTCTTTTTTTTTTTTTTTTTTTTTTTATTGTTGGGGATTCATTGAGGGTACAATAAGGCAGGTTACACTGATTGCATTTGTTTGGTAAAGTCCCTCTTGCAATCATGTCTTGCCCCCAGAAGGTGTGGCACACACCAAGGCCCCACCCCCCTCCCTCCTTCCCTCTCTCTGTATTTTCAGCTATTTCTTTTCTTAGAGTTTCATAGCTCTCTTGGTAGAGATCTTTCACGTCCTTTGTTAGATAAACTCCCAAATATTTCGTCCTCTTTGGCACTACTGTGAACTGAATAGTGTCCTTGAATGTTTTTTCAGCTTGACTATTGTTGGTATATATAAAGGCTACAGATTTATGAATGTTTATTTTGTAAACTGAGACAGTGCTGTATTCCTTGATCACTTCTAAGAGTTTTGTAGTAGAATTCCTGGTGTTTTCCTGATATATAATCATTTCATCTGCAAAGAGTGAAAGTTCGATCTCTTCTCACCCTATATGAATACCCTTGATTTCCTTTTCTTCCCTAATTGCAATGGTTAAAACTTCCATTACAATGTTAAAGAGCAGTGGAGACAATGGCAACCTTGCCTGGTTCTTCATCTGAGTGGAAATGATTTTGATTTAACTCCATTCAATATGATATTGGCTGTGGGTTTGCTATAGATGGCCTCTATCAGTTTAAAAAATGTCTCTTCTATATCAATTTTCATAAGTGTTCTGATCATGAAGGGATGGTGGATATTATCAAAAGCTTTTTCTGCATCAATTGAAAGAATCATATGGTCTTTGTTTTTTAATTTGTTTATGTGCTGAATTCTATTTATAGATTTATGTATATTGAACCAGCCTTGAGACCCTGGGATAAAACCCACTTGGTCATGGTGTATAATTTGTTTGATGTATTGCTGGATTCTGTTTGTTAGGATCTTGTTGAATATTTTTTCATCAAAATTCATTAGTGATATTGGTGTATAATTTTCTTGTTGGGTTTTTCCTGGTTTGGGGATCAAGGTGATGTTTGCTTTATAGTATGTGTTGGGTAGTCTTCCTTTTTCTATATTTTGGAAAAGGTTGAGTAATATAGATACTAGTTCCTCTTTAAAGGTTTGGTAGAATTCTGACATGAAGCCATCTGGTCCCAGGCTTTTCTTTTTAGGGAGATTTTATATAGTTGATGCTACTATAGAACTTGATATAGGCCTGTTCAATATTTCCACTTGATTCTGGCTAAGTCTTGCAAGGTGGCCTGCTTCCAAGTATTGGTCAATTTCCTTCAGATTTTCATATTTCTGAGAATAAAGTTTCTTGTAATATTCACTAAGGATTTTTTGAATTTCTGAGGAGTCTGTTGTTATTTCATCTTTGTCATTTCTGATTGACGAAATTAGAGATTTTACTCTTTTTTTCCTGGTTAGGTTAGCCAAAGGTTTATCTATTTTATTGACCTTTTCAAAAAACCAACTTTTTGTTTTATTGATTGTTGTATAATCCTTTTGTTTTCAATTTCATTTAATTCTGCTCTAATTTTGGTTATTTCTTTTCTTCTACTGGGTTTGGGGTTGGAATGTTCTTCCTTTTCCAGTTGCTTGAGATATCCCATTAAGTTAACTTCCTCTTTCCATTCTCTTGAGGAAGGCTTGCATCTTGAATTTCTCTCTTACAACTGCCTTTGCGGTATCCAAAAATTTCTGATAATTCATGTCTTCATTATTGTTTTGTTCCAAAAGTTTGGTAATTTCCTTCTTAAATTCGTCTATGACACAGGTATCATTCAGCATAAGGTTAATTAACTTCCATGTTTTTGTATGAGTATGCAGATTCCTATTGTTACTGAGCTCAACTTTTATTCCATGGTGGTCCAAAAAGCTGCAAGGAATAATTTCTATTCCTTTAAATTTAATGAGGCTAGACTTGTGACCTAAAATGTGATAAATTTTGGAGTATGTTCCGTGGGCTGATGAAAAGAATGTGTATTCAGTTTTGTTGGGATGAAATGTTCTGTAGATGTCTGTTAAGTCCAGATGTTGAATGGTCAAGTTTAAATCTAAAATTTCTTTGCTTAGCTTCTTTTTGGAGGATCTATCCAGTACTGCTGAAGGGGTTTTCAAATCTCCAACTACTATGGAACTGGAGGAAATCAAGTTGCTCATGTCTGTTAGAGTTTCTCTTATAAATTGAGGTGCGTTCTGGTTGGGTGCATAAATATTAATAATTGAAATCTCATCATATTGAGTATTACCTTTAACAAATATGAAGTGTTTGTCCTTATCCTTCCTTATTTCAGTTGGTTTAAAGCCTATTGCATCTGCGAATAGGATTGCAATGCCTGCTTTTTTCTGCTTTCCATTTGCCTGCAGTATAGATGACCATCCCTTCACCTTGAGTCTATATTTGTCTTTTAATGTAAGATGCAATTCTTGTATGCAGTAGATATCTGGCTTGAGTTTTTGTATCCAGTCAGCCAATCTGTGCCTCTTTAGAAGACAATTTAAACCATTGACATTAATTGAGAATATTGATAAGCCTTTCGAGAGTCCAGTGGATATTTTTAATCCTTTTGCAACTGTCGAATTGGAATTTGATCAAAATTTTCTGGGTGGGTTTACTTTTGTGGTGGAGGTCTTTATGGAGGATAGGTCTGAGAATATCCTGGAGAGCTGGTTTAGTTATGGCAAATTTCTTCAACATGTGAATGTCATTGAAGTATTTAATTTTTCCATCATAAATGAAACTCAGGATCCTGGGTTGAAAGTTATTGTTTTAGGAGATTAAAAGTCGATGACCATCCTCTTCTAGCTCGAAAGGTTTCAGCAGAGAGATCTGCAGTTATTCTAATATTCTTGCCCTTGTAGGTGATGGTTTTCTTTCATCTGGCTGCTTTCAGATATGAACTTTAGTGAAATTGATTATGATGTGTCTGGGGGATGTCTTATTTGGGTTGAGTCATGCTGGAGTTCTGAAACTGTCCGCTATCTGAATTTCAGAATCTCTTGGCATGTCTGGAAAGTTCTCCTTCATAATCTCATGGAGAAGAGACTCTGTGCCTTGTGAAGCCACTTCGTCACTTTTGGGGATCCCTATAAGACAAATATTGATTTTCTTTGAATTATCCCAGAGTTCTCTGAGAGAGTGATCTGTTTTTGCCCTCCATTTCTCTTCCTCTTTGAGAGTTTGGGAGCATTCGAAAGCTTTGTCTTCAATGTCAGAAATCCTTTCTTCTGCTTGCTCCATTCTGTTACTGAGGGATTCTACTGTGTTTCTCAGATCTTTGAGGGCTGCAACTTCTTGTCTCAATGTGTCAAAATATTTGGTCATTTGGTCTTGGAATTCGTTGAATTCTTGAGATATCTTTTGGGTTACTACTTGGAATTCTAATTCGATCTTATTTGCTATCCAGATTCTGAATTCGATTTCTGACATCTCAGCTATTTTTTTTGTGCATGGGATCTTGTGCTGTGTCTGCCCCATTGATCCTTGGGGGAGTTGATCTACTCCGATTATTCATATTGCCAGAGTTTTTCTGTTGATTTTGCCTCATGATTGTTTTTCACCATTGCCTCTGGCTGTCCTCAGAGTTGGGGAGGTATCTCTTCAAGATTAGACCCCAGTGGGATCACTATTGTTGCTGGATCTTTGTAGGGAGTGACCTTGTGTAGTTTTCTGGGGCTGCCCCAGCCAGGGTGTTCTGGTTGTGCAAGCAGCTCCGGAGTGTGACACACCCGGATCTAGCTATAGGGTGGGAGGTGGTGCACACGGTTCTGGGAGTGCCTGGTGCCCAGTGACTTTGGCGCAGAGAGCCCAAGTCTCCAGCAGTCACTGGCCAGGAGAAGGGCTCTGTGCAGAGGTAAGGAGGGCTCCAGAGGGCATGTGGCTACCAGAGTCCCTGGCCAGATGAGTGGGCCGGTGTGGAGGCAGGGAGGGTACAGGAGGGGGGATGCAGGGTTGCCCGGCTTCCGCAGTTCCTGGTCAAGGCATGCGGAGTTCCGGCGGGCATGGGTCACAGGTTGGGGGTCATGGTGCAGCTCTTATGGAGGTCTGGGTGGTGCCACACCCAGGAGTTTGAGGTTGCTGTGAGTTGTGATGCCATGGCACTCTACTTAGGGCAACAGCCTGAGGCTCCAGTGTGCCAAAACTGGTCTCACTCTGCCCCTGAGGGTTAAGGCTGTAAGGCAGCTCAGTCCCTGCCTTTAGGCTGCTCAGTCACTATGTTACTAGCTCCCACCCAATCCTTGCTCTGAGACGCTGAGGGCGGAGCTTGCCGGGGCAGTTCTCTCACAATGGCTCCCTGTGGCCCACAGCTGAACACTATTAGCTCTGTCCGGCACAGTGGCTCAGTCTGGGGCCCTAGACAATTCCCAGAGTTCTCCGCACTCCTGCTTAAGCTCTCCCCAAGGCAGTTGAACTGAGTGCCAAGTCCAAAAACACCGAAACAGTTCACAGGTAAGGCCTTTCCAGTTTGCAGTTTCACTACTGCTTGTACTTATGGCTGCTGGTGGGATTAGGTCGATCGAACACATGTAACCGCTTGCCAGTTTTCCACTGTTTTTGTCCTCCTCTTGGGATCCAGAAGTCCCTTGCTGACTCCCTGTATCCTTAAAGGGATGATTATAGGCAGATCTCACCAGCCAGAGATGCCTGGAGTCTTATATCCCCAGACTCTCCATGTCCTGTTGCAGGGAAGCTGTTACTCAGCCACCATCTTGGATTGTTCTCCCTCCTTATGCTTTTAACTTTCATCTTCCTTCTCTTTTCTCCTCTCTGTTTCCACATTTTCCTGTGCTAGGCAGCTGAAATTCTCTTCCCACCCTTTCTCCATTTTAAAACAGTCCCTAACATAAGTGACTGGCTCCTTCTGTGAAAATGTACCCTAAGAGTGAAAGTATCTGTGCTACACAGCTTTGAAATATGAGAAATGGGAGTCCAGGGCTTGCCAGCCTACAATCTCTCTGCTTCTGTTGTGAGTCAGTGACAAATTCCTTTTGGCAGGTGTGCATGTGTGTGAGTCTTTACCTCTGCTACTCTCACTTTTCAGTTTGGTCCTTTTCATGGCTGTAGGTTTGAAGCAGGATGGCTGCTGGGATGCCTTCTATTATTAACACTGAAGTTTTTTGAATCTTAAAGCATTCCAGGTTTGAGAAGTAGGTAACATTGTTTGTTCTTGATCTTCTTGTACATTAATAATCCTAACCTCCAGAGAGGAATCTTGCTTGACATTGGTAGTCCTCCAAAAAATGAGGCTCAGTTGGAAGGAGGCTATTCTGTGGAAACAGCTTTTTTCCCTGTGCTGCCCCTTTGGATTCCACTTTCTTTCTTAGTTGTCCTCCCTGTGCATTGGGAGGCTTGGTCCTTGGTATTTGATTTCTTTTCCTGCCTTTATTCAGAGGGAAAAATTAATCCTGTATTACGGTTCACTTCTAGCTTCTCTGAGCTCCTTTGCCACCTTGTGTGCTTTGCCGTGGGTGGCTGCTAGGGGCCTATAGTCTGAAAACTGAAGCTGGACATTGCTGTACTGGATCCACCTGGCACTGGCCCAGTAGAGCCAGTTCTGTGGGACTCTTAAACTTTGCATCTGGTGACATCACATCAGTGGTTTGGAATCTACCACAGTGGGAATATTTACACCATGAACATCAGCAAACTTGGCAAATGCTATAAATCAAGAGGTGATTTGTAGCATCTTTGGGCACGTGCCTGCCTTGTTATTAAACGTTTAGCAGTGCACCACTAGCTAAGGGGTCAACATTCTAGCTGTGTGCTATTTACTGTGGCAGTCACTAGCTGCTAATAAGTGGTTATTTATATTTAAATTAATTAAAATTGAATAAAATTAAAAATTCAGTTCTTCAGTCTCCCACAATTTAATTGCCTAATAATCACATGTGGTTAGTAGTTCCATATAGTTATAGATATAGAACATTTCTATTGTCACAGACAGTTCTGCTGGATAGCCCAGTCTGTTTTTTTTCTGTTATGCATTTTGTATCATGGTCCCGCTGGGGTATTAGGGTTCAAATTGGGTTTTTGTAGTCCCCAGTGTGCACACATGCCATAGTTAGCTTAAACTACAATCTGTAGATTAAAGGTAGGCAAACCTTTTCTGTAAAGGCTGTATAGTACATTTTCAGCTATGGGGCTGTATAGTCTGTGTTGCAACTATTCAGCTCTGGGCATAGCACAAAAACACCCAGAGATAATGCATATGAGAACAAGCATATCTACATTTTAATAAAACTTTCTGGACAAAACAAGTCATAGGCCAGATTTGCCCCATACGTGACAATTTCCCGGTCCCTGACCCATGCAGCCATCAAGTTTTTGAAACTTAGAAATATGTTTGGAAAATCTAAATTTGGGTACATTTTAGAGTGACCAAATTTGTCCTATTCTTAAAGTTTCAATATGCAAAATTTCAAACAGATAAGAAAGTAAAGAGAATAGTATAGTGAATCCACATGTGTCTATCACCTGGTTTCAGCAGTTCTCAAACTCTGGATATTTTCAAAAGCAAACTTTGTCTTCAACTAGTTGATTATCTTCTGTGACTACTGGGAACCAGACATTCCAAATTCACATGCCAAAATCATCTCTGTCTCCCAAGGCCGGTGGCTATCCTCACCTGGGGTGATGTGAAGTACAATTGTACATAATGGATTTGCTTCATTTTAAGGAAGGTATTGGGCTGTGTGGAGCCTGCATCCCAAAGCTTCTGCTGCTTTGTTTTCTCACAACCCCTGGGCTATTTTTTAATAAGCCCAGCCTTTGTCCTCAGGGAGTAACTCAGGCAGATTACAAGGCTGCTGTGAAGTCAGGGGCTGCTCAAATGCACAGTAACACCCTCCCACCCCCCATTCTCCTTCCCTCTGCATAGCCTGCCTTCTAATGTTGCTGTAAGAGGTCTCAAGAACTGGCTTTCTTGAATCACAGAACCAAAGTTAGAATGGAAAAGAATTTTCAAGAGTATATAAGTTCAACGTTCACAGTTTACTGGTGATAAAGAAAAGGGCTCAGAGAAGTGAGTGATTTACTCAAGCCCACATGGTTAAATTGTGACAAAGCTGGGTCTGGGACTGAGTCTCCTGAGGCCCAGCTCATCATTGGCAAGAAAAAAGATGAGGAAGAGGGGAGTCCTGTACCAAATTACCAGCTATTTCTTTCCTGCCTAGGTTCTATCACTTGGGTCCTACTGACCTATCTTGCTTTCAATTGACTGTTAACTAACTAATCTCCACCAACTCAAACAGAACTGAAGGCATTGGATCTCCTAGGGAAACGAGCTATAATAACAGAGGCTTGGCATACAATGATGCACCGATGCTAAGGAATGAATGAGGCCTTTCATGTTGTCCTTTCTTTTTTTTTTTTTATTGTTGGGGATTCATTGAGGGTACAATAAGCCAGGTTACACTGATTGCAATTGTTAGGTAAAGTCCCTCTTGCAATCATGTCTTGCCCCCATAAAGTGTGACACACACCAAGGCATGTTGTCCTTTCTTTTTGCAATATCTTTTTCTCCTGCTGGCTCAAACCAAAGTCTTTGGATAGAAAATTTACACTCTTTTCTCTCAACACAGATACAAAGTTGGATTATTAAGTTCACAAGCTTATCCTAGAAAAAGAGCTACCAAGCTCATTTCTGAATATTACCATGGTCACCTTCGAAGTACTCCCTGTGGTTAGCTATGCACCGATGCTACCCTTCAAAACCCTTTTTCTAGGATGAATTTGTGAGCTTAATTGTTAGATCTTGTATTCCTGTAACCGTAGGATAAGCTCAGTTTCCTAATGAATGTTCAACCCCAAGTCCCAGTAGCCGAAGCCTGATTTAAATGGCCGATGTCACATCTAAACTTCATCCCTAGGGGCGTCCTCTTCCTTTGGACTGTCATTTTATCAGAGCATGGATATTTGAATCAGCAAATTTGATGATTGATTTCTACTGTCCCATACTATCAAGACATTGAATAGGATTATGATACTTCTTGGCTTAAAACCTTTCAAAGGCTTTCCATTTCCAATGGAATAAAAGGCAAACTCCATCATCTGTCCTGCACGCTGGATCCTGCACACTTCTGCAGTCTCCTCTCATACATGGTTCCCTTTGCAGTGCAACTCTGCAGGAACAGAAAGCAGTTTCTACCTCAGAAGTTTTATATATACTGTTCTGCTGCCTAGAATGCTGTTCCCTGACTTTTCAATGAACTAATGTCACTTTCTCAGAAAATAACACTGCTTTCCTTAGGCAACATAACTCATGTTCTCTTCTATGGCACTTATCACTTACATTTGTTTCTGGTTTTGCTGATTTAACATTTTTCTCCTCACTTAGATTGTTAGCTTCTTGAAGAGAAGGGCCACAATTTATTATTAAGTACCTAAGCCTACCATTATACCTGGTATATGGAAGTACCCAGCAAATATTAGCTAAATAGCTAAATATATTTTTCTAATTATCTCATGCCTCCCTCCTCCACCCTCTCCTTTTTTTTTTTTTTTTTTTTTTTTTTTTTTTGAGATAGGGTCTTGCTCTGTTGCTCCAGTTATAGTGCAGTGATGTCCTCAGAGCTTACTACAAACTCAAACACCTGGGCTCAAGCAAACTTTCCAAGTAGCTGAGACTAGGCCAGCATGTCCAGCTAATTTTTCTATTTTTTTGTAGAGACAGGGTCTTGCTTTTGCTCAGGCTGATTTTGAACTCATGACCTCAAGTGATCCTCCTGCCTCAGTTTCCCAAAGTACTAGGCTTACAGGTGCGAGCCACCGTGCCTGGCTGGGACCAGGATTTCTGCTTCTTATGTTTCTATTACAGGGCTTAGTAATAGAATAGGGCTTATTCAGTAATTGTTCACCTGGAGTACCATTTTCACTGTACCGAGAAGCTACTTCGGGGAATCCCAGCTCAGTGTGAAGAGGTTCCTCTAATTTTGTAGTCTTCCTATGTAAAATATAATATGGTTTAAAAAAAAATACATATATATGTTTAATTTTTAGAGAAGTTTAGGCTCATGGCAAAATTAAGCAGAAAGAACCAGAGCTTTCCCATATACCCTGTGCCCCCACATGACCAGAGCCTCATCCCCCACCAGGGAGGTGGATTTGTTGTAATAGGTGAGACTACAGTGACACATTATCAAACGCCCTAAGTCCACGGCTTACATTAGGGCTCCTTCTTGGTGTTGTACATTTGGTGGGTTTGGACAGTGACATGCATCTGCCATTTTACTCTCCTATAGAATAGTTTCCCTGCCCTAAAAATCCTCTGTGCTCTGTTTATTCTTCCCACCCTCTCTCTCCCAGCCCTAGAAACCACTGCTTTTTTTTTTTTTTTTATTGTCTATAGTTCTGCCTTTTCCAGAAAGTCATATAGTTGGAATCTTCTAATATGAAGCCTTTTGAGATCAGCTTCTTTCACCTAGTAATATGCATTTAAGTTTCTTCTGTTAATGCATAGTTTTTTTTAAATCAATAGTGTTATCTAATCCAGCATTTTGTAAATGTTAGTTTAATGGAAGGTCTCTGTGCCTCTAGGTGAAAAAGTGACCCATGGTCAATTAGGTTGGGAAACCTGACTACCCTGCTCTCCATTGGGAGGGTCGAGTTCATATTGGCCATAAGATTAACATTATTTAACCCCCTGTTTGACTCAGAGACTTTTTCAGTAAGAGCTATTGCCTACCCGCCACAAGACATTGTGAAGCTCTTATCTAACCCAGCCCTTTATTTTACCCCTTCTTCCATCTTGCTTCCTGCACAGATAGTATCTTTAACTGTGCTGGTGGAAATAGTACCAGAAAGTACTTCACAAAGCAATATTTTAACAGTTCCACATGTTCTGTGCCAAATTTATCTGTCCAAATGTTGCTGTGGTAACAACACAAACAGCCAAATACTAGTTAACACAAACTGGCAGGCAGAACAAAAATTTCTTTTGATAACTTCAAGGCTGCCTTTAAAAAAAGTGGGCACATTTGGGCTATGTTAAATTAAGGTCTTGGAGGAATTGTGCAACAGTTAAAAGCAGAGTCAGTCTAAAAGTTTTCCCGTGAGTTCTGCTTTTGGAGTTGCCGCCTGCATATGTCTATCCATATGGGTGGTCATTGGTCATTTGAGTACATGTCAGACAAACTAACATCAGAAACTGGCCAATATTTACAAATTTTGTGCAAGTATGACACGGTATTGATATTTCCATTTAAATTTGATAACTGGTTCATTTTCCCTCTATTATCTGAAGTAGGGGCTCTTATCATTTTATGTATTTCAGTTGCCTCAGTAGATAACATCCTGCTGTGTCATGCTCTGCAATATCCTTCATCTCAATTGCAAAACATTCATCCTTTAAGACCCAACCTAAGTGTCTTTTTGGTGACGTTTTGCTGGATTCCTACCTCCCCTCTTTCAGAGTCTCCCATAAGGAACCTCGTTTGAGTTTGTTTTTATAGCTCTTATCTCCCTTGCTGTTTTATAATTTCTTGTTATGCTAGAATGCAAATTTCTCAAGGATAATTACAACATCATATTTCTCTACCCCAGAAATCAGCTCCATTCCTGGCACATAGTAGACATTCTGTACATGTTTATTCAGTGAATGAATGAAAGAATGGATAAATCAATCATTCAGGTATATGTCCTTAAAAATCAGTAATTAATATTGGGATTATGCACAAACACAAGTTTTATTGATTGCTTTTCAGTTTCAATAAGCATCAGTTTGATCTGACCTTCCCAAGTATAATAAGCATAATTTAGATTTTTAGGTTTCCGATGAAACGATCAAAACAGTCACGTACTCTAATTTGCCTCCTAGTAATGAAAGCTGGTGGTTTCACAGTTTTAGCTATGGCAAGGCACATGTACAATTTTTCGCCTAATTAACTTCATCTACCCTTGAAAGTTTAGAAATTGTTTCTTCATTTATGAAAATGATTGTATAAAGTTAAGCAAGAGTTGAGGTCTAGAAATATAATTTAGGCATTTTCTTTCCTCTTTTTACCACCGACTATGTAAAACTTTTCTCAAATCCTCTGGGTTTCATTACAGTTCACTTAATGGGTAGCCTGGAATAAGGTGTGAGATAGAGGTGAGGTGATAGAGCATCTTGTGCTGCTGAATAAAGGCTACAGGAGTGAGAGTGCTGGGAAGCTGTTCCATATGCCTTTTTCACTGACGTTTGTTTGTTTTTTTCTTTCCCCACAATAACACATACGCCCTGTGAGAGCAAGGCTGCTGTCTTATTTGGTCTCTGCTATTAATATATTCCTACTGCCTAGTTGGTGCCTGGTACATGACAAATTCTCAAAAAAAAAAATGTACTTACAACAAATATTTGCTGAAAGATATGGTCAGCGTAGATGAGAATGGGAACCTGACTCAGGGTAAAGACCCTAGAGAGGTGGAAATTGGGATGATGAGAGATCACAGCAGATGTAGAGCTGATACCCTTGGAGCTAATTTAGGTGGGAGGCACTGAGAAAGGAAGGAGTTAAAGTAGCAGCAAAATATGGAGTCTGATTGATGGAAATGATGAACAAAGAGGAGTGGAGTGGGGAGCGAAGTTGTTGGTCTCTGACTGAGGAATGTGGACTTTGAAGTTCCAGTGGGACATAGCTCAGGAGGTGACTAAAAATGTGAATCTACAGCTTAGAAGTTACAGACAGAGATGCAGATATAACGCATGTATGCTATCATAGTTGAAACCACAAATGTGATAGATAGTTGAAATAAACCAAAAAGAAAGAATAGGAGACCCAAGCTAGATCTTTGGGGGATCCATATCTTTGGAGCATGGAGTGGAAAGGTTCAGAGGGGTAGACATTACAACCAAGAAGCTATAGGTCTTCAATAAATGCTTGTTATGTTAAAGTAGAGGCAGAATTCACATTCTTCTTAGAAGTAGCTGTTTTTGCTAAATTCCCAGGAAGTTGCTGAGATTAACTCTAGAGCAACTTTAATGAGAGTCTAGCACTTACCTGGAGTTGGGATTATCTACAGTTATCTGCAGTGTGGTTTGTATCTAGCATTCACTTGGAGCCTGTTTGTTGTCAAGCTCCAGGCTGCTCTGAGCCGTCTGCTAGCAGGTAGAATATTATGTATATGTGATTCTAAGAATCTCAAAATAAAATTACTTGGTTTAAGGTCCTCAAACTTTTTAAACAGGGGGCCAGTTCACGGTCCCTCAGACAGTTGGAGGGTCGGACTATAGTTTTTAAAAAAACTATGAACAAATTCTTACGTACATTGCACATAATCTTATTTTGAAGTAAAAAAACAAAACGGGAACAAATACAATAACACTGCCTCATGTGGCCTGCGGGCCGTAGTTTGAGGACCCCTGGTTTACATAATGTGAAACTAATGATTTTCTTTGTAAATTATTTCTAGAAGTATGCTTAAAATAACTTGGTGGAGGTAGGGGGGTTGGGGGTAAAACAGGGTGGGTGCTGAGAGGAATCCAAGATATGCTGTGTAGCCTGCAGTTACTACATTCACCACTAGATGGTGAGCTTGTATTGGCCTGGTGAGCTGCCCACTAACAAAAGGTGGCTGAAAGTCTACTATGGGTGGGTGGTTGGAACCTATGGTGGTGAAATAGAGAAGCTTTTTTGATGCTGCAAAATAGAATGGTTGATGAGACTTGAAGTGACAAAAGTTGAGGAATGTTAGTGTCGGTCTGACTCTGCACAGACTATGATGAATTGAGCATGTGGTTAAAAACCTACCGGGTGGGAAATGAGAATCCTGATTTAAGAAGTGCAAAATCTACATCTAGTTTACCTGTTGCCACTTGACGGTGGTATATTTGCCAAGTTTAACTTGTGAGGGCTTCAGTTACTTCATTTTGTAAAATGGGAGATGATAATACCTATCTTGTCAGAGGCTCGGGAAATTTTTTCCTCCAGATCTTTACCTGTTCCATCAGTGAAGGGAGGAAAAATTGAGGGGCTAGTGTTTCTTTAGAAGAAGAAGAGGGAAGACACTAAAGAATCCTGGTTGGTGATTGTCTATATTTTTCTAATTTCGACTCTTCCATGCTCAGGTGTGTGGAGTCTTAGAAGATAATTCTCTCATAGGGATAACCAGGAGTATGAGTTCTTGCTACAGACACTGAGAGTGGAGAAGGGGCTGGGGTGAGAGGGAGAGGGAAAACATTCTACGAAGGTATTGTGGAATATGTATATGACTACTTGTGTACCTACTTAGACTAGAACTGTAGAAAGGTGGAGAAATAGGAATGATATTATTGGAATAATTATTATTATTGGAATTATGTTACTGATACTGATTGGTCAAGACCCCCTTGGTTGTCACTGAATCCTTATAACAACCCCTGATGACAGTCTTGTGGTCTAAGTCTGCAGATGAAGGAATTAAAGTGGTTTTGAGATATATCTTTATTCAATGTTGAGACCTTATTTTCAACCTCATAATCAATACTATTTATTAATGGCAGTGTTTTTCTTTCATGCTTAATCAGAAAGCCTTGTCTGTAGGATATTTAGCCATATATACAGAAATTGTTTGACTTATAAATTGATAGTGCTTCACTAGGAGAAAATAATGTCTCTAGTAAGGTAAGTTTCCAGAAGGTTCAAGTCAAGACTTTTTCTGAGTTTTCTACCACAAGCTATGCAAATGTTGAATTACTCTTGGCAGAGAAAGGGATTTTGATTTTTGTCATCTGTAATCTAGAATTTCCATAATGAACTGTAGGAATGTCTTGCTCAATTTCAGAGTAATTAGAGATTACCCAGAATCTACTGAAGGAATTAGATTGTAACCTTTATAATATGAAAACCAATGAAAGACTATTCTAACCATTGTCTATATTTTCTTACTAGAGCAAAATAAATAAAATTAGAGCAGATGAAGACTTAATATTTTTGGGAAGGAAAGGAACAGGGAGGGAGCTATGGAAGTTTAAAAAGACATGCTAAGAGAAAAGACAGATTAGGTGGGGGGAAAGCCTGTGCTGTATAGGATATACTTCTAGCATTTTCTGTTCATACCCCTTAGGAGCTACTATTGTCCTTGAGACATTGTTAAAAGTAGTCAAATATTCTCATTCTCTCTTTACGCTCAGGGAACTTTGATCAAACTACATTGATTCCAAAATTCTCTTTCTGGTTTGAGGATGGTCAGAAACCTGTGTAGCCTGAGTTCAGCTAGCCTGTAATCTGGCTCTGCACTTTGTCATCAATACCACCCTGTTACAGCTTATTATTAAACAGTTTCTCCCAGCAACGTTTTTATTATGTAGCCTTAGTATTTCTAGAGTCCCATATGGCTCAGTCTTTGCCTGTTGTTGGTTTTCTTCTCTGACCCCAACAATGGAGAACAATGAGGGAGAAATCTAATTTTTATTAATATAAAAATGTGAGAACTCCTAGAAGATGAATGTGCTTGACTGGCAGACTGGGGTGAATGACAGCTTGGAGAGGTGGAAAGCCAGGACATACAAGAGATTGCTCAGCAGAGAGCTTTCTAGTGTGTCTTTCTTTTCTCCACATTACTCTGGGTGATCTATTGACTGTGATCTGTAAGCAGCAAAGCAACAAGACCTGGCAGAAGTGACAGCGTAGCGTCAGGGCACCTCTGAAGCTAAAGGGAGGGGTCAGTAGTGACAACACCTCAGTGTTCACTGAGCATCCCCCCAGCCTGCCTTTTCCTTCCATCCAGTGGGCTAGGGAATTACAATAGAAGCTTTCTGTTCTTGTGAGAACATGCCTGGGGAAGAGGTGATGAGAGGCCAGCATGATGCTTGGTGGTGGTGATGATGGGGGTTAGAAAAATGGTTGATTTGGGTTTGCAACCTTTGAGTCTTTCTACCTTGAAGACTATCCTCCTTCAGGTCAACTGGAGAATAAGCAAGACCTACATTTTTACCCCTCTCCCTAGGAGACATTATTTACAAAAGTAGTTGATAGAACTATAGGAATGAAAAGTGAGCTTATAAGAAAAAAGCATAAGACATGTGAGGAACAAAATTCTAAGAAAGAAATTTAACGTAAAAGCTAAAACAAAGGGAACAGAATGAACAATAAATTAAATATAGTAATTATCCTTAAATAAAGGAGGATATTGAAACAAAGCAGGGAGAAGCAAATATGAAGAACTAATTGAGTATTGAGCATTTTAAATGTATTGCTGAAAAAAGTAACTCAATAGATGGGCCATATATCAGAATGAATACAGCCAAAGAACATGTTGTGAGACTCATTTATTGAAAGAAGGAACTTTCTCAGATGGCATTAGAAAAGGCTAAAGAGATATGAAGAATGTAAATTAACAGATATGGATGATTGAAGTAGAAGTGTAAATATCGCTATAAGATCGTGAAAGAAGAATAAAGACTTCAAATTGAAAGGACGCAGAGAGAGCTGAACAGGACCGATGGCCCCACACAGACATTCTCTAGTAACATTAAAGGGTGTCAAGGAAAAAAAGAAAATCCTAAAAGCCTTCAAAGATAAAAAACACTAACCAAAAGGAACAAGAAAATACTTTTCAGCAGCCATGCTAGACATGGAAAATCAATAAATTAATATCCTCCAAGTGCTGAAGAAGGAAAAAAGATAGTACTAGTAGAATTTTATAATGGGAAAAATTATTGCATAAATTTTAGGTAGAAATACAGATAATTCTGGGTATACTATGTCTCAAAGTAATTACTGTCATGGATTCATTTGGAAAGAACTCCTGGAGGATGTATTCCATTCAAAAGTAAAATCAATTTGGGAGAAAAGAATTAAATCCAAGGGGATGGGTCGACTCTGGGAGGAAAGTTTAATAAACAATGAAAATAGAATAAGTATTATGAGTACACAAAAGTACTTTTAGGAATTTGACTATGAAATTAGCCCCTCACAAAGGATTTATCATTAAATTCTAAAGCATCAGCTTTATACGACTAGTCCAACTACAAAGAAATACTTCAGCAATTAGAAATAATTTAAAGTACCACGTGCATTTATTGGTATTTCTTAAAGAATTGGTGCAATGGCTTTTCTTGTGTCATCTTCTGCATAAAAATAAGACATTTCCTAGGGTCATGTTCGTAGAAGTTAAAACGCATTTTTATTTGCTATACCCAAATTAATCTTTTAAATTCCATAAATCCCTGCCCATGGACTAAAGTTGGGAATTTCATTGGTATTGCATTGAATTTACATATTGATTTAGGGAGTGAACGGATATCCTCATAGTATTGAAAATTCACATTGATTAACATAATTTTTCTTCATATATGCTTTTCTTCTTTTAATAAGTTTTATTCTTTTTAAATGAAAGTCTTGTACTTCTTTTGTTACATTTACTCCTGTGTACCATATAGTTTTCTTTACTATCGTGAGGGATTTTTTAGCCTTCTCTATTATATTTTCTAATGGTTACTGCAAGAACACTATCGACTTCTTCTGTGAATTAAAAAACCATTGACGTATAATTTACATACAAAAAATGCATAGATCTTCAGTGTTTGATAGACTTGACAGTGTTCACGTCTATGTGACGGCTTCACAGACACAGACTATTTCAATTACTGAAGAAAGTTTCCCTTTCAGTCAATGCTCTATCCAGGGAACAACTTCTTTCAGATTTATATCACTATACATTAGTTTTTCCAGTTCTGGAATTTATTTGAATCAGCAGTTCTCAACCTGTGGATTGTGACCCCTTTTTAACAATGAAAATACATTGTGGCATTATGAAGGTTGAGAACCACTGATTTAAATGGAACCATACAGTATGTATTCTTTGCATCTGGCTTCATTCATTTAATGTAATGTATATGAGACTCATTCATCATTATTGTGGTGTATATCAGTTATTTATTCATTTGTATGGCTGAGTAGTGTACCAGGGTATAAATACATCACAGTTCATTTACCTATTCACCCTTTGATGGACATTTGTGTGGTTTCTAATTTGGGATTAGAAATAAGGCTATCTTTTTGTGATGTATTTAAAAAATTTCTCTCTTACAAGTAACTAGAAGTGGACTTGGTGGATCATATGGTAGATGTGTTTGCCTTCCCCTTTTTCATTTGTTGGATTATTTATCTTTTTATTCTTCATTTTCAAGAGGTCTTTATTCTGGATATGAGTCCTTTGTTAGCGCTATGTATTGAGAATATGTTTTCATAAGCTTTGATTTTTTTTTTTTTAAAGCCAATCGGTTATTTATTTATTTTTTTTGTAGAGACAGAGTTTCACTTTATTGCCCTTGGTAGAGTGCTGTGGTGTCACACAGCTCACAGCAACCTCCAACTCCTGGGCCTAGGCCATTCTCCTGCCTCAGCCTCCCGAGTAGCTGGGACTACAGGCGCCCGCCACAACGCCCGGCTATTTTTTTGTTGCAGTTTGGCCGGGGCTGGGTTTGAACCCGCCACCCTCGGTATATGGGGCCGGCGCCCTGCTCACTGAGCCACAGGCGCCGCCCAGGCTTTGATTTTTGATTTTTCTCAATGTGTCTTTTGAGCAGAAATGTTGAATTTTGATCAAGTCCAATTTATGAATTTTTTTATGATTGGGATTTTGGGATCCTGACTAGGAAATCTTGACCTACCGAAAAGATAATTTTCTGTTAGGCTTTACCTAAAAGTTCTATAGTTTTAGCTTTTAGAAGTAAAAGTTGTGCTTCGATCTTTATTTTGTTGTTTCTATTCAGTTGATTGCCCTTTAATTTCTAGCATATAATCTTAACTAAAAATATTTTTCTATATCTAAAGTTATTTTATCTCTCTTTCCTTTTCTAAAACATTATAGGGACTTACAATACTCTATGTAGTTTGACCATCTTAGTATTGTTCTTTAAACAATTACAGATCGTTATTTCCAAAGGAGTTTATCTCTGATTACATTTACTCACCTACACTGTCACTTATGTGCTCACCATTCTTTGTTACACACCTGTTTCTCTGTGGATCTACCTCTCTCCACAGGTCAGGGGTGGCAGCCTTCATAGGCATTGTATTCTAGAAAGTCCACTCTGTCCACGCACCGTGTTGGCAGAAAAGGTCCACAGTTGTGCATTCTGTTACAGCCAAGTCTTGCCGAGTCAATTTCTGTCGACAATCATGCCTTGCTGCTGGATCCCCTGGGACTGACCGTTGGTCAGGAGCCCCCAGCTGGCTCTGACTCTAGAGGAGTCAAGTCCTGTGACATGGCTGGGCTCTCTTCAGTGCTCTTTCATTTCCTTCTGGCTGTTTATTCTCACACACCTCAGTCGCCAGAGCTCTAACACTGCTCATCTAGCTGCCCAGGAAGCTGTACTGCCACATGGTCCTCCATGACTTCCCTTCCTCCATCACGGAAGCCCTGTGCACCCCAAGCCCTAAGGGTAAAATGATGGAGGAGGAGGGGAGTTCAACTGACTTGATAGCATTAGTTGAGCACTTTTCCAAAGCAGACCAAAATTCATGATATTGAGTCAGTTTTTGACTTTTTTTTTGGAATCATAGTTTAGTTTATTTAAAAAAACTTTGATTTTCTATACTATACGAAAAATTTAGTTCTAAAATACAAATATATTGCAGTTCAAGCTTCTATTTTTAGGGTAGTTTTTGACATTCTTTCATACATTCTAAATCACATATCCTTTCCAAAACAGGGTGCTTCTCTTCAATTTACAGTTGTAAGAATTGAGAATTCTACATAATTGTGATTTCGTCAAGGTCACAAGACCAGCAAAGAATGAAGTTCCAACTTCAAATTAGGTGTTTGGACATGTTATTTCATACTCCTTTCACCACAAAACAGATGGTTGATAGGATCCCCATCAATATCAAATACCTGTAATTTCAGATATTATAGGACACTGGTTAGGGAGGATATTCTGAATTTGGTATGCTAAAAAGGTGAGGGAAAGAGGCAGGTGGTGACTGGGACGGTAATGAGCTTCAGCCTCCTTCAAAATCACATCAAGTGGGGAATGCTCCCCAACAGACATTCAGGTCACACTGACATAACTAATTCATCCATAGCCAGCAGAGTGCATGTTATCGTGAATTTCCTTATGATCCTTCCTCTTTGGCCGTGCGTTGACACAAGCACAGATCTCCTTTTTATTCTGCTGAAAGTGAGAAACATTATTTGAATTCTGTAGCATCTTAGGGAAAGTACTGGGGAGAATTAGGCAATGGCAAGCTTTGCAGATGTTTGCTAGACTTGGAGTAAGTGGTAGAACGTATGAAACCGGAACTGATTGTCATATCTACTGCTGAGGCACATGGGAGGGAAAGAAGGGATTTGAATAGAACTGTGGTTTGCAACTGGATCCTTGACCATCCTGTCTCAGAAACCATCTACCGCGGCCTAGATCCTCCTCATTATATCCCTCTATTTATTTATAGCATTGTCCCAATCTGTTTTATTGCTTGTTTCTTGACTTAGTTGTTTATTATCTGTCTTCCCCAACAAAATGCAAGCTCCATCTGGGTGGTGGCACCTTGTCTGTTGCATACATGTCTATATGCACGAGGTCAGACATAATACCCACATATGATAAGAACTTAATAACCCCTGAGTGAGTGATGGAGAGCATCTTGTTTGACCACTTATCAGCCATGTAATGCGGGATAATTTCACTTCAGTTTTTGTGTTTTTAAAATTGTATAACATGTAAAATACCTGGCAGCATTGTTGGAATAAGTACTTGGAACCATGGTGTAAAGTCACAGCATGATATTGATCATGCTGGAATGTAGAACACCACACCCCACACTATTATGCCTTGACATGCTTTGAACTGAGGAAACCAAAAGAAGCAAGGTCTTTTTGACCTTCTTCCACCCTCCTTTCTCTTTCTCTCCTTTCTCTCTTAAGATAGGCCAGAAAGCTCAAACGCTCTTCCCCAAAGTGAGTCATAGGAACTAGAACTCCCCTTCCTTAAAGCAATTCCCCCTCCTTTCTGTGAAGAAGCTGGCCATATATAGTATTCTTTGATATGCAAGATAAGACCATCATTCCAGAAAGAGTCCTGACTAATACCCAGTAAGAAGAAATGCCACATAGAGAGGCCAAGAAGGCTCTGGAAGACAGGCTGGGTTTCCTCCCAAATCTATTTCCATTAGCCCAGGCCCTTTTTCTACAGAGCTGTCTGTTCATCAAATCCAGGCAACAAATAAACAGTTCTTCCTGGGACTTTGGGTCGTCATTTCTGACAGCTCTTTTGTCATGTACAACTTTTTGATTAAATACATTTGTATGTTTTCTTCTGTTAATCTGTCAGTTTTATTTCAGGCCTAGCCAGGAAGAAGCCTAAGAGGGTCAAGGAAACTTTCTCCTCTGCAGGCATATAGTAAGAGCTGAACTAATTTTAGCTCCTTTATTTCCTAAGATGGACCTCGGTTTGAGTGGATGACAGTTCAGTTTAAGGAATCAGATGGGATGTTTCCATTTTGCCTACAATGTCTATATTTTTTTGAGGAAGATAAATGAATATGTAGAACTTCACGCAGGTATCCTCCTCTCTCACTGGGCACAGCACCCTGCCTGGTAAAATTGAATCTTGTAAAATTCCTCAGTGTTCTTGCAGTTACTTGTGTGCATGACCACAGACCACAGGTGGAATTACTTGTCTGTTTCCCGAGCGAGCCTCTGTGGGGTAAGGAAGACATTCTACTAATTTTTATAATCCTGCTGCCTAGCACAGTGCCTGCTTCCTAGTATTAGCTGCTTAATCAATGTACATTGAATTAAAATTGATGTTTGAGCTGAGGTTTTATGGATGAGGAGGCATTTTCAGCAGACAAATGCAGGGAGAGTCTTCTAGATAGGAGGCACAGCATGCGCAAAGGCACGGCAGCCTGAGAGACAAGGGATGCTACAGGAGGCAAAGCTTGAGAAAGTTGATAGAATAGTTGAGGGAATCAAGGAATGGGTTTGGTGGGGAGGGGCAGGGAATATTTCTGGAAAGTTCCAGATCAGGATTGTGGCTACAAATTGGTAAACTCCATGAAAGTGGAAGGCACTGGGACTGGGTAAGCCCAATCATTGTGAGGCCTAGGTCCAGGCTGGTGATTCATAAAGATGCTGAAGTCTTCAGGAAGGTGTAGGAGAAAGGAGATGGAGACTGAGGTCAGGGCCAGGGTTCTGACACATATGCTGGAATCATCTGATTGGCAGAGCAGAATCAACATGCATGTCTTCCAAGTGAAGTTGACTACACTGGCCTGCCAGCTGTGCCTTGCGTGATTTTTCTCAGCAGCGAGGATGGCAGTGCATCGATTGATCTCTGCCTGAAGACCAAACTGGCATCGGCAGGACTCAGGCAAGGGTGCAAACCGAAGTCCTGGCCTACAGAGCCCCCTTTTTCTCTGTGTTCCGATTCCATCCAGCATGTATTGGCCCACCTCAGTCTGCCCTCTGAGCTCCATCAGGATCCTGTAGACAGCCACCTTCAGGCCTGTGGTATTCACACAGGGAGTTCGATCCACCCTGGGGAGGACAAGGCAGACTCTGAGTATGTTTAAGTGGGAGATTTTGGTGTCCAAAGTGTATGTTCACTGTAGCTTGGGTGATCATGTTCCCTTGGCCTCATGAGCATCCAGATTTTATTCCTGTGGGTAGAATATGGCCAGAAGAAGGCCAGAATGGGGTCCTCTAAAGCCTGGTCCAGGACAGGGGCTACAATTCTGCCTTTATTTTGCTTCATTATAAACCAGCCCCCGATTGTGAAATGACTGATTACAGCAGAGAAGATAGCCAAGACCATACAACAGTCTTATCTTCTTCTAACAAATGGGATCTTTTAAAGATGAACAAAAATATACTTAAAGGTTATTCTCCTCTTGAGGAAACACCTGAGGGTTTTCAAACTCTTCCTCAACCACATCAACCCACAGCCAAGGTTGGCGCATGAGTTAAGGTTCTCCTGGGCCAGAGTACATTTCATGAGCTTATTTCTCTCTCTCTCTCTGGCTTTGCTGAGCTCAGCTGGATGCCAGTTGGTGGTGGGTGGGAGGGCAGCCTTTGCTTAGGTTCAGGAGGAAAAATTGACATTAAGGGAATTAGGAAAAATTCTGCTCACTGGAGCACTGGGCTTTGCTTTGTAACTCCATTGTCCTTGTTCATCTAGCTAAATTCTTACCATCAAGGTTTCAGGGTGACCAGTGGTACCTGGTCAGCTGCTGACCTCATCTTGCTACCAGAGGTGTTTGATCTAGGTCACTGCCCTTTATTCATGCTGAGACTAGTGTTTCCAATAGCTTTACTTTTATGTAACTTAGGAAGTGGACACATTTAGTTGTGACGGTTATTAAAGGGATTTGAATCCTTTTATTCTACCATTAGTTAGCTGCATGACCTAGATAGGCCACTTAACCTCTGAATGGTGATTTCTTCTATAACAAGAGAACCCTATCTTCCTTCCTACCTCGCAGGGATGTTTTGAGGATCTAATGAGCCAGTGCAAGTCAAAGTCTTCTGGAATGTATAAAGCTCATTGAAATGTAAGAGATTATTATCACGGTAGTATGAACCATTTATCATATCCTTTCCAAAGTGACAGCCCCACAGGAGAGCAGCTCTGCTGTGGGGAGGGTGCAGAGAAGACAGTGGGAGAGGATTAGTGTGGGGACTGGGAAACTAGGAAGATGGAGCCTGGGGAGGATGAGGTGGAGCAAGCTGTTAAAGGAAATGAAAAGTGACTGGAATTCAGGACCTCCTAGCGCTAAATACTAGGGTAGGCAATCTACACATGCAGCTCAATTAATACTTACTAGAATCTTTCAGGCATTTCTTTTCCCTTTTTAAAACTGCTTTTTACCTTTTTTAAAAATAGGGAAATGGAAATGATCTGGCTTCCCGTACTTTTCTGTCTTCATATCATTCTGCTCTCCCTTACCTTTTCTCTGCTACAGCCACGCTAGTCTCGTTTTTCTGGAACATACATACCAGGCTCACTCCTCCCTGAGGGCTGTGACACTTGCTATTCTTTTGCTTAGAACCCCCCCTCCTTAATATCCTCAGGTCTCAATTTCCACTTCCTGCCAGTCTATTCAAAAGTCACTTTCTCAGGGAGGCCTTTAATTTCCCCCTGGTGTCATATCCTCTTTTCACATTATATCCCTCTT